>NC_139012.1:17792474-18407223 GCF_964374135.1 Grampus griseus | reverse complement strand
CGAGGTTCAGAGAAAGGAGGAACCGGTGTGAGTTCAAGCAACCAGCAAGCAAAAATACCAAAACTACGAAAGGCAAAGAAAAACGAGGGAGCATCCACTAGGTGGAATACGGTGAGTCATACATTCCCAGGACAGTTGGGAAACGGGTTGTCTGGAGTGGGTGATTCACGGGGAGAACTAAAGAGACTGAGAATGGGGAAGTAAGGTTGGAAATACAGGTGAAAAACCCTGAAGCCATTCTGAGAAGTTGAATAGTGTCATGGAAAAAGCACTGAACTAAATCAGGAGATCTTGTTTAGGTCATTTCGCCCTCTGCTTGCTCTGACATTGAGTAAGGAAGTGGACCCCTCCGGCTTCACTTTCCTCATGCATAAAGTGAGGGAAGCCGAAAGACCAAAGATCTTGGCGAGATAGAATCCTGAGACGTTATGAGCGAGGGAGTGACGTGAGGAACGAAAGGTTTGGGCAGGACGCATCTGGTGGTGATGCACAGAAATGGGCCTGCAGATGGCCAAGTAGAGGTTTTTAATAGAAACCAGTCACCAGAGGATAGAATAAGAGGCTGGAAAGGAAATGGAAATGTAGGGGAAATGTAGAAGGCAGTATCAATCAGACTTGATGACTTGTAGAAGCACTGACTCGAAAATAACGCCATTATTTTGAACCAAGGTGATTAGATATTGGTCTAATTAGAATAAAACTATATTAAGGGCAAAGCCAATGTGAGAAAAAAATCAAATAAAACTTTGCTTTGGGTCGTGTCCATCCTAAATACCTTCCCCCCACTGCAGGACTTGCCCTTTAGTTTCACCCTTAAGTTCTACCCCAAGGAATCCTAGAGTTTGAACTTGCTAAGGACCCTGAATATCCACCCCTAGATCTCCTGGCTCATTTGTGTGTGCCTCCTGTGTTGATCACTTCCAGGCCTTCTTCCAGAATGGTCCAGTGGTCTGTATGTACCACTTGCTATTTTGAGGCTAAGTTCTTTTATCAGCTCTCCATTCTCAAGTTAATAAAAACTGACTGAAAATTAATGCTTTACCATGGAAATGATCATGGTTTGATAACCAACTAGGCATACTGGATACTTGATCATCACCACCAACTCTGAGGCATTGCGTTCATTTTCTCTTGCTGTGTAACAGACTGCCACAAAAGCAATGGCTTAAAACAGTACTCATTTATTAGCTCACAGTTCTATAGGTCAAAAGTCTGGACAAGACTTGGCCGGATTCTCTGTTCAGGGTCTCCCAGAGTTCAAGTCAAGATGCTGGCCACCTTGAGTTCTCATCTGGAATCTTTGAGGGAAATATCCACTTCCAAGCTCATTCGGGATTCTCAAGAACTCAAGTCCTTGTGATTATAGCACTGAGGTCCACATTTCCTTGCTGGGGGTCCACCAAGAGTTGCTCTCAGCTCCTAGAGGGCACGCACATTCCACATACATATTCCAAGCCATGTGGTTTCTTTCGTTGTCAAAGCCAGACATGGAGAACCTCCCTTATGTCCAATCTCTCTCCCATTTCCAATTCCTCTGACTTGGTCTCTGACCCCTAGGCCCAGATTTAAATGGATCATGTGATTAGCTTAGGCCCACCTGGAAAATCTTCGCTTTTTAAGGTCCACTGTGCCATGTAACGTAAACCAATCATGGGAGTGAAATCCTCATATTCCCAATCCCAGGGACTTTACAGGGTGTATGCACTACAGTGGGAGCCATCTTGGAATTCAGCCCACCACTGGTAGGTGATAGGATTATAGACCAGTGGATGGGACCCCAAGCTGTGTTAGACATTCTCAGATGTTTCATCCAAGGTCTGGTATTTCCATGATGTTTATTAATGAGATTATTTAATTCACTATTTAAGAGCATGGGATCTGTAGTCTGCCTCTTCTGATAGAGCTGTGCTTCTGTCACTCATTTGATGTGTGATCTTAATCAAGGTTCTTACAGCCCTCCCAATCTAGCTGCCTCATCAACAAGATATAAGGATAATAGTAATTACCTCATACACATGTTATGAAGACTAAATGAAATAATTCATGTAACGCTTTAGCACTGATGCTCAAATTCCTGGCTCATAAATAGTGACCTTTTTCTTTTCCTTTTTTTTAAATGAGATTCAGAGATCGAACTAACCTTTCCAGAATTACACAGCTAATCTCAGGTGGAGGACCTGGGATTCAGCTTTTGAGCTGTTTGACTTTAGAACCTACACTCGGGTCACCAGGCTAGAGCTACTCTAGGTCTCTTCATAGCCTCCTGCAGCTTCCTCCTGTTTTCATAACCTCACAAACAGAACAGAGTTATCTATGCATGCATTGACCATTGCTTAAAGACACTGATACAAAAAATGTTATTTACCATAACTAAGGAATACCTTTCATAGTCTTTAAATACATTCTGCTTATGCCTCTTTACTACTAATATCAAGCCTGCTGTGAAATTATTCTCTGAGCATCCAATATTTATTGAATTATTTCGTGAGTGACATGGAATGATTACTTTGTAAAGAAAGCAAATCCTTTTTTTTCCCGAATCACCTAGGGAATCAAGGTATTACTGTTTACAGTGTTCTAAAGAACATGTTATCATTTAACTAGAATATTGTATCTGGGATTAAAGAGTTCTTAATCTTATCAAATACAACTCACTCTACCTATACATCTGGAAGCCAGCTCACTTTTACTTAGAAACAAAGCCTGGGATGCTGAACATTACCATCAGCGGCACTAGTATGGCTCAAGGCTATTATTCAAAAGGAGACGAAAAGAGAACTTCATAGAGAAGTTGTTTAACTCACATCTCCATCAAGAAATGAAAAGGAGGGGCTTCCCTAGTGGCGCAGCGGTTGAGAGTTCGCCTGCCGATGCAGGGGACACGAGTTCGTGCCCCGGTCCGGGAAGATCCCACATGCCGCGGAGCGGCTGGGCCCGTGAGCCATGGCCGCTGAGCCTGCGCGTCCGGAGCCTGTGCTCTGCAACGGGAGAGGCCACAACAGTGAGAGGCCCGAGTACCGCAAAAAAAAAAAAAAGAAATGGAAAGGAAAGCAGACTGAAGACAGACACCAGCTAGGATGAGGAGGTAGTTCCCTACTAATGTAGAACATAAGACACATAGACCTAAATTGTTAATGGAACCGAAAATCCTTAAGATGTCTTTACTATAGAGTGGAAAGAGATCCTTATAAAAATCATCACCAACTTTTATTCTCCCCACGCCAATTTAGACCTTTTGCATTTTGCTTTTTAATACTGTAACATACAATATATTTGGACCCATAAAATACTTTCTCAGAATTAACGACAATAAAATAATTAAACCTTAGGTTGATATATCATTTTACTACTTACAAAATATCTTAACTTGAATCATTTTTTTTTTTTCAGTACTAGGGCCTCTCACTGCTGTGGCCTCTCCCGTTGCGGAGCACAGGCTCCGGGCGCGCAGGCTCAGCGGCCATGGCTCACGGGCCCAGCCGCTCCGCGGCATGTGGGATCTTCCCGGACCGGGGCACGAGCCCGTGTCCACTGCATCGGCAGGCGGACTCTCAACCACTGCGCCACCAGGGAAGCCCTCATTATTTTAACTTATATTATTATTTTACTTATTCCCCACAAAAGTCCACAGAAGTGGTTAGAGCATATATTATAATCCCTTTTACATCTGGGTAACTGAAGCAACTCACTCAAAAGAGCAAAGGAAAAAAAAAAAGGCAGAGCCAACTTCAGCCTACAACATTCTTATGCTATTCAATGTACTTGCAGTTTCTGACAATTTGAGAATTTCATATTATATTTAAATCACCTGGTTTCGACTAAAGTTAAATATCAAAGCATGATAACTTTCTTGGTAAACTATTAGTTTTTCCATTAGATTCTTTTAGTTTAAAAATATAGAGTTGAACTACCAAATGTAAAATAGATAGCTAGTGGGAAGCAGCCGCATAGCACAGGGAGATCAGCTCGGTGCTTTGTGACCACCTAGAGGGGTGAGATAGGGAGGGTGGGAGGGAGACGCAAGAGGGAGGGGATATGGGGATATATGTATATGTATAGCTGATTCACTTTGTTATAAAGCAGAAACTAACACACCATTGTAAAGCAATTATACTCCAATAAAGATGTTAAAAAAAAAAAGAGAGAAAAAGGGCAGCCAATTAAACTGTAAGTTGCAGCCCAGTTTCAGAGATGTTAAAATGTTAAAAACTGTTTGTCTTGTGACAGGCAAAAAAATATATATAGAGAGAGAGAGAGTTGAAATGTAACCACGTCATGAAGACTGTACTGCTATTTATTCTTTTTAGCCACTTGGAATAATGTCATGTATGATACATTATTCATCTCATATTAAAAACCTATCATCTGCACCTTTTCCTCCCTTTTCCAACATCTAACATTTATTCTCTTCACTGATAATCTTGCTTCTTATTTCATAGGAAAAAATAAAAGTACTCATAAGAGAGCTTCCAAATGCTCCCAGCTTCAAACCTACTAATCCTACCAATCTTTCTGTACCTTTATATCCTCGCACATGAGGTGAACTATCTAAGACAACTGCTTCACTTGTGTAGGGTCACAACACTTTTCACCAAATCAAAGAACACTCCTGGAATTGTCGCCTCACTTTTCTGCATATTTATTTATTTATTTATTTTGCTTCTTTATTGGAGTATAATTGCTTTGCAATGGTGTGTTATTTTCTGCTGTATAACAAAGTGAATCAGCTATATGTATACATATGTCCCCATATCCTCTCCCTCTTGCGTCTCCCTCCCATCCTCCCTATCCCACCCCTCTAGATGGTCAAGAAGCCCTGAGCTGGTCTCCCTGTGCTATGCGGCTGCTTCCCACTAGCTGTCTATTGTTCCCCCACTAGGGGACCATCCATTAACAGGCACACTTGCTGTCCTACATCCCGCCTTAAAGGCAAAAGCCTCCCTATACCCAGGTCTGTTTTTTAACTTCCATTTCTTATCTACCTCAATAAATGACAGCTCCATTCTTCCAGTTGCTCTGACTAAAAACGCTGCAGTCATCCTTAATGCCTCCCTTCCCCTCATACCCCACGTGTATTCCCTCAGCAAAGTCTGACAGCTCTAACAAATAGAAACCAAATCTGACCACTTCCTGCTACCCTCAGCCCCACCACTCCGGTCCAAAGACATCCCATCTCGAATGAAATCCGAAGCCCTTGTTGGGTTCTATGAGGTCCTTTATTATCTGACACCAGGTTTCCTCTTTGGTCACATTTCCAACTGCATCTGTTTCTCTAGTTCACTCACCCCAGCCTCCTTTGTGTTCCGGAAACATGCCAAGCCAGCTTCTGCTTCATGCCCTTTGCATTAACATTCTCTGTCACATTCACCTGCCTCATTTTTATATGTCATATACTTATTTATTACTACATTTATCTATTCTTACCTATCTTTTATTTTGGATTCACTTGTTTACTTATGTATTTATTGATTGATTTGCCTGTCTTCACCCCACTAAAATGGAGCTCCAGGAAGGCAGGAGGATTTTTCTATTATGCTCACCGCTTTATCTCTTGTGTTTAGCATAGTTCTTGACACATAACAAATATCCCAACATTTGTAAAGTTAATAATGTAAAAGTTTCCCTTTCATCCTTAAATCAGTTGTCCAGCTCTCATTTACACAGTAAACACTGTGTGGTCATGATGCAGCAGGCTCTGTGCCAGGTGCTGGGGATATAAGAGTAAATAAGGTATATGTGGTTCTTTGCCCTTTTGAAATTTAACGAATGATAAAAGGCATAGACAAAGAAATGAACAATGAAAATCCAATGTATGAGCTATAATATGGGAAGGGCAGTGTGCTTTAGGAACAAAAAAGGGTAACATCTCTCTAAAAATCAAATAATTATGCCTGTAAGATTTGGTAGATAAGTTGAGATCTGAGGAAAGAGTAAAAACTAAAGGTTGAAATTGGCAAGGGGTGGTGATAATTTGTTTACCATTTGTATGTGGAAAATGGGAAAATTCAAATAAATCGATTTGGAATACCCCCAAATTTTACTCAGTAACAAATTTAATCCCCACATCATTTACCTGATCAAGAAAATTTGTTTTTACTTGGTAATCTCATTTTATACTTCAAATCAAAGACATTGAGATTGTTTTTTAAATGTTCAGAAAAAAAACAACTTATAAATAAGTTATTTTTTTAATAGAAGTACAGTTGATTTACAATGTTGTGTTAATTTCTGGTATACAGCAAAGTGATTCAGTTGTGTATGTGTGTGTGTGTGTGTGTGTGTGTGTGTGTATTCTTTTGCAGATTCTTTTCCATTATAGTTTATTACAGGATTTTGAATATAGTTCCCTGTGCTATACAGTAGGTCCTTGTTGTTTATCCATTTTATATATAGTAATTTGTATCTGCTAATCCCAAACTCCTCCCACTCTCTCCCCCCTTTATCTCTCCCCACTCCCATTCCCTTTTGGTACCCATCAGTTTGTTTTCTCTGACTGTGAGAGTGTTTCTGTTTTGTAAATAAATTCATTTGTATCATTTTTTTAGATTCCACACATTAGCGATATCATATGATACTTGTCTTTGTCTGGCTTACCTCATTTAGTATGATAATGTCTAGGCCCATCCATGTTGCTGCAAGTGGCATTAACAAACACACTATTTTTTTTCTCTGAATCAAATCACATCATGCACTACCAAATCCACTTAATTTGAAAGATAGTTACTAGGCACATATCATTTGCATAAAGGTAAATAAGTCAAGATGCCTTCCCCCCAGGAGTGTAGAGAAGATAAGAGTTGGGCAAATAATTAAAATACAGAACAATAAATGAAAAAAGTACCTTAAGAGTGGTTCAAATGCTTTGAAAGTGGAGACGACAAAGATAAGAGATTATTTGATTGGCTAAATGAGTTTACCACCTATGCAGATAGAGAAAGATCTAATTACTAAAGTCTTCAGGAATATAGATTTTTTTAAATTCCTAGAAGTCACTGGAGACTCAAGGCAGAAAAAAATATTCTTCAAAAAAGAAGGTCAAGAATGTAAAAAAGAATTAAGGAAAAGATGACAGCAGTAGTTTGTCTCATCTTTTCTGAGACTGAAGGTGGAATTTCAATGAGGATAAAGAATAAATATGTCATGTTGTTTATATTTTAAGGTAAAATGAAGAGTAGGTTATTAATCTTTACCTATAAAGATAAAGTCCCAGGTTATGTGGATGTTCTCACATGAGAAACCAGAGCTATCTCATTTGTTGCTTGTACATTTTCCAACAAAATGTATGCAGAATAATCAAAAAAGTTAAATGAAAATAAACTTTTCTGATAGATTCTTTACTCTTGGCTGGCATGTTTTAGAACTCAATTCCTCTATTATCTGTACATATCACACAGTAATATTAAAATCAGAAGCCTAGCCATATTTAGTAAAATAGAACTTTCATAGTGTTATATATAATTTCTTGGAAGATTTTAGCAGGAAAACATTCTTCATTTCCAGAAACAGTTATATGAAAATTGTAGTTGCAGATCTTAGGCTGATTCCTTATAACATAGTGCCATCTAGAGAGCAAAGCCGATGTTGCTACAAGTTACATTAACCACAACTAGCTTCTAAATGACAACGTTACATTTTATAGCTAATAAGCTCAGGAGGGTACATCTATCTGGCTTACATTTGAAATAAATTAATGAGTACATACATGAACGAATTTCTGTCTAGTACATTGACACCTGATAATTGCATTGAGTGGCCTCTCCTATGGGTAGTATTCTGTTCATTCATGTGCTAATATGTCTAATATGTCTCATTTAGTGGCACACCGTAGCCTTGAGGAAGGTTACATGGAAGTACAAGAATATGCATTTGATTAGATTTTGTAAGGAAACATAATTGAATTTCTTCAAAGAGGCAAGGCAGTTTTATCATAAATATGAAATTTTATTAAGTATTCAATACTTCCTATGGGTAAGGCATTGTGCTTACCATGTGTGTAAGCTTCCTGAGGCTGCTATAGCAAATTACCACCACTTGATAGCTTAAAATAACAGAAATGTATTCTATCACAGTCTAAAGGCTAGAAGTCTGAAATCAAGGTGTAGGAAGGCTGTACTCCTTCTGAAAGCTCTAGGGGAGAATCCTTCCTTGCCTCCAAGCTCACGGTAGCTGTCAGCATTCCTTGGATTCCTTGTCTTGTGGCTACTTCACTACAACTTCTACCTTCATCTTCCCATCACCTTCTCCTCTGTGTGTCTTGCTGTGGCCCCGTCACTCCAATCTCTCTGATCTCTGCTTCTGTAGTCACATTTCCTACTCTTCTTTCGTCTGTGTATCTCCCCTCTGTGTGTTTCTCCTGTGTGTCTATTTTAAGGACACTTCTCATTGGATTTAGGGCTCATTTGGACAAACCAGGATGATTTCCTCCTCTAAAGACTTTTAACTACACTTGCAAAGACCCTTTTTCCAAATAAGGCAACATTCACACCTTCCAGATATTTGATGTATCTTTTTTTGGGGGGGGGCACCATTCAACCCACTATACTATGTCTTTTAAAAGTGAGGAAAGTAAATGGAAAGGTAATTGGCTTCTACTTCAATAAGCTTATAGCATAATCAGAAAAAGCTCGTATGCACAGATGAACAATCACCCAGATCAGGGGTTCTCAATCTTGGTGATATTGGCGTTTGAGACTAGATAACTGTTTGTTGTGGGAGGCTGTCCAATGCATTTTTCAAATGTTTAGCATTTCTAGCCTCTACCCGTTAGATGCCAGTAACACCCACCTCTTAGTCATGACTACTATAAATGTCTCCAGACATTAGTAACTGCCCCTTGGCGGGTGAAACTGCCCCTGGTTAAGAACAAGTCATCTAGCGAATTTCCTGGTCGTTCAGTGGTTAGGACTTGACACTTTCACTGCCGGGGTCCAGGTTCAGATACCTGGTCAGGGAACTAAGATCCCACAGGCTGCGCACCACGCAGCCAAACAAAAAAAAAATTAATTTAATTAAAAAAAAAGAACAAGTCATCTAGGTTATCAAGGAGTGACATCAGCAATATGGCAGAATAAGACATCCCTAGCTTCAGCAACAACACTTTAGCATCCATCCATAGACAAAAGTGCCTTCGTGAGAGTGTTGGAATCCAGGTAGGAGACCGTGAAACCCCAGTGCAGTCCAAGACTGAGGAGAGCTGTTTGGAGAAGGCAAGCGCACAACTGGATGGCTGACTCGCCAACCTCAGTCTGGGCTACAGAGATGGAACCAGCTTCGGAGGGGCCCAGGAAAAGTCCCTCCCACCCGTGCATCAAGTTGTACAGTTGTACAGTTGTACAGCTCCAGCTGTGGACCCCAAAGTGACCTGTGAGCCGGCTACAGCTTCCCTCGGCCACAATCCATGAGCCCCTGGAGGTAAGCTCACCAAATATAGTCAAATTGTACATTCTGAAAAGGCCTGTACTTCCAGCCCATCCCAGCCACAGTCTGAACAGTCCTGCTGGCTCAGGGACCCTTCAGGAGACACTCTCATGTCCTTGGTGCCACCTACAGACCTGGAAAGGGCTCTGTACCCCTGAGGACTTGATTACAGCCCCGTTTGTCTTGGTCCTGTCATCAGCACCGGACACCAAGGGACCTGGGGGCAGTCATGCTCACTCATGCATTGGGTAATAGGCATTACAGAGATTGTCCCAGCTGTGGATTCTGAAGTGGCCTGTGAACCAGCTCCTGCCTCCCTTGGCCATGGTATGGGAGCCCCTGGAGGGCAGCCTGGCAAACTCTGTTAGACTGAAGATTCTCAGATTTAGTTTTTTTTTAGTATGACACTCAAAGCAGAAGCAATAAAAGCAAAAATAAACAAGTAGATCTACAACAAATGAAAAAGCTTCTGTATAACCAAAGAAAAAATCAACAGAATGAAGAGGCAACCTACAGAATGAGAGAAAATATTTGCAAAGTATATACCAGACTAGGCTTTGATATTCAAAATATATGTAGAACTCATACAACTCAACATCAATAAAACAAATAATCTGATGAAAAATGGGCAGAGGACCTGAACAGACATTCTTCCAGAGAAGATACACAAATGGCCAACAGTTTGGGTGTATATCTGAAGGAAATGAAGTCACTGTCTTGAAGATATGTCTGTACCCCCATGTTCATTGGAGCATTACTCACAGTGCCAAGATATGGAAACAACCTCACTATTCTTTCCTCAGTGGATGAATGGATAAAGAAAATGTAGTATATAAATAAAATGGAATATTATTCAGACATGAGAAAAATGAAATCCTACCATTTGCAACAACATGGATGGACCTTGAGGGCATTATGCTAAGTGAATTAAATCGGACAGAGAAAGACAAATACTACATGATCCCACTTGCATTTGGAGTTTACAAAAAAAAAAAAAAAAGGCCAAATTCATAGAAACAGAGTAGAATGGTGATTGCCAGGGCTGGAGGTTGGAGGAATGGGGAGATGTCAAAGGGTACGGACTTCCAGTTACAAGCTGGATAAGTTCTGGGGATCTATTATCCAGCATGGCGACTGTAGTTAACAATAATGTATTATTTACTTGAAAGTTGTTAGGAGAGAAGGTCTTAAATATTCTCCCCACACACACACAAAAAGTATAATTATGTGAGGAGAAGGATGTCTCATCTAACCTTATTGTTATCAACCTTACTAAATCATTCTGCAATATATACACGTATCAAATCATCACATTGTACACCTTAAACTTACAGAACGTTACAGGTCAATTATCTCTCGATAAAGCTGGGGGAAAAGCAGAGCATAGAAGTTCAGAGGAGGAAGCAACCGGGATGACTGGGATGGTTAAAGAAGGTTTCATGAAGGAAATAAGAAGTCACTGGATGAAAACATAGCACTTGCAATTGTGGAAGAGGCCATGGAAATTGTTACTGGCTAATGCCCTCTTACTGAGAAGCGCTGTGAGCTTGTGAAGACCAAGAAACATACTTTACACATCTTTATGTGCCAACTTCCCAGCACAGTTTCTGGCACAGAGTAACTCTCAAAACTGTTTGTTGAATGAGTCCATGAGGTTGGATTAATAGACCAGAGTCAGAAGTGAAGGGTCTTAGACAATAGACAGGGGAATTTTAAATTTATTTTCTTGGTTAAGTGGAAATCTTGAAGGATTTTGAGTAGGAAAGATAAACTGTGTAAAGAAAGCAGTGGTATATAAAAATATCGACTAAGCCAGAAACACGATCAAGAAAGATCAGCTAAG
Source organism: Grampus griseus (assembly GCF_964374135.1). NCBI lineage: Eukaryota > Metazoa > Chordata > Mammalia > Artiodactyla > Delphinidae > Grampus > Grampus griseus. The sequence continues at coordinate 18,395,963 of NC_139012.1, read as the reverse complement.
AAATTATTAAAGCAGTCTTGCTGTGAAGTAATGAGTTCTGGGACCAAGATAATGACAGTGGGAATTCAAATGAGCTACCAATGACAAGAAAAAATAATTGTCAGTTTCTTATTATTGGATTTGGAGAAGATGGAGAAAAAAGGCATAAAGGAAAATTTTCAAGTCAGGCTAAGAGGGTAGAGTTTGTTCATTTGAGAAAAATTAAAAAGTCTGGAAAGGGAGAAAGATGATGTGAGCTTGAGATGAGTAGCTGTTCATGGATATGCAGGACAGGTTATTTTTTATTTTAGGGTAATCTTCAGAAAATGATTGTAGCTGCAAATGGAGCTAAATAAATATGAGATAATTTGTGATCAGTGTTAGGACTTGCTTGCTAGATATTATTCTCGTAGAAATTCATAAGACCTTCTGTGTCTCTAAAATAGTTATTTTTGCAAAGATTTCGGAAGCAGTTTGTCTGAACTCAGAATCATGAATTCTGTTCCTATTTAGTGACTCTCACCTTGGACTGAAAGGTAGACAATTCCAGATCACTGCATTATTCACACTCTAACATGCCAGCCACCATTTCCACTGGAGACATTGATGTTCAGGACAAAACATCTTCAAAGCAACAGCTATTGTTTAACATGGTAAACAAGTTTAAAAAAACAGTTTATGTAATGAAAAAGGAGAAAAAAGAAAGGACAAAATATTTTAAAATCCATTAAATAACTGGATTTTTTTCATTGTTACCAATAGTTTACACAAACTGGTTATTAACATCTTGCAAAAATAATTGTATACTTACTTAAGTTATTTTTTAATTTTCTATTCTGTAATTTGTAGGTGGCACTCCTTTATAAGCATTTGAATATTCTAAGTTACCATGTTTTTTTTTGAGAGTGGAACGCTATATACTTAAGAAAATAATTTCCTTAAAAAAAATAATCACTAGGCTAGGAATTAGTGAATGAAGAACAGAGGCAACTCAAACTCCAAATCTGTCCTTAAAGAAAAAGGGGGTTTTCATCAACTATGTATGTAGATTACCTAATTACCTTATTATCTGTGTAGGAACCATTTTACAGTCATTATTTGGTGTTCCTCTAATTAATATGTGGGTATGTACACACTGAATTGTGGTGTTTAGTTTTGGAGAATAATTAAAAATAAGAATCAACTATCAAAATCAGAACTAAAGCCATCAATTTTGTTGGACTTTATGATTAATTTGTCTTCTGTTTATTTTGATAAAATTGTACCCATGTAGCCATATGATGTAAGATGAAAAATAAGGTTGACTCAAAATAATTTTACGTTTAAATCCAAAAAAATAAATAAATAAAAAGCTTAAAAAAAAAGTTCAGTGTTTCTTATAAACTCTCCTTAGTTGCATAATAAAGAGAATTTCCCTCAAGAGCCGTGCATTTATCTAATTATTAAATTAATTAATTAACGAATAAGTGGAATAAAAATTGTCATTATTCTCACCATCCTATTCTAGAATTTATCTGAATTTCAAGCAACATGAATGGACCCTGTTTCTAATAACAGGCTTCAGCGGGAACTCAGATATGTATAAGACAGGAAAGATAGGCAGCCCTTGAGGTCTTGCAGTGCTTTGGTTAATCATTACAGGAGGCTTGCCTTTTGTTTCAAGCCACCTGTGTTTTATGTCCCAGAGCATTCCTCCACGGTTAGATTTGGGTGAGGAGAGGGTATCCCAATAACCTGGGTTATTGTGAACTCAGGTAGGTTCTCAGGCAGACTAATGTTAGGAAGGAATACCAGAACATGGAAATCTAGAAGCTGATTCCCTTAAAACCATTCAGTGTGAGTATTTTTTTCACTTACCCCCCAGGCTCAGGGCGACTGGTATAAATGATGAATCTGGCCAAGTGTAAGGGAAGATGCTCACACTGCATGACACGGGAGGACTCCAGTGACCTAGAGAGCACCAAAGGCCAGACCGAAGAAATGCTAAGACTACTGTTGCCTTTGGGAACAGTGGCTGTGTTGGCTTACCTTCGAATTTAAGAAAATCCAGAAATCCTAATTTTTATGTCAAATAACCTGATTTTAAAATATTAACTTAAAAACCTTTAAAAAGGGCTCCCCTGGTGGCGCAGTAGTTGAGAGTCCAAAAACATATTATGGGAATTCCCTGGTGGTCCAGTGGTTTCTGGGCTGTCACTGCCAAGGGCCTGGGTTCCATCCCTGGTCTGCGAACTAAGATCCCGCAAGCCTGGAGGCGTGGCCAAAAAAAAAAAAAGGAAAAAACAACAACAAAACGTATTATGCACACGCACAGAACACTACTGCTACTGAGGAGGCCCAATTTGTGCATTCTGCCATTGATTGTCTTGTTGTTGTTTTCTGCTTAAAATAAAAGCAGAAATATGCTTTTATTTCAGGCGTATAAGATATAACAATTATAACTCCATATAACAGAAGTTTACATGTAACAGAAATTTATATCACCTCTTGATAAGAACAGTTGAATTTTTTGCAGGCCAGTTATAAAGGGAATTAATGAAAATTCTGAATAAATCTTGGTAGCTGTCATTGAAGACATTCATTCATTCATTCCGCAGACATTTACTGAATGTCTATTGTTTGCAGGTACATTTTAGGTATCCTCAAGATACAAGTAAGAAAAGTACACTTCCAATTCAATATGAAGACAAAGCTTGCTAATAAGTAACACTGATATAAACATATGTACCTTATGAATGAGAAGGAAATTTTTAAAGCAGGAGTGTGGACTCAAAGAGAAACATATGATTATCTCAACCAGTATATATTATTCATTAAAATTTCTTTGAAAAAGAAGTAACTTCTGCTCTAAAAATGGATGTATTTGGGTCTCCAACAATGTTAGATCGTTAACACTAAATATTTATGTACGGTGTTTAGACAAAGAACACTAACAACACGATAAAACAATTGCTATGAGTCTTGAAAACATTAAAAAATTTTCTGACGTATTTTATGTTATAGAAATAAACTTTTTATATCCAATAGAAGACCTGGCATTTCCTACACACTCAACTATGAATACTACTTTATAAGTGTACCTTTTCATAAAAACTATGCTAATAAAAGACAATGGGGCTTCCCTGGTGGCGCAGTGGTTGAGAGTCCGCCTGCCGATGCAGGGGACACGGGTTCGTGCCCCAGTCCAGGAAGATCCCACATGCCGTGGAGCAGCTGGGCCCGTGAGCCATGGCCGCTGAGCCTGCGCATCCGGAGCCTGTGCTCCACAACGGAAGAGGCCACAGCAGTGAGAGGCCCGCGTACCGCAAAAAAAAAAAAAAAAAGACAATGGTAACTTATAAAATTTCCATCACCTTTCAAGTTGCAGGCACCCCCAAATATTAAGTAACAGTAAACTGAGAAAAAGAAAAATCATCTCAAGCTTCCAATTCCACAGGGAGAAAGAAAAAAATTGACACTTTTGATCCTTTTATTTGAGACTATATACAATAATGCTAAAGAGCAAGGAGTTTATGATCAGACAGGCTTTTTATAACGAGGCTGTGTTTTAATCCAGGGTCTAGTTCTTAAGAGTAGTGTTATCTTATCAAAGGGTTAGGTTTTGAAGTCAGTGAATAAGATGAAAATAAGGTACACAAAATTTACCTTTGAAAACCCTTTAAGAATTGGTCCCCATTGGAAAACAACATGCCATCTCTTCATAAGTCATAATCACCAGTTTTCTTTCTGCCTTGTTTCTTCCATTAAGTACCCACTAAATTAGCTGGTGTGTGTTTAAGGATCACATTGTACAAAATAAGGAAACTCTAGGCTCTCACTAGTGTTAAATGGACTAGCAGGTGGGATGAGCCATATTATTTAAATTGTCACTTTGCTTCCCATCTTCCTCCCTGCAGGTATTAGTGAATTCACATAAGATTATTCATTATGCAAGTATAATGTGATGCCAGTGTAAACACTGATAAGCTTCAATATTAGTAAAACAATGAGAATAGCATCTCTTTCTCACAGACATTGAGAGAACTAAACCAGAGAATATATATAAATACTTAGGGCAGTGCCTGTCACATGGTAGGCATGTAATAAATTATAGTATTGTTTGTTTAGTTCAGCAAATTTATGAACAAAGTATTATCTTTCAACTTTGAAGGTAGGAGCAAAGGTCTTCCCAGCCCCCAAACACACAATACTATTTTCTTAAGGGAATAATACGATCCATCTTATGTTTTAGAAGGATGTGCTAATATAATCTCTGTTTGCCTCTCCAGATCTACTCTTTCCCTTTTCCACCCTGCTCTGTATCTTGGAAGGCCAACCTTAGTGGACTACTTCCACTGGGCTTCCTGATTTTCAGTTTGGGTTTGACCAATAAAAGTCATGGGCAGGAGACTGAATGGAAGAGGATATGAAGTCCTATCTGTTTCCCTGTTTCCCTCCAGGCCGTGGGCCAGCTATGGCCTTTCTCTACCAAAGGCCATAGCTCTTGTTACCTGGCTTCCTACCACTAGAACTCTCTCTCTCTTGCTCTTGCATTTGGGAGGTGCTTTTTTCCCTGGCCCCCGCAGGTAACTACTCTCCTTTGTCGTGTGGAGGATGGATTGGAAGGGAAGAAGACTGGAAGCAGGGAGATTACTTAGAAAGTACTTGCAGACGGGAAATAACAGGACAGACATTAGATACATTTAGAATATATCTAGTATAGGATAGAAAAGAAATTGTAACATTGGATGAAAGAGCAAGGGAGAGAGCCAGAAGGACTCTCAGGTATCTTGCTTCAGCAAACGGATGAAGATTGATGCCGTTCACAGAGACAGGAGATGATACCATCTGATGTGCTTTTCTTGGGAAACTGATCATTTGCTTCTTTGAGGTATCCCTTGTATGTTATTCAGCACTTACTAGGACCTCACCTAGTCTCTTTTATGTGACTGTGAAAACTATTTGGGTACATGACTTTATTTTTGAGTAGTCAAAATTTTTAGAGCACTATATTTTAATTAAAAAAAGTTTAAACAGCTCTATTGAGATAAAATCTACATAAAGTAAACTGTGTTTTTTTAAGTGTACAAGGTGATAAGCTTTGACATATGTATACCTGTGAAACCATCACCACAAGCAAGATAAGTCACATATGAATGACCACCCAAAGTTTCCTATTGGCCTTTTGTAGTCCCTCCTCTCACACACCACTTCTCACATTCCACTCTACCCCAGACGCAGGCAACAGCTATCTTCTTTCTGTCACTATACAGTAGGATGCATTTTATAGAAATCCATATAAGCTTTATATATTTATATTCATAAATAAAAATATATTTATGGATATATATAAATAGTGCATGTTTTCTTTCCTGGTTTTTTCACTCAGCCTAAGTATTTTGAGATTCATCCATATTGTGGTGTGTATTCCTTTAGTGTGTGTAGTGTTTCACTGTATGAATATACCATGATTGTTTATATATTCACCTGTTTATAGACATTGGTGTGGTCTCCAGGATTTTTTCTTATATGGATATATCAATTTAATGAAAGTGATTATATTTCTACATAAACTCCGATTCCTGCCACAAAAATTAGCAAATGCATATACCCTGAGAATCTAAAAATCAAAAGATAAGAATAAATAAAACTGAGCCTCCAAAAAAGTTGTTATTACTTTGTGTTTTTATGACTTTCTGTTTTTAAGCAAATTGAATTTTGTACACCCAGCACTACGGTCCATTCTAAATGAAAACTGAAAAATACACATGCCATCACCCACTTGCCTTCAGGACACAATGAACTAAATTAAAAAAAATATCCTGATGGTGGTTTATATCAGTTTTATTCCTATATCTAGCATGATATACACACAGAGTACTATACTCAATAGAAAATTCATTGTATTCTTTTAATCCAGTGGCAAGAAAAGAGTAGACAAAAACATAAGAATGTCATGAAAATACAAAGAAAGTAACAATGAAAAATGTGTTTAATCAAATTTGTAGGCTTTGTAAATTTTTGTGGGTCTAAAGATTGAGAAATCATTTCAATACTAATATTGAATTTCAGTGTAACTTTGCAATATACTGGATCTCAATGTCGAGACTGCTCTTGATTTTTCTGAAGTTTTTATTTAGTTCTCCAACTCCTGTTGCTCTAATAGTTATCTGGAGATTATTCTATAAAGAATCGTATATCTGAGGGAAGTCATATTTGTTTTAAATAAGCGTTTTCTTCTGTATGGTTTTCAGAGTGATTTTCATCTGTTCCTGGAGGGGAATGAAAAACAGTCATCCCTCCAACAGGAAGCCTGGAGAAGCATCCAGCTCAGCTCTGTGGTCATGCACAGCTTCCTGTTACATTCCAGGAATTGCTCTTGGGTGTAAACAATCATCTTCCAGGGACAGGCCTTGGGTATCACTCTAAACTTGTAGAGCATAATCTGGCTATAGCTGTTAAATTCATTCTGATATAGCAGAAAGTCTCCATTTGTTGACTATGTCAAACTCTTCTCAAGCTCGTTCTAGTAAGCATAACTTTTAGGAAAGCAGAATGCATTGTTGATTGGAGTTTATGCATCTTTTCCCCCAAATAAAGCACTCTTTGATTGATTGTTTCACCATGTTGAAAAGCATGTTTGAAAGAGGAATTTCCACAATGGTTTTACACTTTCTAGCATTTGCCAACAATAAACATAATAAACAAGGACCTGCCTGTAAAAATGCCCACAGCATCATCAGAATATGAGAATATTTAATTTGAGAAATCACTCAAAAGTGAAACACAACTTTCTGAATAATATATATTGTGTTAGTCAGGACTTAGGACTTTACTGCATAAAGATCTCACAATCTATACTAAATGACTAGATAGAAATGCAGACAAGACACAAACAGTTAATCCCAAAGTTGATTAAGAGTGTAAACTGGGGCTTCCCTGGTGGCGCAGTGGCTGAGAATCTGCCTGCCAATGCAGGGGACACGGGTTCAAGCCCTGGTCTGGGAAGATCCCACATGCTGCGGAGCAACTAGGTCCGTGAGCCACAACTACTGAGCCTGCGCGTCTGGAGCTTGTGCTCCACAACAAGAGAGGCCGCGACAGTGAGAGGCCCGCGCATCGTGGTGAAGAGTGGCCCCCGCTCGCCACAACTAGAGAAAGCCCACGCACAGAAACGAAGACCCAACACAGCCAAAAATAAATAAATAAATAAAATTTAAAAAAATTTTTTAAAAAAAGAGTGTAAACTGTGTTGTCCACTATGAGAGCTACCAGACTTGTGTGGCTATGTCAAGGTGAATATAAATTAATTAAAATAAAATAAAATTAATATTGCAATTCCTCAGTCTCACCAACCACATTTTAAATGCTTGATAACCACATACGGCTAGTGGCTATAATAGTATACAGCATACATGTAGAACATTTCCATCATCACAGAGAGTTCTATTGGACAGGGATGGTGTACAAAATATAATACATAAAGAAAAATGAAAGGAACTCATTATTTTAGCTCCTAGAAAAAAAGAATGAGTGACTTTCACACCATGTGAAGAATTTTTATGCTGTTTCTATACATTTAAAAAATTTGAGTGAGTCAGCTGACTTTTTTAAACTAAATTGATTAGAAGTTTTAACTATCATTACATAACATAGAGAGGCAAAACTAGATTTTATGGGATTTTAACCATATTTAATTTGAGACATATTTTAAAGAAAAGAAAGAAAATGGTACTCAAGAGAACATTTTTACAGAATGATAAAAGAAATCAAAACAAATTATAATTTTTAAAAAACTGACGAATATCACAAACATCAAAAATTCAAAACTAGCATTTTTAGTGAATGTCTAGCACATCTTTATACTCCCTAGATTTTGTCTCTTCATATGCCATTGTTCCAATATCATTTTGTAGAGAGAGAATAGAAAGACAATTCTAGTATGGTCAATTTTTTTAATTTGTTTTTTAATCATTGAGGTTAGGATGCACAAAAACATGTGACTTCACACATACACCTTTTTTTTTTTTTAGTACTTGCAGGTTTATGCCCTACAAACAGATATTCTGATAAATTCTCCATTGTGTGATTCCCAATAAAAAGGAAAACTATAGATGATGAATTAATAATTTTATATGCCACACTATCAAGTATTCCTGACAAAGGAGAATCTCCATTTTGATTAGATGTTAGTGCGAACCAATTCCCTGCTTATAATTTTACATGGCTGAAAAATGGAAGCATTTCCCATAGATGAGCTTTTGTCTCCATACACTTCAACTCTTAATTTTCCTCAGTTCCCACATAGGTCCAGCGGCAAGTGCCATGGCATAAGCTCATATCATTTTACAGCATCTGGTCCTAAATCTTCATTTCACAGCACCTGGTTGGTCATCTAGGCAGCATGCAGGAATGGTCCTGGAAACAGTTCCTATCACTGGGTAACTAGCAACAATTGAACTACTTTTAGACATGACAATGAACCACGAAGAAAGTATGTTCCCTATATTCAAATTAAATGTATCCAACACTCAACTTCCCTTTCAGCTGAATCCCTAAAATGCTCCTGGCCATTCTACCACCATCTATCACCAAAGGGAAGCAAGACAGAGAGTACATATGAATACAAAGTAATAGCAGTTTAACTAAGTACAATTAAAATATCTTACTTTTTCAAATTTTACAAAAATGTGACACAATGATAGGGTCTCTTCCAGGGCTTTGGAAGGAATCTATGCAAGTGAGAAACCATGAAGCTAAACTTGAGTAGTTTCATGGTAAATCCCACTGCAGCAAAGGATACATTCTTCACTGACAGACTGAGAAATAAAAGTTGAAATATAAGGATTCTAGTTAAATATAAGATAGATTTCCTGACATGGTTGCTCAACGTCGACATTATGACTTAATAGATATGGGCTCACAAGTTCAATATTCAAGAAGCTGTTTATTTCTTTTCAGCTTCTTTGCCTTTGTTTAAAATATATTGCCATGAGATAAGTGGTAGCTTCTAAAATCTTCATGATCTAATATCCACATTTCCGTAACATAAGGTAACTGAGAGAGGGTCAAAGTGATATATGTCTACATTAAATAATTCCTTATAATATCAAAGAAACATAGCCATTACTGAGCGAAGTACATTTTAAAGAAGTAATTTTAAAAGAAACTGAAGGTAGCACGAGCAGTCCGTTATACTTATCCTCAATTATTATTGATGCTTTACTGAATTCTTGTTCTATCCTCTGATAAGAACAGGACAGTTTTTTTCTATTCTTTTTTCTGTCAGGTTACCTAGAGAACTCTGGCTAAAAAAGCAGCTGGTTTTTTCCTTTCTCAAAAGAGATAGATAATGTTTTCTCATTTCCTTTTTCTTTCCCAGTCCTGCATAATACAAACAAAAACAACTCCTCATGGAGAATGGTTGGTAGATGTCAAAAGCATAATCTCATTGGCAGTCCACTCTCTCCAGTCTTCCTACACTGTCCAGAAGAGAAAGACCATAGAATCTCAACGATTGTTCTCCTCCAATCAAATTTTCTCTCCTGCAATTGCTGTTCTATATTTACATTACATAGAATATTCTCACTCTAAATGTCTTCATTCTTCCACCCTAAAATCACCAAATTAATAATTTAGCCCCATTCGCTTGTTTCTACGGCAACTATCACACTGTGAAACAGACACATCTGTTCCTTGATAAACTCACCTTGTGAACCAGCATACAGTTTAAAATTTTAAATTTGTGTTAGAATAGAACTTCAAACAGATGCATTGGATCAGAGCACATCACATTAAGTTTCCTGAAAAGTGAAGTGAAGTGGTTTCTCTGTAACTGGAAAAGATTACAAGCTAAGACTGAACTTTTACAAAGTGTGATTTGTAAAGATCGTTTAAAAATCAACACATATTTCCTTAGTAACCAAAAACATTGCACATAGGGTCTGCAAAAGAAACTAGACCCTTCTCCTATAGAAGACTGAAGTCTAGTTAAAAAAAAATTGTAAGTCCTTTAAGTAATAATAGCATTAAATGCACAATAACTACAAAAGTAAGAAAAATTCACACAAAATATATGATTGTTATATGACTGTTATACACAGATTTAGAAGAATGATCCAAAGGAAAGAGTGTGAGTTACAGTTTTGGGGCGGATGATATGACATGAACAAAAGCAAAGAGATAGAAAAGCATGAGACATTTGGAAAGAGAAGGGTGACCCACTTTATTTCTGGCCTAATGGTAGCATGGGAATATATCAGAAGAAAAACTTAAAGGTGAGGACCAGAATATAGATAGATGTGGGGCTTGAATTCAAGTTAAGGGTTTTATTCTATAGATAATGCAAATACACTGGGGAAAAAATCCTTACAGATTAATGAAGCAATGAGTATTATATTTTAGGAGAAATCATCTGGCAGTTCTATCAACATCATATCAAATATAGAGGGAAGATCAGAAGCAAAGATATTTGTTCTATTATTAGAATCCCATATGTTGCAGCATTCTTTAGTTCTGGGAAAGATTTATTTGGTCATAAGAAAATATTTTTGCTTATTAAATCATATGAGGGGACTCCCCTGGCAGTCCAATGGTTAAAACTTCATCTTCCAATGCAGGGGGTGCAGGTTGGACCCTTGATCAGGGAGCTAAGATCCTACATGCCTTGCGGCCAAAAAACATAAAACAGAAGCAATATTGTAACAAATTCAATAAAGACTTTAAAAAATGGTCCACATCAAAAAAATCTTTTTAAAAAAATCATATGAAATGGCATTTTATTTAAGAATTTTATGTCTATGTACATTGATGAGACTGATCTATGGTTTTCTCTATAGTGGAATCCTAATCATTTTATTTATTTATTTTTTTACTTATTTGTTTTGAATTTTATTTTATTTATTTTTTATACAACAGGTTCTTATTTGTTATCTATTTTACACATATTACATATACATGTAACCATTTTATTAATGATACAATTTATTGAGTGCTTCCTATGTGTCTAGAACTATGCCAATTGTTTTCCATCTACTTGTATGTCATTTCATACTTACAGCAACCCCTTCTTATTTTACAGCAGATGAAATTTAAGCCTATAGCTGGCCACTAGCCCAAAGCTACACAATTAATAAGTGGCAGAGTAAGAATTTGAATTCAGGTTAGCTTATTCAGAAGTTGGTGCTCTGACCACTACACTATGCTGTCTTATAGGATAAGATTTATTGTAGAATAAATCAAGAAATTCACGATATTTCTATTTATTCTAAAACTAATTCCATGTAATGAAAAGTATCCATTTCTTTAAATGGTGTAAAAATACCCCAGAGGATCTACTACGTCTAGCTGTGTTTGCATGGTACATAGTATTTGGATATGAACCTTCTTCACATTAATTAATTCAAATGTAACAAAGCACTTACTGTTCTAGACAGCAAATGCTAGAGATAAAGAAATTATATGGACACATCCCTCCTTTTAAGAGCTCACATTTTGATAGAGAAAATACACTTGTAAATAAGTACATTATTTACAAGAATCTCAACAAACTCAAAGGAAGATAAACTCAGAGACCCACACCTAGACACATCATAGTCAAATTGTCAAAAGACAGAGACTTTGAAACGAGATCTGTTCACAATTCACATTCTACCCACTGTTTAAATAAGAATTAATGATCATCGTTCACAAACTCATCTTTACTCTTGCTTCCTAAGATCACTTACCAAATAAACTATCTGTATACAGTAGATCGAGTTCTGCTCTTGGAGGATCTCAAACTAAGACAAGAGTTACCACCAGGAATTTCCATAGCAGCATTGTCTGTAATGGCACTATATATGTATATGTGTGTGTGTGTGTGTGTGTGTGTGTATATATATATATATATATATATATATATATATATATATATATATGTATATATATATATACATATGCAGAAAAGTCCATTGACACATAAATGGAAAAATAAATTGTGGTATATACAGAATGGGATTAAATACTGGAGTTAAAATGATATAAGAAGTAAATCACAAAAGAATACATACAGTATAATTCCATTTATATAGAGCTCAAAAACAGACAAAACTCAACAATATTGTTGTTTTTGTTTAAGGAATATGTTCACATGTGGTAAGGCTATAAATAAAATCAAAGAAATGGTAAATACAACATTCATAGGTAACCCTTAGTGATACAGAAAGAGAGCTTCCCAGTTACTGGTAATGTATTCCTTAAGCTGGATTGTGGGTACATTGGTGTTGGTTTTACTATTTTTTACATCATACTTTTATCTTTATGCCACACATATATCCCATTTAAAGTTTTATATGAATGAATGATATATTTATTGGACATTTTAACAACTCTAGTCAATTTTTAAATTAAAAAAATATTAGCTTGAAGCATGAAAAGTGGATTTTTTAAATATAAGCTTTGTTAAATGATAGACATTTAACTTTTAAAAAAACCAACAAAGTTGCTCTTTTACCAACAGCATTTTCAAATTCTACTAGGGAAAATCCTAGGAGGAGAAAAAGTGTTTCTTCCGTAGGCAGAGGAAACATCTGCCAAGACTGAATTTCAGGAGGGAATAAATTTTGTAATTTACCAGTGAGACGGCTGCCAAACCTTAGTGACTGAAGCTCTAAACCAAGAGGCAGCAGATTTAAGGTGCTTTTCTTCTTCCCCTTCACGTTCCAGTTTGCTTACTGGATACAAGCCAAGACCTTTAGATGACTCAATTTTTCACTCCATAAGATGAAGACAATACTTGCCATCTCCCATATAGAGGTTATGAGGATTAATCTGTCCATAAAGCATTTGAAGGTCTTCGCAATAAAGATTAAAACCACATATAAAATTGTTGTATTTTATAGGTGTGAGTTTGCAAGACCAGTTACCTTGAAATTATTTATTTTCTAAGAATTAGGCCTGTAGTTTAAGATTCTCTGACACCAAATATGGGGTTTGATCTTAGTTATAGATTCAGGGTCTTGAATAACTAGGCTTCTCATTGACATGGTTATTTAAGAAAGACAACAGCAATTTTCCACTTATTATTTTTGCACGCATTTACTCTTCCTGAAATATGGCTGAAATTATAGATACAGAAGCTGGTTACTACTTACTCCCAGAAACCATCCTACAAGTGGCACTGGATGGGTAGTGTTGCTGGTTTAAAATTTGGAAATCTAAATGTAAAATAAAAGGTAGATATAAATATTACCTCATAAAATGCCCATGACCAAGCCAAGGATTTTTTTTTCTTCCTTAAAAATCATGTCATTAACATTATAGTTTACTGTCAAATATTGCTTACACTGTATTTACGTATTATATTAGCATGAGGACGTAAATACCTTTTAGGAATTCATGTCTGTCTCTTCTCTAAATTTGTTAACAATATCAATTCATCATCTTGTAAAGGTATTTTTACTTTCAAGATTTAAGACATTGAAAAATAGCTCTGGGTTTCAAGTCACTGCAGCATCAGGGTCAGGAGGCATTAGCCTAGCTTTTAGAGAGATCGAAGTATTTTCCATTCTGTTTGCAATTTAACTGGATGCATTTAACGAGCTCACTTTTCTTTCCATATGACATCCCCTACTCATTTTTTTCATTTATTCATTCATTCAACAGATATTTAGTAAATGCCTACCTACTATGTGCAGAAGCTTTGCTAGGTGAAGAGATGCCAAAAAAACATCATCCCTGCCCTCAAAAAAATTTATAGTCTACTAGGCAAGATAGAAGAAATACATGATTACGATTCAGTATGTTTTTTTAAATCAGCACTTCAGAAGAAAAACAAAAGTATTTCTGTGGCATCCATGTGTGAATGATAATGTCACACCCCTACCTAAAACCTCTCCATGGCTTTCATGGGTTTGAACTTGAACTTGGTATCCATGATGGTCATGAACATCCTTTGCTCACCATCACCAGGACAACCCTCTCCTGCAGGCACACTGATTTCTCACAGCCCCAGCTGTACCACACTTCTCTCTCTTCCTTTGCCTATGCAGTGCCCTTTCCTTGGCATGCCTACTTGTACATCAATTTTTGCTAGATAATTCTTTGTCTTCAGGTCTGAACGTAGGAGTCTTTTCTGGAAAGCCGTCTCTGATTCCTTCAGTTTTATTTGGATACCTCTCCTCTTTGCTCTCACGGATTTGTGTGCATATCTTACAGCATTTATCTTTTCCCTTTAAGTGATTTCCCCTGGTTGTCTTATTCAGTCCTTGAAAGCACCACTACCTACTCATCTTTGACCCTATTACCTATCACAGTGCTTTCTCTCATAGTATCTACTCAATAAACCCTGCTGACTTAGCGCCTCACAAAATGAATAAATAATTACACCTGAATATAAACATACATCTGATAGAAGAAAACACAGGAAATGTAAGAGCCCATAGGAAAAACACATAAGTCAAAATACGTATAAAGTTAGGGGATAGGCAAAAGATTGAACGCTCCCCTGCAAAGATGATATTTCCTATGTCAAGCTTGGAAGGATGGCTAGGTATTAGCCAGGCACAGTGATGGAAATAGGAATGCTTTGATATGAACTAGTGTCTTCATGCTGAGGGAACATCATATAATATGGCACAGAAATGAAAGTGAGGGAGCTGAGCTTTTACTGCTGCTTTACAAACAAGACAGAACTGATCCCCTCACCACAGCCAAAAGTGGAGTACGAGGTAGTTATATTTTCCCTCCGTCCCACCTACTCTTAGATCATAACTGTCTGCCTGACCAGGTTAGATGTTCTCCAACTCCCCTCATTCTTTCCCTCCTACCTTCCTTGCCTCTCCTTCCCTGCCTCTTCTCTATGGCTTCTTTTTCTTATAGTTCCCATCTTTTTTTTTTTTTTTTATATTCCTCCTTTCTGTTAAAACAATGGCTGATTACAAGCTTTTTTCCCCTCACAATTCAGAACCTTTTGGGACCTTAGAGATCATTCTGACCAACTCCATTTTACAGATGGGGACATGGGGATCAAAACAAGACTCTTCCAGCTTCTTACAGCAATCATTCTCAGTGTCACAGCAAAAAAAAGCAGGGCTCGGTCTCCTAACTTCTAATGAAATAGCTTCAGACTCTGTACTGTCATGCTGCTACAACCCTACTGAGTTTTAACAATTTATTTAAGTTCAGAAGAATAGTTTTGAAACTGTGGTTCCTCACAGCAGTTTCTCTCCACATGGGCTGTGATATTGACTTTCTGGAGATTGCAATCCTGTGAATGTGGGAAACAATATTATTTTGATGATGTAAATTTAGAGCATGAATATTTTCTTCTTGTTACAACATGTGTTTTTACATCAGAGCATCGTGTATGCAGCAGAGCAGGAGATTATTAACGACTGGCATAGGCATTTGTCTCAGGAATTCTGCACTGATGGCCTGACCCTCTTCCTGTGAAATGAGGAGTAAGAAAGAGTAACAGGTGGAGCTAGGAAGACATTTGAGAAACTGCAGCATTCTCAATGACATCTCAGCTCTTCAGGAAAACGATTAAACTCTTGAAAAGATTTGCTGTGGGGTGATCTTTGGTAGGAACTGGTGAATGGCAAAACCGTTTGCTTGAGTTGCATGAAATCAGAAGCGAGAAGGTACTCACTGTAGCAGCCAGTGCTAATACCTGTCCAACAGCCGTACCCTTGCTTTTCTTAATTAACAAATGTAGCTGGAGGACAGCTGGGGATTTGGGTTTCCTTATAAAGGTGACTCTTTGTCTCCTCTTTTTCCTTTTTCCTACTGGAAGTGTGGTCAGGAGAATGAACGTGAAGCAGCCGTCTACATCCAGGAGGATAAGAACCTTGGCCCTACACTGAGGGTGGAGGAACAGAAAGAAGAAGAGAGCCCAGGGCAATGATGACATTGTGAAGCCAGACTGAGAAAAATAATCCCCTATTTGTTTGAGCCATTGCTGTTGCATTCCTGTTACATGCTGCTAAAAGAAAATCCTAACCGATAAATATGCAAGGGTAGAGAAGGGGGAGAGAAGACCACGAGGAAATATGCTGGAGAGGAGTTTGTGGAAATCATGGGGAGGGCTTTGAATTCTCACAGAGCGTGAACTGGGGAGTCTGAACAAATTGTACCCCAAACCTAAGGAAAACAGAGGTTCCAGTGTACATTTTTGCAGCATGGTCTAGCAAGGACTTCAGTTTTAACCTAATCTATCTTTATCCTAAGACTTGGGCATATCTGGTCAAACCTATAGGTCCTAGGAGGTAGGAATCTATCTCCATGAGAGTCCAAGGATCTTTCTGAAGAAGAATTCATCCGTAGTAGAGAAAATGTAGGTGTATATGAGACTGTTTCAAGGATAAAAGATTGTCGTCAGAGGGAAACGTTCTGCACAGTAATTTTATATCAGATTCCTCTCTGGCCAAATGCCCAAGGACTCCCACCTGAGTCCTAGGACAAGGAGGCTGCAAAGGAAGGAGTAAAGCTAAAAGGAGCTTTGTCTAAATACCCTCCTGTGACAGGAGTTATGGTGCTGAAGACAGTCACTGCAGTGGTGGTAAAAAGACTGGTATAAGTGACAGGCACCACGATGACAATTTCACTGCTCTCAAGTGAAGGCATTAGAAATCCTGGTGCAGAGTTCTGAACATACCCTACATGTAACATAACCACAGACACTGTCTCTAAAGGTGTCCCCTCCCAAGATTCCCATCAGCAGGTTATTCAAACACTACTCTAGGTTCTGCTATGAAGGAATGCTGCAGATAGAATGAAGGTTAGTAATCAGCTGACTTTAAGATAGCGTGAGCCCAAGGTAATCACCTCTGAGATCTTAAACGCCAAAGAAAAAGGGAGAAGAAGAGAGCAGGAGAGATGAAACAGACAGGGAGGTCAGAGAGAATCAGAGCATAAGAAGGACCTGACCTGCCTTTGCTGGCTTTAACAATGAGGGGGACAGTAAGTCTGGGAATTCATGTTGTCTTTAGAAGCTGAGAATGGCCCCCACCACCAGCCAGCAAGGAAAAGAATTTCAGCCCTCTGGCCACCTAGAACTGAATATTCCCAACAACTGGAATCAGTTTGGAAGCAAATTCTTTCCCAGAGCCTCCAGTAAGGAATGCAGCTTCCCAATGCCTTGATTTTAGCCTGGCGAGTTGCATATTGGACTTCTGATCTATCAAGCTGTGAGTTAATAAGTTTTGTTTTAAACTGCTAAGTCCCTGGTAACTTCTTATGGCAACAACAGAATACTAATACACTATTCTACTGTATTGCAATTAATTCTCTGTATCTGTCTCCTCTAGTAAATTCCCATCCCTTAAGGCAAGAAGGATATCTTTGTCATGTTATTTTCTTATTTGTCTATTTCTTCTACTCCTCCTAGCTAAACTCTCTCTTCTGTTTAGTTTTTCTCTATTTTGCTATAGAAATTCTAGTACCTTTCCTTTAAAATATTTGTGATTTGTTTTCAAATACCTTTGCAAGATTGATGGTTCAAATATATTTACAAGAATGATGGTGTTTGATTATTGCTAAGGTCTTTTTGCACAAGAGACATGTATTAGTCTGTTCAGGCTGCCATAACAAAATATCACAGACAGGGTAGTTTAAACAGCAGACATTTATTTTCTCACAATTCTAAAGGCTAGAAGTCCAAGATCAAGGTAGAGCAAGGTTGGTTTCTGGTGAGGCCTCTCTTCCTGGCTTACAGACAACAGCCTTCTCACTGTGTCCTCACATGTCCTTTTCTCTGTCCATCAGCTCAAATAAAGAGAGAGCTCTTTAGTGTCTCTTCCTGTACTTATAGAGACAACAGCCCTAACAGATAGGAGCCTACTTTTATGATCTCTTTTAACCTTAATTATCTCCATAAAGGCCCTAAATCCAAATGCAGTTATATTTGAGGTTAGGGTTGCAACACGAATTTTGAGGTGACACGATTCAGTCCATAACAGGACAATAGGGTCTAGCCTTATTTTCATCTCAAATAATGAGTTATGCT
Organism: Grampus griseus; assembly: GCF_964374135.1. NCBI lineage: Eukaryota > Metazoa > Chordata > Mammalia > Artiodactyla > Delphinidae > Grampus > Grampus griseus. The sequence goes on along the minus strand of NC_139012.1, from coordinate 18,378,019 downwards.
TCAAATAGGCATGCATATGTTGTGCTCATTTACAGTTCTGATATTGCATACTATCAGGTTCATTGGGGAAGGCTGTAGCGACAGTGTTAGGCCTCTTTCAGTCCTCAGTGATGTAAAGTTTGATGCCATTTTATTATTTTTTTATTTTATTTTTATTGGAGTATGGTTGCCTTACAGTGTTGTGTTAGCCTCCACTGCATAACATATTATCATTTGTAATTTTATTACTTTCACATTTGTATTTATGATCCAGTGGAAAATATATTGAAAGATCTCTTTGTTTTGAAAAAATAAGCAAAAAATGATATTAAAAAAAATTGCAAAACTGAAACTGTTGTTTCTATTTTAAAGGACAATTTTTCCTTTCATAATTTATTGTAAAATAAATTTTATTAAACAAAATGAACATACTCACTATGGAAAACTGGGAACCAAAATTAGAGTAAAAATTAGGTCTGGTCATCAAACTAATTTACCCTTTACACTGCAGTTTGTTCTGCTTTTCTTACTGGCATAGTCACACTCTGGGGGAGTGAAAAGGAATTTCTATTTTACTTTTCAGTCAACACTTTCTGGAACTTGTTAAATCCTTAAAAACTGCATAGTACGTACCCCAAAACAGCTTTAAGCAAGTAATTTTTGCTTTGGATTTGTGATTAACATTCAACTAAAAGTCATAGGAATAGTGTTAAGTGAGAATAGCAGACGACAACACAGTGATCATTTAAATAAGGGGTCAGTATTTTTGTTTTTTTTCCTGTAAAAAGCCAGATAGCAAATATTTTAGACTTTGCAGTTCATAAGGTCTCTTCTGTCACAACTATGTTATGTTGACACAGTAGCATAAGAGCAACTGTACACAATAGCCGTGGGAGTGGCTGTGTTTCAATAAAGATTTATTTATTAAAAAAACCTGGATTTAGCCTATGCCTTTTAGTTTGTGCAGCCTTCATTTAAATCAAAGTGTGTTTCTGGTACCAACAGCATCAGCAGCTTCTGGGAACTTGTTAGAATCACAAAGTATTAGATCTCACCCCAGATGCACTGAATCAGAAACTCTGGGTGTGAGGTCACAATATATTTTAACAAGCCCTCCATGTGATTCTGAACTTTGACCACTAGTGAGTTAAACTATTAATAATGTATGTTAATATATATTTTCATCAACATATCACAGCTTTGCTTATATAGCATTGTAAACTATTAAAAACAACGATGATTTCTAAATTTATAAGAACCATACAGTGTTTTATAGCATTATTATACAAATTGAGCCAGGAAGTTGCATTCATAAATAATGCACTCTTATATACAAAGATTTTGGCTTATTCCCCTTTCTGTCCTCTACTCCAAGAAGCACATAGTAGGCACTAAAAAAAGACTTTTTTTAAATTAATTAATTTATTTTTGGCTGCACTGGGTCTTTGTTGCTGCCCACGGGCTTTCTGTAGTTGCGGTGAGCGGGGGCCACTCTTTGTTGTGGTGTACGGGCTTCTTATTGCAGCGGCTTCTCTTCTTGCGGGGCACAGGCTCTAGGCACTCAGGCTTCTGTAGCTGTAGCACGTGGGCTCAGTAATTGTGGCTCACGGGCTTAGTTGCTCCGCGGCATGTGGGATCTCCCCAGACCAGGGATCAAACCCATGTCCCCTGCATTGGCAGGCTGATTCCTAACCACTGCACACCAGGGAAGACCCTAAAGAACGATTTTTTGAATAAACAAAGTCAAAAATAAGAAAAGATGAAAAATAACGTACTGACTGATTTTCCTCACAAGTATAGATTGATGAGGAAACTAATTAACTGTGCTGATTGCAACTCTTTTGGTTTTTAAACATTGAATGAATGAATAAATGAATGACCCAAATAGGAGATAAAGAAAACAACCTGACTTTTCTGTGAATATTAATATAATATTCTCTATGCCTGAACAATTTATAAGTAGCAGAAATAGAAATATGCATAATTTTAAACACTGATGGAAGCCTATGGTCAAAGGTTCACATTCTTCCTTCCAGTCTGAAATTTCTCATGATTTTCTGTCCTCAAACTGTGAAAACAAAGTACTCAGAAGTAAGGAAAATTTCCAAAATGTAAGTGCAATTTTGAGATAAAGTTACTAAGGAGAAACAATGTGAATGTTTCCTCTAAAAAAGTTGCTGCTTTCTGCCTTCTTCATACACACCGTCCCCTGTCACCCCTAAACAGTATCCTCCCTAGGCCAAAACTCAGCCCTGAAGTGTGCCCTAAGGAAGCAGGCTGGACTTAGACCAGACATGGTAAACCTATATCCTCCACTAGAGGGCATTTATCATTTTGTTTGGGTCAATCTATCAAATGTCAATTGCAGAATGTTTCCAGAAATCATGGTCTCTGGAACTCCTCCATAGAGATGCTCCTTTAAGTGTTCTAGAATTTACGTGTTAGCTTTTCCTTCCTATTTTCTTCACAGTTATTACTTTTTAACAATGTGATGGCACATAGTAGATGTTTAATCCAAATTTTTAAATGAATGTGTGAACCCATTACATATATATACCAATGTTTTATATATAATAATTATAATATATTAGACACTGTAATAAAAATAATATCTATATATCTATCTATCTTTGGAACTTTTAGCAAATATCCAATCCTTACAACATTACCCAGGAGTGACTTCAGTAAGATGGTAGAGTAGGATATATTAGCCTTCATCCTCTTGCACACACACACACACACACACACAAATTAAACAGCTATCCACAAACAAAAATAGCCCTGGGAAGGCTCAAGAGTCTACCTAGGGGCCTACTGCAACACAATGGAGCAAAAAAATGGAGAATAAGTATACAGAAAGGATCGGATCTCAGGGAAGATCAATCCAAATAGCCAAAGCAATCTTGAGAAAGAACAAAACTATAAGCATCACAATTGCTGATTTCAAACTATACTACAAAGCCATAGTAATCCAAACAGTATGGTACTGACATAAAAATAGACATATAGACCAGTGGAACAGAATAGAGAGCCCAGGCCTAAACTCACACAAATATGGTCAACTAATTTTGAAAAGTGTGCAAGAACACACAATGGGGAAAGGATAGTCTCTTCAATAAGTGGTTCTGGGAAACCTGGGTATTCACAGGCAAAAAAATGAAACTGGACCCCTATCTTACACCACTCTAAAAAATTAATGTGAAATAGGTTAAAGACCTATGTAAAACCTGAAACCATACAAATCCTTGAAGAAAATGTGGGGTAAAATTTCCTTGACATTGTCTTGCAGGAATTTTTTGGATATGCCACCAAAAGCACAAGCAACAAATGAAAAACAAACAAGTGGGACTACATCAAACTAAAAAGCTTCTTCACAGCAAAAGAAACAATCAACAAAATGAAAAGGCAACCTAAAGAATAGGAGAAAATATTTGCAAACCATTTATCTGATTGTGGTTAATATCTAAAATTTATGAGGAACTCATACGACTTAGTAGCACAAAAACAAACAAACAAACCCCAATAATCTGATTGGAAAATAGACAGAGGACCTGAATAGACATTTTTCCAAAGAAGATATCCAAATGGCCAACAAGTACACAAAAATATGCTCAAGATCATTAATCATCAGGGAAATGGAAATCAAAACCACAGTGAGATATTACCCGACACCTGTTAGGATAGCTGTTATCAAAAAGTCAAGAAAACAAATATTGGCAAGGATATGGAGAAAAGGGAACCCTTGTGCACTGTTAGCAAAAATGTAAATTGGTATAGCTATTATGCAAACAGTATGGAGGGTCTTCAAAAAATTAAAATTAGAATTACCATAGGATAGAGTAATCCCCCTTCTGGATATACATACGAAGGAAATAAAATCATTATCTCAATGAGATATCTGCACTTCTATGTTCAGTGGAGCATTAGTCACAATAACCATGACATGGAAACAACCTAAGCTTGTTGATGGATGAATGGATAAAGAAAATGTGAGATACATATCACATTATATTTCATTATATATGTAATGGAACTTTATTCAGCCATAAAAAAGAAAGAAATAGTGCCATTTGTGACAACATGGATGAACATAGAAGACATTAGGCTAAGCCAGACAGAAAAACAGTATCACTTATGTTTGGAATCTAAAAAACAAAGTCAAACTCATAGAAACAGAGAGTAGAATGGTGGTTGACAACAAGTGGAAGGAAGAGAAAACGGGTAGATGTTGGTCAAACAGCACAGACATTCAACAATAAGATGAATAAGATCTGAGGATCTAATGTACAGAAGGAAACTGAAAATGGTTGTCAATTATTTGTATATTTATAAATACTGAATCTAGTTGTTTAGAACAAAGCAGACAACAATTTATATATTTGAGTTACTTATTGAATTATCTAACTCTTTGGGCTATAGAGATATAGCTTCAAATTTTAGCTATACAAGGTAGATTCGGTTTCAAGATACATTCAAGGAATTGGTTATTAAATAACTTCAACTATTACTAATTTCTTTATGATAATCTAATTAAATTCAATTAGTTAGCATGTTTGTACAAAGTTCACTATGTGTGTGTATAGTGTTAAGGGTCTTTTCATTATATAATTTCATAAATAAAAAAGAGGTTTTGGTTACTACAAATGTGTGCTCTTTGCTTTTATTAACAGATTTCAGATTGATAACAACTGTAAATAAATAATACAAAGTTATTAATCCATTATTTTGCTTACCAATCGTACTGTCAGATGACTACCCCTTAAAACATCAATGTTGGGGATATAGGCTAACTTAGAGTTTAGAGGGCTTATCCACTGTCGATATAGGTTTCAAAAATCTCGCTGCCAACTATACTTTAGATGTCTGTTGAAAATTAAATGGAAAGAGTTTAGAATTGCTCATCATTTTTCACATTCTCCAAGCAAGAACAACATCAAGGCTTTCATCTTTGGGTCAGCACAGTGTGTCATTTAGCAAAGTCCACTGAAATCGTCTTATGTAAATTATGGAACAGAAACATTCACTTATTAACTGAATATCAATGAACAGAAGAGGTATTTGTTACAACTGATAAGGGAATCTTGTGTCTATGGGAGAAAAAGGTTGTGTTTCAAAAACTTTATAACTATCAGCCCTGTGTTTGGTTAAGATAAGAGCTGTTATATTAACTATATTCATGAGGTAACAGTAAATAATTTGAAAAAAGTGAAATAAATAGTGAAAAACTGAAATAAAAGTGAAGTAAAGTGAAAAAGTGAGGTTTTTATTGATTTTTTAAATTGTCCTTAAAAATATCATCTTATTACTAGTTCTCCAAGAGAAGCTATAATTAAAAATTTTTTATGAATTTCCTTAAAATATTATATATCAATTGATCTATTGATCCATCTATCCTTAAATCAGTGTCTTTCAGACAATAAGTAAATACATAAAGACACATCATACTAAAAATAACATTTTTAAATCAATAAAATGTAATACTTCCTAAGCAGAATGTTACATGCTAACTCTTTTCAGATTTTGAATTATTTAATATAAGAAGCTTCATTTTTGTCTAAATTTTTATATCATTAAAATAATTTTTAGCATTAAAATTTTAAAATAACTTTATGATATAAATAGATTTTCAACTTTTTATTTGGAAATAATTTCAAACTTATGAAAAATTGCAAAAGTGAGAACAGTAAAAAAAACTATATACCCTTTCATATATTGTTAAAAGTTTATCCCATTTGCTTTATAATTAGATCTGTGTATACATATATGTAAGTGTGTGTGTGTGGGGGATGTCTTTTCTGAAACATTTGAGGGTAAAAAATATACTTCATGACACTTTCCCTTAAGTGTCTCAGTGTGAATTTCCTGCATTGAATAGGGATATCGTCTTACTGAATCACAGTACAATTACTAACTTCAGCAATTAACAGATAAATTACTTTTGTTTAGTCAACCATCATTCTTCCAGCTTTGTCAATTGACACAGTAATGTACTTTATAATATTTTCTCCTTTAGTATAGAATACGAACTAGAGTCAGATACGGCATTGAGTTGTTAAGCCTCATTAGCCTTCTTCAGGAAGACTGGAAATGGAACATTTCCTTAGCTTTTCTTTGTCTCTCGTGACATTGACACTTTTAAAGAATTGGGTCTTCTTTTTTCAAATAGACCACTTCTCATTTTAGATTTGTCTGATATTTCCTCACAATTAGACTCAGGGTGTGCATTTCCAGTTAGAGTACTGCATTGGTGATGCTGTATCCTCTTAGGGGGCATACAATGTCCATCTGTTCTTCACTGATGATAATAATTTTGGTCACGAGTCAAGGTGTCCTCTGATTTCTCAACTGTGCAATTACTAATTTTTCCCATGTAACTGAGAAAAAGTTTTGGAGGAAACTCTTTAAGACTATGCAAATATGCTGATCCTCTAGACTTAGTATCTACTTACGATTCTTTCCTCTTCAGATCTCTACTGTGGTGGTTGCAAAAGCTGATTTTTCAACTCCAGCATTCCCTCCACATTTACAACTCGACCCTCAGTATTTTATTGAGATATAATTGACATATAGCACTGTATAAATTTAAGAATAATTATTTCACTTAAATACATCATAAAATGATTATCACAATAAGTTTAGTGAACATCAGTCATCTCATACAAATACAAAATTAAAGAAATAGAAAAATTTTTTTGTGATGACAACTCAGCAACTTTCATATATAACATACAGCAGTATTAATTAATATTTATCATGTTGTACATTACATCCATCGTACTTATGTATCTTCTAACTGGAAGTTTGTACCTTTTGACTGCCTTCATCCAATTACTGCCTGCCCCCTGGCCCCACAGTTCTAGTAACCACAAATCTGATCTCTTTTTCCATGAGTTTGTTTGTTTGTGAAGGATAATTGACCTACAACACTATGTTAGTTCCTGATACAAAACATAGTGTTTTGATATTTCTATACATTTCAAAATGATCACAGGGATAAGTCTAGTTACAATATGTGACCACCCAAAGATATTACACAGTTATTGACTATATTCCCCTGGCTGTACATTTCATACCCATGAGACATTTATTTTGCAGCTGGAAGTTTGTACCTCTTAATCTCCCTCACCTATTTCTTTGCTTCCTGCTGTAACATATGTATTTTTTTCCTTCCTTCCTTTCTTTCTTTTCTTTTTTTTTTGTTGTTGTTGTTGTTGTTGTGTGGTGGTTGTTTTGTTCTTTCTTACCTTACAGCATAAAGGTAGCATAAAGATTTTTTATTACTGTCTCATCTTATAGTTACCTTGTTTCCTTCTAGGAATCAGCCATTTCTCCAAGGAGCCATTATGGTGTGGAAAGGTCTTAGAGATCAATACCTGGGCTCTGGGTGTGGTCTCCAAATGTATTTTGATAAGGGTTAAGAACTGGTTAAATCTTGTCAAACGGTTGGATTAGTTATTTGACTAAAGTAGATCTGGCTTATGTATAGGCAATGCCTAGTTCTACTTTACTATATATTGAGATTTCATACTGATAATAAAAATAGCATGGTGATTTTCTGAGCCCTCCCCCTCCCCCGAAAAAAACTTTTAAAGATATATATGCAGATTTGTGGTTACCAGAGGTGGCGATGGGGGGAGAGTAAATTGGATGAAGGCTGTTACTTTCAGTTACAAGATAAATAAGTACTAAGATGTAGTATACAACATGACAAATATAATTAACACAGCTGTATGTTATATATGAGAGTAAATCCTAGGAGCCCTCATCACAAACTTTTTTTTTATTTCTTTAATTTTGTTTCTATATGAGATGATGAATGTTCACTAAACTTATTGTAATAATTATTTTATGATGTATTTAAGTCAAATCATCTTGCTGAACACCTTAAACTTACACAGTGCTGTATGTCCATTGTATCTCAATAAAACTGGAAGAAAAAAAGATAAAGATATTTACACTGACACCATGATGGCACTCTTTAGTGGTACATAGCGACCATCAGACTTTTCAAGGTATCTCTTTACATGGTTCAGATCAGTCTAAAAGGAAAATGCATTCTTTCACAGAATGGGAAATTCCTGTAACTTTTCTGATGAAAGAATAAATTGTTTCATATTTTCATGCCCTAAATTTCCCCCAAGGGCCCAAAACACCTCAAAAAGAAATTGAAACTCCACATTTACATATCCCCTTGTTCTTTAAAGGATGTAATTGGAAAGGAAGATTGCAATAATATTCTTAAAAGGACACAAAATTTCAACTTTGGGGCTTCCCTGGTGGCGCAGTGGTTGAGAGTCCGCCTGCCGATGCAGGGGACACGGGTTCGTGCCCCGGTCCGGGAAGATCCCACATGCCGCGGAGCGGCTGGGCCCGTGAGCCATGGCTGCTGAGTCTGCGCGTCCGGAGTCTGTGCTCCGCAACGGGAGAGGCCACAACAGTGAGAGGCCCGCGTACAGCAAAAAAAAAAAAAAAAAAAAAAAATTTCAACTTTGTTTATATTTATTGGAATAATACTTTCACTGGCTCAAGTTAAAATCAATGGAGAAGTATTTCTACTCAGAAGAGAACCAAACAATCTGAAATCTCAGCATCTTAAAGGCAGTGAGATAGAAACATTGTCCTGTAAAGAATGTTAAGAAATACACAAGTATCTCTAAAAAAGATTCCTATTTCTAGGAAATACTCCAACTAAGAAAAGTGAAAGTATGTTCATTCTATTGTCTGAGACGATGAAAAGCCAAGATTTGTCATAATTGAAAATATAAAGACATTTCACCAGGTCAGGAAGCTAGTACATTATCTACCTATGTTTTAGTACTTCATTGCAAGGTTTTTATTATATTATCAGCAACAGGCAAAAGAGTCTCACAAGTAGACAAGAAAAAGAATAAGTGAAGGGACTTCCCTGGTGGTCCAGTGGGCAAGACTCCACGCTCCCAATGCAGTGGGCCTGGGTTTGATCCCTGGTCGGGGAACTAGATCCCGCATGCCACAACTAAGAAGTCCACGTTCCACAACTAAGACCTGGTGTAGCCAAGATAAATAAATAAATATTTTTTTAAATTATACTTAAAAAAAAGAATAAATAGAGAATGAATATTGCTGAATAGTACTATAAAAGCAGGCAAATTTACAGGGGCATTCATGTTGATATCACAATATGAAAATATCTGTCTATAATCAAATTTTAAAAGCTTAAGAATCAGCCATGTATTTTAACTATTTATACCCTAAAAATACTCATAAGTTATTTGCTTCTATGTTGTTCAAATAATAATTAAGACACTTGACAATTCTTGAAACTGAGACATGAGAGAAATTTTTCCTACAGATACTTGTTAAGAGGACATAATAATGTAAGAGCATTCTTATAATAAATACAATAAAAACAAATATAATAATATTTATTTTAACATCTTTTAGCATCCCTCAATGTAAAGCAGCGTTTATTCAATAAAAACAAAAAAAAATGTTCCATAAAAGGGACACTGTGGAGATTAATGGGTTTGTAAAACAATATAGTTGAGGTATACATTCTGTTGATCTTGTTTAATCTATGGACACGTTCTAAAGCAGGTTTTCTAGATTTTTTTGGAAATCAGATTGATGAGAATGGGGAGAGGGGAGGGGAGTGAATAGCAGCACATCACCAAAGAGAGATGCACACAAGCACAATAATCTGTATGCAGGTACAGTATTTTAATAAATTCCATGATTCATGGACTACATAGACTATTGCTTTTCAAATTGCAGATCCCCACCCTTCAGAAGTTCATGAATTAATTTAATGGGCTGGAAGTGGCAGTTTAAAGAAAAAAAAAAAAAGGACTATAGTAAAGTTCTAGCAGTGGTGGTGTAGTTTTGGAATCTCCCTTAATTCATCCATAAAAACAGACCAGACAGGCCAAAACAAGAAGAGCAAAACCAAAAACCTTTGGACAACATCTAGGACAAAACACCATAATCTCACCATGTGAGCACACAGGAACAACCATAAAGGCCTACAAGACCCAGATAGAATTAGCATCTGAGTGACAGGAAGTGGAGGGAAGGGAAAGGGCTTTGTCGACCTGAAAAAATAGACTCTCAGAGATTTCTCCCACAAAGATGGATCAACAGAGAATTACAGTTCAGGGTCTGCAACCATGGCCAGCCACGTGCAAGTCTCCCCCAACAGCAAGGGAAGGATCGTTTTTTATAGAGAGGAAAAGGAAGTTGGGAGGCCTGCAGTAAACAAAGAGTCCATGGCTTTTCATTGGCTGAGTCCTTGCCAGGAAAAAGGAGTCTTTCTTCTTGCTGTTGGGCTCTGCTATTGTCCCAGGGTGTGAGAGCTCCCCCTAGTGGTCTCCACCTCTATTTAATTGAGGTTTCTGTTTATTAATTTTTTACAGATTGATGACCCTAAGAACAAACATAAAATTGTCACAGCGAGCTCACTGGAAATTGTGGCGGGCCAATCTGAGAAAAGAAGCTGAAACCAGCCAAGGTTTCCATAAGACCCAATTTATGAATAACAGCAGAGTGTTCAAATGTGATGTGGTCTGATGGTGCTCAAGCAGCCTGCAGCCTATAGGCTATTAAACTAACACACCAAACCACCTTCCAGTTTTAGAAGTACAATATTATAATAATACAAAGAAAACAGCTTTTCTTTCAACTTAATTGCGGTACGCGGGCCTCTGACTGTTGTGGCATCTCCCGTTGCGGAGAACAGGTTCCGGATGCGCAAGCTCAGCGGCCATGGCTCATGGGCCCAGCCGCTTCGCGGCATGTGGGATCTTCCCGGACCGGGACACGAACCCGCGTCCCCTGCATCGGCAGGCGGACTCTCAACCACTGCACCACCAGGGAAGTCCCACATTTTAACATCTCTGAATCAGCATATCTCTTACATTTTACACTGTCTTACAATTAATTCAAGCACTTTTCCTTTGTTCATACATTGAATAAATAATTATGTGTCTTACAACCGATGGCATCTTAGATACACGAAGGCATACAGTATTTTCTTGTTATCAGCACAGTGACCCACCATATGCTTTACCAATGGCAGAGTCATTATTTTCTGGTCAAAGTAAAGAAGTTTGACCAGTAGAATTCAAAGTTACCTTGACCAAGAGACAGTAAAAATGATAAACAATTACTATTTGGGGTAAAGAAAGAATATCACCTAGTTATGTAACATTATACAGGAAAATATTTGATCACTTGAATTGTACATTTTTATCTGCTTCCCAATATTTTAAGAGTTCATTAGCTGAGATAGTAACATTTATAATTATGATTTATTGATAGTTTTGTAAATGTTGGTCTTACAGAAATTATGGGCAAAGTAGAAATTTGAATAAAATGGAAAACAAAATTTGCAGTGCTAATATCATTTACATGTCTAGTGCCAGCTGCAATTATATGAATTTTTTCTTTGATGCTAATAAACAATAGAAAACATGATGACTTATTTTAAGTCAATGAATATGTTAAATAAAAATAATATAAATAGAAATTATAACTTAGGGTACTGTTTATATGATCCAGCAATCCTACTCCTGGGCGTATACTCAGACAAAACTATAATTCAAAAAGATACATGCACCCCTATGTTCATAGCAGCACTGTTCACAATAGCCAAAACATGGAAACAACCTAAATGTCCACTGACAGATGAATGGATAAAGATGTGGTACATATATACAATGGAATACTACTCAGCCATAAAAAAGAAGAAAATAATGCCATTTGCAGCAACATGGATGCAACTAGAGATTATCATACTAAGTGAAGTCAGAAAGAGAAAGACAAATACCATATGATATCACTTGTATGCGGAATCTAAAATACGGCACAAATGAACCTATCTACAAAACAGCAACAGACTCACAGACATAGAGAACAGACTGTGGTTGTCAAGGGGGAGGGGGGGAGAGGGATAGACTGGGAATTTGGGTGTGGTAGATGCAAACTATTACATTTAGAATGGATAAACAGCAAGCTCCTACCTTATAGCACAGGGAACTATATTCAGTCTCCTGGGATAAACCATAATGGAAAAGAATATTAAAAAAGAACATATATGTGTGTAAAACTGAGTCATTTTGGGGTACAGCAGAGCCTGGCACAACATTGTAAATCTACTACACTTCAATAAAAAATATAAAAAAATAACTTAGGGTACTGCTGTGACTGTCATAGATTTTTAAAATAATTATGTGATATTTTCTCAGCCAATGTCTTAGTCTGGCACTAATCAAGAGACAGAAATCACACAGTAATTTAAATAGGGAATGTTTAATATAAAGAATTATCGAGGTATGACAGGAGAGTAGTTATAGGGATGTACAGAGAATACCAAAAGGTACGCTGAGGTTGAAGGAACGTACTTAAGGAAGGACAAACTTGGAAGAATGGCCCCCTTCTGAGGCTGAGGTTCAGACCTAATTTGAAAAAGGTGTGATTGTAGCCCAGAGGATGGCAGAGAGGTTGGTTGCACGGCTGGGACACAGGTGGTCCACTGTTGCTAGAAAAGCAAGATATAACCCTTCAGGGTGCAAGAGAGCCACAGGAGAGTAGATGTGATAATGGGAGCAAAGGATTGGGGTGATGTGATGGAGGGGCCATGGGCCAAGGAATGAATGCAGTTGCCTTCAGAAGCTGAAAAGGACCAGAAAATGGATTCTCCCCTCAGAACCTCTAGAAAAAAAACAGCCCTGCCAACACCTTGATTTTAGCCTAAAGAGATTTATTTTGGCTTCTGAACTTTAGAAATATAAGATAATAGGTTTGTGAGAAAAAAAAGAGAGAGAGACAGAGAGCCGCAGGAGAATGTGCAAAAGGATAAGGATGGTCCTGCAGAAGAGAAACCTGGAGTCTTGGAGTCATCGTCAGTAGGGCTGCAGAAAGGCAATCACCTTGCCCTGGCTGGGGATACAAGGGTCCTGAGGAACTTAGGGGCTCGGGGCGCAGGGTTGGGACCAGCTGCGCTGCTTGACCTCACAAACCCACAGCGCTGAGTACCCTTGCAGCAGGAGCTGGCAAAGGAAAAGAGCCCACATAGGAATCCTAAAAGGTACTCTCTTCTTCCGGCAATGTCCCTCCCACACCCTCTACTGGCTAAATTTACATCATGTCCACTGAAAACAAAAATTGCTTACAGAGTTCAGTATGGACTCTCAGATCAGGTAGTGAAGGGTGCATTTGGAGCTGAGAGGCAATAAACTGATAACTGATGGCCTCCGAAGTATCTGCTTTAGGAAAGGTATTGTAAGCCCTGGGTTAGATTCTTGGGAAAACACTATCATTAGGAAGCTGTATGGTGTAGCAGAAGGAGGGGAATAAAAAGGAGAGAAACAGATGGAAAGAAATTATGCTCCGGGAGAATATGCCTAGAAACCAAGGGTCCCAGGTAGTTGGAGTAAAACACCTTTCATTTGTTTAATATTTAAGAATTTTATAAAATACTATATATTATTTCATTCTGAACCTCACAACCGTCCTGTGAGATTACTTGAGTCAGTACTATTATTACCAATTTATAAATGAGAAAACTGTGGTCCAGAGTCATTAACAGACTCACCGAAGTCCCAAAGCTAGTCAATATCAGAGGATTTCATCTTAAATTCTGAGAAATGCATATATAGCACTATGGTACTTAATCTGGCTTTGAGAGTGAAATTAGACTAGAGCTGTCCCAGGGTCCCATTACCCAGAAACATGTTGCAAATTACAAACAATTAAGAGTGTACTTTGCTAGTCTAGCCACCTTTGTAATTCACTGAGATAGCAGCTATTTCTCTCTTCTGAAATTGTTCTGGAAAATCCTTATCTTTTTTCAGCATCCCCTCTACACACACACACACACACACACACCACAAACGTCCTGGGCACAAAGATAATGCTTATTCTGGAAACTTTCAAAGGACTAGCATCTTTAAATCTTACCAAAATGACCCCCGGCTGTCTTTGTTTTTGGTTTTTTAAAAAATGTTTAATGTGTATCCATCCTAGGAAGAATTAATAGATTACATAAAGATAAAAGTCACAAACGTTAATTAGATTTGCTAAGTATTAATATGCCTGCTATTTTTCCTGACTCCATGAGTTCTTTCCTTGTTTAAATAATTTTCAAGTCATACAATTCATCTCAGACTCAATCCATAGAGCCTTCAAACTTACTCAGATCTTTAGTTCTACTGACTACACCCTACTCTAAGTATTTAAATTGTACCTGAGGGTTGAACATATGAGAATTAAGGTCAAAAAAGCCTCAGGTCTATCTCTGCCTAAAATATACACATACAAAAAAGGAATACTCTATTTTGTTTGAATAACACAGATAACTTCCTCTACTTTCCAAATCATTTTAGATATTTTCTAAACGAACCTGATCAACTGTGGGGTTGTTAAATTTTTTTTAATCTTTCTTTGGGTATTTATGGTACAATTAAATTGAAACTCTTACAGCACTCACCATCAAGTTTGGTGCTTTCCCTCTCTTTGGTATCCTTTGTAGGCATTTCATTATTATTAAATACCACTACCACGGAGTTAGGCAGGATGGAGGTAAGTCAGTGAAACTAAAAATTGCTACTTGAGAGACTGTGGCAAAAATTTCTAAAAGAAGCTGAAACCATTGACTAATTTCTAATTAGAGTTCTGACTATCTAGTGATCAACAGCAGAAATAATTTAAAATGTATGGTCTTCAGAATCTTTATATGAATGAACATGATTATGATAATGAAGAGAAAAGAATAAAAAGCATATTTCTGTGTTGCTCCCCTTTCTTTCCTTCTGCATAACTTCTTCCACAATCTCCATCAATCTCATACTTGAAGCAATTTACAAAATAACAAAATTTAATGCAAGACCTAAGTTTTCTAAATTATTTGAGATAAAATAACTTTTTTTTTAAATCAGGGGATTTAAATATGGGAAGCATTTAATATGGGACTTTTTGGACAGGATTTTTTAAAAACGAAATATGTTATTTTTTTTTTTCATGCTGTTTTAACATTAGAAGAAGAATTTCCTGGTGTGTCTGTAAAGCTGCAAATGCCATACTGGTGACAGCAGGAAGAGCCAGACCGTGTTCTATGGAATAAATGGTACAGGTTAGAAATGATGGAACGAAAGCAGCTCTGTTAGAGAATATAAATATTACAGAAAGTACATTTAATAGAACAAAAGTCATTACCACTGAGCGGGAGAAACTAACTCCACATGTTCACTCTGAAAACAAAAGATACTTGAAAATATAAAGTTCACAAAAGTAATCCCGGGATACAGGTGGATCTTTCTTTTTTTTTAATTTCTTTATTTATTGGCTGCGTTAGGTTTTCGTTGCTGCGTGCAGGCTTTGTTCAGTTGCGGCGAGTAGGGGCTACTCTTCGTTGGCGGTGCGCGGGCTTCTCATTGCGGTGGCTTTTCTTGTTGCAGAGCACGGGCTCTAGGCACGCGGGCTTCAGTAGTTATGGCACGTGGGCTCAGTAGTTGTGGTGCACGGGCTTAGCTGCTCCTCAGCATGTGGGATCTTCCCGGACCAGGGCTCGAACCCATGTCCCCTGCATTGGCAGGCAGATTCCTAACCACTGCACCACCAAGGAAGTCCCTACAGGTGAATCTTTTTAAAGAAAGCTTTTCAATCATCATCTACTCTGGTTTCTGCAGATGCTTCACCACCCAACCCAACAAGCAGGGGACTTTGCCCCACTCCTTCCTGCAGAGCAACATAGATTTCCAGGTAAAGAAAATGTTGGCATATTTGTTATTGCTGGATGATATTTCCTTTTTTTTTTTTTACCATTTTAAAAATTTTGCAAATATGTAGCATTGCAAAATTTGATTTTGTTGAAACAGCTAATGTTTTCTCATCTTAAATAACGAAATACGTAGGATTTTACTTAAAGTTTTTTTCTGTTTTCAGGTAAACCCCCAATATTTGCAATGGACACAAAATGACAACAAAGAATACAGTCCCTCAGCTATTTGTATTATATAGTTTTCTAAGACAACTAGAATTTTAAAACTGGTGTGTTTAGTACCATGTGCGATGTCTGATGTGAACCACATCTTGAAACTAAAATTTTTCTTTCAATCTTTTAAGTTATCTAGCCTTCAGAATTATCGTTAATTCTGAATAAATCAGTCTGACCATTCTGGGCAAACAAGCTTTTCAACGAACTGTTTTCATTACTTAAGAAATTTTGGCAGAATTTTTAATGAAAAATTGTTAGGATTGTAATTACTATGCATAGAGATGTAACGATTTTTTTTTAAGTTAGCATGCTTTCCCAGTGGATAATGTAATTCTCACCTTTGTTTGTATGTGCCTCCTACTAAATGTTTTGAAGTCTGTAAGTTTTAAAAAATTATTTCAAAGTATGTATACTGCGGGTCATTGTGCAAGATAAATTAGGAAACACATGGAGATTCATATATGAATAGTTCTGTTACCTTGGATCATGAAGAAAAATGCAATTTTTAAAGGCTTTTTCTTGTGCAACCCTATTCAGAAAAAACATTCAGTTACAGTTTATATGCACAACATGCTTCACCCTTTCCTTGACTATTAAAACTGCTAATTAGCTGCTGTTCAAGTGCTTAAAATGGTCAAACTGTGCATGCTGTAGCTAAGGGCAGAATGCACAAGTAAAAGAAAACTAGTTGTAAATCCATTGTTCCCTTTTGGAGGACAGTTGTTAAATAGGATCTTATGTCTTGCTTCATCGTCACAGTGTGAGCTTGAATCTTACTAAGAAACTGGAAATTCAAAACACTTGTTAAACACAAATATGTTTTCTTTATGCCATCAAAAATGTTAGTAAAGGGGCTTCTCTGGTGGCGGAGTGGTTGAGAGTCCGCCTGCCGATGCAGGGGACACGGGTTCGTGCCCCGGTCCGGGTGGATCCCACATGCCGCGGAGCGGCTGGGCCCGTGAGCCATGGCCGCTGAGCCTGCGCGTCCGGAGCCTGTGCTCCGCAACGGGAGAGGCCACAACAGTGAGAGGCCCGCGTACAGAAAAAAAAAAAAAAAAAAAAGTTAGTAAAGAGCAAAACTCAATTACTGAAATAACATTTATTGACTGATTATGTATAAATTAATAAATATTAGAGTACAGTAACTTCTTTCCTTTCATTCTTAGCATCATTCTTGACTAAATTCTGCAGCAAAATATAAATCCATATTGAATTTTAGATTTATATACACATATGAAATATTTGGAGGAAAATGGTTGAATTGGCTAAATAATCTCTTCTCAGCTAATAATTAATACTTATTTTCAAATTAAGTATGATTTTCTAAATACTTTTCCAAGGGCTTTCATATTTGCAGAAAGAGCATCATTTAATTATGTATGGCAGAAATGAACAATTAGGATACATTTGTAACAACACATTTTGCTGATTTCGACTTTGTCACATAAAATATTTTCTTTGTCATTTTCTTGTAGTTTCTGAATTTCTTGGAATCATCCATATTTGCTAGTTTGGAAATTAGGATGAAAATGGTATATACTTAGAATATATTGGAAATTTGAAATTAGAAGCATTTGAGAGGACAATTAAATCCAGACTCTTGAATAAAGTCTCTTTTTCACATTTGGCAAATCGATCACTTTGTCTCAAAGCCTTTAAATATATTTTATTAACATAATTTGGAATAATGAGTAAATAAAAATTGTTTAGTGTTTAAAAATGTGAAACGCATACATTTTCATTTCTTAAAGCACAAAACATCAGAAGCAATTCTTAGAATAGAGGGCATGTTATTTCAAGAAACTTTTAAATTATAGCATCAAAGAAAAAAAATAATAAAATTAACGAAAAGATTTCCCCCAAAATCTGTAGTCAACTGTCACCTTTGTGCTATTACAGTTCTTACAAAATAAGGACAAAATGACTTTGGGATGTGTTTTCCTACCTCTGGCATACCATATATTCTGACATACCTTCACACTAAGCAATTAAATTCAAAGATTTAATTAAGAGGAACAAGAAAATGTTCTCCTTTCTTTTTCAGGTCTACTACTTAATTTTTCCTTATTTAACCAACATATCTCACATTAGCATAAACAGAATCATACGTGTTCCCTGGCTCCCCTCTTCCTCTGGAGAATGTAAGATTTAAAGGAAATGAACATCAAACTGCTTCTGTCTTCCAACTGTAGCTATTCCACAGCAACTGAGGATATAGATAAATCTACACATGCCTGCCTTGTTTTGAAAAGTTGAATTTAAACATCCATACACAGCTGGTGCAAGTGTAAACTGCTAAAACCAATGTGGAAAAATAATTTTACTTTGCTTGGTAAAGTTTAATATATGCATGCTGTATGACCATTCCTGTGTGCAATACTATATAGACTAGAAAAACTCCTCCTCTTGTGCCCTGGGCAGCATGTCCAAGTTCATAACTATATTGTTCACAATAGCAGAAAAACTGTAAATAATTCAAAAGCCCAATCACAGTGGATAAGTTAAGCCACTCATGGCATACTTACTTATACACTGGAACATTTTATGAGACAGAAAATCAATGAACTACAGCATCAATGAGGAAGATTTTTTAGAAACAAATGTTAAGTGAAAAGTTAAGTGACAGAGGAATACGATTCCTTCCATTGATTTCAATTTGAGAAACGGGCAAACTAAACACACATTGTTTAAGAATACAGCCAGATATAGTAAAATTATAAAGAAAAGTCAAGGGAATGGTTAGCACCAAATTCAGGGGAGAAACTATTTCTAGGAATGAGCGAAAAGGATGCAAGGTAGGATAATGTGCAATCAGGTGACCTCAAAGGTGCCTGTAACAGTTTATTTCTCAAGCTGGATAATGGGTACACAAGTGCTCAGTTTTTTTGTGGGTTTTTTGTTTTGTTTTTTATATCAGCTTTCAGGTTTTGAAATTTATATACGTACCGTATTTCACAATAAAACAAAATAAGGGGGAAAGACATTGAATTTAATCATATAACTGGTTAGCAAAGTGCTAGTAACTTTCTGATTGGTTTCAAAGTAGCCTATTGACTAACTTTTTGTCTTCCCCTGACCAATAAACAAGCAAACAAACCTGCAATAAGGTGTGTGTGTTAAAGTGCAGAGTAAACCAGGAGAGGTATTATTCCTGATGTGTGTGGCACTAATTCTAAATTCGTCAGAGCTACATTACAATACAGATGAGAGTTTAAGGCAGTGGTTCTCAACAAAATTGCAGGGGATCTCAGTTAAGAAAAGGAAGGAAGATACAGAAGGCAGACAAAACACACTGAGGATAAGTGTCAGAATGGTGGTGCAGAGAGTTTGAAAAAGCTGTCCCCTGGCCCAGTCGTGTTATTCCCTTATAAGATTCTCTTCCTCCATCTCTCCTTCACCTCCACCAATCGCCCACTCTCATCCCCTAAGATAATACGGAGGACCACCTTAAATATAGACACATTTACATTTTTTTTTCTTTCAAACTGAAAAGCTCAATCATCACATTCATTCACACCTTGAACAATTTATTTATTGAGCACCTACAATGTGCCAGGCACCAACTTTCCAAATAAAGTAGTTCACAAAACAAAAACCCAACGTTCAAAAAATTCAAAAACTTCTAAATAAAGTAGAGACCGCTTACCTGATAGGATTAATACCATGGTTAGTCTGTTAATGGAAAAACACATTTATTTGTTTTAAATTAAAATACTTAAGGTTAATGCATATACATAGACATCCATATTTCATTCACCACTCATTTCATATACAGTCTAGTCTATTTCTTGGCCTATGAGCCCATTGATTGAAACTCTACATCATTTTTCTTGCCCACACCTAATGAATTGTGTATGATTTCCAGGTTCAGTTTCTTTCAAGTAGAACAAGAATTCAAGACAGGCTAAAAGTTACAGTTAAAGACATTTCTGCAGAGAGCAGACTTTGGGGGGTTTTGTAAGTTTTTTCTCCCATCGTCAATCTCCCACAACATTTTAACATTAGTTTTTATCATGTCTTTCATGAAGCATTCTAAAACATTCAATTTAGTTTCTCTAGAAATAACTGTTTTCTTTTCAAACTTACCTTGTATCTCTTGATGAAATTTTTAATTAAGTTACACCATTAAAATAACAACTGCAACTGACATAGTTTTCAGAACTGATATCTTTTGGGTTTTTACTCTCAGATCGTTGATAAGCACACAAGTCAGCTGCTGGAAGCAAAGATGAGCTGACTTACTTATCAGAGAGGAACCCATTAGCCTTAAACATTCAGTGTCTTTGGCATCAGTCACGAAAGAAATGGAGAAGTTCTGTTAACCCAGCGTCAGTTAGGGGGAGGCTGGTTGAGAGAACTTATACTATCAAATCAACAACAGCAACAATAACAACAAGGGGTGAGCAAGGGAACTTACTTACATTCTGGAAAATACTGTGGAAAGAAATCTCACAGAAGTCTTTAGCCTGTGAATCAGTTTACAGGTGCAAAATACCCAGGATATTCCTATCCTACCACTACCACTTACAGTGTAAAAATAGAGAGAGAATAATAATAACACAGAAAACACTGATTACAATTAGCAAGAAGAATGCTGTGTTTCTGATGAGTCCCCAAAGAGGAGTAGACGACTTAGATTTAGATGCTGGTTGAAAATCTATTGGCATCACCCTATCAAAGACTGTACAGAGATGAGTGAAAACCCACATGGTCCTAGATCTCACTTTGCAAACCGAAATAATAGCTCACAGCTACCTAAGTTCTGAGTTTCCCCATACCCCTCTAGACTGGGAAAGACGTAGCATGAGGGAGCCCAGCAGAAGCCGGAGGGGAAGGGCTCTGGGGTCCCCAATCTGGGGACAAACAGCCCCTCCTAGTAATGGGATGAGCAGGGGCAGGAACCTCCCAGGCGAGCGGCAAGCCAGGGCTGAAGGTGATGCACCTGCGCCCACCAGGACTGCAATGTCTCTGGAAAGGAGTCACTTTGAAACTGCTTAAAGAACAAAAACATCAACATGCAAAAAGCAAAATAATAGAAAGAAATACATTGTAATAAAATTTACAAGTACATCTATAAAATCTAGTAAATAAAACAAGCCTTGTACTTGCAGCCCGTCCACCCCCCTCTACCTGCTCCCCTCCCCCATGCCTCCACCCATAGGTGGTCAGGATTGGGTAGAACTGAGAGGGCCAGGGAGCCAAGAGGCCAAGCCCCGGGGGGTCCCCACAGCCAAGGGCGTGGGTGCAGCCCAGGTCAAGGAGGAGTGGGACTGCGCCCACCTCAAGGTCCAGCAATTTGCTCTAATGGACCTCGGCTCACAAGTGAAGTCCACACCAGGGACCTTAGATTCTTACGACTGTCCGGTCTGCAAGCTTCGCCTCTGGGAATCTGCAAGCCCGGCTCCTCCCACCTGTCCCTGGGGACTGAAGGGAACCCTGTGGGTGTCAGAGGAGTGTGCTGGGACGGACGTTCACCACATTCAGGCCACCCGGATCTCCAGCAAGTTTGGACCAGGCGGCCTCTCCAACCCCACTTCACCTCCTCTCCCCTGTTCATGGAGCAGGTCCATGAACCTTCTCTCATGGACCTGCTTTGGCTTGTTGGAATATTCTTCCAATTGCTGCTGAAGCATTTGAACCCAGATGTTTTTAAAGCGTGTGGCTTCCTTTCACTATTCCTCCCCTTCTAGTCCATTCCCAGCCACCTCGTGTCCACACGTGCTCGTATTCACACACTTCAACCTGCAGGCTGACTCTATCAGGGGTTTGTATAACTGTTTCCAAAGCTCACCTTAACTTTACTTTTTTTTATCCCCTGGAAGTTTGCAGCGCAGTAGTAGTCATTATAGATATAAGAGGAGGCTCCACTTTTGGGCAGTACAACCCTGCCTCTAGGCCCACGTCCAGCCGGACCTGGAGCTTCTGTTGTCTCCTGGGACGCCTGTGTGCAGGCTGCCACCGGCCTGTTCAACTCCAAAGTGGAAACTTCTCCATCACACACCTGCCACCAGAAATGCGCAACAGACTACCTTTGTGTGACTGATCCAGTGATTTCCTCCCCTGAACTTTTAAACATGCTGATTGGCATAGAGTTCTGTTTTCGTCTGAAATAAATTTTATAATGAGTTTTGAGAATTTCACAGCATTCAGTGGATTAACTGGAGACATATTTGTGTTGAGGTAAAATCAAGGTTTGGGGGAAAAAACCAAGGTGTAGAATCACTGGTCTCCACAGTCCAGGCATTGGGATTTCACAGTCTTGTCTTTTAGTTATGTTTTTCGTTTGTATTTTAATTTTATTCATTTAATAGAAATAAACACCACACCCTAAACATCACCATTATTGTCCTTTCA
Organism: Grampus griseus; assembly: GCF_964374135.1. Classification (NCBI taxonomy): domain Eukaryota; kingdom Metazoa; phylum Chordata; class Mammalia; order Artiodactyla; family Delphinidae; genus Grampus; species Grampus griseus. The sequence continues at coordinate 18,355,716 of NC_139012.1, read as the reverse complement.
TAAAGGGCATTTCAATCCCACCAAAATGAGAGGCTATAATCTCACAATGAAGTCTAAAACACTGAGTTGCTTGAATTTAAACCTTACCAAAAACTCACAGTTGTTATGCTCTCTAAAGCTCTTCAGGGTGCCCTTGATGTTTCTATTTTTGTAGACTGTAGAACAATGGTTAATCAAGCTTTGGCTATGGGCCCATATCCATATATCTTATAAAATTCATTGTAAATAGAATAAATAAAACAGGTTATATTTCTAAGCAAGCTGATAGCTCCTCTACCCACTTGTGTCTAACACTAAGTACTACTAAGTACTAACCAAAAAAAAAAAAAAAAAGGGAAGACTCTAACATAGGGTATCCAGAGTGTCCAAAATTTTATTGTGCCCATTAAAGACATTAACCAAAAAAATTTCCATTATCTTAATCTCAAGGGCAATTTTAACACAAAACAATAGACATATTTAAGAATAAATGGCAGTCCTTAATATGGAATGCATTTAGGATTTTAAAAATAACTACATTGTCCTTATTTTCCTTTTTTCATCATAGGTTAGTGAACTTTGTATCATCTGTCAAGAGACCAGTGTGAGATTCACTGCTGTACGTCACGTTATCTGTAATACCGTTGTCTTAGTCCATTCAGGCTGCTATAACAAAAAACACCATAGACTAGGAGGCTTAAACAACATTTATTTCTCACAGTTCTGGAGGCTGGGAAGTCCAAGATCAAGGTGCCAGAAGATTTGATATGTGGTGAGAGTCCACTTCCTGGTTTTTAGACAGCCATCTTCTTGCTGGAGGAAGGGGCTAGAGAGCTCTCTAAGGTCTCTTTTATAAGGGCATCAATCCCACTCATGAGGGCTCCACCCTCATGAACTAATCACCTCCCCAAAACCCTGCCTCCAAACATCTTCTCATTGGGGGTTAGGATTTCAACACATGAATTTTGGGAGGACACAAACATTTAGTCCATAACAATAGTTTAAGCACACACAGCCCCATACTTTCTGAGCAGTCCATCTTCATCCCTTCAACCTGAGGTATACTAGGTCTTACAAACTGACCTCAATTTTAGGAAATGGTACAAGGAATTACTCTTTATTGCTTTATAAACCTAAGTCAATCTAGCTCCCTTTAAAACATCACATATTACAAATAAATCTGCTAAATGCTACAGTAATCAGCGTTTTACACTGCATGCTTAGAATTAGGTTTCATAAAAACTGTGACATGTAAATTAGCAACTTGATACAAATAGTTGCATTAATATACAAGCAAATGCAAAATGATTAATTTGCATTCTAATTGTGTTAACTTTACATACTATAAACAAATTAACAAAAAACATTGAAGAGTACCTTTTATTCTGAAATCCCCTCCATGTAGGGCCCAGGCCTTGTTTTTAAGTATAGGTTCACTGGTTAGAGTTTTATTGATTAGATCATGTCCTTCATATATGAACTATATTTCAGTACATCTTCTGAGATTTCTAATATTAGTTTAATAAAAAAGAAAAAATCATAAAACATTAGCAAAACAATATGAGAATCTTTTAGCTTTTTGGCTTATTTTCTTCAAAACCTTCTACAGTTTTTCATGCATATCTAAGCTAACAGCGTTTTTAAAAAAAATCATATTGTCTGTAGGGAGTCTTTCTAAGGCATTCAACTTAGTTTTCCTAGAAACAACAATTTTCCCATCCAACTCTTATTTCATTAGTTTATGTAACATTTAATGCAATTACATAATTACAATAACAGCTAGCATAAATCGGTTTGGAAACAAACACAACTGATTTTTGGCAAGCCCCCAACTCTGACTAGTGGGAGCAGAAACCTAGAACTTACTGGAAGGAAGCCTAGTAGCTCTAGTGAGGACACTGTGGACTTGGGTCAGTACATTCTGCAGAAGAAAGAGAGAGCTTTGATTAAATAAAAACCAAAACATATGTTTGACTTAACAATTTTCTCATTTACTTTCCATTAACTGCTAGAAAAGGTAATCAAGAATAGAAGACTAACATTTTAGCATTGCCACATTATTAAATGACATAGAGAAAGTTATAATAATGATATTCTTTACAATTTTTTAAAACAAAATTGTATCTGGAATATCTTGGCTTTGAAAAAAAGAGATTATAGGTCTGGGGGAGCAATATTAGATCTACCCTGTAGATTCTTACTCAAATTTTCAAGCTGACCATAGACAAACCATAACACAGACAAATTTTGTTTCATCCATTTTGCCCTCCATATATCCTTTTTCAAACATTCATTATCGATTATCCATATCAGCCTTTCACTTACTACTTCTTTCAATGCCATACTAAATATTTTTAGTTTGCCAAATGCCCTTTATTTCTGACATCCAAAATTCTCAAATTCCCTCAAAATTCTTCCACATCAAAAGTTAGCTCTTCCCTATAGCAGTCCTTTAGATTCTGTTTTTGCTATGTTAATAGGTTAACAGTTAATAAGGTATACCAACATGAATATATTAAGGTGGTTAATAACATGAATATCTAACATATGCCCATGAGTTACTGTGCCACCCTGCTGAGATAACACATGGGTTTTTTTTTTTAACATCTTTATTGGAGTATAATTGCTTTACAATGATGACACATGAGTTTTAATAGAAATCTTATGGAGATAATCTCTCACACAAAAAAGGTGTGATTAATGGTAGGGATTTTAATAGGTGTTATGGAAGACTTAGGAATTGGGAAAGAATTTTCAGTGACTGTACTTCTTAGCCCTCTTTAAAAATTAATACTATGGTAACAACCTAATCACACTAATCATTAGGACTGACTCTTAATTCCTTGCACCAAAGACACAACTATTTCTACCAAAGAAGGGCAAATTCAGAAGCTGCATCTAAAACTCCAAAACACCCTAATTTTGTTTTGATCCAGAAAGTCAGTCTGTGTGAGTCTGTGTATATGTGTGTGTGTGTGTGTGTGTGTGTGTGTGTGTGTGTGTGTGTGTGTGTATTTTTGGCATACTTGTTAAAGTATGTTTCCAATGGAAAAGGAGCATGCTATATATAATTTCTAGAGCACTACTGACCTCATTTTAGATCCAACCAAAGGGGTTACTCCTAATAGAATAGCTGGAGCCACACCCTTATTAACAGGCACCTAGTCAACTGGAACCCACGAGCCTCTGGCACCATGTTTGCCCCAAAAGTTAGAGGCAAAAATTGAAGCAACCAAAATCCCCAAATGTAAAGCTCTCCACTCCTGCGCAGCTTGGCTGAATCTCTTCCCTCCGCCCTTTCTTTCCCCCAAACTCCATAAATCAGGAGTAAGAAACCTGAAGTCTTGGGCCATGCCAGTTTATAGCAAGTACAGTTAAATCTTTATTATTTTGGAGATAAAGTCTAGGTTAATAGACAGTAGTACTTATCTCATCACATTATCCAATAATTCACAACCGTTTCTGAAGCTTCCTGTTCTCTTCCTTTGGCTTTCAAGTTATATGAGCTGCACTTTGATACAAGAAAAACAATAAATAATAATTCCCCAGATTCTGAGTGAGACAACGGCCCTTATACAAGTTTATACAATCATTACCTCTTTAAAGTGGAATTATTTTTAAATTCTTTTCAATTGTTCAATTTTTTCATAAAATAATTTATTACTGCTCCTTGCATTATCAAACAGTTTATTTTAAAAATATTTGTTCTTTGCCCTTATCCATTAGAAAGTTATAATTTAACAAGCCTGCTCAAAATATGCACATATGTGTATACACAGGATTTCTGGATCAAAATAAAATAAAAGTTTTTCCTAGTTTTAAATGAATTCCTGAATTTGCCCTGCTTTTTTCTGGGATGGTTTTGTGGTTTGTCTTCCATGCAAGGAATTAGGAGTCAGCCCTAATGATTAGGTGTCTACCAAAATATGCTTCTGAACTATCTCCGTTTCTACAGTTTTGAAGCCTTAGAGAAAGATTATATGTTTCCTTCAGGGTGAGCCACTAAAGGGAATTATAAAACTGGCATTTTCTAAAGCCTCTTTCAAAATGTATTGACACTGAGGTTGATGGCCTGCATTACTAATGGTTTGTAAGCAAGATTTGCAAAGAGAGCTGACTATATACACAGTCCATTTTAGAAGACTATTTAAAGGCTTTGGGTTGGTAAAAGTGGTATATTTCTAAAAATACTTAATTAGAGAGTCTACCAATACAAAAAGGCAAGTTAAAGAGTTCCATTGATCCAGATTCCTGCACCCTATCAGGATTGGCCTGTCTCTGATTGTTCGATTGCATAAATCGATGGATCCTTGGAAAATCAGAGAATATCAACCAGTGGGACAATATGGTATGTAATTATGCCAATTAACTGAGGTGTTGCCATTTTTCTGTAACTATCATGAGTAATAATAAATTAACATCTCCCAGAAGGAGGCTATAAACTTAGAAATAGGAGAGCTTTTTTTATGCACACACACACCCCATTAAAATAAATTGAATTTAAGATTTAACTTAAATAACATTTAGAATTTTTGTTCTCTGTTGTTGTTTTTTTCCCATATGGCTTTATCTTGTTCCCAGTTTGGCAGAGGGAGGGTTTGGTGCAAGGGGTGTTGGGAGGACTGGAGTGGAAATGACTTTGAGTAAAACAAAATTGGAATTAAGAAAAAGATGGATCAAAGAACCAAAATCTTTGGGCTGTGAAGAAACAAACAAACAAACAAAAAGATGATGTCCTTATAGACCTTTTTACTCGAGGAGAGAGAGGCAGAAAATAAACAATAGAAGTAAAAGGAAAGTAAATTCAATTGAATATCTTATTTAAGATGATAAGTGCTAAAAAAAAGTAGAGCAAGGAAAATATTGGGGTGATTTGCAGTTTTAAATGCATTCTACAAAGGAAAGGGAAAAAACACTTGGCTCTAATTCTTGCAGGGGGTAGGGGGTTAGGAGACAGCTCTGGCAGAAGAGCCTTAAGAGATTTTTCGATGAGCTCTTGCTCTTAAATAAACAAGGAGAGAAATCAGCATTCCTTGCCCTCCTCCTGCTTTCTTTTCACCCATCCAGCAAACGCTGGCAACTCTCTTAACCTCAGTTCTCTGAACAAACAATACTGAAATGGTGCAGGCGTATCAGTGAAGATCCACTGTTTGTATACTTATTTTTAAAACGTATAGACACATACAAAGAAACCCTGTATCCAGCATCTTCTCACTGGGAGGCATTGTGCAGGCTATTTTCCCATACAGTACTGACACACATGTCCATTCTATGGATATTTCTCCTTGCAAACAGGCTCTCTGTGTTATACATTTCTGCATCTTACTCAAGGATTATTTGTTGACTGAATAAATGAATTCATTCATTCATTCATTATTGAACATTGGATTTGGCCAAAACGGGGGTGGGAAACTTGTTGTCTCATGTACCAAAGGAGACAAGGTCAATTTCCATTTAGAGCAAATGTATCAGTTTAGAGGTAATTTAAAAGTTATTTTTCATTCCCATAAATCTTACACCAGGGACAACAGACTTTGGAAGAAAATGTTTCTCCTCCCCTTTGTACTAACTGCATGACTAGGTTCAAATGTATTGTTTATCTTGTTTCATGAACACACAGCCTCTCCTGTTCTGCATGCCCTGCATGTGTGAATATGTGTGCGTGGGTATGTAGAAGAGTCTATATAGAGCTATTTTTAGATCCTTTGATAGTAAAATGGCCACTTTTATGGTGAAAAATTACTACAACGTCTTCAATTATAATTTAATCTTATAAAATAGAATGTTTTGAGAATCTGGTTCAATATGTAGACTACTATAATTTAGTATCTTTTCAACAATAAAAAGATCCTAGATGTTGGCAAATAATCTTATATTTTAACTTTCTATTACTGTTAATAATAGCTAATATTTATTATCTTTGTGTACTATTTATGACCTTCAACCATTTATATATATTATTTCATTTAATTCTTAACAAAAACAAAGTAGATATTATTAATATTCTTATTTTAAAAATGAGGAAATTGAGAGGTAGAAGGTTATCCATGGTAATATGCTAGTGAATAAAACAGTGGGGACCCCCATGCAAATCCTTGTTGCTCTAAATTCCATACTTTAAACGTTGGTATACGTTGTTCCTACTCTAATAAATAGCCATGGGAATGCCAGATGTTTTATGGACCACCTAAGAGGGTTTTGAGATGCCTTTAAGACTTTAGAAGTTGAAAGGGATTACTTAATCTATATTACTGAATCTCAATTTTCTATTGGCTAGAACTGACCGTACAAGAATAATTTTTTACTTTTGTTTCTTCTAGCCATCAGAATAATGGCAACTTTGCTATTCAGTGAGTGTCCGTGGGAACTAAAGAAAGTGAGATTTTTTTTTTTTAAAGGGTCATTTCTTTTAAAGATTTCCTGAAGGAGGATTTGATGCTTTGGAAATGTTCAGATTTAAATTCTTTAATTTTTCTTTAATACACTCACGTTGACTAATTCCTAATGACTAGTAATTCCATATAAAATGAACAATACTGTTCTACCTAGGCAGTTTTAGGGAACAAAAACACAGGCTCTTCTTTCGGAGTCAACACAAAAGTGAAAAATACACGGAGTGTTTTAAACCTCTAAATCTAGTTTAGTTGATATTGTTTGAATGTACTCTAAAATATATCAAATGTGATAGCACATCTATGAAGTACTGCAAAAATGCAGCAGTTAATCTTGTCTAAGAAGATTAAAAGGAGCCAGAGGGTCCCGCCTTCAGGATCAGGGGAAGGGGCAGTGCACACAGAGAACAGTAGATGGTGGCCCTTGGCGGTCTTAGAATCTACCCACACTTAGTTTCTTATTGCTCTGTCAGTCTAACCTTTACTTACTTGCTCTCTCCTATTGTTTCAGGACCGCCAGTGGTTAGTATACTCTCCGAAAAGGAAAAATTTGAAACTCCCAGTTGGGGCAGAATTTTGTCGCCATTTCAGATTTACCAGGTAAATTATTGTTATTGTTATTATTGCTGTTGCTTTACATTGACTTTTTTGTTGCTGTAGTCCTCACCTGCTTTCCACAGTTCTGCAGGGAACTGCAGGCTATGGGGGAAGAGCGGAGAAGTCTATTCTAATCCTAATACAGCCGTATCTCAGAGATATTGCAAGTTCGGTTCCAGACTATTGCGGTAAAGAGAATACTGCAATAAAGTGAGTAACACAAATTTTTGGGTTTCCCAGTGCATATGAAAGTTATATCTACACTATACTGTAGTCTAGAAAGTGTGCAATAGTATTATGCCTAAAAAATAATCACCATAACAAATATAATAATAATGACAAATTTTTAAATATTGCAAGAATTACCAAAATGTGACACAGAGACATGAACTGAGCAAATGTTGTTGGAAAAACGGCGCCAATTTAGACTTGCTCTAAATTGAAGGTTGAAGCGTTGCCACAAACCTTTAATTTGTAAAATTTGTAAAAAATGCAATATTTGCAAAGGGCAACAAAGAGAAGCACAATAAAAGGGGGTCTGCCTATATCTTCTTTGCATTTCCATGTCCCCAGTTTGGCGAGCTAGATATCATATTCACAGATAATGATTACTGATCATTTGACTGTTCTCATGTAGGCAAATCCATAGGTGGATTTGTTAATCACTATCAAACTATTTGTATCAGCTTCCCAAGTTAGAGAATGCAATCACTTACCTTCACAAACACACACAAGTGAAAGAGTGGTTATATTAATATTATATTCAGTTGATTAATAGTCAAAATACAATCTGCTATAATCTATTACAATTCTTTCAGAGTTCCAGTCAAAAGTTGTTCTGTTAGAAACACCCATTTCTGTCCCACATCTACTTTAGTTTTATGTCAGTGATAGGTGATATAGTATGTAGTTCCCATGAAACTGGATGTATCAACCTATATCTAGTTCACTGCTGAACTTCCCCACATGTTCAGTTGTCAAGAGTTAATTTGGTATCAGAGAATGATATCACATCATATCTGATGACTCATGGACAGCAGAAGAAGGCAGTGACCAATGCAATTTAAGACAGAAAACATTCATCTGGGGGCCACGGATGCTCTGGGAATCACTGGGCCATCCCAGATAAAAGGTGTCTTCCCAAGACCCACTCATTATAACAGCAGCCGATTCAGTGCCTCTCCTGTTTCTGTTTCTCTGATTCTGGGTCGTGTGTTTAACCGTGATCACCCTTTCCTCTTCCTATCAGTCCGCCTCCCTGCCATTTTGATTACAACCCCACTCCATAGCCATTATCAAAATTTTATCCCTTAGTCCCAACTCACTTCTGATTTCATAGCTCAAAAGCTTAATAATCTTGTCAGAGTCTGTACCAGTATCTCCACTCTTTCTTTCTCCACCAATTCTGGTGTCTTCCATTCACCAGCCTCCCACTGGTTCCTACAAAGACTTCAACTAAGTCCCTTTGTATAATATTGCATACGTATAAATAAAACCAAGAAATGTCCGTCTCCCTCTTCAGATAGAATTGCAAGATTTATTCATTAAATATGTCTCTAAGGATACATTCATAAAATGGGAATTACATTCCTGATTCTGCAGACAGGACTTTCATATTCATTGATGAATTCAACAAATAATTTCTGAGCACATACTCTGTGGCAATTATTTTAGATGAACATACATTAGACTTCAAATAACTCACTTTTTTGGCAATAGGAAGCACCTAATCTTGAACACTGGATTTTGAAATAATCAGCTCCTATAGCTAATGCGAGATGCGAATATAAACAATGCCTACTGGAAGAGCCAGTTCACTCAGATAATGTACGATGTTAGTCATCTCTTAAACATTTAATATTGAAAAACAGAATTCTCTTGGCTAATGTTAGAGATTAGTCTTTTCTTGAATATTTGATATCGTCTGGCTAATGTTAGGCATTAGTAGTTTCTTAAATATTACCTGTGACTGATTTATCTGTCCTGTGCACGACTCTTTAGTTGCAACTGGCTACTCCATGCAAGATCACTTAGAGAACACACAACAGCCAGCAACAGAGAGTATGCAGGTATTTAACCACACTGTCCTTCTATGTGTGTCGTTAATCCCGGCTCTTCTGTTTGCCTTGGGTTTTTGCACTGATTCCTTCCTCCCTGGTGCTGTCATTGCTGTCTGTATTGTTGTTTTGAAATTGAAAGATAATATACAAAGAACAAAAAGCAGAAAATACACTAATCGCGAGTGTGTAACGATGACTGTTTTTACACCCATGTAACCACCCCTGAGATCAAAAACAGAGAACATTTCCAGCACCCACTTCCTAGGCTAATTTCCACACCCCATTCCCATCCTCTGAGCTCTGCCTTATCCTTATTTTGCTATCCTTTGTGGACTTTTATTGCTCATAAACTTCAGCTTCCCTTCCTATCTTAACTTGGCTTTAAACATTCTCTTGGATTAATTTTACTTGCAGCTCCCTGTTACAGCTACCATGACCTCCCAGCCAGAGAAGGAAAACAAACAATTTGCTCTAAACATTTTGCAGGCAAATTTAACACTGGGCATATCTAAATATGTATGGCTAAATCTAATATCATTTGCTTTTAAAGGTATTCCCACATAATTTGGGAATTCCTGTAAGCGAATGTGTCAGACACAGCTGGTCTTCCGACCACCACAATGCCATCGTGCATGTATTCTCAGAAAACAAAGAAAATCATTCAGATTCTCAAGACAGTTTCTGAGGCTCGGGTGGGTAGTGATTTCTCTTTGGACAATTGTAATGTAGAGCTCCGACTCATTCTCCATAAAGTTTTTAATTGGTCTTCACACTTTTATCATTTCAGACATAGAAATGTCAGCTTTCTTTCCAATTAGGTTTGGGTTTTACTTGGTCAATACTTTGTAATATACGGTACCTCCTTGTTTTGAGTATTGGTATGTGAAAAATAAGCTAACATACTGACATTTACTGCCTGCATTTGGAAAAGACTTAATTAACTAATTAACTGGCATTTAAGGGATCCAGGGTGCATTGGCTTGTAGGATTTTCCAAAAATGTATCCACTTTATTGGAAGTCTCATGTAAATAATACTTCTGTGTTTTTATCATTGTTATCAGTTTAATTATTCATTAGGCACTTATAGAACTACAGCAATTGAACTATCACATATCTTCAATCTGAACACATTGTCATGCAACTTTTAAAGTGACTTCAGAAAAGAAGTTTTTATTTGCAAATATAATTCACATAACTAAAAACAATTTACATACAATAAAAATAAATTTTTATCACCTTGACATATATAGAAAGTATTAGGCCTGAATGTTAAGGTGAACATATAAGTACTCAAGTGTAGTTTTGTAAAATGATATAACAATTATGAAATCTGTGTTATTTTAACCAATCTTAAAGAGGTAATTATGTAATCAATATCTTGTTTCTGGAACTATTGACTAACAAAATAGACCTAGATCAACTAGGTCAGGCTGAATCAACTTGTTTCCTCTAATATAAATTGAACTTAAAGCCTATATTTAAAAGCAAAACCATACAGGAAAACTAAAATGCTTTTAGGAAATTAAGTAAAATTGATTAAAAGCATTAGTATTTGGTAGTTACTTCTACCTGGGACCTGTCTTCTTGTTGTCTGCCTTTTATTATTTTAAAAATATTATAGATGACCCAGATGATCTCTATATACCCCTTTCTCACAGCTAAGTGACTGAGAAAAAAAGTTCAACTTAAATCTAAACCTGTCCGCTACGGAGAATTTTTTAAAATGCAACACAATCCATGTTTGCTATGATTTTCCATTGTTAAGTGGATTTATTAAATTAAACTGCAGCCCCAGATAGCGAAAATATAACTGTACTCTATAGTTTCCAATGTGCCTCATCAACAAAGGTTGCTACAGTTAATGTACATAAGTTTTTCAAAATTATTTCTAGAAGTTCTGTCTATTTTTTTTTTAACTTTTATGCCCATAAATCTTTGGTGAAGGATTTGAAATATCATGGGTCAGTTTCTTATGGTTTCTCTGTGTGAAAGAGAATAATGCACATATGCAGTATGGATGGACAATGGCAAAGCACCTAACAAGATTAACCAGCCAAAGGTATGATCAGTCAATGCAGTACTAAGTACTTAAATCAAGAACTAAGTACCAGAGCTTGTCAGTCCTGACTTAGCATAAGCATAACCTGGAAATTTTTTTAAAAAACGATGTTCAGGTTCCATTTCTGACCAACTAAATTAGAATATCTGCAAAGTAAGGGCCAGATGTTTGCATGTTTTAAAGACTCCTTGGGTGATTGTAAAGTACAGCCATGTTGAGAACTTGGCTTAAGTTAAGAACAAGAAATTTAAAATAAGCTACTTCTAATTTTGATGTTACACTCTTCCGGTAAAAACAAATGAAAAACAAATGAAACACTTCACTGTAATGTACTACAGTAGTACACCACCTTGAAATGTTTAATTAAAAATGCATTAAATTTGTTTCCTAAAAGGCATACAATTTTAAATATACTGACAAACATCAATGCATACTGAACTTCTTTAAGGGTAGACACTGTCTCTTCATTGTGACAAATAGTACCTAGTAGGTCTAGTTTTCTTAATTAAATAATCGTCAATTACCCGCATTTGGCACTACAGAGTACCACAGGGACAATTTCAAAGATAAAAAAAAAGGAAAGCACTTTCTTCAATTGCTTCTTTATTCAAAACCACAGACATTCATCTTTCCCTCTATAAGTTATATTTTCTTAATTTCAAAACCATAGATGGAATTATCAAGTTAAATAAGCATGGCCTTTGTGTTCACTATAAATTTACTCTCATTAATAGCACCTTTGAATGCCATTCATAGCAAATAATCCATATATTAATGTTATGCATGATTATCAAATAACATACAAAATGTAGCTGTTCGAAATTCTTAACTAAAGAAATAAAATAACTTGACTCTGGTGGGATTATTTTATTAGACGTTGGAAGGAATAAATAAAATAAAAGCTTGAAGACTTCAATCTTCTGGTTTGTTCGTGAAACATTCATGGTAATCCGTAATACTGTGTAATTCTTAAACTTTTCAAAAGCACAGGTTCTGTCTAATTCCTCTTTATAACTTCCACCAGTGCCAGAAAAATAGCAGGCACTTAACAGATGATTGTTAATTTGCACTGAATTATTATAAAAATCCTAAATATAAACCACAATTTATATGGTAAGACTAGATTATGTATTTTTAGACATTTACAAATATATATTGTAGAAAATCCAAAATTTCATCACTGAATTTGTCTCATTGATCGCTGTTTGCTACATTACAAAAAACAGTTCAAAATGTACTGGATTTATAACCAGTTAATTTTCCAAAGTCAAAGTGGTGTTTAAATTTATTCCCCTTTCCCCTAAAATTCAAACACTGTGAAAAAATAATAAATTACTATAGGAATCTATGTTAACAACGCCAAATTGCCAAAATATGAAATATACTTAATTGCAATAACCAACCTGTAGGCTATCTCCAAGTTAGTATTCAAATTATACATATAGTTTTAAAATAACACTGATGGTTGTATTCATCTTATATTCTGGCATTGTTCTTAAATTCTCAAATCTATAACGTGAATGGGAATTATTGCTTCATTAGCTTCTTAAAATCTATAATGATGTTACAAAACAAGAATATTTTAACTGAATTTATCTTTCAAAATTTCAATACAGTTAAGTCAATTGATACTGACATAGTCAAACAGCACAACATAGGGAATAAAATTCTGAATGTTATTAATAAGGTCAGAAGTTTTTACACATTCCCAATTCAATCTGGGTGAAAAGTGAAAAACACAGATATTTCTCTAGTACTTACTATAAATAATGTAAACAGTTATATGCAACTGTTCTGATATTGAACTGAGATTTTCATTTCATCTGAAATGTTCTGGATTGTGTAAAATAGTACCGTGTGTTTTAGCTAACTTGAGAAGGCTGTGTGTCTACTTTGGCATTTCAGATAGCTTTATTTTTACATTCCTTGGTTGCAGAAAGCATTTGTTAACAGTTTAGATATTTTCCTGATCTTCAAAATCATAACCACAAAATCTTTAGTTGTAAAGTATGCCTAGCTGTGGCCCTTGAAATGGAGGAGGATGAGTTTCTAGTTAGTTAGTAGTGGCTTCAAATAATATATATAAAGTTGGCTAATTTTTAAACTCATTGGGATGGGAAAGTTTTCGATTATTCTAATTATACTTACAATAATTTGTTTATTAATGCTGAAAAGAAGTGTGAGTGAACCACTTAAAAATAAAGCGTAATCTACTAATTGTGAAACTTTCTGGGATTTCCAAGTAAGTAGGTTTAAATGAATTTACATGTTACAAAATTTTTACGGTAAAAAATGTATACATTAACAATTAAATCTCATATGGTAGTCATAGAAAACAGTTGATTACATGTTATATTTCCACAGAAATACTGTTAGATGACTAAAAACAGCTTTTCCAAACTAGGAGTACTGCAGTGTTGACTTTAATTGGAAATAAACTATGAGATAAATAACTCTCTCCTGCTAAGAAACCTGTAAATCGGTGGGATTTCCCATGATTCAGAGAGTGTGATGAACTCTTACTCACAGCACCCCTCCTCCTACATTCTACTTCACAGCAGAAGATAAAATTTTAGAGAAAGAGGAATCTGACCTATCAATGCTGGCCAAAAGTAATGTAAACTAGACTTTTAATAAAATTAGCAATCAGTTTTCCCTTTTGAAAGACTCATAAATGACTGTTAGAGAAAGATTAAATATTGTAAAATTTCAGATTTGGCCATCTATTTTGATTTGTAAAGCAGAAATATCTAGAAAATAGACCCTTAATATAAAAGAGTGGCAAAACCAATTTTTTATATCATCACTAATTTGGCAATTGAATTTAAACAAAGCATGATAAAACGAGTCAGAAAGATAGTAAATAGTATCATCAAGATGTGAACGTCGAAAATTTTCACATTTGTACATTATAGACGTCTTCTGGCAATATCTTTTTTTTTTTTTTTTTTTTACAAGTTGACTTGTAAAATCACAGAATAGTGGCATGGGCTTTCCAACAAATACTGTATTATTTAAAACCAATTTAAAGTTACTGTATTTGTAGTAAGTGCTATGAATCCTCACTTCTTTTAACAATTATGTTTCTGAGAATTCTGGAATTTCCTAAACCACAACATGTAGAAGGAGGTGCACTCCTGAGTGGGCTCGTTTTCTCAGCTTTGCTTTGTGGTTGTTTATGAGGTTCTTTCCGATATCTACTGTTTCTACAGGAGAGCCAAGAGTTCTTACTAAATGCATCGGGGTATGGGAGGAAGATCAGGTACTGCAGCTGTGAAACCTCTGCTCAGGCATGCGTTTTGGCTTACACACGGCCGGGTTAAGGAAACACATTTCAGCGATTTGTGCATTAATAAGCCTTGGGTGTAAGGCATTTACCTCTGTGTCTAAAATGATCTTTGCACTGAGTAATCCCGTTTCGACGTGAGAGTAAGTCACTGGGTTATACTTATCTCTGGTTCACGTTGGCATGGAGCAGGCCCTAATTACCACCGAGACCCGTCTCGGGCAAGAAAAGTAATAAACAGTAATCACATCGCGTACACGTCGAGCGCCGGCGGGAGCAGAGCCCCCAGGAAGCCACAGGAAGCGTGCGCTTCCAGGGGGGAGTGCGGCGCGCGGAGGTCTGCATGCGCGCGGAGCTTGTTAACGGAGGGCGTGCCGGAGGCGTGGCGCGAGGTGTCCGGGCGAGGAGCTCCGTGAGGCGGGCGGCAGTGGGCGGGCGGTGGGGGAGCGCGGACCGGGGAAGGCAGCACTGCGCCGCGAGCGTCTCCCGGCTCCCGCTCTCCGGGCTGCCTAGCCCGAGCCGCCGTGGGCGGGGCCTGCGGTGATTGGCGGGCGGGCGGGGAGGTCGGAAGTACTTTGTTTTTTATGCTAATGAGGGAGTGGGGCTTGTCCGTATTTACGTTGAGGCGGGAGCCGCCGCCCTTCATTCACCCACATGGTCCTTCGAGGTGCCGCCGTCCCAGCCCGACCTGCGCCTTCGCGCCACTTCGCGCCCTCGGGCGAGGCCGAGGGGGTGGGGACGAACCCCGCCGCGCCGCCACGGCTTGCGCCCCTCGCGAAGCTTCCTTGGCGGGGCGGGCCGGCCGGCTGGCCGCACCCCCGGCCTGGGGCCTCCGGTCGTAGTAAAGCGGAGGCGGGTGGGGAGGCGGGAGCGAGAGCCCGCGGCGGGCGAGGCGAAGATGGTGGCGGCTACTCCTCCTGGTGAGTCTGCCCGCCCCTCCGCCGAGTGAGTGAAACCTGTTGTGTGCGGCCCGGGTCCGGAGGGCGGCGGGCGGGTGGGGCGGAATGGCCCGGGGCAGCGTGGCGGCCGCGGCGTGGCCGGGGCGGGTCTCGGGCCGTTGGCCGCCCCGGCGTGTGGCAACGACGACTCGCTGCCCCCTAGCTGGCACGCGGGCTGGCGGAGGGGCAGGGCCGGGCCGCGGACGGAAGGGTGGGAGGGGGTGGCGTGCGCGCAGCGGCCGCGCCCGGGACCCGCGCGGACCCTGCCGGGGCCGGCTGGGCGACCGGGTGGGCGCGCGGCGCACACAATGGCCCCTCGGGGAAGGGACACACGAGGCCTGCGCCCCCTCCAGGGCTCCGGGCGCACGCGGGACGCGGGGTCCCCGGGCAGGGAAAGTTTCTCTTGGGGGCGCGAGTTAAAGCGCCTCCAGAACAAAGCGGCGGCGGCAGCGGCACATGGGGCAGGCCGCGGGCCGGGAGGGGGCGCGCCCACGAGGTACCTGCGCGCCGGCGGGCGACGCGGCGTGGCCGGGAGCCCGCGGGCCCCCAAACTTTGTGCGCGCCAGGGTGGGAGGATGGCGCGGGTGCTGGGGGCGGCGCGGCCTGGATGCCACCCCTACTCCGAGTGGGCTTTGTTAACCCGCGTGGGCAGACCACGGGCGGGGCTCGCAACTTCCCGGACCACGGCCGGCTGAGCAGGCCCGGGCCGGCCTTGGCGGCGGCGTGGACCCGTCTTCGGTCGCCCGCTGGTTGGGAGCGCGGCGCGGGAGGGCCAGCCCGGCTCGGCGGGAGCGGCGGCGGCGCCGCCATGTTCCTGCGGGGCGGGCTGCGCGGGGGTGAGGGCGGGGGACATGGCGGCGACTGCGCGCCGCCGCCGATTGTTCCCGGCTTAGGCCTTGGGCCGCGTGCGGCGGGCACCGCAGTCGCGGAGCCCCCGCCCCTCTGGGCCGGGCTAGGGGGGGGCTGGGGGACACAAAGGAGGGGCGGCGCGCCCGCGTCCCCGCCGCGCTCGGGCCTCGGCGCCGCCGGTCGCCGCGCGGCTGCCGCCGGGAAACGGGGTGGGGGGGTGCCGTGTCCGGCAGGCCCCGACTCTGACCCATCGCCCCCTGGCGGCCGCGCCGGGAATCGCAGGGCTGCGCGCCCCCTTGTGCGACATGTGCTGCCGGCCCGGGCTCCATGAGCGTGGCGGGCACTTTGCAGTCCCGGGTGCTCCTGCCCTCTTTTCTGTTCCTAAGCGGGACGAAGGCAGACTGGAACTGGAGAAAGCAGACTTGTTTCTGCAATATCACCAAGAGGAAAAATTAGCATAGTGCTATCTCGACTACATCAGTTGAGGAAACAACTCTTTATCCCGGCTTGCAGCCACGAGGTCTTGATTGGGGGAGGGGTGGTGAAGAATAGTCCCTTTGCTACTGCATTTCCCTCTCAGTGGAGCTGTGCAGTAGAGTTAACAATTGCTGTTGATTACACTCGAGTATTTCCGTAAGACGTGAATCTAATACATGTGAGTTTTTCAACTTTATCCTTTTACACCTTTTCACCCATATATTGTTGGTCTTTTAAACCCCTCCAGTATTGCCTGACTACCTTAACCTCAGTTTTGCAAATGGATGTAGTTAATTGATACAAGGGGGAGGGGAGAAATTTAAAATACGGATTTGGAGGGTGGTAGTAATTTTGAGCAAATGTTTGTCTTTTTTTCCCACATCCCTCCCCCGCCTTTCCAGCCATACACGTGGACCTAACTGCACCAAAAGCTTTTCTAAGGATATTTGCTAAGAAGGAAGTTTGCCCGAGTGGGTAAGTGTATATTTTAATTTTATTTGTTAACTTTTTTAAAAACAGATTTCTCTTGACTTTAGTCTTTGATTTGAATAAATAAGATGGGATTGGGTTTTCAAAGGGTAAACTAGTTATTTTGTACTCTATGCTTTTTTTTTTCTTTTTGTCTTTTTTTCTTTTAGTTTGGGTTAGCTAATGTGTAAGTTAGTAAAAATACAACGCAAATGCCATTATAAATCTTTGCAAACTGATGCACAGTTTACAAAATTCAGAACTTCTTTGAGTTGGGTGACAAAATAGATCTCATCTGGAGTAAGTTTTCAAGTCTTAAAATAATTTAACTGGGACATTTAAGTTCTACAACCAGCTGATACACTTGAAATGTAGTCTGAACGGTAATTTTATTCATCAGTTTACCAAGTAATTGCTAATTGGAAGCTGGAAGAAAAGAAAAATGTTTTGCCACGTGGATGTGAAGATTTCCTCTAAAAGGTATATGAGTCAGATTGCCCTGGTGATATATATTAGGTCTCTTTTATATGCAGTCCGATTTTGATTTTTTTTTAAGTATACCTTTGGGAATGGCAAAGGAAGAGCTACCGTGTTCATTTACCGTATTAGAATGATGGTTAATTATGATTGTCTTATAAAAAAAAACTTACAATTTTAAGGTCTAAATTTGCTTCTAAATGGAACTTGGAGGTTTGAGATAATTAAACTCATTTTCTCTTCCCTATTAGGGTTTATGCTGAATTTTGTGTGTTTTGTAACTGTTAAAGAGTTTGAGGTATTATTTTGTCTAATTATTTATTTCAAATTTAGCAGGAATAACGAGAACATCACCTTGTAAAACTGAAGATTGTGACCAGTCAGAATAATGTCAAAGTGCTTACAGTGCAGGTAGTGATATGTGCATCTACTGCAGTGAAGGCACTTGTAGCATTATGGTGACAGCTGCCTCGCTCGGGAAGCCAAGGTGGGCTTGAAAGCGCAGGGCCTGCTGGTGTCGAGTGCTTTTTGTTCTAAGGTGCATCTAGTGCAGATAGTGAAGTAGATTAGCATCTACTGCCCTAAGTGCTCCTTCTGGCATAAGAAGTTATGTATTCATCCAATAATCCAAGCCAAGGAAGTATATAGGTGTTTTAATACTTTTTGTTTGCCGTCCTCTGTTAGTTTTGCATAGTTGCACTACAAGAAGAATGTAGTTGTGCAAATCTATGCAAAACTGATGGTGGCCTGCTATTTCCTTCAAGTGATATTTACTAATCTTGTGTACTTTTATTGTGTCGATGTAGAATCTGCCTGGTGTGTGTGACGTGACAGCTTCTGTAGCACTAAAGTGCTTATAGTGCAGGTAGTGTTTAGTTATCTACTGCATTATGAGCACTTAAAGTACTGCTAGCTGTAGAACTCCAGCCTCGGCCTGTCGCCCAAACTGTCCAGTTACTGAACACTGTTCTATGGTTAGTTTTGCAGGTTTGCATCCAGCTGTGTGATATTCTGCTGTGCAAATCCATGCAAAACTGACTGTGGTAGTGAAAAGTCTGTAGAAAAGTAAGGGAAAATCAAACCCCTTTCTACACAGGTTGGGATCGGTTGCAATGCTGTGTTTCTGTATGGTATTGCACTTGTCCCGGCCTGTTGAGTTTGGTGGGGATTGTGACCAGAAGATTTTGAAAATTAAATATTACTGAAGATTCGACTTCCACTTTTAACCGTTCCAGAGATGTAAAGTATTGGGGGGAAAGGTGGTTGTAATTATTTTGTCTAAAATTCTTGTGTGTGTGCACGTGCACACACACATGCAACTTTTTTTTCCTTGAAATCAAGTTTTGTCATGTTTTTGAATTAAGCATTCTTCTGAGGTTGCATGTTGTGTTTGACTTTTTTGTCAAATTAGATTTATCTGGTTATCAAGTATTCCATTACAACTGTGTCTGTAAAGGAAATTTACTTTAATAAATGGCATGATGATAATCTGTAAAGTGAAGATATGCCTTTTTGCTTTCTTTGGACCTGATATTCAGGACATTTTACTTAATCCAGAAGTCAATAAATTATATTGCTTTACAACATTGAAGAATTTAAATTAGGTCAAAATGCCATTCTTTTTAGAGCATTGTGTAAAGAAAGTTGTTGTTCTGTTATTTTTTAAGCATGAAATTTAGATTTGGGAGGGGAGGTTCTCTTTTTGTTTCTAGTAAACAAATAACTATTTTACCAGTACTGGTGTTCTTGATGTTTAACTCTTAACTGGTTATATGCATGTTTTCTTAGTAATTGTTAATGATGTATAAACTGTTATTGATGCTTAGATTGTTCTTAGCTTTCTGGAACTTAAAAATAGTTAAAAAGAAAACAAGATGTGCTAGTGCTAAATGGAGTGACAAGTATGTATTTGTGCAGGTCTTAATGCCAAGAGTGGGAGTGGGAGTCTGAAATTGGTTTTTCTCTTAAGTCTGTAGTTAACATTTGTTTTCCCTACTTTCTTCATAAAGCAGACTTTGGCAACGGTGACAGTTGATGAATGGAACCTAAAAAGAGGCAGTGAGAGTATTTTAGCCAACATTTCTGCCTCTTCTTGCATGTGTTTTGTCTCTAGCCTGTGTTTCATATGTGTAGAAAAATGTGGGTTAACTTAAGAATTATCTGATTTTTAAATGATCAGTTGTTGAAATTGGGCTCAAGCTGAATTTAGGAAGAAGGATGCTATGTTGGTGATGAAATAAATTAACATAACCTTACTTAATATACCACTTGGTACATTTAGAAAACATCATTATGTGAAATCTAATAAAAGTTTAACCTCTAATATATCCCTTCTTTAAGAAATTTAAGGAGTTTAATTAAGGAGCCCTGAATAGAAAAGGTAAGAATTTCACAGTTCTGAAGTTCATTAAAAGGTAAATTCCCAGAATGAGAAAATACTAAGAATTGTGTAATGGTTTACAAAGTGGAGATCTGACTGTCCTTTAATTTGAGTTCTTAAACCTTTTGAATTGAAGGGAACCTAAAAATTGTTCTGGTTGTTTAATGACAAACATGGCTATAAACTGTGCTCTGAAAGTCCCATAGTGTTAGCATGGCTTACAGTAGTCTACAAAACCGTGTGCTATGCTTATGAGTGAAAAAAGTGATGTTTACATCTTGGGGGAAATACTCTGGGTTCTTGTTCAAAGTGGAAGTAAGCCTGCCAGGTGATTTCTTTAATGTGCTAAATTGTAATAACTTAATATTAGGTGGGCCCAAATGTGTCTTTTATTTTTGCTTAAAACCGAACCAACTTTTTGGCCAACCCAATAAAAGAATCAAGGTTAAATGGCAACTCTTCCTAGATGCTGAACTTCTGTAGTACATGTATTCAGAACTTAACTGGACTTTTAATAAATGTGAACGTTTTCATGTAGGTGTTGGCAGTGGAGCTGAGGTTGTTACAGAGTTTAGTAGGAATTGCATTTGATTTGTTTTTGACTTTAAAATGTGTGGCAAGTTTTGTGTTCTTGAGTCTAAAGATTTTCTTAGGCTTGACAATATAGTTTTCAAGTAACACTGAGGAAAAGCCATATAAATATAAAGGTTGACATTCAGCCATTTTGAGATACAAATAAGTGAATAAGTTGGTTATAGCTGATAATTGCTTCATGTGTAGCTGACCTGGGGAAAAACAGCTCCGACTTTTTTTTTTTTTTTTTTGAGGTACGCGGGCCTCTCACTGCTGTGGCCTCTCCCGTTGCGGAGCACAGGCTCCTGACGCGCAGGCTCAGCGGCCATGGCTCACGGGCCCAGCCGCTCTGCGACACGTGGGATCTTCCCAGACAGGGGCACGAACCCGTGTCCCCTGCATCGGCAGGCGGACTCTTCAACCACTGCGCCACCAAGGGAAGCCCCCGACCATTTTTTTTTTTATAGTGTTTTTAACCTTGGCATTCCTTAATGACTTAATTTTTCAAGTTTGATAGCCTTAAGGCTATTTTCAGAAAAATAACCTCATAATCTTCTTTTGCATGTTATTCATATTACAGTTCTCCAGTCTGTGTTTAAAAGGACAGCACTTACGGTTTTACAAATTATTCTTTTTCAAAGCTGCTTGCAAAGTAGTGGTGATTTTACTAAAAACTTTCAGATCTTCGTTTTACAGGCAAACCTATCTAAGCAGAGCAAACCAGACTTGAGAGTTTTCCCTGTAGTTTGAAGAGCCCTACAGAATGATTCCTGACAAAACGCAACCTACAACTGCCTGGAGAACAATTCGGTGTCACATTAAAGTTTACTGTGTATTTAATGAAGTACTGTTCTGTTAGTAATTGACAACCTTGGGGGTAGTTTGTCTAGCATCAGAGAATTAGGAGCCTCGAAGCTGAGCAGTAAAGGTAAGGAGAGCTCAGTATATGAGGCCAATTTTTGTTGTCCAACTGGAAATAATACCATGCCTACTTGAGACAGCACATAATTCTTTGCCTTATAGGTTGTTAAGCTTTCATTGTGCTTAAAGTCTGAATTAATGTTTTCTGTGTCGTTAAGTTAAATTCAGGATGTAATATTCTTACTGAGTTTTCAAGGGTAACAAAGATGGATGTATCCCATGAATTTTAAGCCCATAGAAAAATTATTGAAGAAGGCTTAGTTTTCTTTTTCTAATTGAGCAGATACAGCATTTGGAGACGCTTACATATTTGCAATTTAGTCATGCTATTTGAGTTGTTTTAGTGCTTTTAATGTAAATAAATAAAATCATACATTTAAAACTACTTGTTAAATTGCCCAGAATGAGCATTTTGAAATAAAAATTTTAAGGTTATTCTTGGTTGTGGCAGTTTTTCTGGCGTTTTTTGTTACTGTAAAAGATCCAAACACCTTTGCTTATTAATTGAGGTAATTGGGGAAGTAGGAACAGATACCCAAGTGGTTTACCTGTATTATCTTACCTAACTTTGATATCTGTGGCATCTGTATTTGTATCCTAATTTTATAGATAAGGGAATGAGTTTAGCAAACTTTTATTTGCAAGGATATAAAACTGGTAAATGGGCTCTGAATTTAAACCCATGTCAATCTATAAAAAAATATTATTCTTGACCTACTGTCTTGAATCTGACAAATACTCAAATCACTCTTGAACTGGATTTAATATGGAGATTGACTTAAGTTCCTGTTACATTAACTTAAAATCTGATAAGGACTCTAGTTACAAATTGTTTATCTTAAATTATAGATCATAGGCACTTAAAAACCAGCCAGTTGAGGGTTTATTAATGTAGTTAAGTGGAGCATCTGCATTTTGTCCTTACTGGGATATTGGTGCATATGTTCATAAAGTTTTCTTGTCTATTGATGCATTGAAGTTTAAGCCAAGAGAAAACCAAAGTGTGTGAAAGGTATTAAAACAACTGCTTTTAGTAAATACCACAGTATTTATTGATAGTAGGATTGAGTGTTTCTTAGTGGATCTGTAGTATATTTAAAAGTAATCTCCAAAACCCTCAACGATTTTGAGTGTTAACAATCATAGTAAATATTTTAAAAATAAGATACTAGATTGTACTTATGGCCAGTAAAGTAACAATTCCAATTTTGAGTACTTTAAAAATAAGTAAATGCCAGCATAAATGCAGGTTTTGTCCTTAATGAGGTAAGTATTTAACATGGTATGGAGGTAAAGGACAAAAACCTGAAGTTGGCAGCAAAATGACACCAAATTAAAGTTCACTGTAGTATCCGCATTCTTTAACTGCATGATTAACACGTGTGTACACTTTAATAGAAGAGAAAATGGAGCATGTACTCATTTTACATGTCTGCTTTATAAGAAGTATATGTACTATGAAATTGTTAATGCTGACTTCAACTTCTGTAGACTGAAATTCCATTGGAAAACTTTAAAGGAATCATTCTTTTGTATTTAATTCAGATACAGTGATCTGTACCACTCTTCAACAGATTGAGGGAGCTGGGACTTCAGAACCTTGCCAAGGGTAGATGAAAATTACCTGCATTTGGTCAAGTATGTGAACCCCTCAAGCCACTGGGTGGCCTTAGGCTAGGCATCAAGTTCAGTGAAAATCACTGCTGGAATTCTAGAGTGATCATACATTTCTAGGACAAGGTTCATAACCCCAGTTGGGCATTATAATTACCCAAAGATATTTTTCAAAATACAAAGTTCTGCAATTTTAGTCCAGATGCGTTAGATAGAATCTTTGGGGATTAAGCAGGGCTGGTTGCTAGGAGGACAAACATGAGAAAGCTGTTGATCTTGATGAATGTGTTTAAGAATGTAACCATTTCCCTAAATTGCCCAAAATGATGAGCCAGAGGAATGCAGAATGTCAAAGCAGCACCTTGGAATTTGGATGGTGGTAAGAGACTACATAAGACTAGGAGACGGCCGTTTTCACCATTTTATGTTTCATATACTTTAATTCTTCTAGTTTCATAGCTGACTACTTTGCTTGCCGTGACGCCTTTCAGCTAGCGCCAACCTTAAATTGGCCTGAGAATCAACAGGCTTATCCTCTCCCAACTTGAAGTAGTAGTGTCTTTCTCCAGTGATACTTTTTGTTTTGGTAACAACACCTAATGCACCAGGTGTGTAATAGCCTTTGTGCTGGACTGGATTTCCTTGAGGATTGGCTGTCACCCTGTTCTTACAGGGTCGTTGTAAAGGCAAGTGATTTTGTAGCCCTCTCTTCCTCAAGAAAATGATCAAACGTGTACTTTCTCACATCTTTGATTTTTAGAATTCTTGAGTTTAAATAGGGTATAGTTTCTGCCTCGTGAACATTTCTGATGCCTGATTCTGCTCTTGACTGTACGTATTGTTAGTCATAATATAATGGACTACTTTTTAAATGGGAAACTTGCTTGAGCCTCCAGCTCAGCCCCTAATTGTCATTACACACTGGTTTATTCTGCCTCCCCTCGTCCCCACCTTCTACTCTCCAGGCAGACTTTTTCTTCATCGACTTTACTTGCTCTTAACCTTATCTTGGAAAAATTTCTCCCCATATAACTGATGTAATCCTATTTGCTTCCAACCTGCACAGTTGTCAAACTTGCTCTGCTATGTTCTCTGTCCCCTTTCCCTGGGTCGTTTTTCTTAGTAGACTACTGGTGGCATCATTAGGGAACTTGTTAGGAATGCAGGATCTGAGGCCCTTCCCCAAACCAGACTTGAAATCTTCATTTTAAAAAAAACATGCCTTCCTCCCCTCTAGGATGCTCCTCCGTGAGGTCAAAGATTTGAAGCCGTTTGCTCATTGATGCATGTTCAACACATAGAATGGTACCTAGCACATAGAGGGTACCTGGTAAGTTCTGCATAAATGAGTGGAAGTTCGCATGGGTGAATGTGGCTGTTAGGCTCAGTGGACGCTCAGGGCAAACATGAAAGACGTTGGTCTGCTAGTACATTGGGACTTAAAAGTGTAAAGTGTGTTACTGGTGGTCTGTCAATAACCTAGTTGAAGGGGGGAGGACTAGAGTAGTGTTAAAGGAGATGGCAAGTAAAAGATTCACAGTATTTAGTAATCGGGCAAAAAGTGAAAACCTTCTAAGTGAAGGGTCAAGAAAATAAAGATCTTGCCTTCTGTGTTCCATTTGTGTGGCAGTGTAATGGTGATAACGGAAGTAGATCTTGGACTTCACTCTTAAATCTCACAAAATGGACAACTGACCTTCAGACTACCAGGGTGGAGCAGAGCGCTCGCCAAACCACCAAGGAAGAGGAAGGAGAATGCACGGGTTCTGGCAGGTTCTGGCTGGATGAAGTTGGGCTCTGTTTCACGTAGTATTTCTTGTCATTGTTCTGAATTGCCCTCTAGTTTCTAAATCTGCATTTTGGTTGTTAAACAACTTGGCATTCTTAGAATATTATGGCGCTGACATGCTGTATGGTGTGCTCACTTTTGACTCTACTCCTAGCAGGTTTCAGGGATACAAGAAGTCCTACATTGGTGTGGGGTGCCTTGATTAAAATAGGAGTTGTCTGTGGCACCCTGAGACAAAGCAATATCCTGGTAAAACCAGTATGCTTGAGACATAGTCTGTGATGTAAGGCAAGGGCAGTTGAGACCGGGAAACACCAGGTACCTTCTCAGATTAGTTTTGGGAAACAACATACAGAAACGTGGATGGCAGTTGATTTCCTCAAAACTACGCCTGCCTTCCCGTAAGTTCATCTGAATGTGTAAACTCTAATTGGAAGACTGCTGTTGTATGTCGCCATGTGGTACTTGGCTACTTGGTTGAGAAGTTTAAAGAAGTACTTAAGGAGTTTTCTAGTGTGATGTTTTAAGAGGGAAACTTCCTGGTTTAAGTACCAGCTTTTTCCCCATTAGTAGCTTAGGCAAGTTACTTTCTTGTGTCTCTTGCCCAGTGAGATATATAAACTGTCTTAGCTATCCTGGTTCTCATTCAGCCAAAAATAGGCCTCCATTCACCCTGCCTTCGAAATGGAGTTTCAGCTTCACTCAGCTTGGACAAGTTTAGGTCTCAAAACCCACCTGAACTAACCTGGGGACTAAGCCTGTTCAGGCCTGACCCTCATACACCATCACCAGCGGCAGAGTAGGCTTCCCTTGCAGAAGTACAGGACACCTGGGCAGGGTGGTGGGCAGGTTGGCAGAAAGATATAAAACAACGAGTACCCACCTGCGGGCTAGGGGAATGGAATACGTTTTGGCTAGCTCAGTAAGGAGAAGGGTGGGAGGAGGGAAGGGAGAGGATTTTCAGGTAAGGTGACAACTTGAGCATGTAAGAGGCAAACATTCTTTAACTGGCCTGTGATGCACTTGGCTGATTAAAGCCGCTTCTCCGTCTCGGCTTAAATGTCACTTGGTCAAAGAGGCCTTCCCTGATTACCCTACTCAGCTCAGGTCTTCATCTCTGCCATACGTCTCATTCACAAGACAGATGTATTATCTTGCAGTTCTGTAGGTCAGGAGTCTTGACACAGGTCTTACTGGGTTAGAGTTGAAGTGTTGCAGAGCAGTGTTTCTGGAAGCTCTCAGGGAGGATCCTTTGCCTCCCCTGCTTCTAGAGACTGTTCAGTTCACTGTCCCTTTCTCCATCTTCAGGTCCAAGGATGGTGAGCGGAGTCTGCACACCTCATTACTCTGACCTCTTGTGCCTCCCTTTTCCACTTTTAAGGACCCTTGTGATTACACAGATACTCCAAAATAATCTTATTTTAAGGTTAGCTGATTAGCAGCCTTGATTCCTTCTGCCGCCTTGATTCCCCTTTACTGTGAACTGTTTGCAGGCTCCAGGGGTTAGGATGCAGATATTTGGGGAGACGGTTATTCTGCCTACCATGCCTTCCCTCTTCTCATGGAATTATGTCATGCTTGGACACTGTTAGAGTCTCAGGCTTACATAAACTAGGACTTTTTTCAGACTGAGCTTAAGTAAAATTAATGAATTAAGGAAAATATTTTTTTTAACAATCTAGAAAAACTAAAGTAAGATTATCTTCAGGATTTTCTTCTGCAGTATTTAGATGCCGCTTAAAGAGGTCTAAAGAGAGAATGATTACTCAAATTCAGTAACCACCCAACTGTCATTTTTTTTTTAAGAATGTAGTTTTTTAAAAATGTATTTTATTTATTTTTGGCTGTGTTGGGTCTTTGTGCGGGCTTTCTCTAGCTGCGGCGAACGGGGGCTACTCTGCGTTGCAGCGCACAGGCTTCTCATTGCGGTGGCTTCTCTTGTTGCAGAGCACGGGCTGTAGGCGCTCAGGCTTAGTTGCTTTGCAGCATGTGGGATCTTCCCAGACCAGGGCTCGAACCCGTGTTCCCTGCATTGGCAGGCAGATTCTTAACCACTGTGCCACCGGGGAAGCCTCCAGTTGTCATTCTTGTCTGAGTAAAATGGCGAGGGCTGATAGTATTATTTTAACTCATTCTAGGAAAGTTACGGAACTACATCAGTCAACTAACAGGTTATTTAAAGAAAGACCTCTAGAATGGGGAAGCCATTAAATAAATGAAATATTTGTCATGTTGGCTAACAAAACGTGAACATTGAAGAATTGCTTTAAGAAGTGAAGATACAGAATGTAAAGAGACTGTCAGGGTCTAAAACCTCAAACAGCAAAAACTGGAAAATGAGCCTTTGGAGGCACATAGAAGGTAAATAAGCAGTCTTTGCCTCGCTTTGTTAATTAGGATACAGAAATGGTTTAAACATTTTTGTTTCAAAGCAACCACTAGCAGAATAAAACACTAAACTTTGAAATTACTAGGAAAAGCTAAGAAAACACACAAAGTAAAAGATAAGAAAGGGAACAAAAGTAAGCAATTATGGAAATTAGCACAGAAAATAGTTTTAAGTAGTTTGTCTTTTAATTCATGTAGTTAGTTTCATAATCTGCAAGCCTTGGTTATTTGTAGCAATGGGCAATGTAGGCGGGTGGTGGTTTGGCCATGCTCAAAGTTAAGTCCTATCCCCTACCTTGGTGCCCTTGGCCCGGCAATGAGGCTTCTGTGATGCCTCAGCTCCTCAAGTACAACAAACAGATCTTGCTTTATATTCTCTAAAATGACTGCAAAATAGCATTCAGTAAATGTCTGTGGAATGAATTGAAGATCACTCCCATCCCAAATATTATTTTACAATTAGTGTATTCTCTGATGCACTGCAGTAGATTTTCACACCATTCTTAAATTTCTCATCTGATGCCAAATTTTGTCCAGAGGTCAAGGCTGAAGATTATGCTTACTTTGATGGAAAGGATAGAAAAAGACACTGAACAGCAGGAGATCAGGGGCACTGGATATAAAGAAAAAGCTATCTGCGCACATCTGTATGTGTTTTGCAGAGGTGACAGGGTTGGCTGAATGGGTTGGAATAATGATCTGGTGGGTTGTGGGAGCTTTGCTAGTGGGTCTCAGAGTGTGATAAAAAAGGGTTCAGAACAGATCTTGCAGAAGTAACTCCCAACCAGTTTTCCTTTTGTGTAACTTAGGGAATGAGAACTGAGTCGATGACCTCAGGACTACTGCGTTTTTTGTTTTACTTTTTGGCCATTGCTGTTCTCCACCAGATCGTTGTAGTCCTTGGGAAGTAACCTACTTAATAAACTGGCAAATATTTGTGAAAATATATATGCATAACTATACTAAAGGCTATGTGTGCTTAAGGAGATTGTAGGTGCTTTGGAGATAAATCCCGTGTGTGAATTGGAATTAGTAAAATGTAGTGGTAACTAACAATAAAAGCCTCCGAAAATAGGTGCTCCTGGAGTTCAGAAGGGAAATGACTAAAACAGTGTGTGCATTTGGCACACATTATAACATACAGGTAATTAGAGGGGCACATTTTAACTCAATCAAATTTAGCATCCATAAATACAGTAATCAAGTTTTGTGTGTGTTTGTTTTTTATAGATTTAGTCATGGTATGTTGATCCTTGCTTAATGTGAGGAATCTAATAGTTTACAATTTTTTTCCAGCCAAAAATGGAGCGTGCAGTTTAGTACCAAGTGAAACCATTCAGTCATAGTTGATTGATGCTACTTGTCAGAGAATAAATTCCTGGTGTTCTTGCTTATACTGAATATGAGACATCTCACTGCTACAGAAGGGCTTTGCCTACTTAAAGTGCTGGTGGAATATTAAAATATCAAAGACCCAAAGCACATTTTATTCATTTTAAAAACTTATTCAACCTGCTGATGTTTAAAGCCTGCTGTAATATTTTAATCATAGGTCTGTCCAAAAGGATGCCATCCAAAAGTAATTTTCATTTTTTGTATAGGGTTATTACTTTGTATTCATTTGCTGTATTAAAAAAATTAAGGGACAGCAAGACATTTATACAGTCATGTGATTTAACTTTAAATTATAG
This sequence comes from Grampus griseus, assembly GCF_964374135.1. Taxonomy (NCBI): domain Eukaryota; kingdom Metazoa; phylum Chordata; class Mammalia; order Artiodactyla; family Delphinidae; genus Grampus; species Grampus griseus. The sequence continues at coordinate 18,326,777 of NC_139012.1, read as the reverse complement.
GTTTCTTACACATATCTGGTTCTGGATAATGATAGGATCTAGAATAAGGAAGCACTAATGAGCCTAAAAAACTCTACCTGGGAAATGGTAAAGTCATAACTCGATAATTCAGTGAGGTTACAGTGCAGATATTAAATAAGCATGTTACATAATGCCATTATTTTAAGTAGCTGAGAATGAATTAGCCATGATCTTTGCCCACTTTTTTTTAGTACAATGCTAGCTAAACACAGAACACATGCTACTAAGATGCTGAAGAAAATTTTGAGATTAATGATTGATTTTTACACTTTCACCATGTTTTAATAGTCTAAGTAATGCTGACACTGTTCTGTCTTAAACCCATCAAATAATTGAGCCAAGTTTGAGGAAATCAATCTCTACTAAATAGTTAACCATAAGGTATATTTGTATTCGCAAACAGAATGCTTTCAAAATGTTCCACTTTTGAAATTGTTTGAGTCTTTTATGTTGACCCAGTGACTTTGTTTGCAAAGGTAAACTGAAGTGGAGTTAAGCAATTGCCTAGCAAATTTGATCGCTGAGATGACCATACAGGATAAAATGAATAGTTATCTTCAGAAAATGTACTTAATGACAGCAGAATTTTACTCTTCCTAAATCTTTAGGACTTTTTGTTTGCTCCAGGAATCATCACAGTTATAGTCCTGCATTCTTTTTCTTCCTTCCTTTCTGTGTCTCTTTGTTTTCTAATCTCTCTCCCTCCCCTTACCTGCCTTCTGTTCTTTTTTCCTGCCTCCCCCATCCCTCTCTTTATCTGTTTATCCACTTATCAATCATCAATGATATGCACATGGTTAAGGATTTTGCCTAGTAATTATTAACCTATCCTTATAAAATTTTAAGTATTTGGGGGACTATAATGGTAAACAGAACACATTTTTAGTTTCAGTTGGGTCTTTTACATTCATATGGAAAACCCAGAGGCAAGACTAGTGTTTAAAACAATGGTGTATTTTGAAACAGATGATGAAGACCAAAATTATTTTCTACTGGATTCTTACTGCCACCTGAATTAACTGCCTATTTATTGGGCCATAGTCATAACAATATTTCGTATTTCCTAGTCATCTTAACTTCAGAGTGCCTGGAATTTGCATGGTGTCCAGTCTGTCTTGATGCCATTTTAATCTGAGAGTTAAATGAAGGTCTCCCAAAGACTTTTTAATCTCATGAACCCATGCCCGCAGAACAGTGAGTTTAAAAGATTGCATAATGATGTCAAAGAAAAGCTTCTTGTCTTTCAAGGCCTTAAAAAGTTCCCTGGAATGTGGACAGCTGGGGTTGGAGGAGAGCAAAGAGTGCAGAAACATCATGGCTCGTTCCTCTCTTGTGAGGGTTGGGCACAGGTAGGTAACAGACATCCCAGTTATACTGGGAGTTTGACAGCTGGCCCTGGCACTTCACGCTGGTGACAGGCCTGAGAAAGACTCACCAGATTTCTTGCCACTCATAATGGCTCAGGAGAGAGGTAAAATTGTTCCTGTGCATCTCAGGAGGCACAGGAGTGTCAGCCCTTCATCCTTCATACAGGACTTGTGAATATCCTTATGTTAATTTTACTTAAAGTTAATAGTTATCTGACAGTTATCGACCCAGTGTCAGACCCTGGTTATTTGTTTAATCTCAACAGCAACACTAAGATAGCTGCTACAATGACTGTTCCCATTTTACAGATGAGGAAACAGAGAGATGCAGCTCAGCCAGTGTACAGGGCTGATAAGTGGAGAGCCAGAATTTAAATCTAGGCAGTCTTGTTTTAGAACCAGTTTCTTAACTGATATACTGCCTTTCAGAACATCTTGTACATTATGATAATTAGACTCAACAAAATTTAAATACCAGCAAAATATTACTTATTGCTGAGCAGAAAGATTTGAGGGGATTTAATATCTGAGTTTATACTTTCACCAAACTTTGTAGAATAACCACATTTCTGTTCAAATAAAAAAACAGGGGGCTTCCCTGGTGGCGCAGTGGTTGAGAGTCCACCTGCCAATACAGGGGACATGGGTTCGTGCCCTGGTTCGGGAAGATCCCACATGCCGCGGAGCGGCTGGGCCCGTGAGCCATGACCATTGAGCCTGTGGATCCGGAGCCTGTGCTCTGCAACGGGAGAGGCCACAACAGTGAGAGGCCTGCATACCGCAAAAAAAAAAAAAAAAAAACTTATGCAAAAATGTCCATTGCAATGTTATCTGAGTGGTGATGTTTTTTCAGTGATTTTTTTTTCTTTTTCTGTGCTTTTATTCTTTGGAATTTGGTTTAAACCTTAGTTTTTAAAAATAAGGTAAAAATTATGTGGGGATTCTATGCTAAAAGTAATCTTGATGTAATCACTGATTTTCTGGAGAAAACATTACCAAAAATGATTCAGAAAACACAGAAATTGATCAATAACCAAGATGTACTTTAAGATGTAACTACAAAATCACTCTTATCAAAGCCTTTGAGCCTGGAGAATTTGGGGGCATTGAGTTATTTTAAATATCTGAGGATGAGCCAGTTCCGATGCTGTTATAAACTCAAAGACTAGAAGAAAAGGGGAAAAAAAGGAAAAGGCTTCCTAATGCATTCCTTCAGGTTAGCACTAACACCTGCAAAAAATACAAAAATATAACAGGATAATCTCACTTATGACAGATGCAAAAGAACTACATAAATATAATGCAAATAAGATCATAACAAATTTAATTGTATATTACAACAGCTGCTGTCACCACTATGACTTAGCTCTGCTTTGGTAGTGTTAATAAACTCACTGAAACATCACAGAAATAATTGACATAACTATTGGAAAAGTGGAGGCAAAATGATCATTACTAGCATTCAAAATGAGTGCCTTTTTTGCAAACCCAAAGAAAATTAGAAAAATAAGACTAATAAGAGACTTCAGTGAGGTATTTGCCATAAGATTAAGATGTAAAAAACAATGGTTTTCCTAGATTCTAATATATACAATTACAAAATAAAAGACTGCAAAATAGTTTAAAATACCTAGGAAAAAAATCTTGAGACATGCAGAGTGAAAGGTAGAAACGTTTAAACATCAGTGAGATTCATAAAATAAAACTTGCATAAATAGAGTACTAGCCAGGTTTCTGTATGAGAAAACGGTAATAGATCAGTGTTCACATACTACTTTATTGAGCCAACGCCGCTCCAATAAATTTAGTGGAATTTACTTTTGCATTTGGCAAAAATAACTTGTATCTATCTGGAAGAACAAACAGGTGAGAAGATGAGAAAAAAATTGAATATCATGGGAAATATACTAGGTATTAAATGGTTTATAAAGTTACACTAATGAGACACACTGGCAATAATCAAGATAAATTAATGGAACAAAATAAATACGTCTCCAATAGCCATTGTTATATATAAGAACCCAAAAGTAAATAAGAAAAAGCCAGAATCAAAATTAAAATACAAACACTAAAAATGTTTGAAACAAATAGTTACTATTCTTTTTTTTTTTTTTTTTGCGGTACGCGGACCTCTCACTGCTGTGGCCTCTCCCGTTGCGGAGCACAGGCTCCGGACGTGCAGGCTCAGCGGCCATGGCTCACGGGCCCAGCCGCTCCGCGGCACGTGGAATCCTCCCTGACCGGGTCACGAACCCGTGTCCCCTGCAGCGGCAGGCGGACTCTCAACCACTACGCCACCAGGGAAGCCCAGTTACTATTCTTAATATAAAAAGTCCATAAAAAATAAAGTTCTCTAAGGAATGAACAGGTGAAAAAATGGGTGTTGAGAATCCAAGGGAACTGAAAAAAAGGTGGCAACTAAATATGTGTACTGGTTGAGAAAAATGGCAGAATTAGTGTCAGGCATGGGCGGTATGGCTTATTTATATGCCCGATACCCAGGGATTTTTACTTGGTGGTGAAGGGAATATTTTTAGAATATTATGAATATGCATTACTACATCTTCTATTTGTTTTCTTGTCAGAGACTGCTTATTTCACCCCACTATCTCTTTCCCTTCTCCATCTAGGAACGGGATCAGCAAAGTTTTATCTGGGCACCTGGTTGCCCAGCTAGAGAGTCCTGGATCCTTTGCCGTAGGAGTGGCTATGAGACTAAGTTCTTGGTAATGAGAAGTAAACAAGGGTGATATGTGCAACTTCCAGATCATTTCCATTAAAGCAATGTGCTTATTATCTTCCACTGTGTCTTTTCCTATCTTTGGAATGAAATATGGACCTGGTGCTGGTGAGGCAGCTTTGACTATACAGAGAAGCAAATGGAAACTCTAGGGTTGAGAGAGCAACAGGTTGAAAGGACCCTAGATGACCTTTGGGTGCAGAGTCTTCTACCTTAAATGGGATAGCCCTGATAGTAGAGTCTGAGACAGGCCTGCAAGCAAGTAGTTTATTTTAAAATGATTCCAAGGGCAGGAATGAGGAAGAGAGGAATGAAACAGGAAGGGAGTTATCAAGTTGGCCACTACTAAAATTGCCTGGTGTTCCATTCCTTGAAACCCTCTGGAGACCCTTATGAAATGCATTCCAAAGCTGCCTGCCTGGGATAGAAAGGGGAAATCATTTTTCTTACTGGTTCTCAGTTCCTGCTGACTAAAATGGCTCCAGTGGTTAACCATCCCACTCTCTGGAAAACATACACTGATATCTTTTAGATTCACTTGGGCATAAATTAAGAGATATACCACACAGGCTCAAGGTGAAGTATTGTCTGTGTGCTCTGAAAAGTTGGTTAGTTTGTGTAGAACTCCTTGCCTCAGAAGTAGCTGCAGTAAGAAGTATGATTAGGGAGATAAAAATGGTGCACAAGAGATGGTCAACACGATGCACTCCTTGCACCACTCAGATCCACTTGTGTCCTGCATTAATCCCAGTTTATCACAGCATTCCTTTAAAGTTATGGCTGGCCACAATTTCAGCAAGCACTTAATGTAAGAGGGGTTCTGGAAAAAGTTACAGTCCTATTACTGTAGCTAGTCCTGTCTCTGTTATTGTCATTTATCATTTCCTTTCTCCACCACATTTTCTAAATGTTTTTTTGAGGTATAATTGACCTACAGCACTATGTCAGTTCCAGGTGCACACATACTGATTTGATACTTCTCAGCATTACAAAATGATCACCATGATAAGTCTACTTACCATGTGTCACTTATACAGAGTTTTCACAGTTGACCCTTGAACAATTGGGAGTTAGGGACATTGACCCTCCTGCGGTCGAAAATCCATGTATAACTTAAAGTCAGCCTTCCATATATGTGGTTCCTCCATTTTCCAGTTCATCCGTATTCTCGATTCCACATCTGCATACTGAAGCAACTGCAGATCATATAATACTGTATAGTATTCACCATTGAAAGAAATCTATGTATGAGTAGACCTGGGCAGGTCAAACTCGTGTTGTTCAAAGGTCAGATGTACTATTGACTGTATTCTGTGTGCTGTACATTCCATCCCTGTGACTCGTTTACTTTATAATGGGAAGTTTATACCTCTGAATCTCCCTCACCTATTTCATTTATCTCTCCATCCCCTCACCTCTGGCAACCACCTGTTTGTTCTCTGAATCGGTGACTCTGTTTCTGTTTTGTTATGCTTGTTCATTTGTTTTGTTTTTTAGAGTCCACATATAAGTGAAGTTATACAGTATTTGTCTTTCTCTGTCTGACTTATTTCAGTTATAGTAATACCCTCTAGGTCCATCCATGTTGTCACAAATGGCAAGATTACATTCTTTTTGATCGCTGAGTAATATTCCATTGTGTGTGTGTGTGTGTATATATATATATATATATATATACCACATCTTCTTTATCCATTCATCTGTCGATGGGCATTTAGGTTGCTTTCATGACCTGGCTATTGTAAATAGTGCTGCAGTGAACATTGGGGTGTATGTGTCTTTTTGAATTATGGTTTCTCTGGGTATATGCCCAGTAGTGGGATTGCTGGATCATATGGTAATTCTATTTTTAGTTTTTTAAGGAACCTCCATACTGTTCTCCATAGTGGCTGTATCAATTTACATTCCCACCAACAGTACAAGAGGGTTCCCTTTCTTCCACGCCCTCTCCAGCATTTGTTGTTTGTAGATTTTCTGATGATGCCCATTCTGACTGGTGTGAGGTGATACCTCATTGTAGTTTTGATTTGCGTTGCTCTAATAATTAGTGATGTTGAGAAGCTTTTCATGTGCTTCTTGGCCATTTGTATGTCTTCTTTGGAGAAATGTCTATTTAGGTCTTCTGCCCATTTTTTAATTGGATTGTTTGTTTTAATATTGAGCTGCATGAGCTGTGTTACATATTTTGGAGATTAATCCTTTGTCCGTTGATTTGTTTGCAAATATTTTCTCCCGTTCTGAGGGTTGTGTTTTTGTCTTGTTGTAGTTTCCTTTGCAGTGCAAAAGCTTTTAAGTTTCATTAGGTCCCATTTGTTTATTTTTGTTTTTATTTCCATTACTCTAGGAGGTGGATCAAAAAAGATCTTGCTGTGATTTATGTCCAAGAGTGTTCTTCCTATGTTTTCCTCACAGAGTTTTATAGTGTCTGGTCTTACATTTAGGTCTCTAATCCATTTTGAGTTTATTTTTGTGTATGGTGTTAGGGAGTGTTCTAATTTCATTTGGGCCTTGTTTTTATATCCATTCAGCCACTCTTATGTCTTTTGTTTGGAGCATTTAGTCCATTTACATTGAAGGTAATTATGGATAGGTATGTACTTATTGCCATTTTGTTCATTGTTTTGGGGTTGTTTTTGTAGTTCTTATCTGTTCTTTCTTCTTCTTTTGATTTCTTCCCTTGTGATTTGATGAGTATATTAGTGTTAGGTTTGGATTCCTTTCTCTTTTTTGTGTGTAGATCTATTTTAGACTTTTGATTTGTGATTACCATGAGGTTTATAAGTAAGTAAATAAATAAATAATTCCCCCCCCCCAACTTGTTCCCTGCACTAAGGAGCCCAAAGTTTACCAGATAGTTTTTGTAGCATCAAGTTCAGTGTATTTTTTAGGTCCTCCAAGTAGAAACACTTCCCACCCACTTTCCTTCCAAACATGGACTTCAAATACGGCAGACTCAAAGTCTCAAAGTCAAGAAGCACAAATTCTGCAAATAAGTCACAGGGAGTAATGGCTTGAAGCCAATTCTCATTTCGCCCCTTGGTTCTGAGCAGTATGTCTTCTAGCTCTGTGGGCACATAACCATGTATTGGCTATGATGGTTAATATTATGTGTCAGCTAGGCTTGGATAAGGGATGGCCAGACATCTTGTAATACATTATTTCTAGGTTTGTCTCTGAGGGTGTTTTTGGAAGAGATTAACATTTGATTCAGTAGACTGAGTAAAGAAGATCCTCCCTCACCAATGTGAGCAGGCATCATCCAATCTATTGTAAGTCCAAATGAAACAAAAAGGCAAAGAAAGAGTGAGCGCTCTCTCTCTCTTCTTGAGGTGGGATGTCCATCTTTTTCCACCTTCGGACATCGGAGCTCCTGGTTCTCAGGACTTAGGACTGAATTACTCTTAACAGGTTACCTTGTTCTCCAGCTTACAGATGGCAGACTGTGGGACTTGTTTGTCTCCATAACCATACAAGCAAATTCCTATCATAAATCTCCTTTTTCTATGCTCATTGCAGCATTATTCACAATAGCAAAGATGTGAAAAAAATCTAAGTGTCCATCAATAGATGAATGGATATAGAAGATGTCGTACATTTACGAAACGGAATATTGTTCAGCCATGAGAGAAAAAGGAAATCCTCACATTTTCTACAACATGTATGGACCTTAAGGGCATTATGTGAAATAAATCAGAGAAAGACAAATACTGTGTGATATCACTTTTATGTAGATTTTTAAAAAGGCAAACTTACAGAAAGAGAGTAGCATGGTGGTTACCAGGGACTGGGAGTTGGGGGAAACAGGGAGATATTGGTCAAAGGGTAAAAACTTCTAGTTATAAGATAAATGATTTCTGAGACTCTAATATACAGCATGATGATTATAGTTAACATGCTATATTATACACTTGAAAGTTGCTGAGAGAGTAGATCTTAAATGTTCTCAGCACAAAAAATGAAATGGTAATTATGTGGTGTGATGAAAGTATTAGCTAATTCTAAGGTGGTAATCATTTAGCAATACATAAGGATATCAAATCAAATGTACATCTTAAACTTATACAAAGTCAATTATATCTCAAAAGAAAGAGAATAAAGGAATTTTAGGGAATAAATGTTACATTGATACTAAAAAAATAAAAATAATAAATAACATATACGTATATATGTGTATGTGTGTGTGTGTGTGGGGATATATATATATCTGATTGGTTATGTTTCTCTGGAGAACCCTAATACCTGATACACTGGCCATTGATTTAGTGCACATGCTTCATGCTTGGAGCACTCCAACTTAGCAGTGATCATCCCTGATCTGGTGCTTATCTATTCCTTTTATTACTATTATTATCATTATTATTAGGTTTCTGGGTGAGGAGAAATATTTAAGACCAGCAGCAGACAATGTGTCAGTGGCCCCAATTTCTTTGTTGTAAAGCAGGTTTCTTGGTCTGAGTGATATACTATCATATTGAATCAGGTATTCTGTAAGTCTTCAGGTGATGGTGGAACTGTGGGCAGAGACAGCCAACTGGTATCTGGAGGAAGTGTCTGTTCCAGTAAGGACAAATTGTTGCTCCCTTCAGAATTTAAGGTTGACTCAAGGTGATCAGTTTGTCTCCCAAGTGGTTGGTTAGTCTCTTTGTACATGAGAGATAACCAGTACACCTATCCTAAACAGCTGCCTACTTCTAGAGAGAGATACAGATTTATCTGTTGTTTGAACCATGATTGTTGTGATAGTTTAAGCTGTACTCCAATTAATGCAGACGTTATTACCTAGAAATAGGTGCTGCTTTAATAAATACTTTTAAAATGTGCTTATGGCTTATTGATTGGGAAGTGGATAGTAAAGAAGCAGATAGGGCAGGCTGGAAAATGATTGTCAGGTAAGAATTAGACACTTTGTAAGCAGAAGTGAAAGGGAATATAGTTCCAAGTGAGTCGTTCTCATTCTGTAGTATAAAACCTTAGTTGACGAACTTGACAGTATTTGGGTACTCCCAGGTTTGGCAAAGTTAATGTCTTTAGTACTCCAGATCACAGGAGACAATATTATCCTTCAGATCTTTTCTCAAGAGCCTCCATGTATGTTAGCCAGAAAGTGGAAGCCAGCCGTACAATAATGGATTAAGAGCATTCCATTCCCACCTAAGTATTTTTTTAGATGGCTCTAGGTAATCACTACTAAATTAAGAGAAAGTTGGATAGACTGAACACAACAACTGGAAAACAAACTAGACTATGAAAGCTTAAGAATTATAACCAGATATGATCTTTGACTGGGACTGCATTTATATGGACATAACTGGAACCAAGTAGACTAGGAGCCTACTATGTTTTGGGGGAACCAGTTTGCCAGAAAACTCACAAACTCGGTACCTGTCTCCAGAAATCCCCAACTGGAACCTGTACCGGTAAAAATCGGACTGCAGAAGTTGTGCAGTCATCAAGAAGGGAATACACTCAACAACTCACTTCAGATGTGTGCCAGTTATCAACTTATGCCTTTCAGCTCCAGATTCACCCATCATTGCCTGTTCTGCAAAAATAGAGCTTGCCCTCTGATGGAGCCTGCCAACTGACACTATGTTAAGCTTTGTCAGTAGAAGGGTCTGGAGACAGATTGTAGGAGGAAGGGGTTTTCTTTCCTGGTTCTGGTGCGCTCACCCGGTGGGCTCTTCTCCATTGCCCACCTCCGTCAGTGTGTAACAGCAGCAACTGAGGCAGCAGCCTCCTCAGGCAGTGGCATAGTGGAATACCCATGGCCGGACCCTACCCCCTGAATAGCCATCCCTGGCTCTCCAGAGAGTGGATTACTGATAAATTCCCCTGACGTAACCCTACAGTGACTTCTCTGGCGTTCAGTGAGCCACGCTGACCCTTTAACAAGTTTGAGATCTCAGTGCTTTGGGGGTTTCTTCCTTGGGGCCCTATCTTAGTCACAGGGTAGTGGTTTTTCCTTACATTTGCTATTCCTATGTTCTTTAGAGTTTCTTTACTTTTTACTAGCCAATCCCTCGTTCTTCCAAACCCCTGTTTAGTTAGTAATTCTTCATATTAAACTTTCCTTGCTCAAATTACCACATGGTTTCTCTCTCCTGATTGGACCCAGACTGATACAGGATGATACCACTGATATCTTTTCCAGATAATGGAAAAGAATGACTCTCCCAGAGGGTAAGACCAGTGGCCATGAGAGCAGCAGACAAACAAGTTCTTTCTAGAGATTCCAGAGATCAGAATCAGAGCCTAACCAAAGAGTTTACTTTCTTGTCTGGGAAGGAAGACTTCTCAGTTCCTGCCAAACAGGAATATCACAGTGATTACTATGTTTCCCACTTGTCATTTTCAGAATGGTAGTTTTTATTGCAGCTCTTTATCCTGTATCAAGATGTATGGTAGTGCAACTCGTGTATTAGATAATGAACTGCTGGTCCTTGAAGATCCACCTTTAGATCAGCTGGAGAGAAATAAACATCACTAGGCAACCCTAGATTTTGAACTGGGAACAATAACTAGATGCACTTGAAGTTGCATTCCTTGGGGAGGCTCTGTGTTTTCTGCGTGGGAAGATTGGTGCATGTGAATATGTGGGAGCTAGAGACCGAGGACAGAAACTTCTGTTTTCCAGGATTCTTTATCCATTTTCCTTTTAATAATATAACTCCTTGAATTTTTGGTGAGTACCCCAGCCAGAGACTCTATACTCGCATTCTCCTTTGTAGGTATGTAAGACTGGGTTCTTGACGATGAAGTATGAAGAGAAGTGATACATGTAACAGTCTTGCTCTTAACACAAGTAAGTGTCTGCTCCCCTCTCTCTTTCCCTTGGTCTTAAGTAAAGACACAGTGCCGGTGAGCCAGTTCTGAAGATGTGGTCAAGCGGAAACTCAAGGGTTTTAAAGAGCCCTACATAGGAAACCTGAGTTCCTGAATGTCCTTATGAAGCAGAATCTCCTGCTTACTTCTGGACTGGTATGTGAGAGAAAAATTTAAAAATATTTTGTTGCTTTTGTGAGCTGATGTAGGTCTCTTTGTTGTATCAGCTGAGACTGCTCCCTAACTAACACAATCTTTCTTATATTCCTTTCAAATTAAGTGTATTATTTTCCTTCCATCTGACATGGAACTTTTGCAGTATTTCTTTCCCTTGAGTCTACCCCTCCCATTTTTGCAAAGAAGAGTTTGCAGCAACCTTTGTTTCATCTCATTACTCCTTACTGTCACTGCTTGCAGGCAGAGCCCATGATGTAAATGTAAAATGGTGTTCAGCATAAGTTCCCTGTAGTATGTAATTATAACGCATTCCAAGGTGCACCTAAATAAGAAGAATAAGAAGAATCTGTTTCTCCAACTTAAGATTGCTTTTAGTGTTAATCACACAGCAAGATAGAGACAGAGGCAATAGCTGTAGTAACTAACACTAAATGAGGCAGACCACAATATAAAACATTATCCATTTTCATTGCTGATGATCTGGGGAGGATTCAGATAATTTAGAGGCCCTAGGGGTGGGATGGGAGAATTCTAATTTATTTTGGAGGTGCGCAGAATATTTCATAACAAAGTAGTATTTTTGTTCATTCTCAAAAGCACTAAGTGACTTGGTTCTGTTTTATCCTGAACACAAGATGATGATTAACAAAACATTATCTGTGATTTCTGTTATCAAATCACAAATACTGATCAGGTTTCAGTTATGTAATTTATAACAAGTAAATATATATATGTATACATATACATGTATGAAGATCATTTAATATAATACACTAAAATATGTTTTTAAAGTATGTAAATATTTACATATATATGAAAACTTTAAAACATACACACAGAAACAGTCACTGTTAAAGTGATTTACTATTGATGATCAGTTCTTTCATTGACTAAATTCAAATGTACTTATCTCAAAACTCAAACTCTTATATGAAGCAGAGCTTCATAAATAAATAAATAAATAAGTAAGTAAATACTTTCATTATTTACTTCATGAATAAATAAATCTGTTTTTCTGATTGGATTTTAAACATGCATCACAAGACTCACAGAAGTTTGAATCTAGAAACTTTAAGAGAAAGTATTTTGTGAGTCATGTAGTAAAAATATTCAAATAATTAAAAATAAATGCCTTCATTTTCCAAAATAAATGAACGTAATTGCTAACACTATCTTGATGCTTTTGAAAATATATTGTGAGAAAGTAAAGGGGTATAACTAATTTCAAAACTGAAAATTAAATAGAGGTAAAAAGTTTAGAAATGATATAGTATTTCCCAAATTTTAATCATTTTGAGCCACTTTCAAAATTTTTGCCATAGCCATATAACACAAAAATAATATTTACCTTATTATTTTATCATATTCAGTCATTTTTACTTAAATATATTTAATTTAAAAAATCAGCATCAGGGTTTTACTTGCCATAAATATTATTCTCAGCACATAATATTATTTTCTAACTACTTAAGTAAAATTATTTTTAGGTGTGCTGTCTAAAGTCATCTCACATGGCCCACATATCACACTTTGGTTAATGTATATAAAATTCTTCTAGTATTCAGGGCATAAGTAAAATACAAAAATCTGCTAGACTTAAAATGTCATTGTGGTAAAAGTGTATCCATGCCCTAATCAGCCAGCATAATAATAGGTAATAATAATAATTCCATCACTTGAAGATACTAAAACTGTTGAGCAAACCAATAAAATTTAGAACACATTTTATAGAGAAGTGTGACATAGAACAGCTGGTGTTATTAATAAGGGTAACTTCACTCCCTAACTGAGCTGCTCTGGCTTCACATTCGCCATAGTTAAAGAGATAAGGGCTGCCAATGAATTGTATCTCTAAAATTAAATATGTTCAGTAGCAATTATGTTACTAGAAGAAACTTGTTTATGTCCAGCTTTTCAGGAATATTTCATTTGCCCAGAACAATTGAGTAACATACTTTACAATTATCTTTGAGGTAAGAAAATAATTGTCAGCACAACCCTGAACAATAGTTTAGGTTTTGGTGATTGTATTTGTGCATATCTGTAAATTGCCAGTTTGCAGGCAAGAACTCTCAAAAATCCAAATTATGTTCATTGGATAATAAAGCAATAAGAAAGATTACAAATTCAGTACACCGTTCTCATTGACTCTGACGCATGTTTCTAAAGGGCAGTGCATTTGGATTTGGAGACAGCGTATTTATAACAGGGGTTTTCTATCACCCAATGTGTTGGATTACCATCAGCTTACAAATGTGGTTATGGACCAAAATGCTGGATGGAGTCAAGCTTCAACCCAGTTTAATTCTTGGAGTTTTGCCCAGATCAAATGCGCTTGGTAAGCTGGGACACCATACATGCTTTTGATGGACTACAGCTGAGTAATGAAACTTCAGTACTCCATAAACCCACTCCAGTTGTTCTGAGTACAGTGGGGAGCCCTAGCATGGCCACGTAGAGCAAGGCTGTGCAAATTCGTCCCTCCATGTTCCATCAACCCCATGTTTTCCGAGTGTGCTGAAAGCTAGCTCTCAGGCCACCTTCTTTTCTATTGCTGTAAAGCAGATTCCCACAAACTTAGCAGTTTATAACAACACCCATTTATTAGCTTCCAGTTGTATAGGTCAGAAGCCTTGCACAGCGCGACTGGGTTCTGCTCAGGCTAAAATCAGGGTGTCAGCCAGCCATGTTCTCATGTGGAGCTAGGCTTTTCCTAGCTCATTCTTGTTATTGGCAGAATACATCTCTTTGGTCTCGTAAAACTGAAGTTTCTGTTTCCTTGCTGGCTGTGGCTCTGAACTTTTAGAGGCTGGTCCCGGTTCCTTACCACGAGTTCCCCTCCATCTCAACAATGGAGAATGACCCTTTGACTTTCTCTAACTTCCTCTTCTGTGAGCAGCCAGAGAAACTTCTCTGCTTTAAAGGGCTCATATGATTAGGTTAGACCCTCCAAGATAATCTCCCCATCTCAAGGTTAATGACCTCATATAACATAACCTAATCTCAGGAGTGAAACACATTCAATTCACAGTCCTGGAGATTGCACAGGGTGTGTACACCAAGGACAGGGAATATAGGGGGACATCTTAGAAAACTGCCCGCCTTTGAGGCTTTTGTCACTTTCACGCTCAGCTTTACAGACTTCTTTGACTTCTGTCTACACCCGAGTCGTTTTTAAAACATTTTTTTCCAAAAGAAACTCAGAAAAACTCAAATTGTCACTAAGTGAGTCTACATGTAATAAAATATACATGAAAGAAGTGTATTCCTGGGCTTGCAAACATGTTTCAAGGTGACACCAAATAAGTTTAGATACTATTCATCATTTTCATTGCAAATGTAGCTTCAACTAAACCATCACTTTATGGTGAAGCACTTTTGTGACAGTATAGTAGCTGACAATAGGTTATAATAATGACATTGTATTAACTCAATATGATTTCTTTGTAACTCATGTCAAGCCTACTATGTATGCGAAGTAACAGGATTATTTTAATACTAATTTATGATTTTTTTCCTACAGAAAATGTATTTTTTAGGATCTAGGAGATTAGTAGGCAAGAAGTAAAAAATGAAAATAATCATTGGTGATTTTGTCATGTCCACCTATCCTGAAATGCCTTATCCTCCTCTCCACATCTGATTATTAATTAGATTCTTATAGTAGCTAATTCTCAGCCAAAACTTTGATTTATCGAAGTATAGATGAAAAGGTACTTATTAAGAACACAAATGTCTGATTTGGAGGTGCTCACTAAAACACTAAAATGTATTACTAAGCATCAAATGGCTAATCTCAAATCACGGTAAAGACCAATGATAGAAAATAAAATATGCAGTGGTGTAGTATAGCATTAAGAATAATAAAGAGTCAGGGCTTCCCTGGTGGCGCAGTGGTTGAGGGTCCGCCTGCCGATGCAGGGGGCACGGGTTTGTGCCCTGGTCCGGGAAGATCCCACATGCCGCGGAGCGGCTGGGCCCGTGAGCCATGGCCACTGAGCCTGCGCGTCCGGAGCCTATGCTCCGCAACGGGAGAGGCCACAGCAGTGAGAGGCCCGCGTACCGCAAAAGAAAAAAAAAAAAAGAATAATAAAGTCAGACACTGGATAAGCTACTTAACTTATCTTGAGTCTCAGGTTTTTCCACTATAAAAGCAGGGTGATCCTCCAACTTTACTGAATTGTGAGAATTTAATGATGTATCAAATATATAGCCTTTAATAAATGTTCAGTAAATACTTCTCTGAAAGGAATAATAAACTTTAAAATGGGAGAGGTCACCATTTAGATAGAGAACACTCCATAGATTTAATTTGACTTGTAAAAATTTGTAGATTCAGCTGCTGCAACAGAGAGTCAGAATAACAGTGGCTTAAATGATACTGAAGTACTTTTAATATTTGAAACAAAGAACATGTAATAGTGGAATTGGTTAGATGATAGAATGGTTTAGAGAAGTCAAGTGGATGATGTGTCAACCCAGGGGTGAGCCACAGCAGGGAGTACCATCTCCTTACAGGACAGAAGGAGGATGAAGTGTTCCTGAAACTCAGGGGTTGGGACTATTAAGGAGATCAGCCAGAGATGCCAACCAAGGCAGGGGGAGGAATACCCTACTTTCTTCCTTCTAACAAAAGGCAGGTCACACAGTAGCCCATTGGGTTTGAGAGGAGCAAAAAGGTAGTGAGTGTGTCTGAGGTGATCAGACCCTAGAACAGCATTCTAACTGGTGGGACTAAGAGAAATATACTTGACCAGCACCTCAGATTTTAGGTAATTCAAGACAAGCCTGGATCCTGAAAATACTGTTAGGATTAATTCCCTTAATTGTGTTTTCCCAGAGCTTCAGAACCATCACTAACAAAAAGAGAGCTGTCAAAGATAGAGACATTCCCTAAGCCCCTCCAGGCACGGCTGTAGAGGAGCATAAGATTGGCAGCCTGAGGACCAATGATCAGGACTGTGGGCCTTGGCCTTCCTGGCCACGGGAGATGGTATAAAGCGTCACTATTTGCTGTCTCACTTTTGCTCTTTTTCCGAAGGTGGTGATGCTGCCTGTCTTCATCATTATACTTGGTAGTTTGAGATGGAGAAGAGCACGTTTTTTAAAGGTGAGCACAATAATATGTATCCCAGCCTCCATGCTCTTAGTACGGTGCAATTTTGACATGTCTGTTGAGATGTGGAGAGGGTCTGTGTTTTCTCGCTTTGAATCTGGGAGAGCCTGTGACCATGGGAAAACTGACACTGTGAGTTTTGAGGCTGCCTCCTGGTAGGGGTACAGCTTCTGCCTGGTCTTCTTGAGACACTTGCCCTTGGAACCAAACCAGTATACTTTGAGGAAGGTAATTACCCATGGGAAGAATCCATGTGTCAGTATCCCAGCCACCATCTCAGCTGAAAGTCAGTGTCAACCAAATATGGGTACCTGAGTCCTCAGATGATTCCAGACATCAGCCTGTAAGCCATTTCAGCTAACTCCAAGAGGGGCAAAGATGGCATTTCCCCACCAAGCCCTTGCTAAACTGCAGAGCAAAATAAACATTATTGTTTTAAGCCGCTACGTTTTGGAGTGGTTTGTGACTCAACAGTAGATAAAACAGAACATAGGGTGATTAAACTTACAATTTAGTCAAATGTTGCCAGATATGATACATCACATTGGACAGGAAAAACGTGCTTCTCAAGAGATCCTGGACATACCATTTTACTTAGTAGCTAGATTGATTTTGTGTTCTCTGCCTCTGGGGAAGTGTAAGTGCATTTTCAGTTGTAGGTGGGATAATTGTATTTACTCTATTACATAGAGGAAATGTGGGAATTATTTGTGTACGTCTAAAATGATGTTATAAGTGGGACTTTCCTGTCTCCGTTTTGACAAAGGTACCAGTAATCAGTGTCAGGTTAACCGAGAGGAGGACGGATCTCAACTTCATATTGATTTATTCAACGTGGAGTGCTTATAATGAGCCACTTGTTATTCTAAGTGCTGGAGATAGAGCAGTGAACAAAGCAGTTAAAATTGTCTGCCCGCAAGAAGCAGACGTATGCAGAATTAGAAAGGAAATGGCTCTAAAGACCTGTTCCTTAAGGAGTATCAAAAGGGGTCAAGGTAAAGTGGAGTTTGGGTAAGAGACTTTACTGAAGAGTTGTTGGCATGTGTACTGGTCAGGAGAGACCAAGTTATGTTGTGGTTTTGCACAGATGAGCCAGATGTCAGACATGTGTAGGATATCATGGATCTTGTTGTGTATGGGCCAGAAAACCTCAGCAGGAAAAGGAGGAAGATGAACACATACAGGAATAAGAGTGTGGAGAGAATGATAGAAGACCATCTGGAGGTGAAATTCATCTGACCGCCTGGGTCAAGGTCGCTGTGGGAGAGAGAGATCCTGCGTTAAGGAATCTCTGAAGAGAGAAGGGGTGGGGGCCAAGAGCAGAAGGACACTCTCCTCTGTCCCCCCACTACCCTCCACTGCCACTTCCCATGACATGTCTCCAGAGAAAGCAGGTCCCAGTTTAGGATAAAAAGAATGTTTGATACTGAATAAAATTTTAAATTTTGTTTCATAATTTGTACTGGGCATTCTACTTTTTAAATTGAAACTGTGCTTACCACTACCAGTAACTGAAGAACTTTTATTTTCTGTGAGTGAGTGACCACAAAAACCATGAATCTGCTCAAGTATTCTTTCGCCATAAGGAAAGATTACCTGAACTGAACAAATTTTGAAACCAAGGTAAGAGACATAACTTAATTGTCACTGTGATCACAATCCTTACATCTTGCTTGTTCAACACACCCAGTTTGCTGTGGGTGGGGTAATAAGTGTGTTTTTCCTAGGTGGACCGTGAATAGTTCTCCATGTATCCTACTCTGTTACTGGTGAGAGAAGTCCATTTTCCTGTGGGGAATGAGTTACTCCACCTATCTTTAGACATAAAAGTGGACACCTGAGTCAGTCTCAGTGAGAATGTTGGGTAAAAGGTAGCATTTGACCCCAAAGTCCATGAGACTCTACTTTCATAGCTATAGGGGAAGAGCTTCATCTTTCAGTTGGGGTTACTAAGTTGTGGGTGGCCATTTTTTCCCCACAATGTGGAAAAAAAGAAAGATAGTGCAAGCCTGTATCATTTTAATCCCAGATCCATGAAGATTTACCGTGAAAAAAATCTTACTTATACAGGCCAACTAAATTTACATTTTTACTTAAGCTAGTTTGAGTCGTCACTTGCCACAAAAAGAGTTTTGACCAATGTTATAATGTTATTCTTTGACCAAAGAACTATACCTTCCTCTCACTTTTTCACAAATTGAAAGTGAATTTAAAAAATTATCAAATAAATAAGGTATAAAGTAAATTCACGAAGAAGGCTGCTGGTGCTTGGCTTGAATTCAAACTCAACACAGTGGAGTGGTTTTTGATGTGATCCTCTTTGGCAAGTTAGGAATCCTTCTGATTGTGCAGAAGACATCTTCAAACGTGGTTTGCAGGGCTTATAGGTGCTTGCAGATTCCCGTTTGGAGTGAAATTTCCTGACCTCTCTTATTATCATTCATAGTCTGAAGAATTTTCTCCAGTGCTGGACCATCCATGAAGGTGTCTGCTTTCAGTATCCCTTTTCCAGAGTGGTAACTTGTGTCTAAAGATAAGCTAAGCGACTTTTCATCAGTATCTACAATGTCACTTCAAGGCCTCCAATCCAAGGATTTACCTTATTCATGTGACTGAAAATATCTGTCAAATGACCCAAAATCCATGATTCAACTCTTCCCCATCAAACTGACCTGGAATTTGGGTTGTTTTTCTCCACCTAACAGTAAAACTCCTGCAAAAGATTTATTTAAATATGTGAAGACTTGTCTTTTGGAAATTGGCACATATATTATATTTCTTGTTACGACAAAACCTCTTGAAAGGTAGTAATTCAAGGCCCCATTTAGCTGTTGACATGCCAACTTGTGATCTAGTGTTCCACTGACATGTGGTACTTCCTTCTTCATTCACCCACAAAACCAGACGAGTTCCAACGCCCTGGGGGCTCATCTGTGCTTGGAGTAGCAGGACATTTCTTCCAGCTGAAATTTTCTTCGGCAAAGTCATGTCTTGAAGATACTGATACCACCAAATGGGAAATTCTTTTTTGATGATATCAGTGGAAACACCATGGACAAAAAACAGGAGCTGATTGCACTGACATTTAATTGTTTCATCCGATGCTAAGCTGAAGGGAAAAATAACAGTAACTTACATGAATTTAAATTTAACTTATGCAAATGTTAGAATTTGTTGTGATGATGCTTAAATACATGCACACAAGTACTTGACTGAATTTGACTAAACCATTTAAATAACATTTAATCTAATAACTGGTCATAAGATGACAATTGTTTTAAACCAGATACTTTGAAAGATAGTATAATTTTTTTCTTTTAGTTTCTATCAGCAGGAATTTTTTTATATTCATGTAAATATAAGAGGATGTCCAATTTGTTTGAGATATAAGGCAAATATGCGTCCAAGATACTAAAATGGTAAACATCATTTTGGAATGGTTGCTAATTGTACTTAGCTAAATATTAAATTGTCAGACTTTCAGAACAAATATTATTCTTGAACATGGGCCATACTTTTGAGTTTATAAATATTAGTGTTCAATCAACAGTTACATCTACAATAGTACATATCTTTACTACTGACTCTAGTAGAGTAAATATCTTTAATTTTTTCTTAATGATTAAATTAGTGTGTTATTCATGTTACTTATATACTACAGCATAATATTTAAGAAAATCAGTTGTCTAACAGCATCAGCATATATGAAGAACTTGGGTGATACATAAATAATGTCTTCTGATCACATTTATCCTTTAATAATAATAATAATGATAATAATATCTCTTCAGAATCTTTTCTAATTTCGGCTTAAGTGTCATGTTCTCAAATTTACACCAGATCATTACAAAAAATAACTGCCTGAAAACTTGCTTTTGCATTTGTTATATTAAACATTTTGTTAATACATTGTCTTTCCTGAAGCTTAATATACCAGTTGAAACAAGTACTGAGAAAAGAGAAGGAAAGAAAAGCAAGAAGGAAGAAAGGAAGGAAGGGAGGGAGGGAGGGAGGGAGGGAAGAAGAAAGGAAGAAAGACAAGTAAAGAAAGGCTTGGCCTCTTAAGGATGTGGTAGTCTTTTCAGCAAATGAAATGGTGCCTATTTACTTGCCTTTCTCCCCGACTGGGCTGTGAATTCCTTGAGGACAGAAAGTTTATCTTCTCCACTTGTATTTTTCTGGTCTAGCACAGAAGTTTGTATGTGATGGATATTCAAGAATATTCGGTATATAAATGAATGAGCAAGCAATATTTCTCTATTTTTTTTTTTTAAATCCTGGCAGAAAACGTTAACACTTTTGCTTTCTCTTCCTCTTTGGGGTGCTGATTTTCTATTTAGACCTACTTGTTATATTTAATGTGGTGGAAAGCGCAGAGTCTCTGAGGCTAGATTGCTTGAGTTCAGATCCTGACCCCATTTGAGGCTGTTTACTCACTATTATTATTGTTTACTTTTTTTTTTTTGCTATTTCTCAACATCCTGTTCCAATCTAGCCAGACTCCTGTCCTCAGTATCCCACAGGCAAATCAAATTACTATTTTTCCATCTTCTTTCATTTTGTTCCCATTTCCTGGAACATCTTTCTCTTTCTTTTCTATTTGTCCAAGTTATATTCAGTCTTCAAAGCCCTCAGTGGTTGCTTCTCTTCAGTGAAAACTTCCCTGTTGCATCAAGACTTCCTTGAACCCCTTGGCACTCACTGCAAAGTCTAACGCCCATGTTTATTCTTAATTTTCATTTCTGTGTCTTTGCGTCAGCCTTGCCTCCCCAACTAGTCTGTAATTTCCATTAAGGTAGAAATCATGTCTCTACCTCTTCTGTGTAACACTAAACAGCCCGGTTCTTTATTCTACCTGGAACATATACTTTCATACTTTGTTTTCCCGTGTGAAATTGTATGGATGATAACATGTTACATGTTACAAAACTTTCACATGTATTCGTTACGCATAAACATCTAGAGTTATTTTTATAAGAATAATTCTAATGTAAAATTACACCGTAAACAAAACATTTTAAAATGAGAGGTTTCAAATAGATATATTTAAAACATAATGAATCAGAATAAAATTTTGAGATGGTGTCAAGTTTTAAACATACGAAATACATTTGAATATAAACTATATCAACAAACTGATAGTTCTAGGAAACTTTCTGAGAGAAGATTTATTTGTCGTAGAATTCAGGTCAGACCTAGAAAACCTCAAATGTTAAATTTCTAAGAAGGTTGATTGAGCCCACAAAGGGAAACAGGAGATTGTACAGTATTCTTAAAGTTGCAGGAAAATCTCTTTAAACATTAACATTATTCAGTTTGCCTAAGGATGTGTATGCCTGGAAATAAAGAGTGTATATGTCTCCAAACACAGTTTTCCCGTCTCTCTCCCCTGTGAAGCCCGGTTCCGTCTTGTGATTCTCTTCTAACGCTGTCACCAGCACAAATATGGCATTGGTTCATTCTGAAGTCCTCTGACCACAACAACTGCAAGATTTCTTTCAGATGTCACCAGATCTCTAAAGTTAGCATGAAATAAGATTAGCGCTTGGCAGCAGTTCATATGTAGATGATGGTGGAGAGTTTCAGGGCTCTCTCTGGCCTCAACCATAGATAGGACCCATTGCCTGCCTTTCTCTGTAGAGGATTCCCTAGACCTATGGGGACGTCACTGCTGGACTTGTCAAACACCCAAGAAAGACAGACTGGATGGAATGAATTCTATCATTGGCTCTATTACCTGAGGTGGGGCATTTGAAGGTTTAAGTTTGCTAAGTTGGCGGTTTTGCCTCTGTTTCCAGTCCCAGGCAGAAGACATGGACCTCCTTATTTGTCACGCCCCGTAAGCCTGAAAAATTTTCCACCAAACCAGCCAGGGACTCTGGGACTCTGGTGGGAGCCAAGACAGTCCATCAGGCCTCAGCTGCCATATAGTGAGGCCATCTGGTCCTGCGTGAGGCACCCCCAGCATTAGCGGAATCGATAACAGCCATGACTGTCATTAGCAACATCACTGCACAAGAAAAGGCCCTGCAGAGCCATATTCCATAGTTATGGATACATTTTTAAAAATCACGAAAAATTTATAAGCATCTATTTTTAAAAAATGTGTATAATCTGCTTTGTTTTCTGTTACATGAAGGATTTATTGTTGTTATTCTCTAATTTCTACCAATTAAAATTTTCAAACAGTGTAACTATAGAGACTCGTTAATATTTACTTGGAATCTTTTAGTCCATATACAGTTTTCTATATACTTATCAGTATTCTTTTTTCATGAAATAGTCCCTTCTATTTTCCAAATAGAATTTACTGAAATGGGAACCAATATAAATATTTTCCCTGGATAGACAAAGTACATTAATTTGAAGTAGAAACCATACATACCGCCTATATATTATTTTCAGCATTTTTTTCCTTCACAGAATTGTGTTTCTCACAGATGTTTATGTCTTGTTCTGTGAACGATTGAATTAGCTGGGTATTGCCACTTTTGAACAGTTGGTGGCTCCAATGCTTTGCAACTGTCTTGTTAAGTGCAGCACCAAAATAGGCTAGCTCTCTTTTAAGTGTTCAATGCAGAATCTGAAAACGAAAATGCATTTGAATGAATATGGTGCATTTAACCAGAAACTGAAAGTTATATCAGATATGAATTCAGAAGAAAAGTTTTAAAATTAACATGTGATTCAGACCATGTAATATAGTGTGAATACATGTTAGTACATTCACTAAGTGCACTTAAGGGATCAAAAGTGTTCCACTAGAAATATAATGTAAGCCACATATGTAATTTAAAAATTTTCCCAGTAGCCACATTTTAAAAAGAATAAAAAGAAGTGGGTAAAATTAATATTAATAATATATTAATTTAACCCAATGCATCCAAAATATTATAATTTCAACATGTAATTAATAGAAAAAATTACTAATGAGGTACTTTGCATGCTTTTGTTTCCTTCAACATCCAATGTGTATTTTATACTTATAGTATCTCTCAATTTGGACTAGCCACAGTTCAAGTCTTCAATAGCTGCGTGTGGCTAGTGCCTACCCTGATGGTAAGTTTGGGTCTAAAGTAACTAAGGGCAACCCTTTTATTCAGGATAGATGCAATCTATGAAATATTGGATGGAAATTAATTTTTGTAAATGAAATTTTGTAAAGGAAATCTTATTTTTGAACTAATTTTGGTCCTAAGGTTGAAGCTCTTTTCATTTAGAAAATCATCCACGAGACTTTGCTCTCAATTTTAATAGATAAGAAAGAAATGTGTGGCTTAGCTAGCAGCACGTGAGCTTGTGTTATTGGTATTTTTAGGGATTTGTGTTACTAAAGGATTTTTGGATTTCTTTAGAGCCATTGGTCCCTTAATATCTTAGACAGATTGTAAAATTTCCTCCATGCTTGACTTTGATTTCGGGTTCTTCTCTTCCACATTTCCAGAGTTTAGCTCACCATGCTCTTTCATGTGGCGTTTACAAAGTCTACTCAGACTCAGTTGTGTGTCACCCTTTACAGGCTGCTGTTATCATCTAGATTATAAAGAGCATAGCCTTTCGAATTGTGCTAGCTGGGTTTTGAGTCCTGGCCTCACAACTAATTGGTCGTGTGATCTTGGACCAATTATATACTCCTTGTGCTTCAGTTGACATCTAAAAATTGCAGAAAATTATAATGCCTGGCTCACGAGTTGTGAAGATTAAATAAGATATGTTAGTGCTAGATATCTAATACTGTACCCAATAAACAACTTGCATGTGTCTTAGTTCAATGTTTAGATCTTGTAAAACGTACCAGGGTCCTCTCTTATTAATTCTATAATATTTAACAAAATAAAATCACTTGACACTAGGCCTTTATTCTTTATCATAAAGTGAGGCACCTCATTGGAAGGTGTTTCTTATTTACACAGATAACTTAATAAATACAGTCTAGGTCAGTCTTCCTCAGAGTTCAGGATAGGTTCTTTTGAATAGTTCACAAGGAAAGTGGCTGAGGAAGCACAGTGACTGAAGTGTATGGTTCTGGACAGCATTTTGGAAAGTATGGTTTCAAACTAAATACATGATTTTCTCATTTCTCCCTTGTGCTGTCTATTCTTTATTATACAGGATTTATTTCATTGCTAAGGAAGGCAGAAATTTAATTTTTCAAGTGTAAATGGTTTGTACATTTATACAACATGTCAACTAGGTGATTATGGTGTGCTAGGTATTATTGTTACATTGGGATTTAGAGAAAATAAGGCATTAAAAAAGATGGAGAACAGTAAATTCGTTCTGGGCCTTGGTGAATAAACTTGACTTGCTACTTAAACATATAGAAATTGAACATGCTTTTCAAGCTAGTCAAGGATGTTTATTACTTCCTCAATTGTAAATTGAGGCTTTACATCAAAAAAGCTAGAACATCTGGAAAAACAAGTCATCTGTACCATCTGTTATAGTCTAATTCAGGAATAATGATCCAGGGAGGAAAAGGAAACAAAAACCAGTAAGCTGGTAACAATTCCAAAAACAACTACTAGAAAAATATTTGTGTAATGATTAGTATCTTGGATTTTTCGATTGATGAGCATTTACCATCGGTGGCCACAACGGTTAGATCTATTTCTGGACAGTAACAATCTGGGATAAGTCAGGAACTGGAAACTTACTATGAAGGGTACCATGTAGAATAACTTAAGATGAAATTGTACAGTAAGAATATGTTGTATTACGTTTTAGTTCTTCATCCTTTAAATATTCATGAATAGATTATATTTCTACATTCAACAAATATTTATTCTATGCTTGCAATCTGTAGGCACCTGAGATCGTTTAAGTAACTTCATTTCCTTATTATATGTTAGGCTCTCTTTTGTATTTAACTACCATGTTTTTTGAGTTTTTTTTAAATAAATTTATTTATTTTATTTATTTATTTTTGGCTATGTTGGGTCTTCGTTGCTGGGCGTGGGCTTTCTCTAGTTGCAGTGAGCGGGGGCTACTCTCCGTTGCAGTGTGTGGGCTTCTCATTGCGGTGGCTTCTCTTGTTGTGGAGCATGGGCTCTAGGCACGTGGGCTTCAGTAGTTGTGGCATGTGGGCTCAGTAGTTGTGGCTCGCGGGCTCAGTAGTTGTGGCTCGCAGGCTCTAGAGCACAGGCTCAGTAGTTGTGGCGCACGGGTTTAGTTGCTCCGCAGCATGTGGGATCTTCCCGGACCAGGGCTCGAACCCGTGTCCCCTGCATTGGCAGGCAGATTCTTAACCACTACGCCACCAAGGAAGCCCACTACCATGGTTTTTGAATGCACCGACTTTCACACTGGAACTCACATAGGTCTTTGCAGAATAGGTGAGCTATGGGAAGTTGAAGCTTGGATTGGGCTGACAGTAGTAAGACTGACGAAGAGTAAATCCCAGAGAATTTCTGAATGGAGAATTGATAATACAATGATTGACCATATATGAATGTTAAAAGAGAAAGGAATACCCATGACATAATACAATAATATGATAGCAATTCAGTCTGAAATGTTGTGATGAAAGTGATGAAACTAAAGCACTTGGATAAGATGTTTTTTTCTTAGTGATGAGAGCATTATTATTTGGAGAGTAGAAGTCTGATGAATGCAGCTCTTGAAGAGGTTTCTAGGGAAGTGAAGCAGGCAGGCAGCTGAGGGCGAACAGACATATTGTAAGCAGAAAGCAGAGCCAAGACATTGTCTGATGGCAAACATTTTGTTATGAACCATAAATAGTTGGCTATGGAGCTCCGCGAAACAGAACTCCGTAGCCTGCCAGGGCAGAAAAACTTCTGTGAGCACATTAAAAGTTTATTTGTTCCATGTTTTCTGCTTCTAATTAAAATTTCCTAGTAAGAAAAAAAAGTTTTAGCTTTAACTGTAAATGTATAGATGTTTGTACCGTGCAGACTCTGTTTTTATTTTAAGTCTTACAGATTAGCCAGAAAGGTAAATAAGAATAAAACTATTAAACTGATTTTTCTTTGATGAAATAAAAATTATTAGATATAATATTTTGTTCAGGGTATCAGTAATTGTTGTGAAAACAGAAATGTAACATAAAGGAAGCCCTATAGTTCAGTGGCCCAGGGTGATTCTTTTTCCCCACAGGCTTCAGTGAAAATTAGCCAAAACCAAAAAATAATCTCAGCTTTTCAGAATTCTACTTCTGTTTTACTTAATTTCTTTATGTGTGTGTATGTGTGCATGTGTGTGCATATGTGTCGTGTAAATATCTGTGTGTTTTCCTCTTAACTGATTCCTTGATTAGAGCAGATCAAGTTTCCAATGCATGTTACTGGGTCTTAAAACAAAATATTCATTTTGAAACTTTCTGATTATCTGAGAACAAATACTAATATTCTAAGCTAACCACATTCATCTTCTGCTAATTGCTTTGAGGCTACAAAAATGAACTCTTCATTGATTCTGTACACAAGAGCTTCACTTTAGTGGAGGTGATAAAGGAAGACATACGAACAATCATATGCAATAATGAGGTGATAAATGCCACAGAAGAGGAACAAATGAAATAATATGAGAATGGAGGAGGGGATCATGGCTTCATATAAGACAAAGTGGTTTCATGAACAATGAGTATAATTTGAGACATGTGTTGGGACTGGGAATGAAGGTCGAGGAACCAATAGCTTAGTCAAAGGCACAAAGCTGGGAAAAGAAGCGATGCAGTTTGGCTTGAATTAAGTATAAAAGGAAACAGTGGAAAACAACTCTGAAGAGGTAGGTTGGGGTTCAGCTCAAAAAGGACCTGGAATGGCACACTATGTAATGGACAGTGGTGTGTCATTAAGGCTTTTAATGAGCAGAGTGACAGTGCTAGGGCAATGGTTAAGAGCACAGGCAGATCAGAGAGTTCCAGATCCACTTCTGCCGCTCACTGGCATTGTGACCTCCTCAAGCTACTTAATCTCTCTGAGCCTTGATTTCTTTCATGTGTGTAATAGGAACTATAATTGTACCTACAGGCTATAACATGGATTAATGAAAAAATGAACGTTAAACACTTACCACAGAGCCTGGCACATAATAAGTGGTTAAAAAAAAGGCTACTGCTAATATCAGTAATGCTAATAAATATAATAAGATAGCCTTGGCTTTTGCATTATGTGAAGCTGTTTTAAATCCTGAGTTACCCAAATCATGAGACAAAACCACTCGCCACCTTTCTATTGCAGAGCTAGGCTTATTTTCTATGCTATTACTAAGATTATCTATCTTGTTTTAATCTGTAGATATTTTAGTCTGTCTTTATGTGTTTGTAGAATACGGAGCCTCAAAAGTTAATTATGTATGATTTTTTTTCAAATCTACATAAATAGACTGTGTCAATTCATTTGAGCATTAAATGTTTTTGCTTGTTTTTTCTCAAGAGCCCCTGTTTAAACCCAATAATATTTTTTAAAATTTATAGAATTTCATAGCTGGAAGAGCTATAACAGGCCATTTAGCTCAGTCCCTCTAGAGAAATTGGAGACTCTGAGAGGTTTGGTGACTGGCATAAGGTAACAGAATGTTAAAGATGGAGGGAAATTTTGACTAGATCCAGGGGCTGATGAAGAGGAAGTAATTTGCCTTTTTTTTTTTTTTTTTAAGTAATGTGATTAAAAGTGACTTTCTTTTTAAGAAACAACACAAAAAATACTGCAAAGAAACTTAATGAGGATTCACTGGTCAAGTAATAATAAAGTAACAGGGACAACATTGTATTTTACTTACAGATTATCCAAATTAGCATACAAACAGCACAAACATGTCAGTAACATATTCTTTGGAACACTCTATGACATAAATCACAGCAAGATCCTTTTTGACCCACCTCCTAGAGAAATGGAAATAAAAACAAAAATAAACAAATAGGACCTAATGAAACTTCAAAGCTTTTGCACAGCAAAGGAAACCATCAACAAGACCAAAAGACAACCCTCAGAATGGGAGAAGATATTTGCAAATGAAGCAACTGACAAAGGATTAATTTCCTCTGGAGCTTTTTAGATCGTTATTGAGATTTACTGCTTATCTTTTCACTCTTGGCTGTTTACAGACACGTGGTTTTGTCTCCTCTCTGCGCCTCTCGGACTCCCCATTGGGCAAGTTACCGGAGAGAAGGGGAGTGCTGAGGCCCTGTAGGCAGGAGCAGAGGAAGCCACAAGGGAGAAGGGCAGAGACAGGAGCTGAGCACCTTTTGAGTAACTTGAAGAGCCTGGTGTGCTTCCACTTCGCTGCTTAAACCCATTGCTTCAGGCTCCTCAATTTGCACTCAGGCACAGTAATTAATTTGGATATAAAGATTCATATTTAAAAATTTACTGAGCTGCAAAATGAACAGTCATAAAGTCCTATCAAATATCTGAAAATCTCAAAAAAAAAAGAAAACCAATCTGAAAATCTCTTGTTATAGGAAGGTTAGTCAAGCATTTCCTTTTAGAGCTCTTTGCTTCCACTCATCTTTTAGTTTACTTCCTTTCCTTCCTCTAATGTGGGGGAATGTAGATTCCTTTTTGAGGCCAGTATGGAATTTTATTTGTTTAAAATGCTTATTTTCAGATTTCAACTATAAATTTGGAAAAGTCTGATTCTATAAAAAAGAAAGTAATAAACCAGAAATAACCAGTTAGTGTATTTTTATCATCCTGTTTTCTATGCAGTTTTTACCACAGCTGCAAACATGTTCTATCTACGTCTCAATCTTAGTTTTCTCATCCGATATTCCTCAAGTTATTTGAAACTTTTAAAGTAAAATTTTTATTGACAACATTATATGCTATCGTACTGATGTGATATATGGATTCTTTTTTATTAGTGCGCTGAGTGAATGAGCATAAGAGCATGAATCTCTGTTTGCTAAACCCAATGAGTCTCAACATAGATACATAGATAACCCCTTAGATACAATGACTTATCATAAGGAGATAGTTGTACTTTATTTTAAAGTTTCTATTTGATTAAAGTGCATTTTGAAACATTAGAAGAACACGTGTTAAGCAACTGCACAAGACAAACAGCTTGCTTCTTGAACCTTCTGCTCAGGGTAGCCATTGTAGCCTTTCTTTGCACGCTGGTGAGGGCAGCCATAACCCTTTACGGTCCTTATTTGTTTATGTGCTTGTCTATCCTTCTGAACTGTGAATTTTTTGAAGGAAGAGACGGCATGTGATTCAGCTCTGCATCTCTAGTTCTGTACTTGGAACAGAGCCTGGCCTGTAGGGGCTTTGATGTTAGAATGAATCAATGAAATGATTCAGGGCACACTGATGTTGATAAAGGACTCAGCAGGGTTGGTCTAAATGAGTGGTTTAGGTAATGCTTTTTGGATTCTGAGGGAACATTCATTGTGTTAAATGTGTGGACAGGGTGGTATTGGAGACCTAGTATGATGGCTTCTCCAGTTTTTCTCTAGGTAACACATCTGAAGTGACAATAAGGAACAGAGAATGCAGGGAATGTGCTTTGAATTCTGAAATATATAAACTTTTGTTTTCTTCTGAGAGAGGCATAAGCTAATTAGTGAAAGCCAAGGCACAGTTAAAAAGCATAGGTTGCTTTATGATTGTAGAGAAATTTTCTTAAAATGTTGTTTGTGATTATTTACATTTATTTGGATTTAAAAAGATAAAGCAGGCTGATAGAACCTGTGTATTGTAGCTCTCTCTCTGCAGAATATTTATGTTTTCCCCTTCATGAAGAGCAATAGATATCATTCTATGTTTAGTTTCCATGGTTAATATGCTATGGACCAAGTAATCAATATTTTGTTTTGCATAGTACATGTTATGCTCAATAGATATTTGTCAGTCAACGAAATGACTTATATTTGAAAATAAGTAATGAATACTGGTATGATTTTAGTTTTAAAATTATACTTTTATAAACATAATAATTATTTTCCTAAATTACTAGTCAAATTTTATTGCATTAAGACTAATTCAATAGCTGTTAGACCAGTAGATGATATGACTTAAAATTGGTAGTTTAAGTCTAGATATCTACCCTCAAATTTCTGAAGAGCAAATATCAGACATGTTATCATTATTAAATTATCATCAGTCAGCCTTCTTAATTGTACTAGAGTGGAATGAGTAGGAATATGAGCAACCACTCGCATTAGTTTACTTTCTAATGAGGGAGTGGACATCTAAGTCTCCTACAGAAATTGATGAGCCTTTTAAGGTGCCGCTTCAAGCCTTTCTTTGAGGCATTGAGTCAACACATACTTACCAAGTTCCTAGATCTTTTGAGCACTGTGGGGCAGCTTAAGATTTTCTTAGGGAAACAAAGCATAACCGCATAATAACTTAAATAATGATATATAATCGAGCAGCAAATAATGATTGGCACAATCATGTAGGAAACTTGAGTTGAGCTTTCAAAGAAAGAAAGAAAGAGAGGAAGAAGGAAGTAATTCTAGGTTTATCTGATGCTTACAAGTAGAAATGAACAAGGTATATTGGGGAGAGTGGTAAATCATGGATTTCTCTCCCGCTGGAAAAAACAATTGGCTCATGTAGGAAGGAGAGCGGATTTACAGCAAAATAAAGTGTTTTCACTAAGTCTAAATATTGAGCTTGCATAAGTGTTTTATGAGAATAACTCTGGATCCCAAACCAAGAATCTATTTTTGGATAAGGCCCAGGAATCTGCATTCTAACACACTAGGTTGATATGATGCAGCTATTCCCCCAACTATATTTGAAGAAACACAGGGTTAGATGGTGGAGTCTGCTTAGCCATCAATTAATAATCAATTCAATAATATTTCAGTTTTTTGAATAGAGTACAGGCCTGATACAAACTGACCTGGGCCCAGGAGGATGATTTAGAGCAGGAAGAGATTTTTAAGTGATGAACTCTCTCTGGAAACTAATGCAATCAACTGCTAACTTAATGAGAAAGAGTGAGGTAGTTGGAATGAAAAAGATGAATATGGGAGAAAGGTGGGTACATTGCCAAGTCTTGTCATTTATATTACATAGAGACATTAGAGGAGAGAGCAGATACAATACACTCTGGTTTAGCAAGGATGATTTTATTAATAAAAAGAACAGACTGCGGGGTCTTGTGTTTGTGAAATTATCCTAGGACTGCCATAACCAGTTACCACAACTGCCACAAACTCCGTGGCTTCACACAGCAGAATATCGTTCTCGCATAGTTCAAGGGTCCAGAAGTGTGAAATCAGGGTGTCGGCAGGTCTGGTTTCTTCTGGAGGCTCTAAGGAAGGAACAATCCCATGTCTCTCTTCTGGCTTCAGGTGGTTGTAGCATCCTTGGCATTCCTGGGGTTGTAGCTGCATCACTCCGGTCTCTACCTCCCTCTTCACATCTCCTTTTTCTCTGTCTCTGTGTTCTTTCATCTTCTTATAAGGGCAGCAGTCACTGGATTTTGGGCTCATGCTAAATCTAGGATAATTTCGTCTCCAAATCCTTGATTAATTACGTCTGCAAAGGCCCTATTTCCAAATAAAGTCACATTCTGAGGTTCTGGGTGGACATGAATTTTTTGAGGGGAACACTGTTCAACCCAGTACATCCTTCTAGAAATAGGTAGGAAAAGAAGAACAAGTCTTAAGTTCTAAGCCTTGGGATATACTAACCTTGAGGAGGCAGGAGAGAGGGAGAGAAACAGGCAGAAGAGAATGTTGGAGAGCTAGGAGCCCTTGGACAGCACTGCCAAGAAAGCTGAAGAGCTTTAAGAGAATGACTTTAAGAGAATGTTTAGCAACCTCAGGTTCAGCTGATTACGCAAAAATGGGCCACGAGGTTTTTGGACTAATGTGATTTATTAACATCAGGAGAACAGTTACAAGATCATTTGAGGATATGGGCAGAAAAAGAAGAATGAGGGAAAACTAGGATGATATATAGGAACTGCAGTAGATCAAATGGAGTTTTTTTTCCTCCCAAGAAAGGGAAGAATACAATTCTCCTTCAGGAGCAGAAAGTTGGCAATCATGTAGAATCTCCACAGACACAACCAGAGGGAGGATTGTTGTCTCTTCTCACAAAATCTGGATTAAGAAGAGAATTCAAAAGTTGTCAGAGCAGGGAATTTCTCCTTTCTGCCTGAGAGCATGAACTGCTTGTACCTTTTCATATGCAAATCTAAAGAATTAGATTGAATGCTAATTAAATTGCAAAGACATTTGTAAAGTGATATCACATCTAGGGGTAGTTAATAAGGCCTGTTCCTGGACCTTATTTATAAATAGCAAAGATTAAACCTATGATAAAAGGAGTTTTTAGATGGAACAATTAAAGATCAATTATGACAATGGTGCACTGCCGTGAAAGCCTCTGGAAGAACTTGCCTACTCGTTAATCAAAGATAATTATCCATTATGAGGCTTTATCATTAGTAGAGCATCTACACTTTGCATCTTAAAAAGCTAATGATAATTAGTCTCCAGTTTTTGCTGTAAGTGCTCATTATGTTCTGAGAGGAGTATTTTTTTTTAAATGACTTTTAGCTCATGACCTTGGGCAACTTAGGCTCTCCTGTCCCGACACTGAGCTGAGATAAATCTCCTTGTTGCCATTACCCCCCATCACCCCAAGTAATTTGACAGGTGCATAAATGCTAAATAATATGAAGAAATTGTACTATGAATATGAGGCGGGCAAAAGATTTTAGTTTTGAACAGTTGTTGGGTTCAGAGGAGCGGGTTTATTGTCCTAATTACATCCGGGATGTAACTAAGAGATCAGGAGCTAATGACCGGTATTCTTCCAATGGAGAAGAATCATAATGTCTATTTATTGAGTGCTTATATGAACCAAGAATCGAACAAAACACTTCACATATGTTATCTCAGTTAACCCTGTCAATAACATAACTGGTATTCTTTTTCCCCCTCATTTTACGTAATAAGGAAAGAGTGTCAGAGTGGTTTAACAACTTGACCAAAATGACACAGATAATGAATAGTCATTCTGGAGAATATTTAATGTATAGTATTAATATTCATCTTATCTGAAGATATGAATATTTAAGATATTGTAATATCAGAAGCTGCAGGAAAACAACTAGAAAAACAATTCTTTACCTTGACTAAATAATTAATTTGGTAGTAACATTAAATGTTTAAGACATTGACCTCACATTTTTATCATAGGAAAGGAAATGAAAAGAAATGAAACGGACATCAGAGATTTATTGAAAGTCAGATACTTGGTGATGCAATGACCCATACATAATTTTAGTCCGGAAGTTAAAACCTGGTTTCAAAAGTGTTTATTGATACTATTCTATCAGATAGTGATAGTGTCTACTTTGAAGGTTAAAATGTAGCAGTTAAGTGGAAATTAAAAAACTGACTGCTGCTTAAAAAATAATCACACATCATCAAAAAATCTGCAAACAATAAATGCTGGAGAGGATGTGGAGAAAAGGGAACTCTCTCGCACTGTTGGTGGGAATGTAAATTGGTACAGCCACTATGGAGAACAGTATGGAGGTTCCTTAAACAACTACAAATAGAACTACCATATGCCCCAGCAATCCCATTACTTGGCATATACCCTGAGAAAACCATAATTCAAAAAGAGTCATGTACCACAGTGTTCATTACAGCTCTATTTACAATAGCCAGGACATGGAGGCAACCTAAGTGTCCATTGACAGGTGAATGGATAAAGAAGATGTGGCACATATATACAATGGAATATCACTCAGCTAGAAAAAGAAATGAAATTGAGCTATTTGTAGTGAGGTGGATGGACCTAGAGTCTGTCATACAGAGTGAAGTAAGCCAGAAAGAGAAAAACAAATACCATATGCTAACACATATATATGGAATCTAAAAAAAAAAAAAAAAAAAAAAAGGTTCTGAAGAACCTAAGGGCAGGACAGAAATAAAGATGCAGACATAGAGAATGGACTTGAGGACACGGGGAGGGGGAAGGGTAAGCTGGGACGAAGTGAGAGAGTGGCATGGACATATATACACTACCAAATGTAAAATAGATAGCTAGTGGGAAGCAGCCGCATAGCACAGGGAGATCAGCTCAGTGCTTTGTGACCACCTAGAGGGGTGGGATAGGGAGGGTGGGAGGGAGACACAAGAGGGAGGAGACATGGGGATATATGTATATGTATGGCTGATTCACTTTGTTATAAAGCAGAAACTAACACACCATTGTAAAGCAATTATACTCCAATAAAGATGTTAAAAAATAATCACAGAAATCTAATAAAGATAATACAGGGCACATGAGAACATCAAACTCATGGGGGCCAAATTCATTCAGTAAAGTTATGGATGGACACAAAATGCAGTCAGTCACTCACTGCTCAGAGTGTAAAGGTGGATATGGCAGGCTCACTAGATCTCACAAGGCTTATAGTCTGGCAGATAAACTTCTGCGACCCTTTAGTTCTCACATTAAACAACCAGCAACAAACAGGTATAAAGATTTTTTTTTTTTGCCTAGTTTAATTTCTGAAAAACATTTAAGAAGGAATATTATATATTCCAGATAGATAACAACTGAATTTATTTGTTAATGCAATTGTCTTTCCTTAAAATATTGGCATAATTAATGACGAAACTGAATTTTAAATGTGGATTTTACTCTGTAAATCAAAAATAGTTGGGTTCATATTAGTTGGTGCAAAGTCTCCATTTGCAAATGAGAGAAATTTGTACTGTATTCATTTCCATTATAATGAACTGTAATTTACACATGTAATGTATGTCACAACTGAAAAACACCGTTTTTATGTTCTTATATATGGACTAGAAGAAAATTATTTGAAGAAATTTAGTTTCATAAACTCATTGGGTTTTCCTGGGTTCCTTTCTTAAGTGTCATTTTTAATGCTTTCATTCTCATTTAGAACAACTAATGTTTTTATTTCTCAGTGAGTTCTCTGAAAGAAGTCAAATGTCTTTCATTCAACACAAAAGATGTAAAATTAAATACAGTATGAAATACTTTTGAAACCTCCACACAGGAACAGTGTATTTATCTAATGCTTTTTGAGAAATAGTTACATTGTCTTTGCCTTGAAGCATAATTACTGTGAGATAATGACATAAGTGCATCTAAAATATTTCAAAATCATTGATAAATGTGTACTGGTGATTAGAAGATGAGGTTTTTCCATTTGGAAATATACATTAGCAATAGATATATCTCTTTAGAAAGCGTTGGCGTGAAAATGTGTTTGCTGATCAAAGTTTCCCGCTGACTTCCATGAACATTTCATCTTGGTATCTGGTTTTGAGTATTTCATGGAATGTTGTAATTTGCTATGAGTTCTCTCCTGCAGGCAGCTTTTTCTCAACAGTTGCTCTCTTGACCCTGAGGAGACATCAGGAGAAGATCCCTCAATTTCCTTCTGATTACTTGGTGGCAGAACTTCGTTGCTAGAGTCAGCTGGGGCTGACCTCCAATTTAGCTCCCTTTAACCGGGCAGCGTTTGGGAGAGAGAGAAGGTGGGGCAAGGCAAAAGTCAGGATTTTTTAGCGAAATAGCTAAGTGGAAGCCTTTGTATTGCTTCCTATTTACCTCATTGATGAAGGAAGGATCCCCCTTCCTAATTAATAAGAGATGGCCAGACACATGATGGGCAGATGAGACTCACAGCAGTTTATGGGTCACACACACTCAGTCCAGGGGAGGAAGATACCACATGCCATGCAAGGCCACGTGTGGGTTCCACTTGAGAGCAGAGTGAGCCAGAGGGCTGTGAGAGGCAGGCTTTGTAGTGACAAGAGTGTTAGGTGACTGGTTCCCATGGAGGATGTGATTGACCTGTAGGATAATTTCGAGGGTATGGCAGAGAAGAGAAACCGGTTAGGTGGATAAGGTGGGATGGAGCTGGTCTGGCTGATAGGGGAGCTGGCCAGGGAGGGATCCTTTACCGCTGGGTTGGGGGGCGTATCTGGCTAGTGCAGAACACACCAGTAGGCCTTTGGGATCCCACGGGGGTCAAAGAGGTCAAGGCCGCTCCTGGAATTTTAGTTCTTACACTATAGTCCTCCTGACTGAAGGGTTAAGTAGGACCTCAGGCGGCTGCCGGGAAGGTAGAGTTGGGCCAGGGTTAGAGTCGCTGCAGGTCTCTGGACCACTACAGAGATGAGGTCCAGCTGGCTGTCCCCAAGGAAGAGCACCGACCACCAGGATCTTTACCCATATATGATATGGGTTGAGTCCAGGGGCCACAAGGCAGGTGTCTGGTTTGTCAGAGCAGGAGAGGTGGTGGCCACGGGAGTGCAGAAGTCGGTATGCCTGGCTTACATCTGGGCTCTTATCTGTGCTTCTGGAAGGCTGTTTAATCTCTTTGTACCTCTGTTTCCTCATGAGTATAATAGTGACTGTCTCATGGGGTGGTTGAAACGTTAAATGAGAATACCTGTAAGCACTTAGTAAATATTAGCTATTAATTTTGATTGGGTACAGGAGTTAACTCCAGCCAGTTTCTGAGGGTGAGCTAACCAGTGGCCAGTATTAGCTTAAAGCAGTAGTCAGAATGGAGGGCAATGTGACATCATTAAGATCACCTAAACCATGCTGGAGGTTCTTTATTTCTCTTTACAAGGTCTTGAGTTGATACACTGTAAAGGGTTACTTAGAAGCTTTGCATTTAGAAGAATATTAAAGTGTATTTTAAATAATGACCATTTAGAGATTCTTCTATCTACAAGTATTGGTATTTCAAAAGCAAAACACAGTGCTATTACATAAAAGGCATTCGATAAATGTTTATTGAATAACTTTTGAAAAATGAGGCATTATCACTGTCAAATTACAGACATTTCTCCCTAGCTTCATCTTTAATGTTTACAGGTAAACTGAACAAAAGATTAGTTATAGTACAGTGTGTAGAGATTTTGCCCTAGAGTGTTCACATTAAAGGCACTTTGCTATTGTATTCTGGTTGGCAGAAGGAAGCTTGTCTTAAAGCTCATCCATGGTGGTAGCAGTAGGGAATAAGAGGTAGAAACAAAATATTTATTTTTGTAATTGAGGACATTTTGCATGGACTAGACATTTATTTTCTCATTAGATCCTATTCCATTTCTGTATATAACTCCCCACCTAATTATTCTGCTGAAATAAATTGCAAAAACACCGAGAACTTGCTTACGTGTCTCTGTAATCCCAATTCTGCCTAGCTTACTGTTTTTCTAATAATATAGTATGTGTTCATCATTCTCAGTGGTGTTTGTGATTTTATCCTTGTAAGACAAATTGTTTTAGAGATTCCAAGTGAATGAATTGGACCAAGTAATCTCTGAGATTCTTTTAATGCTAATGCTACTCTATGATGATCAAATCAATCAAGGAGAGATCCGGGTAAGACAAAAAACTTTTGGAAAACCTAGGGATTTATTAGCCTTATATTAACATAGAAGGAATTCTAGTAGAATAAAATGCCACAGATAAAAATTATATATATTTACTAGTAAAAAAACCCTGATAAACTATAAACAGCCTTTTGTGTTACTGAATGTAACCCACTAGGTTCTTCGGTATGGCGTGGTGTGGCCGAGGAGAGCCTGTGGTTAATAGCACATCTTCTGGATTCCAACGCCTGGGTTTGATTTCTCATTCCACCACTCAGCAGGTATGTTGGCCTTGGGCAAGCCACTTCACCTCTCTGTGCTGCCTGTTTCCTCATCTGTAAAACAATGATGATAGTAGTAACTACTTTACAGGGTTGTTATAAAGATTAAGTGAATGAATTCTTACCCTTAAAAAGCACTTAGAATATTGCCTGGCATCTAAGCACCATACACATACTCATGGTCATTCTTCTTGTTCTTCTTATAGAGTTGACTTCCAAGCAGTCTTCCCACACTTGGTGGCTGTTAGGTTCAGGGGGCAGTTTTTTTTTTTTTCTACTAGGATACATACATAAAGCTTTGCTTGAAGTCTGTGAATTTAAAAGCAGCTAACTTTTTCAGTTTTCATTTACTAAGAGAGCTTCTCTAAAAAAAAAAAATAAAAATCTAGTATTCATGGAGCTGATGTCAGAAGCCAAGTAAGTACTATTTCATTGAAGAAGTATCTCAGCCATTGCCCTGGAATGATTTTAGAACAAGCAATCTAATCAGTCAACACTAATCAATGCTGAAAGTGCTGCCTTTGATATCAATGGTCATTAAAAAGTCCCATGACATTTAACTAAGACTTAAAATTATTCATCTCTATTTCTTGGCAAGGGTTCAAATTTGAGAATAAATTCCCTTTAGGTGGTTAAAGCATTTATAGTCTCCCTGGCCTGATGCTTTTAAGTAGTTTTGTTTTACTGGAGGAGGACTGTCTTCAGGTGCCTGTAGATGATGAAACACTCTTGTCATTCACAGTCTTAGTGTTAAGTCAATCATACTTCAAAAATACATCTGGCCCTTTGGCTTATGGTTTCTAATGCAGTCCTTTTGTAAATTGACAAAATTCCTTTGTCATTTTAAAATCACTTAAAGTCTTCATTTTTCTATCTTCCTTGTGAGAAACTCCCCTGAGCACTTTTACCCTAGTAGTTCTTTGAGAAATGTTTTAAAGAAATTCCAGAAGTGGTAAAGCTCAGAAGGGCCCTTATAGATACAAAGTACTGAAGCAAAATATGATGCTAAAGGGTAATAAGAGAATAAACTGGACTTTACTGTGAAAATAAGACCGTTATAAGGTTTGAATGTAATTTTTATGACTTCTAAGTTTTTTCAGAAAATCGTAATGTTACCAAAAAAAAAGTTCCAAAGCAGCAAACATACAGAAATTAAAAAAAAATAACGTCTCATGTACACTCTTTTAAAACCTAAGTGCTATCAAGCCTCTCAATTGAGATCTTTAACTATAAATAGTTTTTTGCCTTTTG
Source organism: Grampus griseus (assembly GCF_964374135.1). Lineage (NCBI taxonomy): Eukaryota > Metazoa > Chordata > Mammalia > Artiodactyla > Delphinidae > Grampus > Grampus griseus. Next base: position 18,287,689 of record NC_139012.1, on the reverse strand, counting down.
TACTGTGCCCAGATCTCATTTCATGCGATTCGAATACAAATTCCTATGCATTGAGGACCTTGATTTATACGGAAGTATTTATATGGAAGTATTCCCAGTTGGTGTTTCTCATCGCGTCTTCTCTGAGCCTCTTCGTACATTCGCTCTTCTTTTCCTCAGACTGCAGTTCCCCGGAATGGATTGGGAGAGCGAGGTCGGGTTCCGTTTTAGTTGTTTCCTGGCTCCACGCAGCGCCGCTCTGCTGTCTCTCCAGCGTGGACCACCGTTGACAGGCTCCACGGGTGAGGGAGGCCCCGAGCGGCACGCGGGGGGCGTGGCCTGACCACGGGGCGGGGGCGGGGCCTGTCCGCGGAGCTAGACTGGCTGCGCGTCCCAGGTCGGCCGCTTCCAGCCGAGCCCTCGGCTACCGCGGCGGTGCCCCGAGCCAGATACTCTCGGGCTCCGTGCGACTCCAGCCGTTTCCTCGCTCGCGCGGCGCCATCTCGCCCCGCTGGAGAGGGAGACCTGGCGGCGCTCTGACTGAGAACTCCGGTGTCTCAGCCTTGGGGCACCTCCGGAGACAGCCAAGTGCCCGCAGGTGAAGCCGGCGTCCCAGCCCACCGACAGATAGCACCTCTTGGGAACCTCGACCACCGAGCCTTTTCCAGCGCCTGCAGCGCAAGGCGCGCGGGGAGACTGGGGTCCACGGCGGGGGAAGGAGTGACCAGGACACCGATGATGGACACACAGACCTGGCGCGTGGGCTGTCGCTGTCTCCTCCTTCTGGCTCTCGTTGGGTCTACCCGAAGCGAGGGCTTGCAGAGCTGCGAAGAAGTTAGGAAACTTTTCCAGTGGCGCCTGGTGGGACCTGTCAAGGGGCTGCAGGATTCGCCGCGGGCAGGTAAGGCGCGGACTGTCGGCGCGGAGCTGTGCGTCTGGGCGCGGGCTGGGGCGTCCGGGGCGCCGGCCCTGCGCTCCCCAGGTTGTCTGAATGGCCCTTCTTGGGAAGATGACCTTTGAGGCCTTCGGGCCGCGCAGGGTGAATCCTGGGGAGGCCTCTGGGGAAGCGCGGCGTGAACATCCCGAGCGCAACGCAGCTCCGGGGACTCCCTGACTCCGCCTGCGGCTGAGCCGAGCTCTGGGCGTTTGCTTCCCGCCCGGCTCCCTTAGTCTCGGCGGATGCGCTGGAAGGGGTCGGTAAACCTGCCAGCGGGGGACAGCGCGGCCTGACCGCGTTTCTGTTCCACGTGGGAACTTCCCCAGTGCCCTGCCGGGGGGCCTCGGTTGGCTGCTTTCTCGTACGGTGGACGGAGTTGGGCTGGTCGCTGTAAGTTTGACAGTAAAAACACAAAGCTGCCTTATCCTCCTTTACTGGAGAATGGGGCAGTGACAAGGGCGGCGGGTCCCCTCTGTCATTAAGACTCGCCCTCCCTGGTGTGACCCTTAGCTGCCGCTCCGCGCCCGGGCATCAAGCCCACCTTGCAGGAACCTAAACTACCCAGTGTGTCTCTCGGAGCCACTGGGTAGATGCAACGCCTGAAAGATGTGCCGGCAACAGGCGATCAAACAGAATGCATGGGGGAGCCAGTTGACATGGATGAGATCTTCCAGAGATTGAAAGGGAAAGAATGCAGTAAGTGTGGCAAGCGTCGATTCTGCTTCTCGTAAGCGCGTGTGCCTGCACCTTTACCCTGTGCTCCGTGCCCCCTCCGCGCAAATTTCCTTCTGCGGGCGGGATTTCCAGTTTACATTCGGTCTGGAAGAATAGGTCTGAGTTGTCAAACGCGACAGCAGGTGTCTGGAGCTAAGATCGATCTTACTGGAGCAATGCACCTAATTACGAGGCCAACACACTGACAAATGCTGTGAGCTTATTGGTTAGACGAAGAACTTGTGGAGGATGCTTGGGTCTGAAATCCGTCCTCTGAGTTTGTATGGTGAGGGGGCTTGCTCGTAGCACTATGGAGCTCTGGCTCTTTCGCTTGATTTCTTTGCTGGTTGTCAACTCAGTTCTGGAGTCATCCCACAAGGAAAATCTGGCCATTTGAGCCCGCCGAAACTATTTTAGTTTACAAGACTAGTCTTATAAACAAACACACAAATATTTATTTGAACACCTATTCGGTACTAGGCACTTTTTCTATACTACTTGAAACAACGTAGTTGGATATTCTCAGCTGAGAGCAGTTCTGTTCTCAAACGATACCACCCCCTTGTAAACCTGTTCTTATTTCGGTGCATTCGTTTCATTTAAAAAAAAAAAAACCCACACTTGTCAGTAGCTAATGCAACTAAAGTGAGTGTGTGTGTTGGGGCAGGGGACTTGGTGAGGGCATTGAGCTGTGAAATCCTCACCTGAACCATAGATTTTGCCCCCCCAGATCCCATAATTTGGGCTGATATGTTCAGTAAATGTTGACAGTAAGGCCTTGATTTCACCACCCATCTCATATCTCAGTATATCTGGTACCTGCTAAACATAATACAGTGACTAGAAGGTATTACATTTCTAGAACCTTGTGTGTGTTTCATCTCTTTTGAAGAGGAACTTTGCAGCGTTATCAGTCACTGGCATAACATTTTACTGAAACTGAAACTCTGTCCTCCAGAGAAGGAAATGGTTGCACTTATTTGTGTTTGATATACATGACACACAAAAAAGAGCCAGGATGGCAGGCATCTTCTTTTCTAAGGCATTCTGGATTGTTTCCCCATTGCTAGTACCTTTCTTTATCTGTGGCTTAAGGGCAATGGAGGAATCCTAGCAGCACCTACTCAAGGGGCCATGCAGGGCTGCACTCTTAGGGACATCAGTGGTGCTGGTGAAAAGAAGTGCTGAATTCTTTTGATATTTGCATTAAGAAAAGTCACGTGAAAGTATTATTCTGAATCAGAATCACCCAATAACAGGCACTTACATCTGAATTTGATATAATTCTGAATTTTTATTGTTTCTCTATTGTTGGTCATTTTTTATTTGAATAATTAAATGAATATTAAACTGTTTCTTTTAACATTGACGTCTCTTTTCTTTCCACTAAAAAAACTTTCATTCCCCATTTGAGTAAACCACACATACCACATGGTTCATAAATGCTTTTCTTTATTTTTGTATTTATATGCGATCTATAATATTTAGCTTGATTGAGTATAGTAGTTGAATCTTATTTTCTAAAATTATCCTCAATCTCAAGAGAGAACATAGTTAATATCTAAGTAGTCATTCTCACATAAGAATACAAATATTAATATTCTTTTTAGCCAGTGTATGTATTTAGCACACAGGCTTTCATTGACTAAAGCTAATACATTTAAATTTGATATTTGTTTTCCTTGGAAGTTAATTTTTTTAGTGCTTTCTTGCATTTCTTGTCCACAAGTAGTTAATTCCTGAGATGCCTGGCCAAAATGCCACTTTTAAAATATAAGCAGGTAGAATAACTTTTTACAGTTTCATTCTATATTTGTGACTTTTACATCTTCTGAGAACTATGTTACCCAATTCGAAATTACTAAAATGGTGAGAACAGCCATTTAAGCTGTTTCTCAGATTCCCCTCACCTTTGTTCTCTACCCTGCTCCAATTCTTTTAAGCCTATTGAGCTCCTAAGGATGTTTGGATGAGAAATGTAAAAAAGGAGAGAAGGTGTAAATGTGATTAGAATTACAGATTTCCCTGTGTTCTGATTTTATTTCCTAGGTAGTAGTCAAGGTGCCCTTTGCTCTTGTTTATTTCACCCAGAAAAGAACTGTTAGTGAAAATGTCTTTTAAAAGGTCCTTTTATTTTTATTTTTTTTTATTGGGGAGAAGGGATAATGCTTTCCCATTGAAATTCTCTTCACACAGGCATTGTTCACACATGCATTATTTCCTTTTTTTTAAAGAAGCTAATTCAGAAAGGAGAAGCTTATAAAAATCCAAGGCTACCTTCAGATTTTATATACCAACTAGTTTTTAAATGTGGATGTTGCTTGATACAGAGAGTAGCGTGTGAAAGATAACTTTTTCTTGGTAGCTTTGGCTGTAAATAGTATAATAAAAATAAACTTGATGTGGCAAAGTTAAATTCTAATACTATAGGACACTTTAAGTAGTGCGCTATAGTTCTTTTAAACTGCTTTCATTATAATCCAGTCTTATATTGGCTTCAAGGGCAGTGTTGTTTTATACTGATACCCAAGAGAAACAATCTACTTGGTGACCTTGGAGTTTGGAATTATAGACATTTGGGTTCAAAACCTGGTCCTGGCACCTGTGACTCTGTGACTGAGGTTAATCAGTTGTCCTCTTTGAACCTCCATTTTCTCATCTGTAAAATGGGGATGTTAGTTCTCAAAGGCATGTTGCATAGATGAAATGCAATAATACATGTATGTAAGATAGCACAAATCTAGGTACATAGTAAGTGCTCAAAAAATGTGTTGCTGTTATTACAGTTTTTTATTTAGTGTCTTGATTGTAGCTGAACTTGACCTTTAAGGGTGAAATTTTAGTTTTGGATCTCTATAAATCAGAATGTGTTTTATAATAACTAGTTTTTTAAAAGTCACAGATGATTGTTTTTAAAAGTGGGAAATACGTTTCTATCTAAAATGGTACTTATTAGGTCATGGTGAACATTTTGTTTCTTTTCATGAACTAATGGAAAATCAAAGAAACCTGTCTGAAATGGTATTTCTTAGGTTATGGTGAATATTGTTTTTTTGTGGATTAAGGGGGACTCTAAGAAAGAAACCAAGCTGCACTGCACCACTGCTAGCTGCAGCACCCGTAGCCACTGGTTCTCCCACCATCCTGCCGTCTGTATTCAGGGAGGTGAAGGAGTGTGCAGGAGATGCCTCAGGGAGCCACATCATTCGATGGCCGGTGGCCATAGTCACTCATTGACAGTAATCTCAATTTGGGACTCTTGTTTCTCATGAACTAACCCCTTTTGCTGCTTGGGCAGCATGGTTATGGTGATCCAAAACCATAAACGGGACCCACAGGCTGATGTTGGGCAGATCAGTAATAACAGGATTGTCTTGGGTTGAAGTCCACCAGCCAGGAACCACCAGAAACAGGATGATAGTCAAACAAACTAGGTCTTATTTTCTGCAGCAAGGGAGATCGCACAGCTCAGGAACTGTGGGTGCCTCGGTTAGAGGCAGTTGAAAGGGGCTTTTTATAGGATTTGGCTTTGTGCTGGGTGATTACAAGGGTTTAAGGAAGCAGGGCAATTCAGGAATTGAGCATCTTCCTAACTTACTTAGGTGTCAGGAAGATTAAGATGCGGCTACTTTTCTTTAATGAAGAAGCAGTAGTCACTCTTGCTGATCAAAAGAGGGGGATATTTAGTTACTTTTGTGGTTGTAGAGTGTCCTCGTGGCTATCCTGCTGCATCACAGGTCTCAAGTGGCTTTGTCTCATCATTGTTTTCTTATTCTGAGCATGTTGTCTCTGTTGAGTTGTAAACATCAAGCCCTAGTTCCAGTGTCAGGGAAACTTGTCACTTTCTCCTCTGGAATATCTGGCGCGTGCTTCGATGTCTAAGAAAATGATGTGTTTCATTTTTATCCAGGCTTTTAGTGAAGCTTCATAATGGGGAAGCGAGTATGATTTTCTACCTTTGGGCCATAGAGTATGACTCTCCATCAGGGCCTGAATTGTACAAATCACATCCTATTCCCTCATAGTCAGTTTATTAACAAATGTAAATGTTGTGTGTGTCCCTGTCCTCTCTCCATCCCCAAATTTAAGTTCCTTTTTGCCAAGTGTCCAACATTCTGTATTTGTATAATCAGCTTTAAGGAGGGGTGCAATTTAGGAAACTTAAGAATAGCATTTTATAATTATTTTATACTTCCCCCAACCATGTTTCCAGCTTGCTAGGACTTTCTAGAATATGGAATTTGGCTTGTCTGATAAGAACACCTTCCTGGTCTATAACACTTCTTTTATCATTAATTGGTATAAGACCAAGAGTAACATTTCAACAACCAGATACTACTTGTAAACAGACATGACTTATAAATCAATGGCCTCTTGATATAACTGTTCAAGAAACCACAAATTCATTTTGTTAAAATGGAGTCATGAGAGACTTCATTCATATACTTTGTTGAAATAGATTATGAACGTGGTACCCTATCTACTCCGTTAACTAACAAGAGCGATTCATTTTAATAGAGAGTAGCCATTTTCCATATCTACCTTTCTTTTACAAAAGCCTGACCTTTAGAAGACAAGACACCACCAATTGTGCCCTCAATTCTTCTACTTTTCAGCTTTAGAAATTTCAAGTTTTACCAGTGGTACTGCTAAAATCATCCTAGAATGATTAGTCATTCTTCTGTGAATCACAACAAATATCACAGTTTTTGATTAGCCTTATCAGGTTCACATATGGCTGCCATGTAAGCTGAATGTATAATACACTTTTTCAGAAAGAAAATGAGATTTTGTACTTTCATGATTTTATGAGAGTCTACACTTCTCTTGAAAATTTAAAATACTGAAAAGTACAAAGAAAGCAAAAATAATTTTACCATCCAGAAATAACTACCAATAACCCTTTGAATTATCTTTTCAACACCCTCATCAATCCTCTGCTCAGCGCATAAATATTTTTTGAAAGAATGTAGAATCACTTTTTCTTTCTTTGTAACATGCCTTTTCCAATCATAAACATCCTTCTAAATATGTATTTTTTTAGTGACTAAGATTCTACTGAATCTGTACCATTCATTGAATTCTCTACTGTTGTTGGAAATATGGGTTTCTAATGTTTGCTACCATAAAGTCACACGGCTAAGGACATGAAAGGCAAATGTGCCAAACTCTCGCCCCACTCACAGCCCTGGGATCGCCTTATCTCCATTCATTCCGCTTCAGGGTTTTTCAGTGTCAGCACCACTGACCTGTGGGGCTGGATAATTCTTTGTTGTTGGCAGGGGTGGCGAGTGCCGTCCTGTGTATTGTAAGGTGTTTAGAAGCTTCCCTGACCTTTAGCCCCCTGGATGCCAGTAGCATCGCCTTTCCTCACCCCCAGTTCTGACAACAGAAGATGTCTCTAGACATTGCCAAATGACCCAGGAGAGGTAAAATCGTCCTGACTGAGAGCCACTAGTATAAATGTCCAACCTATGGGTCCTTCACATACGCACATTATATAGCTGGCTGGCTTGCAAGCCTCAGGTCTCAGCTTAGGTGTCAGCTCCTCAGAGAAGCCTTTCTCAAGGTTCACTGAACCCTGTTCCCCTCTGTTTCTTTCATGGCACTTTTCACGGTGCCATATTTCTTTTCTTTTTACTGTTGATTTTTCACCACTAGATTGCGTGCATGTTGAGGATAGAGAACATGTCTACCGAGACTGGTTTCATGGATATGAAACGTATACAGTCACACAGGGTCCCACACTCAGAAGGGCCCTATGCTTGGTTTAATGTCCTGCTGTTACCATCTTGAAGTTTGAAAAAGGGTCCTGTGCTTCCTTTCTGCATTGGGCCCTGCAAATTATGTAGCCAGTCCAGCTGTGTACCTTGTTCACTGTAGAATATCTGGTGCCCAGAACAGCGGCTGACACAAAATAGGAGTTGAAATGTCTGTTGAATACTTTAGTAAAGCTTCAAGGAGCCTCTTATTTCACTTTTTGAACCTCTCTGATTCTTAAGTTAAACTTCAGAAGTCAGTCCACAGGTATTGAACACGATTGAACAAGATTCTATTGATACAGTGATTTTTTTTTATGTTTTATGGTGTTATAAAAATGAGTTAAAAATTGGCCCCTATGTCTTTTACTTCTTCATAGCTGGTTGGGACCATTAGCCCAAAGCCCACTGGTGCCAAACTCAAATTTTTACAGTTCCAATTGCTTTAAATATAGCTCAAGTAAACATATTTTTAGTCGTTTAGAGTCTGCCTGCTTTGCAAACCCCACAAAGCTGAACTTATCTGCTAGCCATACAGATAAAATAAACTTTGGTGCAGTAAAAGACCCCAAGTTACTGCTGCCCTTTGAAGCTCTTTGACTCAGAGACTTCCCATCTTGCTGCTAAGCAATATCACCTAGACACGGGGGCCCCCTCTCCAATACCCGTCTCTCCTGGGATTTCCCTTGTTTTCTTCCTCTTCTGGGTGGTGGTCCTGCACCAGTGTCTCGGCAGGTCTCCTGCAGTGAGGGACATCCCCTCTCATGCAACCTGTCAAAGTGGCACCCAACTAAAGCTCATTGCATACTACTGCCATCGTGAGGTCCTGTCTTTTCTTTGACCAGCCCTGAAATCCTCACTCACCACGTACAGATCAGTATTTAGTTATTTCTAATATAAGGTTGGGACTCAAAAGTAGCAATACTGATTTTAAATGTGTTTCTTTCCTTCTGCTAGACTGTAGGCTACTTGTGAGCAGGAACTGTGATTGATTTATCTTTTTGTTCTGTGATTAGGCCAAACTTAATCAATTTTGATTTTTAGAATTAATCTTATATTCGTAGTTACCCAACAGGCTCAATTTATTGTGTTTAATTATGTTTTTTATGCCTGATATTAATAGAATGAGAAATGTAGATGGTGAAGTTTTAAAAAATATATTCTGATCTGGGCTTAGTTGTGTTGTTGAATAAATTGTTTATGTGGAGTTAATATCTTCTTATGTAACTGCCACAAATTTTATAAAGTGACCTAATGCTTTTGAGTTTAAATTTAAAGAAATTTTTATCTATCTTAGCTAACATTTTTGAAATGGAGTAAATTAATTGCCAAACCAACGGCTGAAAGAAAGTTTCCTCAAATGTCTTGCAAGGGAAGGAAGATTATTTAACATTTGAGGATTCATTTGCAGTTGTTATCACCGTGTAGACAGTGTGACCGATCTGCCTTAGAACATTAATTGATCTGTTATTGGAAGAGTGCAGAAAAATAAAGGTGACCAACTATAATTTACAATTGGCTGTGGGTTGGTCGGTTTGTGTTTTATTTGAATATATGTTTTGCAAAATTGTTTCTTTCCATGAGAAAATTAACAGTAAGGAACTGGAAGATGATTTGGTTTTTCCATCTCCTACCCTGGTTAATTCCATGTTGGGAAAAAGTACAAATCACTTAGCTATGGAATTGTTCCTGAGCTGGGAAGATTGTTTGTTAAAGGACACTGACTTGGGGTCTAGATTCCATGTGACCAAGTAGAGAGGCCACAATCTTTCAGAGGAAGCAAGAAAATAACTGCTGTTAAATCACAAAACATGATATATGGTAGCAGGTACAATTTGTCTCTAAAGTATTTACAACAATTCCAATTTTAGAACTACTCACCTAGCCTTTAAGACTTCTTTTCAGTGATATCTTAGAAAAAAGCTTTTTTTTCCTGTGTGAATTGTGATTGGTTATTTTTTTAGGATATCTTAGAATTGGTTTTAGGAAGTTTTACCTAAGTAAGGGATTACTTAAGTCAGTGCTAATGAGACATGCATATTCTGGTATGGTTCAGCTAGTAACTTAAATATCTTTCAAATACAGTCATATTTAAAAGCTAGTGAACATTTCTTGTTTCCTAATTTAAATTGCTTATTATTCTTTTTAGGATAATGGGTTTGAATTACTGGTTTTCCTCTCCTGTGCTCCGATAATTAGATTTTCTTTAGTTTTTATAATTCTCTATGGCAATATAATGAAATAATCTTTGGCAGCTGTCTTTTTAGAACTCATAGTCTTTTGTTTTTCCTTGTCTTATAGTTTCAAGGGACGTTAGTTCATAATTCCTTCAGTATAGTATTCATTTTGGGAGAGGCTAAGAACTGAGAAGAGAGTTGGATAAAAAGCATATCAAGAGTGTGACTTCACTGATCAAATGAACGTAGAAATTATTTCTGCATGTCCTTGTTCATAGCATATATACTCTTTAAATGGAAGAGTGTCAGTATTAAATTACCTGTTCAGATTTATTTGCTTTTTGAACAACTCTCTTATTTGGTAAGGTTATATACCAAGTTACGTTTGGTTCATTTTCTTTTGATCATTGAAAATGGCTGTGTTTAATGAGCTGAAACTGAAGTCGGTCAATAAAGTGAAGAGATTAATAGTCTGTTCTTCACCAGGCTTGGAATACATTTTACTCTGGGGTGTAAAAGTCATTTTTAAAAAGAAGATTTTTTGATTAACTTAAAAGGTAAAGGAAAGAGGAATAACATTGAAAGAGTCAAAAAGCTGAGGAATCCACGAGTTCTTCAGAGTCCCCTTTATTTATCAGGTGAAGATATGTGGGTCTGGATTTGAAGAGTTAAGAGCTTTAGCTGCAAAACAAAACTAAATGTTGCTTTTTACCTTTCTAAGTTTAGGGTCACAGATAAGCTTGAAGTCGTTAAATATTTAATATTTAGTTTATCTTTGGACATATCTTACATAGAAAACAAGGAAAAGTGGTAAGTATGACAGAGCATTGAAAAGTTGTCATGGGATAAATAAATGGGAAATGAGACATTTTAACTTATACTTTGTCCCATATTATGGTCACATATTTTAGTGAATACCAATGAATTTCATTCTGAAATAGCTTGGTCTTGACTACATCACTTATCAGCTATGTGACCTTCAGCAGATAACTCAACCTCTCAGAAAATGTTTTTCTTTCTTCACAGGGATAATATGTAGGCTGTTCCTCTTCCCTTTCAGTGGTTTATGAGGACCACATGGTACGGTGTAAAAGCTTTGTAAACAATAATATAATCCACTAATATAGTTAATTCTATCAATACTAGAAATGTAATTCTTAGATGCATTTAAAAAATTCTTTATATGAGATCAAAGAGCAGGCAAAGTAGAGATCCTTTTTCTTCATGCTAATAAACTTCTAAACTTTCAGATAATTTTCTCCCATCACTCACTCTCAAAGTATTGATCCTCTACTCACAGAAACTTAGTCCATCCTTTCACTCTTTATTTTAGTTAATAAGTTACTTAATTGTTTATAGTTTAATTCTAAGGTAAAATCAAATTTGTTTATTCATATTACGTAGTTTAAGATCTAAAGACTGGTCTTTTGTGAAATAATGTCATTTAAATTAATTCTATTAAGATCAAGAGGGAGGTACTTTGCCTGGAAACATGCTGATCAAATGCAAGCAGGGAGAGGTTCTGCAGCTCGTGATTGACGTCATTAGGGGGAGTAGGGATTAATTTTCTACTGCGTTTTATCACGTTCTTGCACGTCACAGTGCTGCTGGGTCTTTTTGTGTGTCTTCTGCATTGCGGATGAGAACTTTTTTCCATAAGAAAGGCACAGAGGTGGAGCATGCTGGTCTCTGCTTGCCCCTTTAGATGGACTCTCCATCCTGCTCTGTCCCTGGACTACATCAAAGGCATTCTTGCCTCTGGCAGCCCTTGGGAACAGTGGCTGGAGAAGAAGACTGGGCAAGTGGAGTGTGGTGCATGCCAGGTCTCACCTTGTGGGGTCCCGGCAGCCTCCCTAAGTCCCTTTACCTAAGCACACAGCTCCTCTCAAGCGACCTCGCTTCTCTTCTCTGGATTCTGGTAGCTACTTTCTCCTCTTGTCTCCTCTGAGGTAGTAACAGCCCCTTCTCCACAGTTATTAGCCAGGGAGTACTGCAGTATCCTTTATAGTTTTCCTATACCCTGCCCTTTATAAAAGATTTTATTGAATAATTCTATTTGAGATAGCAATTTATTTCCTTTCAAGATCCTTCCTGTATGATAAAACTTTACATACTTTAGATATTTAAACCCGTAGCTTTCAGAGATCATTTGATTTGTAATTAAAATATATAGAAAGACAAATCTGTTCTAGAGTTGAATTATAAATGCTTTTAGAAGTTCTAATCAATGATGATCTCTCTATTCATATTCAGGTACCTCGTGATCATGCTTCTGTTAATTAGTTGTTTCTTTCCTTCCGTTTTCCCTCACCCCTTTTATGAAGAACACTGGTGCTGGCTAACTCTTTAGGTTTCAGTTGGAAATTTGACTAAATAGATAACACCCCAGAATAAAACAGCAATTTAATCCCCACTGACTCCACTAATTCAATCAACAGCCAAATGTCACAATCTATTTTACAAACGTCCCCATAATTCCTCTACCCACCACCATTGCCACCACCATGCTTTAACCTAGTGCCTTCTCATGGCTGGATTACTCAATCAGCCTACATCTGTTCTTGGTCCTTGCCAGTTCATTTCCCAATTAATTCCCAGTGAAGTAAACCTTATCTTTATTTCTCATGTTAAATCCTTCAATGATTTCCCATTGCCTTTCTCTAAAAAACAAACGAACAAACAAAAACCAGCAAAAAGAACAAAAAAGTGATTCTATTTGAATACGTAATTTCTGTATAATCAAAAAATAAAATAAACATCACAGTGAAATAAATGGGGGAAAAACTCTATGTCATTTCATCTGTCATACACAACAACCAAAAGGTTAGCATCCTTAATCGTGCATGAGCTCTTATAAATTGGTGACAAAGACACTAATATTCCAAGGGAAATGAAAAAAGAACATAAAGAGGAAATTCAAATGATTAAATGACTAATAAGGATATGTGAAGATGATTGACTCAAGAGTAAGAGAGGAAAACCAATTTCTTAGGAATATCACATTGTCAAAGATTAAAAATACTGATATCTAATGCTCCTGTGATTGTAGCAAATAGAGCACTCTCATCTACAAATACTGAGAAAGAAGACTGGTGAAGACTGTCTCTACATTTGGGGAGAATTTTGCATATATCACTCAAAATTTAAATTTTGTATATGCTTTGCCTACCAATTCCAATTTATAGGAAAGTGTTCTAACAAAGTAATTGGACAAATTTAAATGAATATATACACATACATAAGCAGGTTTATTGCACTTAGAATCCACAGCTAATGTAGATGCCTATTAATGCTTATTAAATGATAAATTATGGATAATCATGTGGACACTAAACCCAGAGAGGTAAAGCTATGTAACCAAAGTGACTCATGGCCCTATTGAAAGGAAAAAGCAAATTATGACTCAACTTAAAAAAAAAGAAGGAACCGGGCTTCCCTGGTGGCGCAGTGGTTGAGAGTCCGCCTGCCGCTGCAGCGGACACGGGTTCGTGCCCCGGTCCGGGAAGATCCCACATGCCGCGGAGCGGCTGGGCCCGTGAGCCATGGCCGCTGAGCCTGCACGTCCGGAGCCTGTGCTCTGCAACGGGAGAGGCCACAGCAGTGAGAGGCCCGCGTACCGCAAAAATAAATAAATAAATTTAAAAAAAGGGAGGCTTGGGAGGAGCCCCTGTAGTTACTCACAGCCCGTCATTGAGAATTGGGAGGATGTTGGAGAGGCTGGATAGAGGGCTGCGTGTGCCTAAAGTGCTTACATTTGTAACAGTCTCTTTCCCAATGTCCTGGCTCTTTGCAAATAATAGCAGAAACTAGGAGGGTTTGGGTTTCATTTAGGAGCCTTCATTTATTGGAGTTGAGGATTAAGAAGTTTGGTGGTCTTCCTTATAGGCGACTCATCTAGAGTGTGAGAGAGCTGGTGTGCCAGATTAACTGAATCTGGGGTGGACAGTTTCCCATTCCATCCTGGTCCTTTTCACTAGAAGGGAAAGGTCTTGGTTCAGCCCATTAATAAACATAGAGTTAAAAACTATGCAGGTGAAATCAACATCTGAAGGAAGACCAGAACTTTCTTTAAAAACAATCTGAAGTCAATCATAATCTTAATGAACAGGTTCATCAGATTTCTGTGTTCAAGGCTGACTATTGTTCTAGTCAAACAGGCTTTGGAAAAGCCCTAGGAATTGCTCCCTGAGGTTGCCTAGTGATCACCTGAGCCTGATCATATAAGAAGTTAGGGGGCTTTTTTCCTGATTGTAATTCTAGAAACCTTTCAGGCCTTTGCTAATTGGTGGTTTCCATCCAATGCTGGCCCTGGCCTTCACCAGCAGGCATATGGACTGGCTATTATAAGTCAGAGAAACCAGGTTGATAAGGTTGAATGACTACATTAAAGTCCTCAGCAAATCTGTGAGGATCTTTGGTTACTTTGGGAAAATCTTCAACTATGGCTTGCAATTCAGCTTTAGCCCAGATTTCCTTTTCTTGGAGAGACAAGAGAGGCGGTCAGGGCATAAGAACTCCCTTTTCTGGCCTCCTGACTCTAACTGGTTTCTATTTAATTGTTTTCACAAGTCACATGCTAGCTTGTTAACTTGCAAGTAGGAAAAACTCCCAGACCCTTCACACGCCCCAGCAACCACTCCCACCCCCACCCCACGCACACCATACATAGACCTGGTGTTCCATTTCAACCATAGCTCAGTGCTTTTGGTTTCCCCAATGAAACCATACCTTTTCATACATCTCTCCTTTTGTCAACTCTCTGTGGAATATCATTCCCCCCTCCCCCCGCTCTGCTTTTCTGCCTCTAATCTTGTCTGACCAATCAGAATTCAAATTTGTTTTTCTACTTATTAGTTTTGTGAACTTAGACAAATTTAACCACAATAAACTCACTTTCTCATTTATTAAACAGGAATATTTTCTACCCCCCCCTTTTTTTTTTGGTGAGGATACTATAAAGCATCTAGTTAAAAAATTATTCAAGATAAAGCTCAAAATCCCCTCTGACACCCTCTCTTGTCTCTCCAAGAAGAGGAAACCATTTTTTCCTTTGTGCTTCCATAGAACCTGGTACATACTTCTTTCATAGCACTTTGTCACATTAATTAAAGTTTTTACAAATGTGTCTCCCCCTAGGTTGAGCCCTGGAGGGGCAAAACTGCATTCTGTCCTTCTTGGTATCCTTAATAACTATCACAGTGTCTTGAGCAGGACAGGTGTTTAATCAATATTTGATGAATTCATTTGATTTATTAATCAAAATAAGGAACAGGAAATTACTCTGCAATTTAACACAGGTGGAAGGAAGACTCAGTATCTTTTGAATACTCCCCTGAGAAGGGAGGCTAAGAGCCCATGTATGCTGTAAGGCTGCCCACTTGCACCCACAACTCAGGAGCTTACACATTTATCAGCCTTTAAGATGCCATTTTAAGAATGCTGGTTAAATTGACCTCAAAAAGAATAACCAGCAAAACCCAGACTATGATCTGCTGCATATTATTTCTATGGGCTGTTTCATTAGTGTTCTTAGCAGGAGGGTCTCACTAGCTCGCGAGCAACGCTGCATCCTGAATATGTTTCTTAAAGAGCCCCAGTACATATCAGTATTAAAGCTCTGGGAAGTACTACACTTGAGAGAGTCTATTTATTTGATTATTAAGAAAAAAATTTATTTGCATAGGGAAAGAGTGTTTTTTTTCCTCACTCACTTTTTATTTATTCTCCTGGGACATTTTTACTTCGTACCAATTAGGGAAGCTCTTCTTGAAAAAGTGGATGGAGGAGATGGAGAGACTTAGAAGGCGGAATTTTTAGGGGATTTGAGTGGAAGGATGAGTCTAGTAGGATGCCCAGTTTCTGAAGTAGCTTTCAGAGTGTAGAAGACAGTCTGCAGGGAAGAAGGTACAACATGGGGCATGTCAGTATGGAGGTTACTCTGGTATATCTTGGTGATAATGTACAATAGATAGTTGCAAGTGTGGGTCCAAATATCACTTGAGAGAGGGATGTACATAAAGACATGGAGATCATTAAGTGTGTGAGTGAATTCCTGGGAGTAAAAGTTCATTCACGGACAGAACTGAGAGGCAGAACCTGCATCAACACAAATAATTAAGGACTAGGAGAAAGCAGATAATCCAGTGATGTTCTAGAAATCAAAGAAAGGGAAGGGTTCTGAGAACTGGGGAGTAAGTATTGGCAGATTCCACAAAGAGGTCAAGAGTGGTTAGAAATGGATGTGTCCCTTGGATTTGAAAACGCGGAGTCCACCAGTTACCTGGGTGTGTGCATTCACCAAGGAGTGGTCAGGTCAGACTTGAGACGGCAGGGCTGGCATGAGAATGAGGTGGAAACAATCAATTCACACCCCCCTTTCGAGAAGCTGACTTCTGCAGAGAAGAAGAGAAAGAGCCAGAGTATAATTGGTCGTTCTTTTGTGTATGAGCGTTTTGCAAAGTACACTCTTTATGAACATGTCTACAGCTTAAGAAAGTGATGAAATGAGTGCAGAAGTGGTGACTGAGAGACAGCCATCATTACCTAAGGCCTTTTTGGCTGTGTTAAGGATTTTGGACTCTATCTCAAGAGCAATCGAAAGTCATGGAAAATCTTTTAGCATAAGTGCCATGATTAGATTTGCATTTTAAAAAGACTTTTCTTGTCGGTAGCGTATCCATTTAAAACTTCTTTTCTAGGTTTAAGATTAGAGTGGTGGTAGTACAGGTGGAAAGAAGTAAACTTAAAAATTATTTAAGAGGTAGAATCAATATGATTTTGATTTCTTCTACTTGTCTTGCAACAGCAATCTATTAAGGTGCTTCTCATGTACTTTAAAAATTGTTCATCCAGCTGAAATCAGTCCCAAAAGCAAGAGGAGCACATTGACCTTGAATTCATGGCTATTTGAGTAACCCGAATTACATTGCATGTTGTGTATGGCTATTCAAATGACATATGCTTCTCACTGCATGGTTAATAAAGTCTCATGCTGTAGCTCCCTACTGTCTATTTGTAGGTGAGTTATAAAACTTCCAGAGGAGCTAATAATCTGAGCCAGAAGGAGTCAAGCCATTCAATGTCTTAAGTGATTTCAATTAGCCATAGATCTCTACATATGTGTTTGTATGCTAGCTCTTCTAATACTAGTTTAAATCAATGTGCAGCTTTTAGCAAACAACCGTCAGACTTATTTATGAATTTATGCGTCATGGGCCATAGGAAAATGTCACTGTCAGTTATGTAATTATTAGAGTATAAAATGGAGATAGTTTGTGACCAAATAGCTCTTGTTTGAGCAACTGCTTAGTAACCTTTCGTGTTAACTTTGGGCCTGAGTTTATGTTAATGTGACAAGGAGGGAGCTGCAGTGATGGCCTCAGACTCCTCCTGGCTTTACCTGTGTCTCACAATTCCCTGCATCCCTAGAACAGTTAGTAAAGTTTGTGATTCTGTGAGTCACTGCTTCTGTGAGTGGGATTTGATAATCCACCTCTTTTTCTTTTTAATCCCACTTTCTAGGCTAGTGGACTTTCAGATTTGTGGGTTTCCTTTGTAATTAAAAAAAATTTTCTACATTATATGCCCTAAAATTTCATTTTGTCAGGGAAATGGTAACATAACCATTTTCAATAATCAAAGGTAGGTGACCGTCTTATACTTGATGAGAACATAGCTGTAATCCTCATGGAATAACCCACCTCCCCTGCACCTCTATTTCTTAAAGTTGAGAAATCAAGAGACTCTTGGCTTTTTGCATGTCAAGCTGTTTATTCTTTTTCTCTTTTATTTGCCTACTCCCAGTGCCAGCAGCATAATTTCCTATTTATTCCTACTATTTCCTCCTTTCTATTTTTTTTTTATGTTTACCTTTTGATGTTTTGTGAAATAACTTCTTAATGTGTGCACTTAATAAAATAGTTCCTCCTCCTTAAAATAATGTATAAATAAATTTATGATGCATCTTTTAGTGTCTTAAAATGGAGAAAATGCAAGAGTAGATCTTGGAATGCAACTCAAGGTCTCACTCTATCAGGCATCATTGTGATCCTATCATAAGCACATTTCTACCAGTCATTATAAATCAATATCACCTCCCATAGTCATCCAGAGGGTGAACAAGTAAACACTTTCAAGGATTTTAGAATCATCCAACTTTTTCTCTTAGCTTCCGTTCAAAGAATCTGCTAGCTTATTTACTTGTGTATTCTGAGGTAGAAACTTGTCTAAATGTCATAAAGAACTGCTAACAGTTATTTTGGGATGTGATGGTCCATTTTTACAATTACGTACTGTGAGGCATACCTCTTCAGGAAGTTCCATTCTAATACCAAAAACAAAACAGCACATTAAGAAAGAGATAAGGGCTTCCCTGGTGGCGCAGTGGTTGAGAGTCCGCCTGCCGCTGCAGGGGACACGGGTTCGTGACCCGGTCAGGGAGGATCCCACGTGCCGCGGAGCGGCTGGGCCCGTGAGCCATGGCCGCTGAGCCTGCACGTCCGGAACCTGTGCTCCGCAACGGGAGAGGCCACAGCAGTGAGAGGCCCGCGTACCGCAAAAAAAAAAAAAGGAAAGAAAAGAAGGAAGATAAACTTTTTTTGTTGTTTAAAGTGGAATTCAGAATGTTAGCCTTTTTAAGGTGGAATTCAGAATGTTAGCATTTTAAGGTGGAATTCAGAATGTTAGCATTTTTAAGGTGGAATTCAGAATGTTTGTTAGCCTTTTTAAGGTGGAATTCAGAATGTTAGCATTTTAAGGTGGAATTTAGAATATTAGCATTTTTAAGGTGGAATTCAGAATGTTAGCCTTTTTAAGGTGGAATTCAGAATGTTTGTTAGCCTTTTTAAGGTGGAATTCAGAATGTTAGCATTTTAAGGTGGAATTCAGAATGTTAGCATTTTAACTCTTCCTTTTTCCTCCCCATCCTCCACATTATGATAAAAGTCATTAAGCAATAAAATAGGGACAACATGTATCATTTTATGGAAACCATAGTGGACTATCACCCAAATACCAAAATATTTGACAAATTTCTCCATGATAAAGTTCATGAAGGTAAGAATGGGGGAGGGACCAATAAGCTTACAGTTTGCTGAAGCTCGTGGAAGAAAAATTGCTCCAGAAATCAGAAATGTCACCCTAATGCAGCCTCACTAACACCTTTTGGCTCAGAACTATAGGGCCCACCAGGGAGGTGGGCCATGAGACAGCGGATGAGAGGAAAAGTATTGATTATACTGCTGTTTCCTAAAGTGTTCCACATGTCGGAACTCACAGAGGATATGTGCACCCTAAGGAGACTGGCATGCCAAGCGAAGCAGGGCCCCTGCTAATGTTGACCCCAGCAAAGGCAGGGGTACCAGCTGAAGAAGGAAGCATCACCCTGGAGACCCTAAAAATAGTATAGAAAATTGGGCAGAGCCTTGAAACTCCCTGTTCCACAGTGTCTTCCTGATGCTGATCCTTCCCTATCCCATCTGGACTCCTGGGTCTCCCAGCTAGTAAAGAAGCATGACTGAAAACATTGATTAACATTCCTTTCTGGGTCTGAAATTCAACAACAGAAATCTAAAAAATTGACGAGCTTAATTGCAACTCCAAATACATCATAAAACAGATAACTTCTATAAGGTACATGTAAAAATGGAAAACCAGCTGGACTTGTAAAAGATCCAGAATTTCAGTCTGAGAGATGTTTAATAGAAAAGAATACCTCCTAATTTCTCATTCATATTTCATGTTGCATTCATAAGACAAAACTGTACATCTTGGAAAATAATCGGAGAATAGAAAAGGATTCTTGAAGGTCAAATTCACGGTTTTCTTAAAGAATGCAGTGAAGCCTATGAAA
The DNA here is from genome assembly GCF_964374135.1 of Grampus griseus. Taxonomy (NCBI): domain Eukaryota; kingdom Metazoa; phylum Chordata; class Mammalia; order Artiodactyla; family Delphinidae; genus Grampus; species Grampus griseus. The sequence goes on along the minus strand of NC_139012.1, from coordinate 18,268,273 downwards.
AATAGGCTAAATAGAACCTGAATGACTGAATTAGAAGATATGTTTAGAAGTTCCTCCTGAATTATGAAGAAAAGGTTAAAGTAATGTAAACTATGAACAAAAAGATGGGAGGAGTGCAAGATACAGTCGAAAGATCCAACAGCTGATAAATATTTCAGAGTGAGAGAGAAAAGCATAGGAAAGGCAGTCTCAGAAATAATAGAAGAAATACTACGGAGTCAGAGACTTGAAGCATTATGGTCTAATATTTAAGTGCACGGGCTTTGGAGCCTTGCTGCAGGTTTCACGTCTTGGCCATTTATTAAGCATTTATATTATTGTTTTTGAGGCCATTTTTATTATTGAAATGATTTATAGTCTGGTAAAATTTTTGAACCATTAGTACTTTAAAAAGTCATTTAAACTTATAGTCAGAAGAAGAGAGGTTACTAAAAGGACAAATAGGCAGGTTGATGTTGGAAGATACAGACTGTATCTGGAAGATACAGACTTTGGAAGGAAACTGTATTTAAGATAGTAGGTATTCTCAGATACACAGGGGCTTAATTAAAAAGGCTACTGTATGCATACAATTCCTTTTTTTTTTTTTTTACTTAAAAGTTTCTAAGTTGGGCTTCCCTGGTAGCGCAGTGGTTGAGAGTCCGCCTGCCGATGCAGGGGACGCGGGTTCGTGCCCCAGTCCGGGAAGATCCCACATGCCGCGGAGCGGCTAGGCCCGTGAGCCATGGCCGCTGGGCCTGCGAGTCCGGAGCCTGTGCTCCGCAACGGGAGAGGCCACAACAGTGAGAGGACCGCGTACCGGTTAAAAAAAAAAAAAAAGTTTCTAAGTCAAGTAAGAAACAATTAGAAATAAAACAATCAGTCATAATACATACTTGGAATAAAATGGCCAGTGATAGGAAAAAGAAATGAGTCATTATAATTATTTTGTAAATGAAGATTTCTGACCTCAGTTTTGTGTGATGTTTGCAAATAATGATTCTAAATCATAAATCTGTTATTAAATTTATGGAGGTAATAAGAAATATAATCTCTTGCACTGTAATAGAAGGAGGATGGGAACTCATAGCAGTTGATTGGTTTTACTTAGGGATAGATTTCTGCAGACTTACAGGATCCTGGGGACCTGCAATTCTATTTCATCATGACATTGCTGGATTTTCTTGGGACAAGAATGACTTCTTTTGGCGGAGTTGGTGGCAGGATTAGAGAGTAAAGTGTGGTGGGTGAAGACTGCCAGAATCCAGTGTTTTTTAGACACAGCCTGGAATTTAGTTACCCCTGTTCTGGATATCATAGTCATGACTGATAACCCAAGTTTTTGGGTGAAACTGGGCCCAGTACAGAGGCTGGCAATCTAGTATGGGTTGGGGAAAACAATTTGACCCCATTGTTAGAAATGGAATAAACAGTAGGAGTATATATAATTTAGTTACTGGAATTCAGGTATGAAAGTATGTCAGGACAAGCAAAGGTACTAAATATGTTGAACCAATGCAGAATGAATTTTGGGTACTTAATTGAACCCTTGACTAGGATTCAGTTAATACTAGAATCTGGAGTGGGATGGAGCCTGCAGGTAGAAATAGGGTATCTCAGCTGACTCAAGGGCAGGCATCTAAATAGACTGTTAATTTTAAAATGAGATGTTTGTCATTTAAATGGGATGTTTAGTTATCATAGCTGTATGAGAAGAGGAAAGCAAATACCATTTTTGACAGCCTGCTATACACCAGGTACTTGCTAGGATTTTTAATCCATCATTTTGTTAATTTTTAATGTGTTTGGGTATATTATTAGAGCTTTTCTATAATAAATGTAACCAATTTTCAAAGTGCTACTTACCTTTTTTCCTTTTCTGAATTCCAATATTTGGGTTAACACTTTCAGATGCAGAGTCTACTACTCCATAATTTACTCATTTCCTGGGTAAAATGGATTAGTGTGTTTATCTGCTGTACTATTAAATCATTAGGTAAGAACTTTTTGTTCCTTCTTTCTAAATTCAAAAAATTCAAAAGCAATTTTTTTTTGGTTAAGGCTAAATTTTAAGTTGTTCTGAAGGAATAAATGCTTGTTTGAACATAAAGTTTTTTTTTAGAGGCCTCTTTTTAAAAAATTAATTAATTAATTAATTTTTGGCTGTGTTCTTCGTTTCTGTGCGAGGGCTTTCTCTACTTGCGGAGAGTGGGGGCCACTCTTCATCGCTGTGCGCGGGCCTCTCACTGTCGCGGCCTCTCCCGTTGCGGAGTACAGGCTCCAGACGCGCAGGCTCAGTAGTTGTGGCTCACGGGCCTAGCCGCTCCGGGGCATGTAGGATCTTCCCAGACCAGGGCTCGAACCTTGTCCCCTGCATTGGCAGGCAGACTCTCAACCACTGCGCCACCAGGGAAGCCCGAACATAAAGATTTTTAAGGCACATTTTTTCATTTGCCTTACCAATTTTGAGTTTGTTTTAGAAAAAAATCCTGTCCTATCTATAGTATATTTAAAAGGCATCTAGTTTATGAGCACTATTTTATTTTATTTATTTATTTATTTATTTATTTTTTTTTTGCAGTACGCAGGCCTCTCACTGTTGTGGCCTCTCCCGTTGCGGAGCACAGGCTCCAGATGCACAGGCTCAGCGGCCATGGCTCACGGGCCCAGCCGCTCCGCGGCATGTGGGATCCTCCCGGACCGGGGCACGAACCCACATCCCCTGCATCGACAGGCGGACTCACAACCACCGCGCCACCAGGGAAGCCCTGAGCACTATTTTAATAAAAAAAAATTTTTATTACTCTTCAAGACAACTCATAGACTAATGTAGAATAACCAGTCCTTCTTTCCTTCCTCCCTTCCTCCATTCCTTTCTCTTCTCTTCTCTTCTTTGACAAACAGTAATTAGTAGTTTATCAGATAAAGGAGAAATTACAAGGTCCTTTTCCTCAAGAAGCTGATGGTTTTTAGGAGGGAAGAAAATGTAGAATAAAAATATTTTACGTACTAAGATAGTGTTTTGGATAGAGCTGATAGAGTTCAAAGAAGGGATTGGGTAATCCTAATAGGGGCCCTCAGAAAAGTTTGAACTGAATTTGGAAAGATGAGAAAGTGTTCAGTAGAAAGAATAAAGGAAGAGAGGGGTCAAGGGCATCCTAGCCTGGGGCAGAAATGGTATAAAGGCCTGGAAGTGATGGAACAACATTCTATGCTCAAAGGTAGTGGAGTTGATGGTGTGAGATGAGGCAAAGTGGATGATGAGGCAGAGATCAATGTCTCTCAAGTGTTAGTATGCAAGACAAGAACCTGTAGTGTCCCTTAGAAATAAAGATCTAATCATTCCCCTAGACATCCTGATTCAACCAGTTTGGTAATCTTCATTTTCATAAAGCAGTTTGCTTTCTCCCTATCAATGATCTTTATTTTATTTTATTTTTTTTGCGGTACGCGGGCCTCTCACTGTTGTGGCCTCTCCCGTTGCGGAGCACAGGCTCCGGATGCGCAGGCTCAGGGGCCATGGCTCGCAGCATGTGGGATCTTCCTGGACCGGGGCACGAACCCGTGTCCCCTGCATCGGCAGGCAGACTCTCAACCACTGCGCCACCAGGGAAGCCCACACGTGCAAGAAGTTTAATCTGGGTAGCACAGTGATATTCTTGCGTTAGGTTGTTCATCCTGGCAACAGTATAAAAGATGACATGAAAGAGTGTAAATTAGAGGAACTACATAATTTAGGGAATTTGCTGTAAGAAAGTAGCTAGGAGAAAGATAGAAGCAGGAAATCCTAAAGGAGCAAGAGGAAATAATGAGATGAATGAAGTGCCTAAAATTATAGGAAATGTAATGGTTAATTTTATGTGTCAAGTTGATTGCACCACGGGTTGCCCAGATAGCTGGTTAAACATTTCTGGATGTGTCTGTGATCATGTTTCAGATAAAGAGGTTAGCACCTGAATTGGTGGAATGAGTGAAGCAGCAGGCCCTCCCAAGTGTGGATGGGCATCTTCCAACTCACTGAGGGCCTGAACAGAACAAAAAGGCAGAGGGAGGCTGGATTCGCTCTCTCTCTCTCTTTCTCTCTCTCTTTCTCTCTGCCTGACTGTTCAAGCGGTCCTGGAACTGGAACTTACACCATTGATACCCCTGGTTCTCAGGCCTTCGGACTTGGACTGGAATTTATAGCACTGGTTTTCCTAGGTCTCTAGCTTACAGACATCAGATTGTGGGACTTCTCAGCTTCCATAATTACGTGATCCAATTCCTTATAATAAATCTTATTCATATATGTACAAGTGTATCCTATTGGTTCTGTTCTCTGGAGAACCCTGACTAAAACAGGAGGGGTTAGATTATGCACGTTGGATCCAACTTCAATGGGAGAAGAGACATACCTTTTTCTGAGATGAGAAGTGAAGATGGGTTTGGATTTAGAAATATTCGAAGTTGTGGAGGTAGAAGGATCTAAAGCCATTTGCTCTTTAATTTAGCAGGTATTTGTGTTTGCTTGGGTTTCAAATGGAATTATGGCTTGGAAGTTTATTCTGTTGCTTCTGAAAAAATCTTCCCCAGAGGAATAGGGTCAGAGATTGATGCTGATGAAATGATCCTCAGTAGAAAACAAAGTGTCTTTTTTACTCGGTAGGACTGAGAGATATGGAAAACATTTCTTAGAGCAAATGCATTCTAGCAGGTTGGGATTGAATTGAGGGTATTAGCTGGTGTTCCTTGCCACTATTCATTTGTACGTATATCTGCTCTACAGTCTTAAGACTGTTCATTTTTATTTAAAAATAAATGTAAAGTTTAATATAAAGTCATGTTTTGTTATTACTCTGTTTTCTTTAAGGCAATCAAGTGTAGAATTATTATACTTCTCAGTTTGTGGCACATTTATTAGCAGCCTGTGCAAGAACTTTCTCAACTTATTTGATAATATCCCTTTCTCTCCATCTCATTCATCTTTTCTGTACCCCATACTCCCCTCTGCTTGCCTAAACCACTCTTGTTTGATGTATTTCCTCATACGTACATATCTTTAAAAATATCAGTAGTGTAACATATATATAATTTAAACTTACTAAATGTCACCGTGCCAAAGATGTCATTTTGTTTCTTACATTTGCCATTTAAAGATTCTTTTAAAATTCATCCATGTTGCCATGTGGAGCTCTACTTGTGTAACTTATTATCTTTACCATGTTATCCCCCCCCCCTTTTTTTTTTTTTTGCGGTACACGGGCCTCTCACTGTTGTGGCCTCTCCTGTTGTGGAGCACAGGCTCCGGACGCACAGGCTCAGCGGCCATGGCTCACGGGCCCCGCTGCTCCGCGGCACGTTGAGAGTCCGTGTGCTTCTTTTTTAAATTTAACTTAAAAAATATTTTATTGCTAAAAAAATGCTCATCATCATCTGAGCGAGTTGTAATCTTTTTGCAAAAGTAACATCAAAGATCACTGATCACAGATCACCATGACAAATATAATCATAATGATAAAGTTTGAAATATGCAAGCATTACCAAAATGTGACACAGAGACAGGAAGGGAGCAAATGCTGTTGGAAAAATGGTGCAGAAAGGCTTGCTCAACGCAGGGTGGCCACAAACCTTCAGTTTGTAAAAAAAAAGAAAACACAGTATCTGCAAAGTGCATTAAAACAACTTCTGCCTGTAGCTTGTCCAAAGCCCAGCAGTTCGCTTTGAGCCACACAGCTGAGACTTGGAACCAAGTCTGTGCTCCCAGCATTGGAGCTGAGGATGTGCTTAGTATCAGCTTCTCCCGGACCGGGGCACGAACCCGTGTCCCCTGCATCGGCAGGCGGACTCTCAACCACTGCGCCACCAGGGAAGCCCTTTTGTTTATTTTTATTCACAAGTATCTGGGTGACACAGTTCCCTTTAATGTGTGTGTTAACAAACATGGTGGCAGTGGGGTTCCCTGTAGTAGAGCTGGTGATGAGTTGTATTTAATACATTACTTATTTCTAGCCACAAAAGGTAGCCTTGGTGTTTGGGTTGGGACACTTTTGAGTGTGTCACCATTCTCTACCCAGAAGCACTCTGCCTGCCCACCCACAATTTCTAAGTCTGGCTTCTTTGCCTGGTCTTTTCAACGTGTTTCACGGTTCCTGGGTTCCTTCTGTATAACATCGATCAATTCATTGTTTCCTGCTACCCCTCCACTAGAGTATTAGCTTGGGTACTTTGGTTGCAAGAAACACAAACTAATTATAAGCCTTAGGTGTATCTCATGAAACCCCAAAATAGGGGAAATAATTTGGTCTCAGAAAAGAACTACAGTAGGAACTATAGAGAACTCTGATGGCCTTCCCTTCATTTCTCTACTCTGTACACTCTGATTTTTTGTCTCCATGGTGAAACAGCATGGGCACCTCACTCCTAAATTATGTATTAAAACAGCCTGATGGAAAACAGACTAGACTTTCTGTGTGCTCCAATGCTAAAATTCTCAGATGAAACAGTCCAGTTGATTCTGTTTCAATCACTTATTTGCTTTCAGTTCAGCAAACTTTAATCAGATGTGAGGTCACCTGACATACCTGAGGCCAGCAGGGACCTCTCCTGTGGAGGTGTTGAGAGAGCAGTTCTCAGAGGAAAGGGGGTAGCTGTGAAGTGGGCTGATCCCACAGGAATTGCGGCAGGCAATTCATTTTGCTCTGGGATCCATTTATGGTTGGGAGCTTCCTCGCCTTCCCCACCGCTAACCCCACCACCGACAAGGTCTTTAGACCATGGACATCTGCGGATGCAAATACATCCTTGAAAATGGAGAAGTAATGCTCAATTTCTTGCGCCAGATAGTTCAGAATCTCAGCCTCAGCCTGGCTTGCGGGAGCTGTGCTGCATGGGCCTGGCTTCATTTAGAGAAACAGTGTGGATTGTTGGCTATAGAACAGTTTGGGACTCATTAAAACTGAGGGGATGAGATTGCAATTGATTTTTTTTTTCCATCCCTCAAGGAGCAGGCTCTACTGTTGCTGGTTCTTAACAGATATATGTATTAATATATATTTTAGCTTTTTCTCCTGAGTTGGTTAACATGTCAGAGTGTCGACTCCAAATTCATGACTTCAAGTTTGAGAGTGCATTCCATTTAGCAGCCCTTTTCTCTGCTTCAGGACATACTTTCATATGAGAATTGCTTTGTTATGGGTTATAAAAGTAAGGATTTAAATATGTGATTTTGTGTGAACATTCATCAACTGTGACTAGAAAAACAACTGAATACATTATCCATTGAAGGATCAATGATGCCATTTATATGCGAGGGACAGCGTTACTGTTCTACCAGTGGGTATTATGTTGAACCTATTTGCTTAAATTTGTAGATTAGCAAGTGTTACTTATTTTATTTATTGAATTTTTAATTCAATTTTATTATCATTTTTTATTGAATGCAGAACCATAAAAATCCCTTAATAGCTGAAACACTTAATACTCTTATGAAAAAAAACTTTTTATTTTAATGAATAATATCAATATATACTTTTAGAGGACAGTGCCTGTATTCCAGTAAAGAGATGAATCTTTAAATTACAGTGGTACATTATTGAGGAATATTTGTAAAAATGTAAATTCGATCATCATAAATACTATTTCAAAATGTTTATTGAACCAGTTTTTAATGTCCTCAGCAACATGCTCATCCTGGATCTATATGGAAAACTATCTCATTAATTTTCAGCCGTGAAAGTGCTTTCTTAGGCTTCTTGCAAAATATTTATGTGCAAGTAAGGAGAAAGGGAGGGAGACTAATACTTTCCTGAAGATCTTTTTTTCCAGGCACTGTGCTAGTTACATGCAATACATTGGGAAACAAGGCAAAGGTGGTCGTTATCCTATCGGAGCTTGTAGTCTTGGGAGAGAAGCAAATTAAATGGAATCAATTAACTACACAAAGCAAATGTTCAGGAAAGCACCAAGATGCAGGGTGGTATCAGGAACTGTTAGGCAGCCCTTCAGGTCAGGGTTGGCAGAACTTAGAAAGGAATGAGCTTTAAAACTGTTAAACAGGTTTTAGGCCAAATGCCACAAAGATGAGAAACCTCATGCTTTAACCTCATGCTTTCCCATTTCCTCCAAATACTGACACCTGTCCAGAATCCTTCGTCTTTTGTTCTCTCTCTAGGGCTTCCAGGTCATTGATTGTTGTATTTTGCCCAGTTCATGGTGGCTTTCTGTGGCTAGCACTGCCATGTTGCCTTCTTGTTATTTCTTGGACATAACACATTTTATTTCATTTTAGAGCAGAGAACTGGAATGGCCACCAAAAGAGTGTTATCAGACGCTGCATTTAGTATCACATCCTTCTGATGTCCTGGAATAAACCATAAAAGAGAGTGGAATGATTTGGCCTGCCATAATCCTGGGAAATATTATTAGTGTTGTATTGGCTAGATTTCTTGATAAGGTAGGTAACTGAAGAATCTGTCGTAGATCCAGGCTTTACTCTGAGCTGGAAAATGACTACGGCATCTGCAAAACTTGCATTCTTGCATAATTGAATTCAGGTCCAGCAGAAAAGAGAAAGCTTTGCTTTCCTGGAAGCCTCAGCAAATATCTCTGCATTTCTTTCTTGGGACTGGCCGTCTATTTCTGAATCAATCATTGTGCTGACAGGATAGAATGCTGTGTTTTCATCCTTTTGTGTGTATCCATTTCATCTAAATAACATGTATGTGAGTGAGGAAGAGGTAAAGCTTCAAAGGAAATTCCAGGAGAGGGAACAGATGCTACTCAGCTCTCAGGAGATCCAATGCCATTGTCATGATTCCTGCTAGATACATGGACTTAAGTATTTTTTATTCTACCTGGATGAAGGAGTACACTTGACTCAGTCAAAACCCTTTCACCCTGATAACATTTCACAGATGATCAGTTTCAGAATGTATGGCAGGAAGACACACTCAGAAAAGACAGAAAGAGAAAAATTTACCAGTATCACCTTACTACTCTGAATTCCAAGGCCCTGTTTTCATCTGGTGAGAATTTGGTATTTTATGACATGTAGCATCCATTCTGGGGAACCTAAAGTATATCTTGATGTCAATGTCTTGACACCAAGGCCCTTTCCTATGTCAGCCATCAACAAAGCTGATAGGTGTTACAAACATAAAAATCCTGCAAGTTGGCTAGGGGAGAGGTAAATTTTGAAATAAAAAGAGAATGTATATTATCAATCAGTGGTACTATTTTAAAAGTTGTCTTTTTGTTTTTTTGTAAGAGAAAGCATGGATACAGAAAACCCTTGGATTTAAGCTTATTTGATTGGTTGTAATCCATTGCAATTATTATTAGGGATGCTTAAATTGTGCCATGTTTAGCCAGCAAAAACGTTTTGAAGTTGACTTTTTTTTTCAGTTTTAATATTTTTTATTGAAGTACAGTTGATTTACAGTGTTGTGTTAATTTCTGCTGTACAGAAAAGTGATTCAGTTACATATATATATATATATATGTATATAAAATCTTTTAAAAATATCCATTATAGTTTGTCATAGGATATCGAATATAGTTCTCTGTGCAGTATAGTAGGACCTTGTTGTTTATCCATTCTATATACAAAAGCTTACATCTGCTGACCCCAGCCTCCCACTGCATCCCTCCCCCAACCCCTCCCCCCTTGGCAACCACCAGTCTGTCCTCTATGTCCATGATTCTGTTTCTGTTTCACAGATAGGTTCATTTGTGTCATATTTTAGATTCTACATATAAGTGATATCGTATGGTATTTGTCTTCCTCTTTCTGACTTACTTCACTTAGTATGATAGTTGAAGATGGCTTCTGCTATGGGCTAAACTGTGTTCCCCAAATTCCTAAGTTGAAGCCCTAGCCCCTAATATGACTTAGGAGATGGGAGGTAATTAAGGTTAAATGAGGTCATAAGGATGGGTCCTAATCCAACATTACCGGTGTCCTTATAAGAAGAAAGACGTGGGGAGAGCACATGTACAAAGAGCAGGCCACCTGAGGACACACGGAGAAGATGCCATCTGTAAGCCAAGGATTTGAGAGGCCTCAAAAGAAACCAAACCTGCCAGCACTTTGGTCTTGGACTTCCAGCCTCCAGAACTGTGATAAAATACATTTCTGTTGTGTAAGCCGCCAGTCTGCGGTCTTCTGTAATGGCAGCCCTGGCAGACGAATATGATTCCTGAGTCCATTTTGATATGACCCTGGTAGTTATTTGCTATCTACTAGCAAGTCTATTAGCAAATAACTAGGGTTATTTGACCCTAGCTTCTTGGGTATCTGGTGGACAAGATGCTTAGCTAGTCTGTCATCTTATCTCTTTCCTGCCCCAGACCTAGAGGGAGGCATTTCTTAGAAAAGCACTGACTTCTTTTGAGAGTATTGGTATTTCAAGATTATAATCTGGGCACAAGGGGGACCGTTTGCCACTCAGTTATTCATTGTTCCTAGGCCTTTTCAGTGAAACTAGGAAATATATATTTTTAAAGGTAAATTTCTTCGTGCTTTCATATTGCTACTTTAAGTCAAGTTTGCAGAGTTTTTTTGGTTTTTTTTTGATATCTTTAATGGTCTTTTTTTTTAAAACATTTTTATTGGAGTATAATTGCTTTACAATGGTGTGTTAGTTTCTGCTTTATAGCAAAGTGAATCAGCTATACGTATACATATATCCTCATATCCCCTCCATCTTGCATCTCCTTTCCGTCCTCCCTATCCCACCCTTCTAGGTGGTCACAAAGCACTGAGCTGATCTCCCTGTGCCATGCGGCTTCTTCCCACTAGCTATCTATTTTGCAGAGTTTTACTTAACCTCTTCTTTATTATGTCTGTATCTCTTTTCTTCTTCACTAAAAAAATCCTGATTTTCAGGGATACGGGATAGAATTAGAGAACAGAATTTGAATAGTCCATAATTACTTATTTTATCCCATTTCACCCTCACAACAGTTTCAGCATAGAATAAAATACAGGTTTTAGTATTTGTCCTGTTTTCTTCTTCAGGGGTTTACATAATAAACAATATTTCTTCTGTCACTGTCTTTCAAATCCTTGCGTACTTTTTGATTTTTCACAATTCCTTATTTTCCACCCTCTGCTTCTCTTAAGGTATTACCTTTGTGTGATTGGCTTCTGTGTTTCTTCTAGTTTAGTATTCTCTTCAGAATGTTTTTCTTTCATCTTTAATTCTTTCCTGAGTACTGTCACCTCATATCTGAATTTTTAAAACTCTGATTTGTGCTGTTCTTTCATGTTTTATGTCATCTTTTAGCTTGCTTTGAAATAGCATGGTTGAATTTTTTATTGTTTGGGGGGAGGGCATGTCTTTCTGGCATGATTTCTTTGTCTGTAGGGATGTTATTCTGTTCCTTATTCCCTTTTTTATCGTAATAACTCTGTGTGAGATTTGACCTCAATATTTTTTGATGTTCAGTTCACATGAAGTTGGTGTTTTTCCTTGGAAATTTAGGTTGAAATAGACTTCAGAATAGTTTTTGTGACTTTACAGAGTTTCTTCTTCTGTTCGTTTTATGTAGTGTTTAAAAGTATGGCTGCTTGTTTTCTGAAATTTTCTGGATTTATTTCCCTTCCCACTTTGGTCTGGACCTTCTCTGTGTATGTCTCTTAACTCCTTCTTCTGTTGAATTTTCATTCCGCTTCCAGACGTTTCTCTTCTGCGTGGGGTTCTTCCTTGGAAAGGAGCCTGCTGGATCTCTTTGGAGAGTTCATAGGGGTCTGGATTGCTCCTGCTAATTCATTCATTTTAATCTTGGCTACTTTGCGCACATCCAGTGATCGAGAGGGCAAAACTCTCCATTTCAGCTGCTGTTCACAGATTGGTCCACTGTGCTTTCTTGTGAATTCTGATTGGCTCTTTGGGGCTTCATCTGTCCTTAGGTCCTTCAGACATTATCCCTCTCTTTCATTTTTCTCTCTTCTGCCCAGACCCTGATACTGTGAAGATCTGTGGCTGTTGCTGTTTTTTCCCCACTCCACATATATTTTGAAGGTTGTGGGGATATTACGTCACCCAGTTTTGTTGTATTTTTTGGACTTGGTTTCAAGTTGTTCTGTCTGGTCCATGTGGGGATTTGGAGACCGTGAAAACTATGCTGCCACTGCCACCATCTTTCCAGAATGCCTCCCAATGTTTCTGTTTTAACATATGAACAAAAGTACACAAGCAGGTAGATGGCTGTTAACAGTTTCTTAAGTGGGGGGACAGAAGGGAAAACGTAGTAACCAGTACTGCTGCCTCTGGGTAGGCAATTAAGAAAAGCCCACACAATTCTGGTCGAGGGCCCCTTCAGCAAGGAGCCTGCTGTTTTATTTTTAATTTCATTTTGTTTTTAGCACTTTCCTTCTCGCAGAGTTTGGTTTTACTGATCAGAAACACGGCTGCTGCTCCTGAGCTTGGGTTGCGTACTCTTGTTGTTTCATAAGCATCCTCAGTTATGCCATGTTCTTTGAAGCCAGGCTTTGAAATATTTTAAAAATATATCTTGTTACCATGTAGTACCTGTTTGGGGTCCATTTGGCTTTGCTTTCTTATGATGATAAGTGCAATGAAGAGGAATGAGGGGCAGTCCAAAGGCATAGAGTAGGGACTGGAGCTGTCAGTGGGGTTAAGGAAAGTTCCTGTGGGAAGACATAATTAAGACTTAAAGAAAAATAGATGGGAATGAAGTCAGGGAAGGTGTGTGTTTGCCGCAAGACTGTCTAAGACAGAGGGAAGAGCATGCAGAATGGCTCTGTGCAAAGAGGGCACTTGGTGAATATGAGGAAATAAAAGAAGGCTGGTGTGTGAAGGGAAGAGTACAATGGCTGATGTTACTTGAGATGAGGCTAGAGCAGGAGGGAAGGAAGAAGTGGTCCAACTTGGGGCCTTCTTGGGCCATGTTTAAGAATGTGATCTGCAGATCAGAAATAAATGAAAAAGAAATGAAGGAAATGATAGCAAAGATCAATAAAACTAAAAGCTGGTTCTTTGAGAAGATAAACAAAATAGATAAACCATTAGCCAGACTCATCAAGAAAAAAAGGGAGAAGACTCAAATCAATAGAATTAGAAATGAAAAAGGAGAAGTAACAACTGACACTGCAGAAATACAAAGGATCATGAGAGATTACTACAAGCAACTCTATGCCAATAAAATGGACAACCTGGAAGAAATGGACAAATTCTTAGAAAGGCACAACCTGCCAAGACTGAATCAGGAAGAAATAGAAAATATGAACAGACCAATCACAAGCACTGAAATTGAAACTGTGATTAAAAATCTTCCAACAAACAAAAGCCCAGGACCAGATGGCTTCACAGGCGAATTCTAGCAAACATTTAGAGAAGAGCTATCACCTATCCTTCTCAAACTCTTCCAAAATATAGCAAAGGGAGGAACACTCCCAAACTCATTCTATGAGGCCACCATCACCTTGATACCAAAACCAGACAAGGATGTCACAAAGAAAGAAAACTACAGGCCAATATCACTGATGAACATAGATGCAAAAATCCTCAACAAAATACTAGCAAACAGAATCCAACAGCACATTAAAAGGATCATACACCATGATCAAGTGGGGTTTATTCCAGGAATGCAAGGATTCTTCAATATACACAAATCAATCAATGTGATACACCATATTAACAAGTTGAAGGAGAAAAACCATATGGTCATCTCAATAGATGCAGAGAAAGCTTTCGACAAAATTCAACACCCATTTATGATAAAAACCCTCCAGAAAGTAGGCATAGAGGGAACTTTCCTCAACATAATAAAGGCCATATATGACAAACCCACAGCCAACATCATCCTCAGTGGTGAAAAACTGAAAGCGTTTCCACTAAGATCAGGAACAAGACAAGGTTGCCCACTCTCACCACTCTTATTCAACATAGTTTTGGAAGTTTTAGCCACAGCAATCAGAGAAGAAAAGGAAATAAAAGGAATCCAAATTGGAAAAGAAGTAAAGCTGTCACTGTTTGCAGATGACATGATACTATACATAGAAAAGCCTAAAGATGCTACCAGAAAACTACCAGAGCTAATCAATGAATTTGGTAAAGTAGCAGGATACAAAATTAATGCACAGAAATCTCTGGCATTCCTATACACTAATGATGAAAAATCTGAAAGTGAAATCAAGAAAACCTCCCATTTACCACTGCAACAAAAAGAATAAAATATCTAGGTAGGAATAAACCTACCTAAGGAGAAAAAAGACCTGTATGCAGAAAATTGTAAGACACTGATGAAAGAAATTAAAGATGATACAAATAGATGGAGAGATATACCATGTTCTTGGATTGGAAGAATCAACATTGTGAAAATGACTCTACTACCCAAAGCAATGTACAGATTCAATACAATCCCTATCAAACTACCAATGGCATTTTTCACAGAACTAGAACAAAAAATTTCACAATTTGTATGGAAACACAAAAGACCCCGAAGAGCCAAAGCAATCTTGAGAATGAAAAATGGAGCTGGAGGAATCAGGCTCCCTGACTTCAGACTATACTACAAAGCTACAGTAATCAAGACAGTATGGTACAGGCACAAAACCAGAAATATAGATCAGTGAAACAGGATAGAAAGCCCAGAGATAAACCCACACACATATGGTCACCTTATCTTTGATAAAGGAGGCAGGAATGTACAGTGGAGAAAGGACAGCCTCTTCAATAAGTGGTGCTGGGAAAACTGGACAGGTACATGTAAAAGTGTGAGGTTAGATCACTCCCTAACACCATACACAAAAATAAGCTCAAAATGGATTAAAGACCTAAACATAAGGCCAGAAACTATCAAACTCTTAGAGGAAAACATAGGCAGAACACTCTATGACATAAATCACAGCAAGATCCTTTTTGACCCACCTCCTAGAGAAATGGAAATAAAAACAAAAATAAACAAATGGGACCTAATGAAACTTCAAAGCTTTTGCACAGCAAAGGAAACCATAAAGAAGACCAAAAGACAACCCTCAGAATGGGAGAAAATATTTGCAAATGAAGCAACTGACAAAGGATTAATCTCCAAAACATACAAGCAGCTCATGCAGCTCAATAACAAAAGAACAAACAACCCAATCCAAAAATGGGCAGAAGACCTAAATAGACATTTCTCTAAAGAAGATATGCAGACTGCCAACAAACACATGAAAGGATGCTCAACGTCATTAATCATTAGAGAAATGCAAATCAAAACTACAATGAGATATCATCTCACACCAGTCAGAATGGCCATCATCAAAAAATCTAGAAAGAATAAATGCTGGAGAGGGTGTGGAGAAAAGGGAACACTCTTGCACTGCTGGTGGGAATGTGAATTGGTACAGCCACTCTGGAGAAAAGTATGGAGGTTCCTTAAAAAACTACAAATAGAACTACCATATGACCCAACAATCCCACTACTTGGCATATACCCTGAGAAAACCATAATTCAAAAAGAGTCATGTACCAAAATGTTCATTGCAGCTCTATTTACAATAATCCGGAGATGGAAACAACCTAAGTGTCCATCATCGGATGAATGGATAAAGATGTGGCACATATATACAATGGAATGTTACTCAGCCATAAAAAGAAATGAAATTGAGCTATTTGTAATGAGATGGGTGGACCTAGAGTCTGTCATACAGAGTGAAGTAAGTCAGAAAAAGAAAGACAAATACCGTATGCTAACACATATATATGGAATTTAAGAAAAAAAAATGTCATGAAGAACCTAAGGGTAAGGCAGGAATAAAGACACAGACCTACTAGAGAATGGATTTGAGGGTATGGGGAGGGGGAAGGGTAAGCTGTGACAAAGTGAGAGAGTGGCATGGACATATATACACTACCAAACGTAAAATAGATAGCTAGTCGGAAGCAGCCGCATAGCACAGGGAGATCAGCTTGGTGCTTTGTGACCACCTAGAGGGGTGGGATAGGGAGTGTGGGAGGGAGGGAGATGAAAGAGGGAAGAGATATGGGAACATATGTATATGTGTAACCGATTCACTTTGTTATAAAGCAGAAACTAACACACCATTGTAAAGCAATTATATTCCAATAAAGATGTAAAAAAAAATTTAGTTGAACAGTTAAGAAAAAAAGAAAAGAATGTGATCTAGCAAAGTGATGTTAGGTATTTAAATTCTGGAGAGATATTTGCAGTGATCTATTATTGTTGTTGTTGTTACTATTATCATTATTTTTATTCCCTAGCAGTCTTTCCTGTAGCAAATATGTTTATATCCTTTAATATTTATTCATTGGTTCTCTACCCCAGTCTCTATCATTGTTTTTCTCTGAACTCTAATTCCTCAATCTTTCCATTTAGGAAGAAAGCTGAGAAGATAGCTTTGTTTTCTTTAAGTTAGTTTTACTGTTTGAAGTGGAATTTTCATTTGTATAACTTCAGGCAATATAAATAAAAAATAATTGCCAAGGTGTTACCTACTGTGACACATTTTATGTGTCTGAGCCTTTGTGCAATGCTCAAGGACGCTGCTGTTTATTTGTCTAACTTACAGAAGCTGAAGCCTGAGGCTGAATCTGTGTGGAAAAGGAGGAGATTGAAAGGTGGCTTTTGTGTGTGTGTGTGTGTGTGTATACACACATGCACATTTGCATATTTTATGTTTGCTGATCTACAGTTGATCAGTGAAGAGCTAATGTGGAAGCTGTGAAACTCTGCAGAGATCAAAGAGCATAACCGTTACTCCTACCCTAAAATAAGGGAATAACTGTATTATATTGGGCCATGTAAATACAATTGTCCTGAAACCTAGGTAGGCTTGGGATGCCCTGAGGCTCACCCCATGATGCACCCTCAAGGTTGTCCTCTTCAGGCACTATTCCACGCCACATACCTTTTTCTCTGTTCTCTAGCGTACCTGCTATGGATAACGGGGCTTGCCCTGGGCTCCTGTCTAGGATAAGAGTTGTTAATCATATTAGCAAGATTTGTTTCTAATTGTTTTTATTGCAGTAAGCTATGAAATTTACCATCTTAACCACTTTATAAGTGCACAGTTCAGTGGTACTAAATACGTTTATGTTACACAAACCACTGCCACCATCTACCTCCAGAACTCTTTTCATCTTGCAAAACTGAAACTGTCCGCATTAAACAGTAACTCCCCAGTCTCCCGCCTCTGCCCAGCCCCAGCTAACCACCATTCTACCTTCTGTCTCTATGATTTTGGTGATCCTAAGAACCTCATATGAGTAGAGTTATATTTGTGTTTTTGTGACTTATTTCACCAGTGTAATGTCCTCAAGGTTCATCCATGTTGTAGCATAAGTCAGAATTTCCTTCCTTTTTAAGGTTGAATAATATTCCAGTGTATGTATATACCATATTTTGCTTACCATTCATCAATCCATGGACACTTGGGCTGCTTCCATGTTTTAGCTATTGTGAATAATATGCTGCGAATATTGTGTACAATATTGTGTACAATAATATGCTGCGAATATTGTGTACAAATATCTCTTCAAGACTGTTTTCAATTCTTTTGGATATGTATAGAGAAGTAGAATTGCTGGATCTTATGGTAATGCTATTTTTAGGTTTTTGAGTAACTGCCGTATTGTTTTCCACTGTGGTTTTACCATTTCACATTCCAACCAGCAGTACACAAGTGTTCTAATAACTCCACATCCTCGCTAACACTTGTTATCATCTGTATTTTTCATAGTAGTCATTCTAATGGGTGTGAGGTGGTATCACATTGTAGTTTTTTTCTTCCAGTTTTATTGAGATACAATTGACATACAACACTGTATAAGTTTAAGGTATACAGCATAATGATTTTACTTGCATACATCATGATATGGTTATCACAATAAGTTTACTGAACATCTATCCTCTCTTGTAGATACAAAATCAAAGAAATAGAAAAAAAGTTTTTCCTTGTGGTGAGACTCTTAGGATTTACTCTGTTAACTTTCATATATAACATACAGCGATGTTACTTATATTTATCACATTGTACTTTACATCTCTAGTACTTACTTATCTTTATAACTGGGAGTTTGTACCTTTTGACTATCTTCATCCAGTTGCCCCTTTTCCAACTCCCTGTACATATCTGATCTCTTTTTCTATGAGTTTGTTTGTTTTTGAAGTACAATTGGTGTACAGCTCTATGTTAGTTCCTGTTACACAGCATAATGATTTGATATTTCAATACATTTCAAAATAATTGCCATAAGTCTAGTTACAATATGTCACCATACAAAGATATTATGTAGTCATTGACTATATTCCCCACGCTGTGTCTCATTTATTTTACAACTGGAAGTTTGTACCTCTTAATCTCCCTCACCTATTTCTTTCTTTCCCTATTCCCCTCCCCTCTGGCAACCACCTGTTTGTTTTCTGTATTTATGACTCTGTTTCTGTTTAGTTGTGTTCGTTCATTTGTTTTGGTTTTTAGATTCCACATATAAGTGGAATCATACACTATTTGTCTTTTACTGTTTGACCTATTTCACTTAGCGTAATACCCTCTAGTTCCATTCATGTTGTCACAAATGGCAAGATTTTATTCTTTTTCATGACTAACTTTATATATATATCACATGTGATACATATATCTCACATATGATATATATATATTACATTATTTATCCATTCATTTATTGATGGGCACTTATGTTGCTTCCATATCTTAACTATTGTAAATAATGCTGCAGTGAGTATAGGGGTGCATATATCTTTTCAAATTAGTGTTTTTTGTTTTCTTCAAGTAAATACCCAGGGATGGAATTGTTGGATTATATAGTAGTTCTATTTTTCATTTTTTGAGGAATTTCCATACTGTTTTCCATAGCAGCTACACCAATTTACATTCTCATCAACAATGCACAAAGGTTCTCTTTTTTTCCATATCCTTGATAACACTTGTTATTTGCTGTCTTTTTGATAATAGCCACTTGGACAATGTGAGGTGATATCTCATTATGGTTTTAATTTCCATTTCCCTGACGATTAGTGATCTTGAGCATCTTTTCATGTGTCTGTTGACCATCTGTATGTCTTCTTCATAAAAATGTCTATTCAGAACCTCTATTTTTTAACTGCATTGTTAGTTTTTTTGATATTGAGTTGTATGGGTTCTTTGAAGATTTTAGATATTAACCCCTACTGGATATATCAGTTACAAATATGTTCTCCCATTCAGTGAGTGGCCTTTTCATTTTGTCGATAGTTTCCTCTGCTGTGCAAAAGCTTTTCAATTTGGCATAGGCTCATTTATTTATTTTGTTTTTGTTTCCCTTGCCTGAGGAGACATACCCAACAAAATATTTCTAAGATAGATATCAAAGAGCTTACCGTCTATGTTTTCTTCTAGAAGCTTTATGGTTTTGGGCCGTATATTTAGGTATTTAACCCATTTGGAATTTATTTTTGTGCATGGTGTGAGAGGGTAGCCAGTTTGATTCTTTTGTGTGTCGCTGTCCAGTTTTTCCAACACCATTATTGAAGAGGCTGTCTTTTCCCCATTGTATATTCTTGCCTCCTTTGTCATAAATTAATTGCCCATATAAGTGTGGGTTCATTTCTGGACTCTCTATTCTGTTCCATTGATATATGTATGTGTTTTTGTACCAGTACGATAACTGTTTTGATTACTGTAGCTTTGTAGTATAGTTTGAAATCAGGGAGCATGATTCCTCCAGATCTGTTCTTCTTTCTCAAGATTATTTTGACTATTCAGGGACTTTTGTGTTTCCACACAAATTTTAAAATTATGTGTTCTAGTTCTGTGAAAAATGCTCTTGGTATTTTGATAGGGATTGCATTGAATCTGTAGATAGCCTTGGGTAGTATGGTCATTTTAATAATATTAATTCTCCTAATCAGTGAACATGGTATATGTTTCCATATGTTTATGTTATCTTCAATTTCTTTCATCAGTGTCTTATAGTTTTCTGAGTACAGGTCTTTTACCTCCTTAGGTAGGTTTATTCCTAGATATTTTATTCTTTTGGATGTGATTGTAAATGAAATTGTTTCCTTAATTTCTCTTTCTGATAGTTCATTGTTAGTGTATAGAAATGCAACAGATTTCTGTATATTAATTTTGTATCCTGCAAATTTACTGAATTCATTGATGAGCTCTAGTAGGTTTTTGATGGTGTCTTGAGGATTTTCTATGTATAGTATCATGTCATTTGCATACAGTGACAGTTTTACTTCTTCCTTTCCAGTTTGGATTCCTTTTGTTTCTTTTTCTTGTCTGCTGTTGTGGCTAGGACTTCCAACACTATATTGAATAAAAGTGGCAAGAGTGGATATCCTTTTCTTGTACCTGATCTTAGAAGAAATGCTTTTAGTTTCTCACCACTGAATATTATGTTAGCTTGGGTTTGTCATATATGGCTTTTACTATGTTGAGATATGTTTCGTCTCTGCCCACTTTCTGGAGTGTTTTTATCATAAATGGATGTTGAATTTTGTCAAAAGCTTTTTCTGTATCTATTGAGATGATCATATAATATTTATTCTTCAATTTGTCAATGTGGTTATCACACTGATTGACTGATTGGGGATATTGAACCATCCATTCATCACTGGGATAAATTACACTTGATCATGATGTATGAGTTTTTTAATATAATATTGAAAATTTGGTTTGCTAATACCTTGTTGAGGATTTTTGCATCTATTTTCATCAGTAACATTCACCTGTAATTTTCTTTCTTTTTTTTTTTTTTTTGCGGTGCGTGGGCCTCTCACTGTTGTGGCCTCTCCTGTTGCGGAGCACAGGCTCCGGATGCACAGGCTCAGCGGCCATGGCTCATGGGCCCAGCCGCTCCGCGGCATGTGGGTCTTCCCAGACCAGGGCACGAACCTGTGTCCCCTGCATCGACAGGCAGACTCTCAACCACTGCGCCACCAGGGAAGCCCTGTAATTTTCTTTTTGTGATACCTTTGCCTGGTTTTTGTATCAGCGTGATGCTGTGTTTGTAGAATGAGTTCCAAAGCTTCCTTCCTCTGCAATATTTTGGAATAGTTTGAGAAAGATAGGTGTTAACTCTTCTCTAAATGTTTGGTAGAATTCACCTGTGAAGCCATCTGGTCCTGGACTTTGTTTTTCTTTTTCTTTGTCACTGATTCAGTTTCATTACTGGTAGTTAGACTGTTTATATTTTCTGTTTCTTCCTGGTTCAGTCTTGGGATATTGTGCATTTCTAGAAATTTATCCATTTCTTTTAGGTTGCCCATTTTATTTGGCTATAATTATTTGTAGTAATCTCTTGTGACCCTTTGTATGTCTGTGGTGTCAGTTGTAACTTCTCCTTTTTCATTTCTAATTTGATTAATTTGGGCCCTCTTTCTTTTTTGATGAGTCTGGCTAATGGTTTATCAGTTTTGTCTATCTTTTCAAAGAATCAGCTCTTAGTTTCACTGATCTTTTCTACTGTTTTTTTGTTTTTTCAAATTCTCTCTTTCATTGATTTTTGCTTTATGATTTCTTTCCTTCTACTAACATTTTGTTGTTGTTGTTGTTGTCATTGTTCTTATTTTTCTAGTTCTTTTAGGTATAAGGTTTGGTTGTTCTTCTGAGATTTTTTTTTTTCCTGAAGTAAGCTTGTATTGCTATAAAATTCACTCTTAGAACTTCTTCTGCTGCATCCTATAGATTTTAGATTGTTGTGTTTTTATTTTCATTTGTCTCTAGGTATTTTTTGATTTCTTCTTTGATTTCTTCAGTGATCCATTTGTTGTTTAGTAGCATATTTTTTAACCTTCCTTTGTTTGTGTTTTTTGCCTGCCGGTGGATGGGGCCAGTTTCTGACAGTTTCCTGTGGGATCCAGGGTATCCTAAGGCTGGTGTCAACCCACTGGTATCATTTTTCTGGTGGGCATATAGGACATGAACCTGTAATGTGCAGTGCTGATCATTCATGTCTGATACGTAACATCTAATGCTTGCTAAATGAACAGGTAATTATTATGAAAAATATTCTGTGTATTCCAGGGCCTGATCTTCAGGTTTGCATAGCCAAAAACCCTGCATGTTGCACCAGGAAGATGGAGGAAAGTTATCAAATTGCAGCTCGCCAAGATATGCAGCAGGTGCTTCAAACATCCAGCTCTACATTAAAGTTTCTGATATCTCGAAACACAGCTGCCTTTCAAGGTAAATGTATCATTTCTGAAACTGAACGTAAATCTTGCTATGTAATTTACCTATTATTATTATTATACTGGTAAATTTGTCTAGGTTTACTTCTTTGTCTTTGCATATTATTCTGGTATAAAATGAGGTTTTAGCTTTTTCTGACCTTCACAGCTTGTTTCTGAGGTTATTCTGGGGCATATAAATTGACTTAGAGTAGGGAGTCTGTAATGTTAGTGAAATTTATGCCTTTCTGGGGGTTCTGCCAAATCCCGCAATACTCTGACCCATGGTCTTACTTCAGTATGAACAGACATGATTATTAGATTCTATTAAAATAGTCTATAAAACAAAGTCTCATCACTTTTAACTGGGTAATGATAGATTCATTTTCAAAAATATAATTAAAAAAATATTTGTCTAATTTTTTCCTCTACTACTTCATGTGATTTTCCTAAGAACACCAGTGTGATATATCGAAGGGTAGACAAGTCTGATAAATAGTAAAATAAGAAATATTAATTGGATGTTTAAGGGTCAGCTACGACCAGAACTCAACCTTAATTCAAACAATATATTCAGAAATAAAATGAATGGGTTATAAAATTATAATACACATTGGAAAACAGGTGATCTTTTTCTTATTTCAGTCATCTCCTCTGTACAATTCCTTATTGCTACAATAAAATAGCTTAATTTATTTTTCCTTTTATAAAGCATTAGCTATTCTGTGTATTATTAGAATGAAAATATTTAGATTACACTGCTTTTCAAACAAAATTATTGCTTTTGTTCAATGCAAAATATAACTTCTGCTAGTATTCCTTTTAAATAAGTATATTAATGTCAATCTATTTAAATAATTTGTGCTTTGTTTACATACAGAACTAAATCACAAAGCTGATTAGTTTTTAAAACTATACTTATTAAATAAAATAAATGTAATAAATCTGGACAGAATTTAAGTTGAATTAAAATGTAGTTCATGATGAATTGATGATTTTTTTATAGAAATTGTGACATGTCAGATTTGAAGATGTTTTAATCCAGTAATATTTTTAGATGTCTTAGAAAACAACCTTATTTATGTTATGGAATTTATTCATGTGAAATTGTTGGAGGCAAATATATTGATATGCCTTTTAAGCAAAGATTGGTGGCTTGAACTGACTGAACTAGAAGATATTAACCACCCACAGAAAGTGATGTAATGATTTTTTCTTATGAAAATGATAGTGTGTACAATATGGAAAATACAGTTTAGAGATAAAGGGGGCAGTGAATAAATCAACCTTACCAGAACAGGGAGATGTGGATGGGAATTGTGGACCATATGCTTGAACAGGTAAGTTGGACTCACGTGAAAGAAGACTTGAAACATCAACTTGAGTTTGAGAGAATCATTAAAGATTTTTGAACAGGGAAGCTTCATTATGATTTCTCATGTTTTAATGTCAAAACTAAATCCCTCCAAGTAAGAAGGTATGGCCGAAGAAGATCGTGACAAGTCAAACCTACGTTTTTGGAGAGCAGTGTTAACCATGTAGGTGAAAGAAAGCGCCAGCAGTTACCGTCACATAGGGACTCAATGAATGGTAGTTGAACGTTTTCTTCTGTCTTCAAATATACTCTAAAAACCTTTTCACATATTGTTGGATAAATTGATCAAGATAGAGCACATTAAATTCAAAAGATTGGGAAAAATCTAAAACCTGGAATGTTTAGACTTTTAACATGGGTTTAGGCTGCTGAAAACTTTTGGTGATATTGCTAAAAGTTTGGCGACAACTGATCAGTAGTATAAGGACATGAGATTATCTCTACTGGAGTGTCAGTTAATATTATGTATAACTTTTGTTATTTTTTGTTCAGTAAATTGCACCTGATATATTTAACAGGGTGAGTTTTGCTGTGTATTTAAGTATCAATTACAAAAGTGAAAAAAGTAGGGCCTTTCTTAAATATAATTTGTTATAATAAATTGTCATCTTCTCCCTTTGTGACATATCAATTTTATTTAAGAATCATGAGAAGGCAAGACAGCTGTAGAAGAAATTTTCCTAAAGACTAACTTTACTGGAACAAATTCTCTTACAAGAAGAATACCTGCTTTTAATTTAATGAATAGAATAAGTAGCTTCAGGCTTAGTTCCATAAAAACAAGCTAAATATATGTGCTAAAAGCCATTTGAGAGATCACATTTGCTGCATCATAACTGAACAGGCTACTTTATCAATAGGTAAAGCCCTCTGTCTAGTTTCTATGTAATGACAATGTCTGAACACAAATCAGCCTTTGTGTTTCCTAAGAAGAAAGAAGCTAATACATTTTAGTGGGAAACTTAGTCTGCTTGAGAGCAATTTAATGGAGGAAATCATTTCACTGCTTAAGTCATGTAAGTAGATGTGCTACATTTCGATCTTTTTATTTTTTAATATTTCACTTCTATTTGCTACTTCAGCAGTACTACCCTGTCCTTTTAGCCATATTGTGGGTTATAAAAGACTTTGGACTGGGATGTAGTATGGTCCCTTCTCTCATAGATCTTATGGGGTTCCTCGGCAGCATGTTTTTTTTTTTTTTTTTTTTTTGCGGTACGCGGGCTTCTCTCTGTTGTGGCCTCTCCCGTTGTGGAGCACAGGCTCCGGACGCGCAGGCTCAGCGGCCATGGCTCACGGGCCCAGCCGCTCTGCGGCATGTGGGATCTTCCTGAACCGGGGCAAGAACCCGTGTCCCCTGCATCGGCAGGCGGACTCTCAACCACTGCGCCACCAGGGAAGCCTGGCAGCATGTTTTTGAAGTAAACCTTTGGATATGACTGGTGGGGATGATCGCTTGGGTGTGTGGGTGTAGCGGACCCCACACGACTGTAAGATAAAGGCTGCTGGGAGGCTGGGATTGCTCCGAAGAGAGGAGACAGTGCCGGCAGCTGGTACCAGAAGACATAAGGTTATTCCACGTACAGCCCACATTCAGCTCTGGAATTTAGCCCTGGAAGGTAATATCACTGGGACTGGAATCAGCCTCCTTACTGGGATAATTCTACTTTTTTCAGTTAAGGTGTTATAGGTCTCCTGAAAATAAAACAGGCAAACAAAAATATGGTTTTGGAAGAACCCATAAGTACGACCTGGGGTTCACTGTGTCCTGTGGGTTGTCATTCACGTAGCATACAGCCTCTGATAAGATGAAAGGAGCAAGCGGGTATCCCTGTGTCTGTTGCTCTTCATGAATTAGTGGTGCTGTTTGCACAGAGACTGCTGGCTTCGTCACAGTGCAGACAACAACTGCTCTTCATTTTCAGGGGCTTGATTACGTTCATGAATAAAGCGGGCAGCCTGCAATAATGCGAAAGAGTTTGTTTCCCTTCAGCCGCTTTATGAGTGTGGGATTGCCTGTCTCGAAAACCTTTTGCAGGGGGGTAGGGGGTGGTGGTGGTGGGATGAATTGGGAGATTGGGATTGACATGTATACACTAATATGTATAAAATAGATAACTAATAAGAACCTGCTGTATAAAAAATAAATAAAAATAGAGATCATACTTTAAAAAAGAAAAGAAAACATTTTGCAAATATTTTTTATAAATGTTTTATTTATTTATACACTAAAGTTTGGTGTGACTCCTGAAGAAATAGTGGAAGTTGACAGAGAATGTGTCAACCACTGTAAAAAAGCAACTCTTACCCAGCTTTCAAATTTGTCAGTTTTAAAATCTCTGTTTAAGTAAGAGAATAGGGCTTAGTTTTTGTTTTCTTTAATTTAAAACTATACAAAATTTTCAGCATAATTTTCAAAAATAAACTGCAGGAATATTTGGGAGAATACAGAAGCTTATCTTTTGTTTAAACATTATAAAGATAAGGTTAAGAAGTTTTATCTTTCCTTAGAGATAGATCTTTTCCTATTTCTCTCATCTTCAAATAGCTCACATATTTCTAAAATATATGGTATATACTAAGTCTTTATTCTGGAAGTTTCCAGTTTTTTATATGGCATTTAAAAAGTGCATTATCACAAAAGACTCAGTGATGAACGATATCTAGAACAAGAAGAAGTTAATATTTTTGTTGACGATTTCATTCTCTGGGCTAATTAAATTTTCATTCTTTTTTTTTTTTTTAACATCTTTATTGGGGTATAATTGCTTTACAATGGTGTGTTAGTTTCTGCTTTATAACAAAGTGAATCAGTCATACATAAACATATGTTCCCATATGTCTTCCCTCTTGCGTCTCCCTAAATTTTCATTCTTGATTAAAAGTACCTGAAAGATTGGTAAGCTTGTCCTCTTGGGTTGAAATGTTAGATTTAGGACTTTAATAAAAATTACATTCCTATTTTTAATGAAATATAGGAGTGTGTTCAAAATTAAATATCTTTGTTTAAAAAGCAGGTAAATTAAGAGTGAGAATGTGAATGTAATTAAAGTATTGTCCTCTTTTACACTAACAGATATTACCTACTGTGAAGTGTATAGCTAGTGTATAGCTACTGTAAAACTGGTGTAAAATGTATGTACATATCCACATACATATAATCGAAGGCACAAGGATGTAGTGAATATTTGAATACCTTAACGTATGAGAAGATGAGTAGATTTATATAAATGTTACAATAGTAAACCTGGAGTACATTAATCTTAGTTTGTTCACTTTTGTTATGCTTTACAGAGGTGAACGATATTTAAAATTATCCCTTGGAAGAGCATTATGTGCAAGGATAAAGGAACAGTGTTATTTCTAACACTGAGAATTACCTGATCAAAGGCCCAAGGGTAAGAGAACAGGTAGCCTTAGACTGGCAGTGTTGAGGAGACGTGTTGGCTTTTCTCTTTCTCTAGACCTAGAGCAGATATGCAGTAAATGTAATTAACTGAACTGCATGAATACATGGATAAATGAATGAATGATACTTAGCAGGAAGCTGGTTCTGAAATAAAATGAAAGCGTTCCGCTCTCCCTCTCCCCCTTCATCCTTCCCTTCCCTTCATGCATTTAATATCTCTGTTGAGTACCTACTAAGTGCCGGCACCGCCAGGTGCTTAGATGGTATGTTGCCCAAATTTTCAAGCTATTTTACTTTTATTGGCTCCTTCAGGCTTCTGATACGCCAACATTTGTTTACTGATTTTATAAGCTAGGAAGGAGGGAAGTCCCTGGCTTTCCAGTGGTTAGGACTCAGCACTTTCACTGCCGAGGGCCTGGGTTCAAGATCCTACAAGCTTCATGGCGTACCCCTCCCACCCCCGGCTCCCAGTAACCAGGAAGGAGCACGTTATAATGTTTCTGTCGGTGGTGTATTCTGAATGTGATTGCATTTTCCCCTTGGTTTGAAGCAGCGCGTGGTTTAGTGTGTTATCTCACACGGCAGCCACCAGTGCAATTGGTCTTTATCCAACTGTCCTGTATCTCTGAAACGTTAAAAAAATTTTTTTTTTGAATCTGTGTCAGCAAGCTGCTATTAATTATGAAAATGACTAATTTTAATATATTCTAGATGAAAGTTCCAGAGCTTAAATTACTTTTCAGCTGGAAATAAAGCTTGCTTTGCATGAAGCAAAAAAATTTGAAAAGCGTAGAACTAAGTGTGGAAACACATTGAAGTGTAGAACTAAGAGGTTACTTTGCCATATTTCTTTTTTAAGTTTTAGGAAGTAAACTTTCAGTTGTTTTAATTCTGACTGATGATAGGTTATGATAATATCACCTATTGCTATGATAATCTTACCTAGAAAGCACAATAACCTGCTTACGGTAGGCTAAACAATTCTTTCTTGATTTTATATTAAATACATTTTCAGTTAAGTCTTTTTTTTTTTAAAGTTGTACCTTTCTCTTAATTATTTTGGCACAATCAGGCTTTTCTATTTCTTTTTTTTCTTTTAAATTAATTAATTTATTTTTGCTGTGTTGGGTCTTCGTTTCTGTGTGAGGGCTTTCTCTAGTTGTGGCAAGCGGGGGCCACTCTTCATTGCAGTGCGCGGGCCTCTCACTATCGCGGCCTCTCTTGTCGCGGAGCGCAGGCTCCAGACGCGCAGGCTCAGTAGTTGTGGCTCACGGTCCCAGTTGCTCCGCGGCATGTGGGATCCTCCCAGACCAGGGCTTGAACCCGTGTCCCCTGTATTAGCAGGCAGATTCTCAACCACTGCGCCACCAGGGAAGCCCATTTTCAGTTAAATCTTTTCAGTGTGAGAACTGTGCATTTATTGCCTAGAAGATGAGTTGGCATTTCATCAGGGTCTTTATCATTTTGTTATCTTCATATTTGTTTAATCTTACTTTTACATGAGGGATCACAAGGGATGATTCTTAAAAGGTAACTATGTATTGAGTAAAGGCCAGGACGTGCGGGAGGTTACAACTAGCTATGTTTTTGAGATTTATCTGTCCCCCTATCTCTTATTCATCTGTGTGAATTGATTTATACAATTTCTTTTTATAGATATGTGGCATTTATTTACCCTCCCTGTGATGGATATTTTAATAATTCCCAACTTATATTTGCACTTGTAGTGCTGCAACAAACATTCTTGTTCATGTCTCCGAGGGCATGTGTTTCTCTAGGGTTTATATGTAGAAGTGAAATTGTGGCTTATAGGCTGTGACCTCATCAACTTGACCAGATATTTTGCAGAATTACTCTTCTAAGGAGCTGAACCTATTTAAACTCCCACAAGCAGTGGTGTGCTTTGTCCATATTCCACATCCTTCCCAACACTTCCCAATAATTCTGAAATTATTGTCAGAATTTAAAAAAAAATTCTAAAAAAATTTTTTAATTAAAAAAGAATTTTAAAATAAAATTTGATGAACTGATAGATGTGAAATGGTATCTTGTTTTCAAAACGTGCAGTTTCCTAATTACTGGGGTGTCTGAATGTCTTTCCAAAAATACTTCTTTATTTTGTGTGTTCTTTATTTTCTCTTATGAATATGTCTTGTGAATCTGTATACACACTTAGGAGATATGTACCATGTTGTGTTTCTGTATGTATTAAAAATTTTCTTCTAGGTACAGATATTGCCACGTCTTAAAGTTTTAGCTAAAATAATTCAAATTTCTTTCCATATTCTATGGCAGTTCAAGCTCTCCAGAAGTTTTCTGCACATTTCCACAGTCTGCAGTCTCATGGTTACTACTGCCTCTGCTTCCCTGCTTTCCTTCATTTGCTTTTGTGTCTCTTTTTCTAGCATATTAATTTCATATGAAAATTTTTTTCTTAATTACCACTCCATAGACACACACATACACGTACACACATTAACCTAAGTTGTATGTATAAAATAAATTTTATGAGATGATGGTGATAAAGGAAGGTGAAGTCTAAAAATCACAAATAATTTCAAATTGAACACGGATTCCTGTGTTTGCAAGTGTTTTCTAGCCCACCCTCCACCATCAATCCATGGAACTACCATCCTCACATCATTCTCTCTGGCCCTCGTGTCTCCCACTTCCTTGTGTGATACTCTGCTCTTCTCAGATGGTGAGATGAGGGGATCTTCTGGTTCCTTACATTTATTATATGAGCATGGAGATAGCAACCGTCACGTGGCTCTGAGGGTGAATTTAAAAGAAATACTTTTGTTTTAGGTTAAAAAACCTTTTATCTTTTTATGTTAAAAATTTCCCCAGCTTTATTGAGATATAATTGATATTGTGTAAATGTAAGATGTACAACCCATTGATTGGATACTCTTACGTATTGCAACATGGGTACCACTGTGTTGTTAGCTAACACCTCCATCAAGTCACATAATTACCAGTTCTTTTTTGCGGCAAGAACATTTAAGATCTACTCTTTTAGCAACTTTCAAGTATATACTACAGTACTGTTAACTGTAATCACAGTGATGTTCATTATATCCCCAGAACTTAATCATTTTGTAACTAGAAGTTTGTATTCTTTGACCAGGGTCATTTCTCCGCCCTCCAGCCCCTGCTAAGCACCATTCTACTCTCTAAACTTAGTACTTGTTGATCAGCCTATTGTCTATTAGATATTTTAGAAACAATGAATTTCCTAAATCCCACATTCATGCAAAGTACAGTGACCTTTTATAAAGTGTAGACAAGTTATGTAATCTTTTTTTTCCTAGTATTTAAATTGAGTCTGTTTTATATTTTCAAATGTTAATGTTGATAATATTAGTAATCTATGGAAAGAAAGAAACAATTAATTATTAACTACTTTTGAAACAGAGCTCATTTATCTTAGAAGTGTTTACTTCCAAAAGTAGTAATAGGCTATTAAAGTTAATCAGGCATTTTTAGAAGATTCAAAATATGTTTTCTTTAAAATATTTTTCTTATAACTAAATATAGAAAAAAAGAAAATAAGCTGAATTAATATCAAATTTTTCTAAATATTGTGTGGCAGTAAACGTCAAGGGAAACTTGTGATGTCACTAATGTGTGGTTGACACTCACTTTGTAATGTAATATTTATGAATTCTTTTAAAAACCTTTTACTCCATGAACAAACTTTTTCATTATGTTGATAATGCAATCTAAAATGGACATGATATTAAAAGTGAAATTCATGCTTTCCCCCACCCCCAGATTAGCTTTGTGCATTTAACATCTGAATATGGATTTTTTTTGATGATGTCAGCTAATATATTTTGTCAATGTGTGTCTTGGAATTAATATTTGTAACAGTAAGCAGTTTTAATATTGAAAGTAGGGTATTTCCCTGTTTATAAGAGGCTGGTAGAAAGGTAAAGATTGAGGGATCCTTTGAATATATCTAAATTTATTTAATGTGAAGAATACAATTACAGTAAAAGTAATAATTTCATTATATGTTTTTACTGATTATAAATTTCATTAACAAATTCTGTTGAAATATACCCTTGATGCACTTACCAGCTCTTTTGATAGATCATTTTTTAATAGCTATTTTTGAGTCAACATATTTAGTTTCATGAAGGGTGATTTGTCTCTATTAAATGTCCAATGTATTTTAAGGCCCTACAAAATTTTATCTAAGCTAGGTAATGCTATGATTTAATGATCAATTTATTTATATTATTTTTACAAGAAAGATAAAATATTGGCATTATTAAAATATTAAAGAAATTATTTTAAAACTCAACAATGTGTCTTTTCACATTTTGCGTACTACCTCATAAGTAGTAGTTTATCGTGAGATATTAATTTGTGTCTCACTGTGGTTGTTGTGTGGCATATGCCACATGAAAACCTTTTGTTTTTCCTCTGCCTTACTGGTTGAACCCCAAGTTTGGGGGTGATCACCCTCTGTGGCAATGTGCTTAGGGACAGTGAACCCTGCTGGAGCTCTAGGGGATGGTGTAAAATGGAATAGGAAGTGTGTGTACGGTGGTGAAGTTTTGAATAGCTGTGGTGGGAAATGGGAAAGCGGCCCATTTGGGAAAGCTCAGCGGCCATGGCTCACGGGCCCAGCCGCTCCGCGGCATGTGGGATCTTCCCGGACTGAGGCATGAGCCCGTGTCCCCTGCATCGGCAGGCGGACTCCCAACCACTGCGCCACCAGGGAAGCTCTAATTTTTAAATATTTTTTTTTAAAACCACTTTGTTGAGGTATGATTGATAAACAAAAAGCTGTATTTCCTGTATAAAACTTGATACAAACAATTTGGAGATAAGTATACACCTGTGAAACCATCACCACAATCTACGCCATAAACATATTGGAGGAGGTTGATCATTGACAAGAGTAATGGTGTGGAAGAGCCAGGCGACGTCCAGCTCCTCCCTACGGCCCAGCTCTGTAAAGTAGATGTAGAGATGTTTCTTTCTTTCTTTTTTTTTTTAATTGGGGTATAGTTGATTTACAATGTTGTGTTAGTTTCTGCTGTACAGCAGAGTGAATCAGTTATACATATACATATATCCACTCTTTTTGGATTCTTTTCCTATATAGGCCATTACAGAGTATTGAGTAGAGTTCCCTGTGCTATACAGTAGGTCCTTATGAGTTATCTATTTTATATATAGTAGTGTGTATGTGTCAATCCCAATCTTCCAGTTTATCCCTACTCCCCCTTACCCCTGGGAACCATAAGTTTATTTTCTACATCTGTGACTCTATTTCTGTTTTGTAGATGAGTTCATTTGTAGCCTTTTTTTAGATTCCACATATAAACAATATAATATACAATGCGATATTACTCAGCCTTAAAAGAGAACAAAATAATGCCATTTGCAGCAACATGGATGGACCTAGAGATTGTCATACTGAGTGAAGTAAGTCAAACAGACAAAGAGATGTTGTTTCAATAACATATATCTAAATATGAAAATAAAATTAATTTTGATAGAATAACTCATGATTCTATCCAATGAAACCTATTTTCAATACTTAGCATAATTTAAAGTGAAGGGCTTTATAAAGAAATGAATAACACACAAATAAGTAAGATTGACTTGAATGAAATTTGTAAACAAACTTTGAGAATGGACTGGAGAAAGCATGTAGTGAGAGAAAGTATTTAGAATAAAGTTGCATAATAGAAATTATGGGCAAAATCATGAGTTTATATATGAAAAATTTATTTTAAACTTATTTTAATTATAAAAGGTATAACATGGTTATATAAAATTGAAAATAAAATCTTTGTCAATAACTCAGCAAGTAAGGTTCTGTGATGAGCTTAAGTCCCTTAAGACTCAAATTTGAAGTCTTGGTGGTAATTCTTAGAACACCAAGAGCACATTTTACATTTTTATATAAATAAAAATGAACTAAGTTCTGTTTACCAAACAATATCAATAATTATCAATCATTTCAATAATGTCTTTTTATTATATCATCTCTTAATGAATTAGAAATACAGTTCATATAAGTGGCATTATTGTCTAATTTGAAATTTTAAATAATATAATAATTCATTTTAAATTATAAAGTACAGTTTATTAAAACTGTGAGAATTTTCTTAATAGTTAAGCTTTTTTCCCCTCTATAGCCTTGGGGGAAGAGCAGATTAAGATTAAAATATTAAACAATCGTCCATAATATTTAATTGGTAAAGTGGTAAGATATAATGGAAAATAAAATACCTCTCTTTCTTCAGGCAAATAGAGGACTTAAATTTTATAGCCATTCCTCAATGTAGCTGTTCATGATGGGAAATTATCCATGCATATCTTCATGCTTTTAGCATAAAATATATCTAGCAATAAATGGGATATATATGCTATAGCTCTCATGCAGAAGGCAAAGAGCTTGAAACAGCATCTCAAGATCCAGAAAGTCATAACAGTAAATAAAAGGTAATTGTTGGATAGCTATGCTGTGTTTCTTTTATGCCAGAGTAATTCTGCCTGTGGGCTAACTTTAGTATAAACAAAGATAATTGAACTTTTGCACCTTGAAGAATATTTTCCTCTTGTACTATTTCTTTGACTCCGTCTCCTCAGGGTGTAAACTTGACTTGAATGTTAACTTATGAAGCATATTCATTTTTTTACCATAAGTAGGAATAAACTGAAGCTACTTTATAGTAGAATAAACATTGGTCTTTGTTATGGGAAAACATTTGTTATTGTTATCAGATAGGCAACATGCTTAAGAGTTTAAGACCAGGGTTCTAGAGTTAGAGAACCTGAGTTTGAATACTCTCTCAAGACCTGCATCTAGGCTTTCATTTCCTTGCTTGTAGGATGGGGATAATAATAGTACCTTCTTCTAGGTTGCAATTAATAAGAATTGGTCATGGTAATTCCAGTAAAGTAACTAGTATCATGCCTGGTATGTAATAAGCACTCAGTAGATGGTAGCTATCCTTCTTCCTTTACGTGTGGTGTATATTTTTTCCCTAACATTTGAGTGGCAGCAGAACATCTCAGGGTAAAAATTGTCTAATGGAATTTCTGTAAGTGGGGAATTGCATAAAGTCAATTGGCACATTATCAGAAGTGCCTCAGTGGCCAGACAGGAGAAGGGCCTTGGTGATCCAGACTTCCTTGGACCTGCTCCCGATGGGCTTTCCAAGAGTTAAATTGCAGGTTTGTGGGGTTATGGCCAAACATGCTCTCTAATGGTAAAGACAAGCCATTGAGAGAAATTATTTGGTGAATAATAACTGGTACATTTTAAAGCAAACTCTTTTTACTGCCCAGCTGGTAATCAGATGTAATTTCGAATTTCATTAAATGGTATTAAATTGTAATATTTTGACTCTCACTGTAGTAGAAACTAACATAAACACCAAAATCTAAGGTTTGGTGCAAAGCGACAGAGTCCATGGAAAACTATTCAGTGGCTTAACGAAAGCCTTAATCTTCTTAGTATCCTTTGCCAAATGAGAAGAACTTCACATGTGAAAGGCTTTTGATATTTTTGATATTGCTAGATTCATTTGATCACTTTCGGGGATGTATGCAGTTTACTTTGGCATTTCTTTAGATTATGCATTTGTGAGTTTTCAGATAGAGCCACTAACTTTAAATTGGTCCTTTCACAACAGCATGGAATCAATAAGTAAATGCATAGTCTTCAGAGCAATGTGAAAGGTTTTGTGCTTGGTAGAATATGGCAAAAAGTTTCATCTAAGATTTCCCTGAACTACTTTGGAGGGTACTGTTCATTAAGATAATTTTTATTTTGGTCCAAATGTTGCTAATTATTGTTCCATAAAATTATGTCACTATTTGATAGTTGTACTTCCTACCTGCTGGAAATGTGAAATATTATTATTGCTTGTCTGGGCGGCATTTTAGAGGGTTTTCTCTTTATGTGAGGAAAGACAATATGGAGAGAGATGGACACGAAATCCCTGGAAAGTGTGATTTAGGAAAGGGGTCAGAGGGGTGGACAAAGGTGTCCTGCGGTTTAAGAAGGAACAATAAATTCTCTGTTCATGTTATGATTTTTAAAATCTGGGTTTAATATGCTTACTTTCTAGCTGTAGTCTCAGGGCAATACTTTAGGATGATCTAGGCCAATTTGCTTAATTTGTTTTTATTACGAACCTTCACAGTAGGTTTAAATTAAATTATCTCTGTATTTGGCAACTCTTACGCAATATATTTAGTGTATTTGTTATTTTAATGGGATCGTATATTTCGAATGCAAATTAAGAATATATTTAATAATCGTCAGCCTACACTGGTGCAGCTATTCTGGAAAGCAATTTGACAACACTTAGCAAAAATATGTGTTCTCTCTCCCTCTTTTTCTTCTTTCTGATTCTCTACTGCTTATATATATATATTGGAAAATTTTTTAGAGAACATTTGGGGACATATAAATGCATATTAATTGCAGTGTTTCTTGTAATAGCTGGCAGTTGAGGCAGTCTGGGTGTCTGTAATTGAGGGAAAGGTAAGAAAAATACACAGAAATGCATTATGGAATAGTATGCATCATGAGGAGTAATCAACTGGATGCATACCTAGTGACAGGAATAGACTTTAAAAACATAAGGTAGAGTGAAGAAGGGCAGAGTGAGAAAGAGGTATGTAGCACAATACCATATATGTATCTTAAAAATACATGTACCAAACAATTCTATACTGGAACACATAAAAATCAAAGAGTTCACATGAAGCACATTAGAGTGATTGCTTAAGGGAATATGATTGTATAATTATTGTATCATCCAACCTCATACATTTTAAGAGAGCTGGGGGATGTGAAGAATAGCTAGGAAGAAGGAAAGTGAAAGAAAGTGAAATTCTTAGGTATAAACCTTCCAAAACTTGTACAGGATCTGTACGCTGAAAATGCTGATGGAAAAAAAAAATCAAAGAACCTGAATAAATGGAGAGACATACCATATTCATGAATTGGGAGACTCAACGTAGTAAAGATGACCTTTTTACCTAAATTACTCTATAGGTTTAACATAATTTTTATCAAAATCCTAGCAGACTTTGTGTGACCTATGCAGGCTTTTTCTAAAATTTATATGGAAAGGCACAGGACCTGAAATAGCTTAAACAACTTGGACAAAGAAGAGTGAAGTGGGAGGAATCACTCAACCAGACAATGAGACTTACTATATAGCTACATTAATTGAAAGTGTGGCGTTGGCAGAGGGATAGACACATAGAACCGATTAAAGAGCCCCAGAATAGACCCACAAAATTATGCCCAATTGATTTTTGATAGGTGCAAAAGCCATTCAATGGAGGAAGGAATTCCTATTCAACACACTGTGCTGAGCAGTTGGGTATCCATAGGCAAAATATTATTGTAATATTTTTGTATTAAAATGTCTAAATGTTTCAACCCAAAGATTTTCACAGGTTCTGTCTTTTCTGCCTTCATTTAAAGAACTTTTCTTTAATTTTTTCCCTAAGGCAAAATTTATTAAATAAGTCACCCCTGTGAATCTATTGAATATTCCATCAAATCTAAGTGCTGTTAATCATAGACCCTCTCAATTTCAGTGCATTCTAGTAGGCAGTATAAATTTATTCAGATAAATATGGTAGCTTCATCAAAAGCTTCTTCCCAGAATTTGAGTTAAACTAAATAAAAGTTAAATCATAAACATCGTTTGAGATCTCACTGTTTACTCAGTTCTTCTCTTGCTTTTTTCAGTAAGGACAAATTTCAGTGTCTCTTTGTTTGAAATGCTTTCAAGAATTGAAATATGTTAAAAGTTTTTAAAACTGTTTTTTAGTATGTATTTATTAAATATTGAGTTAAGATTTTGGCTGATTTCTTTTGGTTGTAGTATGACCAGTTAGTTTATCTAATAGTCTGAATGAGAGAAAAAAAGGACTGAGTTTTGTTCATGATGATAGAGAATAGGGGAGAAAGAAATTCTAAGTATATTTAGAAGATAATTTTAACAAGACTGGGTAACTGAATGACTGTGGGGTGGGATTAGGAAGAGAAGGAACCCAGGATCAATGTTGAGTCTTGCAAGAGAATACTCTCAGGGACTGATTTATGTTGTCCTCATTTTCCTTATTTCTATCTTAATTTTTAGTAAATTTTTTTTTTTGAAAATTCTGTTCAACTCCAAGTCTGTGTGTAAGCTGCTCTAGAGAATCCATCCATTCCTTCGTCAATATTTTACTTAGTATATGTCAAATACTGGGCACTTAACTGTATTCAGGCAGTCCTCGATTTGCACAATTTTGTGTAACTGAAACTCATGCCCATCTGAACCGGGTCCTTGACTGACATGGCTCCATTGATCTTAGTTACCAGAGAACTGTGCAAAACGAGGGCCGCTCTAGGACTGAAAATGATGACTGCTTTCAACAAGCTTAAAATCTATGGCTGGAAATAGACGATTACCTTTCAGTGTGTTTTAAGGATTTAAAGATACCTTTCAGGATATAAGATAAGATCTCAGACAGATGACATCTGATGTGGATTGCTGGGGAAGAAGATTAGGAAAGAAATTCTGAAAATGGTGATATCAAGGGAAGAACAAAGGTCAGGTGATTCCTCTCCCTAGTGAAGAAGAAGGTCTGGAGAGTTAAAGGGCCCACGAGTACTCCCCTAAGGCCACAGCCAAGTGTGGGAGCTGGGAATGTTGGGAAGTAAGCTTGAAGAGTATTTAATTTCCCAAGAGTCTGTGTTTGTGTCCTTTCTCATTCCTAATTTTGCTTCTGTCTTTCTTACCTTTCTTAAATTTCCATCCTCTTTATGCTGTCATTTCTCTCCCACTTTCTCTTTCCTCTAGCTTCTTTTCTTTGTCTCATGACGTCTGTCCTAATAAGGGTTTTGTTTATGTTGATACTATTTTTCTAGAACATTCTTTTAGATTTAGTTATCCTTTACCCTTTTGTTTTTAATAACGTCTGTTTTAATCTTTTAAAACTCTCTCTTGCTACTTTAAAAAAATTTTCTTTCATATGTTTCTGATTTCTTAAGATGATTATTACTTTCTTTGAACTTTTACAGTTCTCTTCTTTGGTAATGAATGTATTTTAGGGGATGCATTTTCTTTTGGTTACAGCTTTGCTGTAGCGCATAGATTTTACTATGAAGTGTTCTTTTCGACAGTCTGAAATTTTACTTTTTTTTTTTTAACTTTGGTTTTCTTCTTTGAGGTAATATAGAGGGTTTTGGGATAGATTTGACTAGGTTTACTGTAGTTTTAATTACCCCCAAAATATCAGTGGCTTACATCCACAAGGAGGTTCCATGTCCTTTATGTGTAGGTGATGACTTTTCCTGCTCGGGCTAAAGGAGCAGCCCTGTCTGGGATGATGTTGCCATAGTGACCAAGGGAAAGATGGTCTTGGCTCCCCATCTCTGCTCAGAAGGGGTACATGTTGCTTGCACTCACATCTCATCTGTCAAAGCGAGTCCTGAGGCCAGGCCTGATATCATGGAATTGCGCTCACTGATGCTCCCACAGGGAGCACAGAACGCATATTGTATGAAACTTTAATCTACCCTAAAGAATGTTGATGTAGGTTGAGTTGTGTTCCCTCCATAAAGAAATGTTGGAATCCTAACTTCAGAATGTGACTTTATTTGGAAATACCGTCTTTATAGAGGTTATTAAGTTAAAATGAGGTCAATAGTGTGGACCCTAATGCTATATGATTGTTGTCCTATATAAAAGGCAAATTTTGACAGAGACAGACATGTACATGGGAGCACACCATCTACAAGCTAAGGAATGCCTGAGCCTCCCAGAAGCTAGAGGAGATGCATGAAACAGACTGTCCCTCACAGTCCCTAGAAGGACCCAGCCCTGAGAACAGCTTGATCTCACACTTCTAAGTCTTCAGACTGTGAGACAATCAATTTCCGTTGTTTAAGTCATCCAGTTCGTGGTGCTTTATTATTGCAGCCCTGGGAAACCAACACAAATATGTTTCAAAATTTTGAAGATATGATCAGATTCTTATTATTTCTAGTTTTATTACATTTTTATTAGAAAATTTAGCCAATAAAACCTCTGCTATTCAATATTTAAGCTTTTTTTATGGTTAAAATTATGATCAGTTTTACAAATTTGCTTCAAATAGCAAATTCTATAGTTGAAAAATTTCACTCAAATTTCAAAGGTTATCGTATCTTTTTCTTTTCTATTCAGAAGTTTAAATAACACTGTTACCCTCTTCTAATTTACTACATTCAGGGTTTTGTAAACCTTATTTATATAAAAATTCAGATTCATCTTTCCAGAAAAATAAATAAATACCCTAGGTTTGAATCTACCCTTATGTTAATCTTTTCAGTCGTTTTATTATTACGTTGCCACGACCAGGATGATTAACAGTGTAGTAGGTTGATTATGTCATTGTAACTGTTTTCTCTTAGTGCCTTATCCATGAACATGCTTTCTTTTTTTCTTTCATTCCTTTTTTTCTTCCTCTTTTTTATTTCCTCTTTTTTTTTTTTTTAACTGAAGCAGAACAGTGATTTCCTTCAGACAGCTGTCTGCAAGGCCTGTCTACAAGATCCCTCCATCTCTGTCAAACAGCCCCTTGGAAATTACAGAAATGTGCTTCTTTACTACAGAAATCTTCCTTTCCTTACCAGAGCGGCTGAAACTGACAGTGGTATCACAGCTCAGCTGGGAAAGGAAATGGGGAAAAAGAATTGGACAGGAGACGGAAGATGGAAAGTAACAGATTACAACCTGCTTTGTTCTCAGGAAAAGTTTAGATGCCATTAGAAGGCATATTGAATTTAAGTACATAATTTGTGATCCACTGAAATCATCTGCATTCTTTTGAATCATGTAAGTATTATTTTATGACCTGATCTTGCATCAGGTAAGAGAGTGGTTCTAACTTATGTGTGTTTTGCCCTTTTTATCTCACATACTGTGATCTTGATGCTATTTTTAACTTACATGTTTATACATGTAGAAATGTCTAAAATAATTAATGTAACCAATTTTGTATCTTCAGGATTAGCTGTTTGCTGGAGCAAGTCTTTACAGTTGGACTATATTAGAATTCTATCTACATTTTAATTTGGTTCCTGCTGTGTGGATATATTAGACTGACTCTATTACCTGGCTCAATGGTCCTCTCAGTTTCCCTTTCTCATTCTGATTTTTATTGTAAGTGATCGTCAACATACTGTAGAAGTCTGCAAATCCAGTTTTGATCGCTCCCATGAGGTGCTGGTAACTATGACCTTACACTAACAAAACAAAACAAAACAAGAACTGAAGGAGTGTTGTGATATTTAATAGATTATCTTTTGATTAAAGGTGCTAGTTGTGGAGTGTTTTGTGAGACTGTATGCTTGGACATTTCTTCTTTACTGATCCTTCATTTGAGTGTTTTGCAGAGGAAATTCTGTAGCAATCACCCCTTTGAGGCAGGACCTGGTTTCACATTAAACATTCCTGCGTTATGTGTAATTTTACTTTGAGTTGCCTCTTATCCTGGTGATCACGAACTACCTGCTGTTTTTTCGTTTGAAGATACTGTCTCTCTGAGTGTTTATTATAATTTCAGCTTTAAATATAGTCTTTTCATGCATTTAATACATTTAATCCTTACTGTGAAACAGATTAATGGACCTTTGGTGGAAAGCTTAGGAACATTAATTTAGTTCACTCTGGTTTATTTGTGTTGCAGTCTTACTGGGGTGTCCTTTTTCAGGGCACGTCTGGAAGTTAAGAGAGATGATGTCAAGTGGTAATAGCATGGCACTTCATTTTCTCATGCTGCCTCACAGTTTGATGAAGTGTGCTCTTAGGGAAAAAGAAATACTACTAATTCATTTCATTTGCAGCTCCATCCTTAGAACTGTCCTGTCATCACCTTGTATCTGGCACCTTGTTGTGGACCCTCATCCTGATTCTAAGATCATTTTTCCCTCACTCTTTGTATCTTTCCTCTTTCTATTTTTGTTTCTTTGAATGTTTCATTCTTAACCTAGTCTTGTCTCTCAGCTGCCTGCTATATATATTCCTACCTGGATATCCTGCTAGCACATTAAATATTATGTTTGAATGTAAATTTCTCATCCTTTTCTCAAAAACAACTCTTCATCCCACCTTTCCCATTTCTATGCATGGTATCATCATTTTTACCCTGAGTCTTAGACTGAGAACTTCAGTGACATCAATGACTCAAATTTCTTCTTCTCCATGTTAGTTAAAATTGAGCTTTTCTTCTCAAATTTACTTTTTTCTTCCTGTTCCTCTTGACACTTTCTTTTTTTTTATTGCAACAGCCTCTTGGCTGGACTAACTACTTTAGCATTTTCCTCTGCTGATCCCCAGTGACTTAACAGATTAAGATTTTAATATAATATTCATGTGTCATTCTGCAATTTAAAATTCTTCAGTGCTTTGCAGTTTCTTGCCACTTAAAATGTTATCAAATATTCATAGCTTTAAATGTCCACTATAATCTCTGTTACATCTATTCAAAATTAGTTCTTAGTCATTTCACAGCATCTTTTCTTCACTAGCAGGTCCTGTCCCCAGAATTCTCTATTCATCGAGTATTGCTACTTTCTTAAGAACAGAATTTATGTCTTATATTGGTAACCATGTTTCTATAGAATGAATGTTTGTGTCTCCCCTAAATTCATATGTCCAAACCTAATCCCCAATGAGATAATATTAGGAGGTGGGGCGTTTGGGAGATGATAAGGTCATGAGGATGGAGCCCTGATGAATGGGATTAGTGCCCTTATAAAAGAAGTCCCAGGGAGCTCCCTCACCCCTTCTGCCATATGAGGATGCAGCATGAAGACATCCTCCTATGAACCAGGAAGTGAGTCCTCACCAAAGGTCAAATTTGCTAGCTCCTTGATCTTGGACTTCCCAGCCTCCAGAGCTGTAAGAAGTAAATTTCTGCCGTTTATCAGCCACCCAGTTTATGGTATTCTGTTATAGCTGTCTAAATAGACTGAGACACATTTCTTCAGCATAGTACCTAATCTGTGGTTGATGTTCAATTAATGTGATTTTTGTTCGTTTGTTTTTTGGTGTCAGTCAGGGTCATATTTTGATGGATTGGATGGTGATTTTTCTTTTATTTTGCACTCTAGACCTTAAGGTATGGTCTCTGGGGTTGCATCCTCTGGGTTTAACTCTAACTCTTATTTTGTGACCTTAGATAATTTACCTAATGTCTATGTGCCTCAGTTTCCTCATCTGTAAAATGGAGATAAAAACTATATTAACCTAAAAGAGTTGTTATGAGGACTTGATAAGGGACTACATGTACAGGGCTTTAAAAGTGTGATCGATATATAGTAAGTGCTCAATTAGGTATCAATAATATTTTGCATACGTAACATATCTTTCTAGGCTGATGGCACTAAGAACATTTCTAGTGGCCTGGCAAATTAGGTAGAGAGAAATATCTTAGTTGGGGGAACTCAATTTTTATTTTATTCCTAGTTATTGTCAATATGTATGTTATTTTTATAGTGAGGCTATTTATATATACATAAATATTTTTGTCTTATTGACTCAAACTGATATTTGAAACTATTGATGGAAGTATTGATGACAGTTGGAATAATGAATTTACTGAGTGTTTGTAAGATTAATAATACTACTTATTAATACAGTTGTGTCTGCTCCTACCACAACTATCACCACAGTCATTTATTGAACACATTATTTGTCATTTGAATTTTCTTAGTAAACCACAATTGATCCACTAAGCACTAGGCAAAAATGTATTATAAGATATGCATATATAAATTATTACCATAAGAGTATATACATGTCAAATGATAAAGAGTTAGAATTATCCTTTTAAAAAGTATCTGGTGGGAAAGTTGCCCATTTTGCATATTATTCATACTTCTTAAGTTTTCTCTATCTCCCTTCCCACCATTATCTCAAATATTTTTGTCTAGTAAGTGTAGAATTTGCTTGGAGTTGTTCTTTACAATTCTGAATTTTATTCTTCCATCACCTTTAATATTTGTATGCTAATATTTAAAATAATTCCAATTTTAAATGGCTTTTCCTAGAATCTAGTAATATCCTTTAAAATATTTTGAGCTGCTTTGATAAATATCATCCCTTACTATGGAGAAGAATCTGAGTTTCGCTGCTTTTTAGCAAAGTGGAAAATATTTTCTGCAGGTTGACGTTAGGTGGTTTGGTGATTGAGCTCACCAAAGTGAAGAGGTGGGAGAATGAAGAGTATGATTTCACTGTTGAATTCAATTGAGTGAGCATATGTTGAATATTTCTTTCAGACCTGAGATTCTGCGAGGTGCTAAAAGTACAGGGAGCATGCAAACGTAGGTCCTTCCTCCCTGACTCTCATATTCTATTAAGGAAAATAATGAGTAATCGCAATAGAGAGGGGTCAACACAGCAATAGAAGTAGGGTCAGACAGTGGAGGGATTGCCTTTATTAGAAGGAGAAACGTAAGCAAGGTTGGTTATAGAATGCTTCCTTGTAAGGGTACAGTACAAGGTTCACTTTTTTTTTCAGTGTAATTGAGATTTGGTTGGTATATTTTTATTTCCATATATTTGACATTAAGCAAGAATGTATATATTTTGGCTGTTGTAAAATTGTTGTACCAGATCTTCTTAGCCATGACACAGTCATGCACCTCACTGTAAACTTGAGTTTTATCTCCTTCACAGGTGATATTTAGAGTTGGCATCCATCAACAAAGCTTCAGAACAGAATATTACCAGCAAAGAAAAGGAGCTTAAACAGGCAGTTCAAAATTTTATTTATACTCCAGGAATAGTAAGGAACCTGTTTATGACAGCTATTTCTCTCCTCTCAGGCTAAGATGCTCCATTTCTTAGCAGTGTTAGTTGAGCAAGGATACCATGGAGAAATCTTTTTTTTTTCCCCTAGAGCTCTCTAGACTATCAGTTTTATAGACTCCACATAATTCTCAATAAGAATGTAGTTTGAAGCAAGCTGTTCTGATTAATTATTGCTCATTAACTGGATCTTCACTCTGCATGAAAGAATATTGCAGTTTTTTCCCTCATTCTAAAAATCGTGTTGCTTATATTAAAATTGAAATGTATTTGGGGAAGCTGGAAGTTGAGATACCCAGGGTGGGCTGTGGGGAGGGCAGGAATTGTTGAAAGCTTTGCTTCTGTAGTACTGTGCTGATGCCCTCGTGATTTTTCAGTAAAGTAAATTAGATTTCTCAACAGCAGAATTTATATAATAAGTCATTTGTGATAGAGATATTTTGCATATCTTGTACTTTATAAATCTGTTTTCTTCTTGGCAAGAGGCCTTGGTCAATGTGTACAATTAGAAGACATTGGAAGAATAGCGTGCCAAAAATGTTCACGACATTTTCTTGTCTTTACAGAATATTAACTAATCTATTAACTTGGTTTATCAATATCCATCTGAAGGAAAACTAGAATAGTAACATGCAATTTTTTCACTCTTATATAAGGATAGGAGATAAAGATTTTTGCATGTGATTATATGACTAGTTTTTCCTTAATAGTTGTGCTGAAATCTGTCAATTTCTCTGTCTCTGTCCACAGCTACCTTTGAGAGTCTGATACATATGATTACGCTCATGTAAACAATGAAAATAACATAAGAAAGAAACTGTGCCAGTTTCTGACTTACAGGCAAAATTTGTCCATAGATAATTAGGATGGCCATTTCTAACAATTCATTTGTAGTCTGAAAAAAAAGGGCAAGGGAAAAGAA
Source organism: Grampus griseus (assembly GCF_964374135.1). Classification (NCBI taxonomy): domain Eukaryota; kingdom Metazoa; phylum Chordata; class Mammalia; order Artiodactyla; family Delphinidae; genus Grampus; species Grampus griseus. The sequence continues at coordinate 18,223,616 of NC_139012.1, read as the reverse complement.
TGATTGACAAGCATTGTTAGATTAGTGGGGCCAGTTTTCAGATATAGTTGATAAACTTTTGTATTAAATAAGAAAAAAATGTGATAACAGTACTAGTAGGAAGTAAAGACAGTATAAAATGTGATTGACAAGGTATTTTTCACTAATAAAACACTTATTGAATAATTACTATGGGCAACATTGCTACTAAAGTTTATAGCATTTAAGACAATGAGAAGGATAATATATTGATCCTCTAGTTAATGTCCTTAATTTATAACATATAAATAACAGGAAATCAAGAACCAAAGAAATGGCACATAGAGCAAAAGAATATTAAACATAAAGAGCATTACTATAACTTAAGATATTTGGAGTAGAGTTACTTTAATTTTCCTCTCTAGAAAAGTTCATCGTAATTTACATCTTCTTTTCCTAATTACATGAGATGGCAAAAAGTGCATCCCAGCTGTTGCTTTGTTTCTTATCTTCTTCCTCTCCTGTGCTTTTTCTGAATACTTTCTTAATAAATAGCCAAATTTTGGTCCCTTTTGGGACTCATTTTCCTTTGGAAAGAAAACCTTTCATATATAAGTATATAACCTTGAACGTGAAGTGAAGAAAAATGCATTTAGTAGGTAATGTTATGCTGTCATTGGCTATTCCTCTGTGAGAGATTTCATTCTGGTAAGAAAGATGTCTTGCTGTTAAGTTTTCTTTTTTTTTTTTTAATGTGGGAAAAAGCATGTAAAAATAAAGATAAAAAGGCGTATTGTTTATCAGTCAATTATCACTGTATAAGAAGCAACCACAGAATCTCAGAGGCAGAGAGCTGCAGCGTGTATTTCATGTTTGTGTGTCTGCAGATCAGTTAGGGTTTGGCTGATCTTAGCTTAACACCAAACTCTGGGTTGGGTCCAGGCAGGTGTGTTCCAGGCTTTGGCTTGTGGGGATGTGCTTAGATCTGTTTCCTAAGTGTTTATTTTGGGGCTGTGATGAAGGGAAAGTGCTTAGGAGAAAGCCGTTCTTTTGGTTATTGGCAGGAGTTAGAGAGCAAGTGGAAGCATGCAGTGCCGCTTGCAGGTGAGGCTCAGAACTGGCCCATTGCCACTTCTGTTGACATTCCATTGGTCAAAGCAAGTCAATGCATGAGGGAGTATATTTCTTCCATGGAGTTGGAGGATACAGGGAGTGAATACTTGTGGAACAATGAGCTAATCTACCACATATAAAATGTAATAAATGAAGCAGCACAAATTCAAATTCTGTAAGAAGTTGGAAATACATGAATCTCTTGATGTGAACAATCACTGCCACTTACCAAGCACTAACATGGGCGTGTGCTGGCCTGAAAGCACACCTGCATTGCCTTTTGGCTTTCTCAACCATGGGAATACTGACAATGGGACTTGGGTGTCCCCTCTGTTGTGGGGCTGTCCCATGCATTGTAGGGTGTGTTGAAGCATCCCTGACCTTTACTCTCTAGATACCAGTAACATCTTTCCCCCTCCAGCGATAATAGCCAAAAATATCTTCAGGCATTGCCAGATGTCTCCCTGGGAGCAAAATTGCCCCAGTTGATTACCGCTTATCTTGTGCTGGTAATCTCTTAAATAGGGGATCACTTCATTTCACAGATGGAGAAATTGAGGCTCAGATGGACTGCTTTACCCAGGGTTACACTGAGGTAAATAAAAGATTTGGGGGTAAAATCCCCATTTCTTTAATTCCAAACTACATAGCTTTAAACCATACTGCTGAAGGCTAATAAAGAAGATGCCTTTGCATTGGGTTTTCCTTCAACAGTGGGAGCCGATGAAGCAATTACAATATTCAGACAATAAGGTCTATAAAAGATCTGCTCAGGGAATTATGAGAGAATGATGAGAATAGAGAAGGACCACTCTGCTCACAATAACTGAGGCAAGCAGTTGCAGGATTCGATGAACTAATAGGACAAATGATAGTCAACCAGATGGAGGAGGACAGGATAAGTCTCACTGAGCAGAGGTCACAGTATATGTAGAGTCATATACAGAGGATGCAAGAAAATGGAAATGGTTGAAGCAAAGAAAGTAGTGGAGAAAATGGCTGGCATTGAAGGAAGAGGCAAAGCCAGCAGTGATTTATGCCACACTGTGGATTCTGAACTTTAATCCTGAAGGCAATGTTGGACACACACACACAGGGATTTTTTTTTTTTTTTTTTTGCGGTACGCGGGCCTCTCACTGCTGTGGCCTCTCCCGCTGTGGAGCACAGGCTCCGGACGCGCAGGCTCAGCGGCCATGGCTCACGGGCGCAGCCGCTCCGTGGCATGTGGGATCTTCCCGGACCGGGACACGAACCCGTGTCCCCTGCATCGGCAGGAGGACTCTCAACCACTGTGCCACCAGGGAAGCCCCACACAGGGATTTTAAACAGGGAAATTACAGAATCATATTTGAATTTTATACCATCACTCTGTCTTCCTGTGAAGGATGGATTAGAAGGGGGGTTATGGATGACGGGAAAATGTGCTATAGAAGCAAGAACATTATGTAGAAGGATATATATTGAAGTATTAAGAATATTTATCTTTGGATGAAGATTATGGTTTTAATTTTCCTCTTTATTATCTTTATTTTGAATTTTTCTGCAGTGAGAAAAATATTGCTTTGTAGTAATTGATACATTTCATTACGAAAAATAGGACAGTGTAGGTACTTTATCTGAGAGTGACTTAGGAGGTAAAATTGTCAGGGCTTGGAGATGTGTTTTGGGGTCATTGCTGAGAGAAAAGGAAGAGTTCAAGCGGCTCCTGGGGTTTCTGGCTTGAGGAGTTCATAGAGAAGGGGATTAAAGAAGATGGGGCAGCAGTCGCGGCGGGGGAGGATTCATTCTGTTTTGAATGGGGTGCGCATGAAGTGCTTCTGGGGGATCTACTTGGAAAAGGTAATGAACTCCTCTTTCTAATGAACTGTAGAAGAGGAGCTCAGTATTCAGAGAGAGGTTTTGGTGGAGAGACAGATCAGGGAATAACCAAAAGATAGAGTTAACTTCTGGGGGGAAATCGTCCAGGAAGAATATATACGTTGGGAAAAGAAAAGGGCTGTGGATGGATTCCTGGTGGTAAAAGTGAGGCATATGAGGGGCTTGGTGAGTGTCTATGGGGAGGGCAGCGTCAAGGAAGCGAGAACAGATTCTCAGAGGAATGTGGTAGGAAACCAGAACCGATTTTATTTCACTTTTCTTCTCTTTTCTCTCAGTAACTTTTTTACTTCTCATTAAATTTTTTTCCTAATGCTAAGAAATGTAAGGAGAAATAAATGTAATAATCATTATTTAGGATATAGGTTAGGATATTACATAGCGCTAATTATTAAGTATTTTTATTGTAGTTTTAGCATCCAAAATTTTATCTACCAAATGTATTATTTTTTTAATTGTTTACACATTGTATTTTGAAACCTTTATTTTAAAAGCTTCTTATTATAAACCTTGGATTTTGAATGCTCATAGAAATATATTTTAATTAAACTATTTCCCTTTTCTTCCCCTAATGTAATTGATGCATATATGATGAATCAGGAGTACTTGGTGTGGGTCATTGAGTTTGCTCACTAACAAGGTGACTTTGGTCAAGTCATTTATTCTTCACTTGAATTAATAAGTTTCACTTTTTAGAAAGAAATTCTTGAGATTGTAGCACTACTAGTCATTTACATCTGAAATTTAAACCTTTTAAAAAATCTTTTGGGAGTGCCTAAACTTTCATTAAAGGAATAAGATTTAAAATGGGAGAAGAGATATATGGTTGTGGAGAATGAAATAATATAGGTGAGTAGAGATGTAATTGTGCACTGTAATTAGAGTTTGGCTTCATTTTCTGAGTTCAGCATACCTTTCTAAATTCAGCCAATACTAATTAATGACAAGTTTATAATGATATATTCTATTTTATTAGAGTGATGTAGAATAGACTTAGATTGTATAATGTGAGGAGGTAGGAAAGAATTTCTATTTTTGTGTGTGTGGGGGGCTCCTATACTCTCAATGGAAGGTACATTTTCAAGGTAAAAACCTGCTGAAATACTTTGGACTGTATAAATTTGCAGAATTAGAAATGAGTATAGACTTCATGCTTTAACTACTGTTTATATGGAGACTGTAGCCCTAATACATTCATCTGTGGAACTGGAGTCTCTTTGTAAGTGTTGGCTGTGTATGTATCAGAGCTAAAGCTATTCTAAACAGAAAGAATTAGAAAATTTTTGACAAAGAAAGGGGTTTTATTTACTTCATTCTGGCAGACTTCATATGTTTGGTGATTGCAGGCTTCTGATGTGAAACATATTTTGTGTTCCACTATAAATACACCTTCATTTATGAAACCAGAAATAGCTATACTATGGACAGGATATCTCTCCTAAAATAGAAGGTTACTTCTAGAGTACGGAGAAAGTGAACACTAATCAATTAATTTTCTAAATTTTCCCTGCTGCAGGTTTCACTCAGTGTTAAGTCTTCACCACACGGACATGTCTCTCTATAGAGTGATGTGTGGTTAGAGATAGTTGAGCTGCCATTACTTGATGCATAGGAAAACCACTTTCTATAATCCACTGCCAACTCCAGCATGACTATCCATTACTTACTCCTAAAAGACTCTTTTGTAAAACTTTCTAAATAATTCACTAGAGCCTCAGTAAATATTGCAGTTAGATTTCTATCAAGACACATTGAGTAGAAATTCTGTTAGGTTCTTTCTTGAGAAGACAGGCTAGGATGGAAAATAGAATATTTCAGAATTGAGGAACAACTTGGGGAAAAGCTTTGTATATATCCAATAGCCTTCAGTGTTACTAAATTTATTTTTATTTTTGCAATTTCTGCTCAGTATTTTTAGATAATTATAGACTAATATTATCATAATAGTTTTCAAATCTATAGATTCTGTTGGTTGTAAGCAACTATATCTGGCTCTGTCATACTTATCAAGAGGGATTGGTTGGAAAATTTTTTGAGGTGTTCTCAGTTTAGGAGAAAATGTCGAACTGAGCCTTAAGAAAGAAAAGAACAAGGCAGTGTCAAGGACCTCATCAGTCAAAGCTTGCAGACATTTTCTTTAGAACCCCATCCTAAACATGATAGCACCACCCACTTCCAGTCTCTTTGTTTTTCTGTTGAAATTTCAAATTCTGGGAGAGAGAATTATGTTGGCTCAGTTTGAATCCAATATCTGTTCCATTGGATTGATTAGCTGTAGCCAGTGGCCAAGACCACACTGTACACACGTGATCACTAGGGGGATTAGACAGTCACACATTTTGTCTTCAGTGTTCTTTAACCCTTGACTCTTCAAGGCATGTGTGTTTACACCAGCCATTCCCCCTTGGAGACAACCCACAGTCTCTACAGTTACTGCATTGAGAGTCAGCATCGTGGGACTACTGTTCTCTGAGACCAGGATCACTTGGTGATTTTTATTTCTTTACTAGTTATGTTGTAGTCTTGTCTTGAATATCTGTAAAGATGAATAATAGTAAGAGAAAAAGAAAAGTCGTGGGAGTAAATTATGTATTTCATATATATACATATATATATATATCTCCATGCACTTAATGAATACAGTAGTGTCCCCTTATCCATGGGGGATATGTTCCAAGACCCCCACTGGATGCCTGAAACTGCAGGTCATACCTTGGTGAAAGATAGTCCATGTTTGTGCCTAACCACCAGGGCTCCTTTCTTTTCTTTTTTTCTTTTTTCTTTTCTTTTTTTTTTTTTTGCGGTACGCGGGCCTCTCACTGTTGTGGCCTCTCCCGTTGCGGAGCACAGGCTCCGGACGCGCAGGCTCAGCGGCCATGGCTCACAGGCCCAGCCGCTCCGCGGCACGTGGGATCTTCCCAGACCGGGGCACGAACCCGCATCCCCTGAATCGGCAGGCGGACTCTCAACCGCTGCGCCACCAGGGAAGCCCCAACGGCTCCTTTCTTCATAAGCTCATTGAACAAATGTCCAGCTCTCTTTGCCATGTGAAAAATATCCTCAATGCATTATCCAGCCACATGGTTACTAACAACTTTTTCTGCAGAGAATGTCTTCTAGTGAACATTCATGTGCACTACTTGGGTCCTTAAATCTCTTTGTAATATTTCTTTCTTTTTTAAAAAATTAATTAACTTTTGGCTGTGTTGGGTTTTCTTTGCTGCGCACGGGCTTTCTCTAGTTGCGGCGAGCGGGGGGCTACTCTTCGTTGCAGTGCGCGGGCTTGCCATTGCGGTGGCTTCTCTTGTTGCGGAGCATGGGCTCTAGGCACGCGGGCTTCAGTAGTTGCGGCACGCGGGCTCAGTAGTTGTGGCACACGGGTTTAGCTGCTCCGCGGCATGTGGGGTCTTCCCGGACCAGGGCTCGAACCCGTGTCCCCTGCATTGGCAGGTGGATTCTTAACCACTGCGCCACCAGGGAAATCCCTCTTTGTAATATTTCTAATCAAATATTAGGTAACTTATATAAATTCTGATTCCAATCCATTGTTCCTTCCAGGTGAAGTGGAGGATCTCAAGTGACTCCTCAGAGTTTTGTACACAGAAATTATTTGCCTTGTCCATTGTTCTCAGTATTATTTCTGAGATGTGGTGTAATCTTAAAGTACGATTTTGGCTTGTGGCAGCCTATTGCTGGAGTCGTGCTCCTGATGATGTGAACAAGCTCTTGCCTTACTCATGCCTTTGGGGCTCTTTCAGGCCTGATTGCATAAACCACTTCTACTTAATTATGGAAAGCTGCTGAGTAACCCTGACTTTACAGCTAAGTTGATCTGATAGCACCTAGTTTATGATGGCAGCCTGGGATGAATGGCTGGTCCTCTGATGTCCCATCCAACATTGGAGCCAAGTATCAAACCAAAAGATCATACTTGTTGAAGGGTGCTTGGCCTTCATTAATTCTAAACTCCAAGTGCCTCTTCTAGATTCTTCCATCAGGGCTTGCCATAAACTTCATACGTCATCCAGGCCTAAAGGGCAGAACCATTTTATTGGAACCTGTGCCAGCTAGAGACCTCTCTTTGGTTTTATACCTGCCTCAAATTTGATAGCCTCTTAAAGGACACAGTTAAAAGGCTAAGAGCAGAATATCCAAAATCCGAGACCTCATCTGTCACTGTGACTCCTTGGCAAGACTAATTCATTCTGGAGGAACTATCCCATGTCAGCTTTGCTTCTCAGAGTGTGACTTAGGAACTAGCAATGTTTCACTTAGGAACTCATTAGAAATGCAGATATCAGAACCCATTCCAGGCCTACTGCATCAGAATCTGTATTTTAATAATATGCTCAGGTGATTTGTACACAGTAAGACAAGCGCTGCCTTAGATAATTGGACCACAGGGAGGTCATGGAAGTAGGAGCCTCCTTGTTTCCCAGGGATTTAGCTCTACTCCTGCTTCCTGCTCTGGGATCTTATCAGCATGGTACCATTCACGTAATGGATCTATGTGGTGCTCCTGTGGGAAGGTCAGAGAAATACTGCTCTTCTTCAGGTAATCGACAGTTGCTTTTCATGATTCCTGTGTGTGAGGATGGAGAAATATTTTGCCATAAAAATACTGGGAGCTCTGTGAATTTGCTTCACTTAGCAAACCACACCTAGGGTTGATCGTCGCTGACTTGAAGTCACCCTCTGATTGTGTTTGTTATAATCATAGCAGTAATTTTTATTGAGGCCAGTTAGTAGTTTTCTGTAGCATAGTTACTGAATTGGAACACAGTGATCCAAGATCCAAAGGAATTGGTTTTAACATAGATCTACAGCAATATCACCCCAAAGTTTGGGCGTTCCTCTTTTGGCAAGGTACAGCCATTGAGTTAAAAGTCCTTTTTGGTAAGTCTTAAAGGAGAGTTCACAGTACAGTCTGGTGAAGGTAAGACTGAGTCTTTCCTCAACAGTATCTGGTTTCTTCATGCAAAAGGCTCTGGTCTGTGATCTGGGAGTTAGGCTAGAAGCTCTGTTCCGTAGCTGGTGGCTCACATAGGCCTTTGTAAGTTAACACTGGAAAAGTTTTGTTACAACGTTAATAAAGACCTTGGGGGTTGTGTTATGATTTTATTTCTGGGGATCTCTTGATTAATTAATCATACCCAGGATTCTTTGTACGTCAGACTGTTCCATATGCCCTCATGACTACTCCAGCTTCATTGCTTATTATCATGCTCCTCCCCCCCTGCAACTTTGTTTCTCGAATAGCCATCCTGGTCTCCTATCACTTCCACTGGGATAGGGTTCACATTAGGCTTACCCACTAACATCCCTGACCTAGAAGTAATAGCTAGTCAAGCACTATTGAAAATGTGGATACTTGTCATAATACTATCTTCCCAATTGCAAAGGGGGTAGTGGAGAACATTATAGATTGATATTAAATAATATAGATCATACCTTCCCTGAATTTATTATTTACCATCAGTATTACCTTCATATTTATTTTTAGAGGCAGCATTGTCAAATTAAAGATATCCTTTACTTTAAAAAGTGGCAATTTATTTGCTATTGTAATAAATTACTTTAGTAGAATGTGTTTTTTCTTTAAATGAACTATTTTCTCTAAAATGTTTTGATACTTTTCTTTTGGAGTTCACACTATGATATCTCATTTGCTTCTCTGGTTAATTTTCACTGTATTGAAGCAACACTGTGATAGAAAAAAGGAAAAGCATTAGGGTCCAAAGAACAAAGCACCAGGTCTTAGCTGTGTCTCCTACTGGCTCAGGGACCTTGTAAGAATTCTAAACCTCTCTCTACCTCAGTTTTTTTAATTGAAGAAGATATTCTGCCTGCCCGATAGGATTATTGCTTTTATTACTTAAGATTAATACAAAAATAAAATTTAAGTCTTATATATGTCAATAAATCTTTATTGAGCACATACTGTAGGCCAAGCTCAATCCTAGTCACCTAAAATTAATGTGAAGCACTTTACAATAAGCTTTTCTAATATTAAGCCTTTAAATTCTGAGAAAGCTTAATTAAATTTGGCAAAAATCTAAGAAACATAATTACTTTGAAGATAGTTACTATACATAAATGTATATGAATTTCTGTTTTGACTTGGGAGAGGAGTAGCAGAAACTGTGGCAAATAGGCCTTTTTCTCCTTGCTTTCGCATATTTTATTAGGAAATTAAATAATTTTAGTTTAAAATAGTTGAGACGTTTTTTGGGATGAAGATAAACTCCAAAATGGAAGAGACCACCGATTGAATAAACATGTACTGAATGCTTGCTATATTCCTAGATATTTTGTAGACACAACCACATTATTTGTGCTTTTCCTGCCTTCCAGAAGCTCTCATCAGAAAGTTCCTCTGCCATCAGTGAACATTGTTAGACTTTTTATGCTTGTTTCTCAAAGTGTGATGTACAGACCAGCAACACGTGTGTCACCCGAAAGCTTATTAGAAATGCAAAATCTCAAGCCCTAACTCATATCTACTGAATTGGAATCCTCATTTTACTAAGAGCACCAGATCCATAGGCACATTAAAGTTTGAGAAGCATTGTTCTGGATCACAAATACAATCTTAGGCTCAAATCTTAAAACATTTCCAAGTAATTTGGTATGTTTGTTTCTATACCTCCACAAACTCCCCCCTCTTCTTCTTTTATATATTGGTTTTTTTTTTAAGATGTTGGGGGTAGGAGTTAATTAATTAATTAATTAATTTTTGCTGTGTTGGGTCTTCGTTTCTGTGCGAGGGCTTTCTCTATTTGTGGCCAGCGGGGGCCACTCTTCATCGCGGTGCACGGGCCTCTCACTATCGCGGCCTCTCTTGTTGCGGAGCACAGGCTCCAGACGCGCCGGCTCAGTAGTTGTGGCTCACGGGTCTAGTTGCTCTGCGGCATGTGGGATCCTCCCAGACCAGGGCTCAAACCCATGTCCCCTGCATTGGCAGGCAGATTCTCAACCACTGCGCCACCAGGGAAGCCCTATATATTGGGGTATTTTTCAACTTTTTCTGTGTCAGAACAAGGGAGAACTAGCAATAGCTAGTAATAGTAGTAGTAGTAGTAATAGTAGTAGCTAGTAATAACTACCCACTCTGATTTTTTCTTCTTCTTCCAACTAAGATCCTAAAATGTCCAGTTTCCTATCCGTACATAGTTACCTGGGTGACCAAGTAATTCCTTTTTTCTCTCCTTGTTAAACTAACCACTGGGCTCCTTTCAATTCCCACCCCTACTGTGCTCCTTCAGGATGGGTTGGTCTTTCCCAATGAATCACTTTTTAACAGAACCCTACAATGTACAGTTTGCCTCTCTATTCAAGCAAAACTGCTTCTCAAGTAGACATTGACCTCCTTTCCCTCCCCACACTGTACCTTTTAAATATATTTGATAAAGCTTAACATAGCAAAATAATGTAAACTATGTTATGTTTAAACCCACTGGGTTCTTTTTAGGGGCCTTTCCAGAGACCCTCCAATAATACTATATAGTAAGTTGCAAGCTCAGTTATTTGTTAGAGTAACTTTAATACCAGCTTGCCATGTCTAGGGAGGGGAAATAATTCAAAAATTTCTAAGACTAGCTACCTCCTGGTCTTGGTATCTTTGAAACAAGGCAAGACAAAGCCAGTATGTAATCTGCCCACTTAAGGCCATCTTTGAGTTAAGTGAAGACAAGCAAACAAACAAACCCAATATGGTGGCTTTAAAAATAAACCCTAAGTAGGAGGAATGAGATGCCTTTTACTTAGTTATGAGTATGAGGAAGAAGGTGAGTAACTTGGAATGTGGCGTTAAATTTTGAACTCAAAGAGTAAATTCTGGAGAAGCAAGCAAAGATGATTCTGTTTATTGTAGTGAACAGAGAAACAGGTGAGGGTTGGGAAGAATGGTTCATGGGTTCTCTTATGTGCTACCTGGAGCGATTCTCTGTGTTCAGGCTATATTCCTGCAGAAGGAAATCTGTGACTGATATGGCGGCTGAGGAGTTGAAGATTGCATAGGGTGTATCTGAGAAACAAAAATATCCAAACTGAGCTTCGGTTCAGGCTTGATATCCTTATTTAGCACTGAGTGTTCCATGGGATGGCTTATTTTTGAGGTAAGAGGTTTAATTTAACCCTTACCTGTATCATTGGGAAATCTGTTACCTCTATTTCTCCTTAGTACAGCAGACATTATACATCAGACTAAACTCGTCTTCTGTATTCCTTCAGGTCCCGTTTCTTATCTTTGATTTTGTCCCCACTGAAGGAACCTAATAGGTTAATACTATCCTACCAAATAATGCCGCCAGAAAGTATTTGCCGAGCAACTACCATGTGTAACGTTTTAACACTGGGCATTCAGAGAGTTTCTTTGGGAATGTTTACATTATTTATAGCTAAAGAGATAGGTCTATAAAACAATGTACAAGATAGTGTGCCCAGAGAAATTGCATTATACACACATTTAATTCCACTATAAGTTTTTCAGTGGAGGGAGGGCCATGAGGAGGGAAATATATATATAACAAATTAAATAGTTCCATTCATGGAGAGCATATGACCCAATGAGAACATACAGTAAGAGAAATGGGCCTGTTGTTCCAAGTTTCCATATTTCTATTATGATGGTTTTCTCAGTGTGAAACGTCTCCTTGAGCTGAGTTTGATAACGAACTAAGATTCTTTCTTTTATTGGTGATTTAAGAGTTTTAAAAAGGTTATTTAGACTATACTATACTTGATTTTCACTTTACCCCCTGACAATCCTGTAAGGTTTTCCCTCCTAATGCCAAAATGTCCCTTGCTATGGGAGATTAGAAGGGTGAAGTGGTTCCCTCCTGGAAGTTGGGACAATTTGAGTTGGGTCTTAAAAGAAATATAGGCTGAAATGTCACAAAAGAAAATCTGGGGTGTATTGAATGAATAAATGGATATATAAATGAGTTAACACCTGTGGCTAAATTAGACTCAAATTATTTTTGCTTTTAAAAGTATTTCAGTTTAAATAATGAGTGTTCATAAAAACCATTTAAATAGTTTTCCGGGTACTTGAACTTTTCTATTTATTCCAAATAAGCATATTTTAAAGTTGTTTTAGTGCCATTGTTACCAAGTCTAAGTTCATACTGCTTGCTGCACAACAGGCCAATAATCGAGAGATGAGTTTGGGGGGCAAGGAATAACGACTTTATAAGGAAAGCCAGAAAACTGAGAAGATGGTGAGCTCGTGCCCCCCGAAGAACCATCTTGCCTGCGTTAGAATTCAGGCTTCTTTTATACTAAAAGGGGAGGGAGTAAAAAGTCAAACACTTCCTGGTTCCCATCAGCCTCCGGAGGGGATGTGTTCATTTCTTTCTCCCAGGAGTCATTCACAGGTGAGCCTGGTCGGGATGTTTCCTGTGAGCTAAACAAAGGTATTTTAGCTTAATGCTCATTACCTGGGAAGCAGGGTTCCCGGAGATGGGCCATTATGTATAATTTAAACTTACGGGGAACATCCCTTTAGTGATTAACTTATATCAATATTAGAATACAAAAGGTTCTTCCCTATTACAGTATCATATATGGCATCCTATAGTCTAAGGGAACCAAGTCCCTATCCTCCTTTTTCCTTTCTAAATAAGATGTTTTAGGAATGTTTTAGCAAAACCTAATTGCTCTGGGAGAACAGATATGTAGTTACAGATACAAAAATACTTGCTATTACTGTTACCAGTTTAGTTGTGTTTGAGCAGAAAAACAGAAAAATTAGGAGCAGGAATGTGAATGAGATTTACTTTTCAATGTACATGTTTAAGTATATCTGGGAATTTGTACCACATGCACATGTGAATTATTACTATTTTTTTAACATCTTTATTGGAATATAATTGCTTTACAATGGTGTGTTAGTTTCTGCTTTATAACAAAGTGAATCAGCCATACATATACATATATCCCCATATCTCCTCCCTCTTGCGTCTCCCTCCCACCCTCCCTATTCCACCCCTCTAGGTGGTCACAAAGCACCCAGCTGATCTCCCTATGCTATGCGGCTGCTTCCCACTAGCTAGCTATTTTACATTTGGCAGTGTATATATGTCCATGCCCATGTGAATTATTAAAAGAAAAAGTGGGGGGGATCACCTAAGCTGGAGATAACATAGCACTTTTACATACTCATATGCTCTGTATGGTTACTTAAATTCCAAATGAATAATACAGACCATGATTATTTGGTAAGGAATTATTATTATTATTAGAGATGGTATGTGTAAATCAGAACATTTATTTTTACACAAGTTTGAAGAATTGGAATGGAGACACATTGGAGTGTGGAAGTTTCAGAATAAAATGCTCCACTAGGATAATGGATGGAAACAGAATAAAATGGGTGAATTGGAGAGATATGTACCAGGATGAGTCATCAGGCACTTTGCTTGTTGATGGAGAGAAGAAACTTCAAGCTTTCAGGTGTGGACCCTGAGCAAAATGAGAGTGCCACTGAGAAATAAGAAATTTCAGAGTTAGTTCTAGGGGAACGGTAATGATTTGGGATTTTAAATAAAATAGGCAGATTGTGGGCTAGGATATTTAAGTAGCATTTCCTCAGGATTTTGTTTGCTGGGTTTTGTTTTGTTTTTTTTTTTTAACTTCCAATCTTTATCAAGCCTTTTTAGGCCCTAGGTTTAATTATTTAGCCTGGTTAGGTATTAGTTAAGCAATATGGTAATAAACTAATTATGAATAAATGTTCATTGACTGTTGGTCTTATTACCCAATTTGCATTTTAAATCAAGGCTTCAATCTTTAGCACAATAGTAATAAATATATATGCTTGAAGAAAAGATGGATACACGTTTAACTTATTTTACAATCTGTCTAGATCTAGCCTGGAGAGAAATCACTAAATGTACAAATTGCTTCACTCAAGGAAACATGGTCAAAACTTTCTTCTTTGTTTCCTTTGCTTTTTTGCTCTACAAGGTGTGCACTATGGGGCATATAACCTAGTTTTACATTGTAGAACCAATGTCCAGCTGCCCTGAATTTTTCACTTTTCCTGAAACGTGCTGTGTCCCTTCATTACTCCTTGCCTTTGCACATACTGTCTGGACTAATATTTCACTACTCACTGTAACTTCTTACCTTTTCAAACTTCTCTGCTTTCAAGATTCGGTTCAAATGTCCCTGTGGGACTTTTCCTCACTGTATTCATTTCTGCAACAGATTACCATAAACTGAGCAGCTTAACATAACAGAAATTTATTTTCTCACAATTTCGGAGGCCAGAAGTCCAAATTCACAGTGTCAACAGGGCGGTACTCTAGAGCAGCGGTCCCCAAGCTTTTTGGCATCAGGGACTGGTTTCGTGGAAGACAATTTTTCCATGGACCGGGACGTGGGAGGAGTGGGGGGAAGGGCGTGGTTCAGGCGGTAAAGCAGCGATGGGGAGCGACGGGGAGCGATGGGGAGTGCTAGGGAGTGGTGGGGAGTGACGGGGAGTGATGCGGAGCGACGGGGAGAGACGGGGAGCGATGGGGGAGCGATGGGGAGCGGTAGGGAGTGGTGGGGAGCGACGGGGAGCGGTGGGGAGTGACGGGGAGCGACAGGGAGCGACAGGGAGCCATGGGAAGCCATGGGGAGCGACGGGGAGCAACGGGGAGCGGTGGGGAGTGGTGGGGAGCGATGGGGAGTGGTGGGGAGCGACGGGGAGTGGTGGGGAGCAACGGGGAGCCATGGGGAATGACAGGGAGCCATGGGGAACAGCGGGGAGTGATGGGGAGCGTTGGGGAGCGATGGGCAGTGGTGGGGAGCGATGGGGAGCGATGGGGAGCTATGGGGAGCAATGGGGAGCAGAGATGAAGCTTTGCTCACTCGTCCACTGCTCACCACCTGCTGTGCAGCCTGGTTCTTAACAGGCCAAGGACCAGCAGTCTGTGGCCTGGAGGTTAGGGACCCTTGCTCTAGAGAGATTCCATTTCTTGCCTGTTCCAGCTTCTGGTGGTTCCAGGTGCTTCTTGGCTTGTAACTGCATAACTCTCATCTCTGCCTCCTTGTCACATGTCCTCTGTGTTGGCGTCTTCGCCTCTTCTGTCTCTTATAAGTCATCGCATTTAGGGCCACCTGAGTAATCCAGGATGTTCTTCAAAGACCCCTTTTTTCAAATAAGGTCGCCTTCACAGGTTCTGGGTGGCCATATCTTTAGAGAGGCCACTATTCAACCCACACAGTTCGTTCATTCATTCATTCATTCATTCATGCAGTGTGTATTGAGTACCTAACAATCAGTTCCTCCTGTTATCCCATGTGGCTTGGTTCATCTCTCTGTTTTAGCACTTACATCACTTACATTACATTAAATTTATATATTTACTTCTGCCCCACTAGGTTGGGAAGTTCCTTGATGGATAATATTTGATTTATCTTTTCTCATTCCTTGAAAATTGAAAGCTCTGGTTCATTGTCATTGTCTCCAGACAGCTCCTTCTTGGTGATCATAATTTTTGATGATTTAAATAACTGCCAATATGCTAACCTTTTGGCTACTGAGTGTCCTTTCTTCTAATGATCTTGTCCTCTGTGTTCTCTCAACCATTTACTCCATGGACATAGACCTGGTCCTTATTACAAATAACTGTGACTGCTCCAAAATCTCAGTTTCTATCATAGCATCTCTTATGATCACCACCTACTATTTTTGCCAGATGCTTCTTTTGAGAACTACTTCTTACCAATTCCTTGAGGTCATGCAGCCTACCCCGCTTTCACTGTTGCTCTCAGTCCTCATAATTCTCCTTATCTAAGCAGATTTACTGCCAATCATTGTAATTATTCTCTTGTATCCTCTTCTTTTGCTTTGTCATATTCCCTTTCTTTTTTGCACCATTATGTTTTTTTATTCTTTTCTTGGTCCCATCAGTATACTAATAAGCTCTTATTTCTCCCATTAAAACAAAGTATCTTTGTGAAGAGATTTATTTTCCCCTTCTGCTGCTCCACTTTTTTTCCCTTTTATAGAATGTCTTTAAAAGGACTGCCTACATCTGCTTTCTTCATTTCTCTCCATTCTGCTCTCATTTGAATCTACTGCAACAGACTTTCACCTGTGCCACTTCAACGAAACACTTCTTATCAACGTCCCCAATGATCTCCACATTGTTAAGTGCATTTTTCAATCCAATTTTCTGTCTTCATCTTAAATGACTTGTCAGCAACATATGACAGAATGATCACTTCCTTCTCTTTGGAATTTATTTGTTCACTTGACTTCCAGGATAGCACATTTTCTTGTTTTTTTTCTTCCCTTCCTGACCGGCTGCCCTTTGTTTGTCTCCTTTGCTGGTTCCTCCTCATCTGCTCCCGTGGGATCTCTAAATTGCACCAAGGTTCAGTCCTTAGTTCTCCTCCGCTTTTCACCTCTACTCACTTTTTTTTTTGCGGTACGCGGGCCTCTCACTGTTGCGGCCTCTCCCGTTGCGGAGCACAGGCTCCGGACGCGCAGGCTCAGCGGCCATGGCTCACAGGCCCAGCCGCTCCGCGGCATGTGGGATCTTCCCGGACCGAGGCACGAACCCGTGTCCCCTGCATCGGCAGGCGGACTCTCAACCACTACGCCACCGGAGAAGCCCTCTACTCACTTTTTAAGGTGATCTCACCAAATACTGTGACTTTAAATATCGAAATTGCTCTCTTCATCCTGAACCTCTGTCCTGAACTGCTCACTCATGTATCCAAGTGAATCCTTGACATCTCCACTTGGACTTCTAAGACGTATCTCACACTCTGCGTTGAGCTCCTGATCTTATTCCCCAAAGTGGCTTCTCTGAAAGTTTTCCCTGTCCCAGGTAATGGAAATTCTGTTCTGGAGTCACCGTTGATTCTGATCTTTCTCTCATATCCCTTCCTAAACTGAACATATACTATTGGCTCTAAGTCAAAATATAGCTATAATTTGACTACATCTTATCCCTTCCACTGCTACTGGACTAGTCCAAGCCACCACTGTTTTTTTATCTAGAGTCATATACTGTGCTCACTGCTGTACCTCTTTCTGTCCTTCGACCCGTGCAGTCTGTTCTGGATACAGCAGCCTGGGGGAGGGTGGGGGGTGGCTGTTAGGTGTGAGATTATGTTCCTCCTCTGCTCAGTTCCCTCCCACAGCTCCCATTTCCTTGGGGGGAAAGCACCTTACAAGGCTCCACTTAATCCGGGCATCTCTCTGATGTCATCTGTAACTTTGTTCCTGTGTTCTCACTTTGTTCTGGCAACAGTGGCCTCCTGGCTTTTCCTCCAGCACATTAGCTGCTACTTCAGGGCTTTGATATTTGCTCTTTTCTCTACCTGGAATACTTTTCCCCAAGGTAGCTTGCAAAGCTTTGCATTCTACTGTAATGTCTTTTCTGACTTCTTCATTTAAAATTGTGTCCTGGACTTCCCTGGTGGCGCAGTGGTTGAGAGTCCGCCTGCCGATGCAGGGGACACGGGTTCGTGCCCCGGTCTGGGAAGATCCCACATGCTGTGGAGCGGCTAGGCCCGTGAGCCATGGCCGCTGAGCCTGCGCGTCTGGAGCCTGTGCTCCGCAACGGGAGAGGCCACAACAGTGAGAGGCCCGCGTACCACAAAAAAAAAAAAAAAAAAAAAAAAAAAAATTGTGTCCCAGCACTCCCTTCCAAAATGGGGAAACAAAGAAACACTGGTAAAGAATGACTCTTGTAATCTTTTATAGCTAAATCTAAATGGAGAATAATGATATGACTGGGAAATGCAGCATTAGTATTAAGAACCAATTCTTAAAACAAAATTGCATTCTGTAAAGGAGTAAAAGTACAAACTTAAAACTAAAATTACAAACTATATCAGCATATCTGTTCTAAGAATACTTAGTAATTGCTATATTCTTGAAGTTGGGTCTTCTGATTCTAAATTTCCTTATTAACCAATTTTCTTCCTCCTTTACTTTCCCCTTCTCTTACATACTTACTGCTCTTCTGCTTATTTTCTTCATACACACACACACACACACACACACACACACACACATATGAATAAACAATTAGTATATTCTTTCTGTCCTCTAGGTTGTTTTTTTTAAAAAGATATTTAAAACCAATAATGGCCCTTTATGGAACAATGTTTGTTATAACTACTGAGAAAGATGTATGGCCGTTTATAATTATACCTTACAGTTTTACACATAGACCTAGCTTTGAGTCACTTTTAATTGTATTTCTGTCCAAACAAATCTGATTTAAAATCTTTCTGTAGGTTATTATGTGTCAGATATCTTACTGAAGTCAGATATAGTTTATGCTTCTGATATTTTTTTTCAACAGCAAACTCTCTACGATAAAGAAAAAAAATCAAATTAGTCTGGCCTGGCAACTTCGTTAGTTCCTGCTATGTTCTCTGAATAATGGCTCATTATTTCTCTACTTGTTCTAATTCCTTTAGAAAGGATGACACAATAATTTTTTTAGTTGTTTTAAATATTTCTTTCTCCCCTTCATGCTCCAAATTCATGTATTTATTGCATTTAGCTTGATTTTTATAATTGCAGGATTGCGCTCGTCTCCTAACCATGCACACATTAATTGCACAAACTAGTTCATAAATATCAATACCATTCTTCATTAAGTAGCATATATTTAAGCACAGTGTTGAAGAGTTGAAGGTAAAAAGCTGGAAATGTTACTCTGTCAGGGAGACGGGGCAACCATTTTGGAACCACATTTGATGATATCAGTGGCAGCAATAATTTTAGAGATAAATTTAATCTATAAAGTAGAAATGGGAATAAGTTATTTCTGCCATTTCCCCCAATTTTTATTTTAATATGAAAGTTTATTCCCCTGCCTGATATTCTCCAGGGGACTTTTTTTTTTCTGTGCAGAGTTAACAGATTTTTATTGTTTTTGCCTATTTAGAAGAATCCAGTTTTCAATTCAATTCTACATGTTTCCATATATTTCCACTAAGAGTTCTAGTTGTAGTGTGACCAGCAATCAGTTTGCCCAGGGCTGTCCCAGTTTTAGCAATGAAATACCCACATCCCGAGAAATCTCTTAGTTCCAAGCAAACCAAGATTGTTGTTTACTGTAGTTCTGGGTACTAACATGTGCTATAGAAACCTGGGAGTAGAGGAAAGCAGACTACTATTAGCACTTAGTTCTTAGATATAAACTTTTGTTCTTTTTAAAGCATGCTTATGGTAGGAAACTTGCTAAATAAATGATGAAACATACAAAAAAGCATAAAAGTCACTCATAATCCTACTAATTAGAAGATTCGGAACCCTTTGGTGACTTCTCCATCTTTACATATTTTCTGGCATTGTTTAGATCCTACTATATTTTACATTGTTCTCTTTGTTTTTATTATAACACAAGCATTTGTTTTGATGTTAACATTTCTTTGTAAACATAATACTTGATGATTGTATAATATTCCACTGGAACATTTTTGTATGTTTTTTTTTCCCATTTAAGAAAAATTTTTATTATAATTGATTTACAATCCTGTGTTAGTTTCTGCTGAACAGCAAAGTGTATCAGTTATACATATACATATATCCACTCTTTTTTAGATTCTTTCCCCATGTAGTTCATTACAGAGTATCTCCAATGGCTTTTTTTTTTTTTTTTTTTTTTTTTTGCAGTATGCGGGCCTCTCACTGTTGTGGCCTCTCCCCTTGCAGAGCACAGGCTCCGGACGTGCAGGCTCAGCGGCCATGGC
The DNA here is from genome assembly GCF_964374135.1 of Grampus griseus. Classification (NCBI taxonomy): domain Eukaryota; kingdom Metazoa; phylum Chordata; class Mammalia; order Artiodactyla; family Delphinidae; genus Grampus; species Grampus griseus. The sequence continues at coordinate 18,203,953 of NC_139012.1, read as the reverse complement.
TCACGGGCCCAGCCGCTCCGCGGCATGTGGGATCTTCCCGGACCGGGGCACAAACCCACGTCCTCTGCATCGGCAGGCGGACTCTCAACCACTGCGCCACCAGGGAAGCCCCAAGTGCTGTTTCCTTTTAATGCTCCCTCACACCCGCCTGTGCCAGTTTTATCTTGGCTACTTCCTTTTCGTTGTTGAGATACGTATCTAAAATCCCTTTTTTTGTTTACTTCATAGTACTTATCACCTTTTAAAAATGATTTTTTATTTACTGTTTTACTTTCTGTTGCCCCCCAGGAGTTGTAAGTTGCATGTCTTGTTGACTAACTAACTGACTGAACAAATAAAGGAGAAAAAAGAGCCTCTTGCCTGTGCACAGAGGGGACTGAGTGCACATAGGTGAGAGCTGGAATGCACCCTGACTGATGGTTTGTATAAGAAGTGAGAGGTGAGGCTGCACCATGGCTGGGATGGAAACTGAGGGCAGGGCTGCCCAGGGAGATGAAACAGCAGAAACAGAGGTTAAGGAATCTCGGAGAGCATCATGTTTTTAAACATGACAGTAAAATAATCATATTTGTGCTTTAAAGAATAGCTCCTAGGAGGGTTGAGGGTGAGTGGGGAACAGTGTAGTAGTAGGAGAGTCAATGAGGAAGCTGCTTCAGTAATTCAGGTGATTGATGTTAAGGGGCGGGACTCAGGGAGTTCCAGAGGAAATGAAGAGAAATGGGACCAAAGATGAGTCATGGGGGGTAGAGGTGGGTCGTCATGGGCACTGCTAAGCTACAGTCTGCAGGGGAGGTGGGCGGTGGTCTGACTGGTAATTCTCTGGTCGCTGGATGCCTGTTATTATCCAAGAATGGGAAGAGAGAGTATCAGGTATAATCAGATCAGGTTTGGTGTGGTTGAATGTGATGTATCAGTGAATTACTCCAAGTGGAGATGTTCAATAAATAATATGTGTTTGGGTCTTTGGGAGACAAAAATCTGAGTCCTGATCAAGGAAGTGAACGTGAAACAAGAGAGGGTGAGAAAAGGGAAAGGAGGAGAAAGTCGAGGCTGAAATCCAGATAAGAGAAGGAGAAACACCTTGATTTTTCTCTTCACTCTCTAAATACTTCTTAGTCACTTGTGCTGTACCTTCCTCATCCAAGATGTCCGGAAAATTAAGCTTTTACCACTTTGCCCTCAGCAGTTGTTCCATCACTTCTTTTTGCATTTGGTTTGCAGTTGCTTTGATTTTTTTAAAAAAACACCTCCTGCCTCACTTCTGCTGAGCCATGCAAATCACAGTGCGATGGAAAGGAGTGTGTCTTCCGTTTCGTGCTCTCTGTTTGGTGGCCTTGTACTTCTGCTAGGCTTGTCTGGCACAGTGACTCTCCTGCCACCTTTCTACTCCAGGCAGCTGTCCTCAGAGCAGCCTAACCTCAGCTCTTTAGGCGGATGGTTGCTAACACCTCAATCTAAAAACAGACATATCGGGTCACTTTCTATTACATTAGGCTGTTATCATTTTCTCTGTAAAAGTCGCCACTGTCCGATATTTTCCACCTTGTTTGTATTTGTTTCTTTACTGTCTGTCTCTATTTGTGGGAAGTGTACTCCATGAGAGCAGTCACTGGTTCTATATCCTGGACTCTTCTTGTGTTTCATTTGTGCTTCATACTTTCTCTTCCATAAACTCTTAGCCAGACTCTTGGATCATGCTCTCCTTCCCCTTTCATTCTTTGCTTACACATAGGCTTCTCGGACAAGCTTTCTGTCTCTCCTGTATCAAATAGACCCCACCTCCACGCTTACCACCATTTATACCCTGATTTTTCTTAACAGCACTGACAGTTTTTTAACGTGTTTATTGTCTGTATCTCGCCATTAGAATGTAAGTCCTCAAAGGTAAGGACTTTGTTTTCTTCACTGCTATGTCCTTAGAAATCTTAGGATGGTTCCTGGCACATAGAATTTACTTAATATTTGATGAGTAAATGACCGAATGGATAGAAGTAGAGAAGTCTCTTTTGCCAGGCAGGAGAGTTAGGAGCCTTGGTCAGCCAGTCTGACCCTCTGATTCTTCCTGCTGGTGAATCCTCCTTTTTTCTTGTGATCAGTTTGTGATCCATTGGACACACATGAGATGGGAATTGAGGAAGATTCTCAGGCAAAGAGAAATACCTAAGATTATATAGCAGCAGACCTAAAAACAAGTAGAATCCTAATTGGATGATCACTCTTGCCACTGAGACGTTTGAATACAAATGAGTTGAACATCGTTTCAACAGCCATGGAAGTTCAAGGCCCTTCCCCAAATTTCTGTAAACCTGCATGCTGGTAGTGGGGGTCTTATGGTCCTCTCCCTTCTGGACTTTTAACTCCCTATGTGTAACTGTGTGCTGTGCCACATCAGCCCAGATGTGAAACTCAACTGTTTGTTCAAGTTTCACAAAAGAAAAACTAAAGCAACCAATCACTGCTACTCTAAGTCAGTTACAACTCTTTCTTGCTATTTCCATCTTCCAACATTTTGTTAACTATTCTTATCTTTTCCTATTCTTTGCCCTTTACACTTTTTTGTTTCACTTGTCATTTTCATGGAGTTTTGGTGGGGGAATTCATCTCCTGTAACTTCTTTTTAAAAAAGAGATAATAATTTTCTGGATAATCTTACCTTCTCCAATATAGTCTTTTGATGAAATCTCTGATAACACCAAGGTTCTAAGCAGTTTAAAAGTACTGATATATTATTTTATTTAGCTTTCTCTTTGTAAAATAGGATTTGTGTGTTTCTGTTATGTGACATGGACTTTGTATAGTTTCCCTGATTTAACCATTCACAGCAACTCCATTAGGCATATATCCTATTACTCCTATTTTATAGAAGAGAAAATTGAGGACCAGAGAAGTGAATTTCTTTGCCTGAGATTGGAGAGTAAATAAGCAGCATATTTAAGTCAAAGCTTCTGATTCCTGGGCTTCGCTGGTGGCGCAGTTGTTGGGAGTCCGCCTGCCAATGCAGGGGACGCAGGTTCGTGTCCCGGTCTGAGAAGATCCCACATGCCGCGGAGCGGCTGGGCCCGTGAGCCATGGCCGCTGAGCCTGCGCGTCTGGAGCCTGTGCTCCGCAACGGGAGAGGCCACAACAGTGAGAGGCCCGCGTACCGCAAAAAAAAAAAAAAAGCTTCTGATTCCCAAGTCCGTGCTCTTTCACTATATGCCATTTTTTTCCCTTTGAAATAAATGTGTTACACTTTAAAGATGAGTAATTATTTTATTAATTTAAATAGAGATTCATAAAAGTAATTCTAAACAAAACAGTTGCATTTAAGATTGAGAAGAGAGTGAAAAATACAGCAATGCTTTTGATACCCCTCCAACCTCACCCTCTTTACTTAATGTTTAAGACCATTAATCTTGCTCTCTTGTTTCTATGGGTTCTAGTAATGAGTTTCCCTGTTCTATTGCAGTGTAGTCTGCTTTCCCAATATTTTATCTTGATGTCTCTTGCTCATCCTATTAACAAGATACTGGGAGATATCACAAAATTGCATAAAATTCTGAAAGCCTGAAAGAGCTATGTGCCAGTAGGCTCTTTGAGTTTGTGGATAATATAGAGGCAAAGTAGTTAACAGAGAAATGAGTAAAATTTACTTCCATATGATGAAGTGGAAAACACTCTAAAACCAGAATGTTTGAGAAAGGCAAAAGATTTAAATCAAGTTATACAGAAAGAATGAATAAAATATTTTAAGCATATTTAAAATAAAAGTGCATAAATGTCAATATAAAATTTAAAATATAGTGGATTATCCATGGGTGACTTTTATTTATAACTTAGGTGATAAAACATGATGTTCTGATGTGCTTATTACATTGACTGATATTTATTACAGCTATTATCCAAGTAAGAGCTTAAGTACTATTATAAAAGGAAAGTTTGCCCACTACAAGAAAAAAAAAAAAAAAGAAAAATGGCAAATCCTTTTGTCCCTTAATCCCCACTTCCCAGTCCCAAGCTTGACATAGTATTTTGTTATATACATTCTTGTATATACCAAGTATGCATATACTTGATTTTGAAATATGTGTATACTTGTGCATAAGCACCCATATGTCAAAATGAAATTATGTTGTATGTGCTTTTCTGAAACTTTTCTGGTGTATGAAAAAAGGTTTAAAGTGAGATGAATACTGAAAATACTGAGAGTTTACTTAATTGGAAAAGACTATCACTCTCTTTAAGGTATTTTTCAGTCTTAAAACTTACTCTGTGAGTCTAAAACAACATATATTTAAAGAAAGTAAATTTCTTAGACAATATCTTGAAGGAAAGACATAGTAAAAATATAAGGTAAAGGATAAGTGACCTTTTCTTTCTTGTTATTAGATGTTTGGCATTTTTAAAGATTATTATCAGATGGTCAAGACACCTCATATTTTCAAAATGGAGAAAATCAGGCTTAAAAAGAGCTGACATACAAAAAGAATCAGGGCTTTAGCTAATGGCAAAACTCATTAGTTCAACAATATGAATTAAATGTGAAAATACTAACGCAAAATTAGACTGCATTCGGAGAAGTGAAGTTGGTAACAAGGGAAGATGTTATTTCCTAATCATCTGTAACTGACAAAACATGTCTAGTAGAAAATGGTCTGTCCATGAAGCCACCTTGTTAGATGAACATTGGCATTTAGGGCTTACAAAAAGAAGAGCAGCCCTGATGGCATTCTAGTGGAAAACTATGCCACGTGAAAACAGATTGAAGGAATTCAGGGTGTTTAGTTTGTTAAATAAGTTTTGTTGGTATGACTACAGACAAAATAAAGACAATGGAATTTAGAGAAAAGCAGGTTTAAACTCAGTAGAAGGAGGATAAGAACCTTCACTTAATTGAGTGCCTACCCTGTGTCAGGTAACCTAAGGGATACGGTATGCATATAAGGTGGAATTGAGACTGAGTTTTCAAAAAGATGGAGTAATCACCAAAATACCATTCAGACAACTGACTGGAAAAAGTATATTTAACTCATTACTTCATGTCTCACTGTAAAAGAAACGTAAAAAGTATAAAATATTAAGGAATTAAATGTAAAAAATTCTATGTAAATACACAATTTGTATAGAATTACAGCTGGTCCGTAAATTAGGCCCATTTTAAAGCTAAGGCAGCTGAGGATCTTGAAGGCTAAGTAATTTGCATTATAAGGTTAGAAAACATCAGGTTAACCCTGCTCTGACCCCAAAGCCCATATTCCAACTTCCATGATATGATCAATAACATAGCAATTAGCCCAATACAAAAGTATATTATAGGTAACCCAGTAAGATGGTGTAAGAGCTTCCCGAGCCTCGAGGATTGAGACAAAATCTGGAGTACCATCCAAGCTGTTGAAGTGATGCTAGAAGAAGTAGGGGATTGTGTGAGCGATCTCTAGTATTCCCTACAAGTCTAAAATATTATTGTTTTAATGCTCAAATAAATAATGGTACGGTAAGTAGAACTTCTAAAGTATTTTATTATTAAAGTGAAACTCAAAAGCATGCAATGCTCAGAGCTATTAAAATGTACACACTACTCCCCACCGAACCTCACATGCAAACAAATTTCGGTTCAAAGTGATGACTGTCCCAATATATTTTATCAAGTTGCTTCAACTAGGTCTTTAAAAGTGATCAAAAAGTGTTCATATTTTAAGAGATGAAATAGTGAGATATTCATATTTTCATAGGCATTCTCACAAAAAGTCTCACTGTTTAAGAAATTATGCTATAATACATGTTCATGAAAGGTAGATGGTAGATGTGATTAATAACCTCATTTTAGAATCCCAGGAAAGTGATATTTTGAGACTGTGTATTTCATATTACATGAGGATAACATTAATATAACACTAAATGCTCAAAAAAAGCTTTGTGTTAAGATGTTTCTTGCTCAGATTTCTTTATTCTCTTTCCTAAAGTAACATTTTAATTCAAAGCCATATTTAATTACATGGGAACACTTAAAATTAGTCATGATCTGTTTTAGTATATTCATGTATTTGCCTTACATTGAGCATATAGCCAAATAATATTCATTTAATAATGTGTAAGTTATAAGAATTTCTAGTACTTGTATCAGCTATATCTAAAGAGGCTTGAGTACACAAGATTAACTCTGAATGTAAGATAAATAAATAATTTGGTTGCAGTATATATGATCCCATATGGTGATAAATGTTCTTATCTAAATAAGCCAAGATTATGTTCATCATTATCACTTGAAACATCACCATTCCTACAAAATTTCTGATGGTATTTGAAGTATTTACTTCTTAAAATTTTCCTCTGTTTACATTCTCTTTTATATATAAAGTCTACTATATATACTTTTTTTATTGTTACTTCTCCATGGTATTAAATATTCTTTGGAAAAATGATATTTGATAGCTACAGAAGATTACACGTGTATTTTATTATAAAGTCATTCTCTTTCCAAGGCTGAATTATAAACACAGTACTTATAGCTATCATCTCTATTGTGCTTATTTTGTGCTGGGAGCTGCTCTAAGTCTTTAGAGATATCATCTTTAATCTGCAGAACAAATTCATAAGTATGTGCTGTTTTTATCCCCATTATACAGATGTGAAAACCAAGGTACAGGGAGGTTATATATGATTTGCCCCAAGTCATGCAGCTGGGAAGTTGTAGAGTCTGAATCTGAAACCAGGATGTCTGGTTTCAGAGTCCTAGCTGGTAATCATCATGCCTGGCATTTTGCCTTAAAATGTGAAGTGTGATAGACGTCTAGGGATGTACAATTTTTACCCATATCTTAGGTTTTGCTTTTTTCTGAAAAAATTCTAAACTTTTATAAAGATCTTGACATGTATTGCCAAGTTGTTTTTCAGAAAGGTTGCATTAGTATATACCCTTTCAATATTATTCCACAGATTCCATTTTCCTGTATCTCCTTTAGTAATAGATCTATTAGTTTTCTTGTTAGTTTTCCGGAAAAAAATTCTACCAATTTGCATTTGTTACTTACTTTGGAGGATATTAACTTTCCTAGCTGTTTTACTAGCTAACTATATTTCTTTTGTGAATTATTAGTTCATTCTGTCATGTTTTCCCTATTGTCATGTTTTCCCTATTGAGGTGTTAGTGATTGAAAAGGTTTGTCTTCATCCTTCATTAGAATATTATATATTCTATAAATAGATATAATTTTTTTCTTTTGAGATTTTTCATAATGTACTGCTTTTATGCATAGAAAGGCTTTCTCTACCCTGGGATTAGCTACTTATTTCAGTATAATCCTTTTTAATATATTTATATTGAATTTTTAAAACAACATAATGCTTTCATCCATTTAGGTTATATTTGAGTTTGTAGTAAGCCTCTTGTCTCAGAAGCATTTCCTTTATCCTTTCTTTTATGATGTTACTTTTCTAATATATGAAATATATACACACAAACCACACACACACACACACACACACACACACTCACTCACTCACTCATTCACACACCTGCTCATTTCTTTGCTATTTTATCTGTTTAGAATTCAGTATAACATAATGAAAAAGAAAAGGTCACCAGAACCAGACTGCCTTTGTTCAAGTCCAGATCCAACGTTTATTAGCCACGCTACTATCGCCTGTGTTTCATTCTCCTTATTTACTAAATTGAGATAATAGTACCCACCTAAAATGGTTCTTGTGAAGATTAATAAATTAATGTGTGGAAAGCACTTATAATGGTGCTAGCATAATTCACAAGGTGTATTATAGTTTTTTTTTCCTTAAATTTTTGATGGATTATATTTGATTCAATTTACCAGTAAAACTATCTAGGTATGCATTTTGTGTGTGTGTGTGTGTGTGTGTGTGTGTGTGTGTTTATGTGTGTGTGTAATGTCTTTTAACCAAAAAAGCCATTTTAGTTTATTTAATGGATATATTATATTTTATATTTATTTCTCAGTAAATTTTGATAGTTTATGCTTTTCAAGGAATTTGCCATTTTGTTGAAGTTGTTGGGTATTTTCCACTTAATTGTTTATAGCATTCCTTTATTAACCTTTAAGGTCTGCAGGATCTGTAGTAATACTACTTCTTTTATTTTTGATATTTGTAATTTCCCTATTTTCTCACTTTTTTCTTGATTGGTCTTGATTAATCTTGGAGTTCACTGATTGTTTACTGTCCTATAGCCACTTTGCTGAAGCCCATCATAGGAATTCTCATCTTCATATTGTGTGTGTGTGTGTTGTAGGATTTCTATTTGACTTTTTTATTGTTTCCATTTCTCTGCTAAAATTCTCTATTTGTTCATGATTCTTATCCATTTTTTCCTCTAGATCCTTTGGCATGTTAGCCCCAGTTATTTTAAAATCCCTGTCTGATAGTTTCAACATCTGGGCCATCTCTAGTTTCAGTTTTGTTGCCTACTTTATGTATCGACAGTGGGTCATTTTTTCTTGCCTCCAGTTTTTCTCATGAACCCCAAGCGGAAGTTTCTGAGAAAGAGCTGATGAATGGGTGTGTATTTCATACACACACACACACACACACACACACACACACACACACACACACACACACAGTGGAATATCATTTTGCTGTAAAAAAAAAAAAAAGTAGCCCTGCCATTAGTGACAACATGGATGGACTTGGCGGGCGTTATGCTAAGTGAAATAATCTGGACACAGAAAGACAAATACTGTGTGGTTACACTTATATGTGGAATCTAAAATAGTCAACACATAGAAGCAGAGTAGAATAATGGTTGCCAGGGGCTGGGTGGAGGGGGGACTGGGGAGATGTTGGTCATAGACTTTCAGTTATGCAAAGTAACTAATTGTTGGTGATCTACTGGTGATCTGTTGTACAGTCTAGGTCCTATGATTAAGCATTGTATACTTAAAACTTTACCAAGAAGGTAAATCATATGTTAAGTGCTCTTATCACAAAAGGAAAAGAAAACAAAGGTGGCGGGAGGAAACTTTTGGAGGTGATGGATAAGCTTGTGCCAGTTTCATGGGTGTAAACTTATCTCTAAACGCATCGTGTTGTATACATCTGATATCTGCAGTTTTTGTATGTCAATCATAAAATGAGTTTAAAAATTGTGTGACAACATGCACTTAAATATAAATTTTTAAGTTCATTTTTTAAAAAGAAAAACAATGAACATGATATTTAGAGTTACGTATTGATTCAGGTAAAGCTTTATATCTCATTTTAATAGATGGAGAGTTCAGATTCCTAAAGGGACAGTGGCATTCTTAGGCCACACAATGAGCAAATTGCAGATCTGCAAATAGTGTTCACACCGTCTGACTATAGTCTCGACACTTATCACACTGCATCGTGCTCCCACAAAATTTTATTAACACTCTAATATCCTGGAGGTTGAGTTTGTAATATGGAATCTTTTAAAACGAGTTCATTAACTTTCATAACCTTTTCAGTGAAGTAGTTAAAATGGAATATTTTATTTTATATTTTTCTGGAAGGAATTGACCTGTTGAAATTATCTTAGTGACTCATGTTCAAATATCCTATGTAATAGTGTCTTGTGGTAGATAAGTTATGTTCAATCACTGTGCCCTATATTTCCATCTACTCCTTGTCCCTGCACCACTGGTAAGTAAAGAAAAGCTGAATCATGACCCCTCTCTTCCTCTATTCATTTGTGTGTTTTTTACCTTAAAATAGCCATTTACATTTTTATGATATGGGAATTATATAGTCATCAAAGATAGGATAATAATGAGTATTTGTAGATGCGGCAGGTTGGTGTTTATCTGTGTAGCTAAATCTTCAGTGATTTTCAAAGGAAGGTAATTATTTTGTAATTGCAAACTGGTTTGGGGTAAAACTCGAGAGTACATAAGGTTGAAAAGAGAAAGAAGTTCCAAGGAAAAGGAACTTATCCAAAAAAATCAGTGAGTAGGGACATCTCTGGTGGCGCAGTGGTTAAGAATCTGCCTGCCAGTGCAGGGGACAGGGATTTGAGCCCTGGTCCGGGAAGATCCCACATGCCACGGAGCAGCTAAGCCCGTGATCCACAACTACTGAGCCCATGTGCCACAACTACTGAAGCCCACGTGCCTAGAGCCCGTGCTCTGCAACAAGAGAAGCCACCGCAATGAGAAGCCCACACACCGCAACGAGTATACCCCGCTCGCCGCAACTAGAGAAATCCTGTGCAGCAACAAAGACCCAACGCAGCCAAATATAAATAAATTTATTAAAAAAAAAGAATCAATGAGTAGAGAATTTATCAAAATCTAATGTAATCAGATCAGGAAAATTTGGGGATCTGGAAGCACAGTAATAGAAATTGCAAGATGAGTTGACTGGCTAGGGATGGGCCAGAGGAAGCTAGAGGTTTGATCACACATTCCAGACATACTGGCAAGAGTGGAACCAATAAGAACAACATTTTATATAATAGACTCTCAGCTTCCAGAAATCTTTACTGTCACAATTGTTATAGGGTGAAATACAAATGGATTTTCCAAACGTTAAATAAATTCATGAAAAATAAAAAGGCCCATAGTGTTGTAAATGATTACTGAATACATTATGTGGATTACCTGCATTAACAAATACTTTTTTTTTTTTTTGCCGTACGCGGGCCTCTCACCGCTGTGGCCTCTCCCCTTGCGGAGCATAGGCTCCGGACGCACAAGCTCAGCGGCCATGGCTTACGGGCCCAGCCGCTCCGCGGCATGTGGGATCTTCCCGGACCGAGGCACGAACCCGTGTCCCCTGCATCGGCAGGCAGACTCCCAACCACTGCGCCACCAGGGAAGCAACAAATATTTTAATAAGAGAATGTTACCTGTGTGATGGTTAATTTTATGTGTCAACTTGGCTTGTCTCTGGTGCCCAGATGTTTGGTTAAACATCAGTCTAGGTGTTGTTGTGAAAGTATTTTTAAAATACGATTAACATTTAAATCCATAGACTTTGAGTAAAACAGATTACTTGCCACAATGTGGGTAGGCCTCATCCAATCAGCTGAAGGCCTTGAGAGAGACAGAAAGACTGAGGTCCCCTGAGGAACTGGAAAGTCTGCCTCTAGACTGCCTTTGGGCTTATGCCTGCAGCACCCACACTTCTCTGGCTACACAGTCTGCAGCCCTGTCCTGAGGACTACAGACACGTCACCTTCACAACTGTGTGAGCCAGTTCTTTAGTACAAATCTCTCTCTCTCTGTATGTATATATAGCCTATTGGTTGTGTTTCTCTGGGGAACCCTGACTAATACAATACGGATAGCTTATTTTTAAACAGTAATAAAATAAACCTGTCACTGCTTGTTATTTTAGGGTTGTTAAACAGATATACTACACGTTTGTGATTTTCTGTAGAAATGATGATTTGTTATTTTTGGTAACTATCAAAGTTATAACCAAAAATCATTATAATTTAATGATTGGTTATTTGGGCATTTTAATTAGGTTTTTTAAATTAATTAATTAATTTATTTTTACTTATTTATTTTTACACATCTTTATTGGAGTATAATTGCTTTACAATGGTGTGTTATACAGTCTAATTTTAAATTCTAGTAGTTATGTTTATATGTAATAAAATATAATTCTCTAATTGATATTCTTGTGAAGATTTAAACAAAGCCCCCAAACTGAACTGTAATGATGATTAATTTATCCGTTGGCACCTGGAACAAGGCCAAACCACTTCTTTACATTTGGCATCTACCCTGCTGTTTCTCTTTTATTTTTCTTCATGTGAATAAACAAGAGAGGTTTGGTTTCTAGAGTTGTCGGTTTGGCAGTGTTTCATGAAAACTGAAACCAGTTCAGGAAAATTAATGTAATACCCAGTCTTAACACAATGCAAACCTCAGTGAGGCTCCTCTGCTTTTCATTTCGGTTCCACAATATTCAAGGTTGTTCTAGGAATTGAACCTGAAGCAACTTCTGGAATGTGAAAGAGAAATATAAGCATATGCCAAAGAATACTGCCAGTGCCTTTTTGTACCAATAGCTTAGTTAGATGTAAGTGACATCATAGGGAGAGAGAAATACTGTTTCTCTCTCTCCCTCCCTCCCTCCTCTGTCAGCAAAGAGTGCCTCTTGTATACTTTTGTCCATAACACTGACGTTTAACTTTAAAAACCTGTGTGGTTTCAATACGAATCAAATATAGATTCCCTCTAAAACTGTGCCTTCTCTTGTCAATGACATATGACCTTTTTTGTTGTAGACTAAAAGAAATGTCAAATAAGGATCACACAGTTTAAAAATTTAAGGGAAACTACAAATAGAGGCCATCTTTGAACATTAAACAATCTGTAAAATGAACTGTTAAAGGAATGGTTTCTCAGGTCCTTTAAAATTCATATCCCCTTTCTCAGCACCAGCATTTTGCCAATGAGAAAACTAAGGCTCAGGTTTTACAGTGTGTTAGTCACACAGCTGGGATTAGAACCCCTACAGCTTTGGAATCCTGCTTAAACACCTTGTCTTTGACGCCTCACAGCTGAAATTCTCAATTTAAAGACATTCCCTGGAATAGCTTGTTTCTTTATGCTACCACTTAATTGGGGGTGGTGTCATTTTTTAATTGATGTATTGTGGTCACAATTAGCATCAAGATATCAAAATTTCACTTCAGCAAATGAAGAGAACTTACCTATGAAGCGAAAATAAATAAGCTCAGTCCAGGAAGCTTTTAATAAAAAATAAATTTCTATAGCTCCCAACCAAACTAATTTCTAGAATACGTAGACTACCTTATTTTTCAACGGGAAATATTGCTAATTATGTTTTGTTTGTACACTGTCTAAGGGCTTATTTTCTTTAGATTATTTTGCCTACTTTCTGCTTTACTTCCTCCTGGGCTACACCAGGGAAGAGTTAGTTCTTTGGGCCTCACATAGGTATCGCTTGCTCACTGCTACAGCCAGGAATCAGCCATTGCTGCTAGCTCACAGGCCTGAGGTTCTGGCCTCAGTTTTTAGAGGCAAGAACCTATATTCATCCTGTCCTGAACGCATTGGCTTATCATGGTATCTGATACTTAGTAAGAGTCAAATAGGTAAATGACTGTTTGTTTAGTTAAATACCTGTCCCCATTTTCTTTAAAAAAAAGTCAAAGCAATGGAGATGACATGTGAGTCCACCACATTACTTATTTATCTTTAAAAAATTCACCGTTGTATTATTGATGAAAAGATGTAATTTTACTGTTGCTGTCAAAGTCCGGTGTGCAGATGCAGATTTTGAAGCTCTGAGGCATAGTACATAGAATGTCAGAAACATACGTATTAATATTTATGTGTATAATTAACATCATCTTTGCAGCCTTCTCTCCCTTCTTTTACGTGTACAGCTTGCTTGTGTATCCAAAGGAGCTATATTTCTTTCACTTGGAAATAAAAAGTCCATAGATTTAAAGGGATTTTACTTTTTTCCCTCAGAAACATTAATATTCTGTCCGGGAATATTCTTTTCTAGAGCACCTTGAAAGATTTAGTAAAGATAATTGTGCAATCAATAAAATACTTAAAGGGTGTCATTCATATGTTAATGTTTTACATGCCTTAATGAATTTTAAATGTTATTTGGTACTGAATATTAAAATACACTGGGAGTATATGCCATTCTTCCAGTTATATATAACTTTGGGAGCTTATCAAATTAACTATATTGAATTTTAGCATCAGCAAAACCAGTACTTCTGAAATTGTCTTGATTTCTGCCTTATTTTTTAAAATTGTGGTTATTACAGAGCTGCAAACTTGAGAAATAATGTTATTATTTACTTTTTATAGACTACCTTTCTCTGAAAGTGCTCTGTGGCATTTTTACTGAGATATGGGATGAAGTGAGTAAGGTTACTGCAGTGGTTAGCGTGGAAAGGAGCAATGGCATGTATACTCAGAAGTTTAGTTATTCAGTTGGTGTTGTCTGAATTTGTTCGCAGTGTATGAGCTACTTTTGATTTAATATGAATAGAGCTCTGGGTCCATTTTTCACTTCACTGCAGTTACTGTAGAGTTTCTCTAACAATAATGAGGCACTTAGAAGTTAACACAGTTGTACCTTCAATCGGCAATTTAGGTAAGGGAAAGTAAACAATATATATATATGGCTTACAATCTTTATTACATTAAATGACCTAACCTATTTTTGGGATCAGGAGAAGGGGAACACCAAACATATGTCCTCTATACCACAAGATGCAAAAAGTTGAATTTATATAACAAGAAGTAGGGTCTTCTACAGAGAAAGTAATTAGCTAAGAAGATAGATTGGGGGTTGAGTACATAGTGATGATGAAATGGGAGGATGAGCTGGAAAATAATTTCCCCAGTTCATATGAAAAAGTATGGCCCTTCTAAAATTTTGATTTAGAGATTCAAAATACTATGTGAATTCATTCATTTGGAGTAGGGGATGGAGGGGAATGGGGGAAGGAAGATTTTTATACATACCTATGTGAGATATGCTTTTGAGGCATCTTTTAATACTGTATCTAAGATAGTCATTAGTTTTCCCAACATTTATTAGACTCTCTTGGGTACACTCTGCCAGACATTGGGGACAGAAAGATGAATCTGATTTGCCCTGAGTTGAAGAAGCTTGCTACTTTCAAGGAGAGTGGTGAGACAAGAGATGATCGTAACCTCACGTGATAGAATGCCAGGATGAGTATTGGTGTGTTGAAATACAGACAAGGCAACGCTCATTTCTTCCAACATAAAGGAAAATGGGAATCAGAAATGTACTATTGTCTCAGACGCTGGTTAGAAGAAGCTAGATGCAAAGATTTAGAGCCCAGAAACCTAGGTTTTATTTTTGCCTCTATCTTAGCTTTATATGATTGACAAGGAGTTTTGCCTTTTTAAAGGGGACTGAGAACTTGTCAGATGAAAACAAGTCTTGATGTCAGTGGCTACGACACTTGGCCTTTTCATAGCTGCTTTTCTTTGCTTGATGTGAGGATTTTGAGAATAATGAATCCAAGCTGATTTTATTATCATTATATTTTAGGTATAAAATATCAATGTAATTAGTATACAGAGGGTGAAACTGCTTTTTGGTTCACAGACTGAGACATTTTGTTTTGGTTATCCATGTTTAACTTGTCAGCCAGCTTAGACATTTGTATATTTTTAAAATTTTATTCATGCCTATCCTGCTTTTCTTAACCATTGAGCTTCATGTTAGTTAAAATTACTTTTAAAGTTACTTAAAAAGTAACATATTAAGATGTATACATTATTTGATTTTTCTCAGTTTTACCAAATTTATCTCAAAGGGAAAATAAAGAAGAGGAAGTAAAATCATTTAAAGTACAAGCTTTGGGATGACACCCAGGTTGAAGCTGCGGCTGCCTTAATTTCTAGCTTTGTGCTTTGAGAAAATTCATGTCTCTTGCTTCAGTTTTTTAATTTGTAAAATGGAATACTGGTTGTTAAAGGAGAATCAAGGTAATGTTTGCCACGTCCGTCAAAAGTAATCATGCAGCTAGTTTTAATGACAGCAAGAATAATAGCATTGTTAACTTGATATATATATATATAGATAGATAGATAGATAGATAGATAGATAAGATGATAGAAGGTCTGAAAGATGTAGAGGGTAGTTTTTCCAGGTGTTAAAAAAATATACTCTTTATTCTGATTTCTCTCCATAGTAGCCAGGGTCCTGGTGATTTTCCATTGGAGATTTAGGCTTTTGAACAAGATCCTGGCTACTTCACTTTTATTGTCTTCTACTATGACCTCATGTTTCTGAGTCCCAGGTATGTCTGAGCAGGGGCTGTGGCTCCTGGCTCTGCATCCTTGACCTGGGTCCTGCTATAAACGTTAAACTTGCCTCCATCTTTTTCCTCACCCCAGTTAGGGACACTGATAGAGACACAGTGGGTAGGAATTTTGTGAGCAGGGTGATGTCGTCTTGGCAGCTTGAAAGCAGCCAGGTGGGAATATTTACACCGTGATCGGCAGATGCTATAAATCAGGGCTTTCCTGTTTCCCAGAATTGGTTTGACCTCTAGTGTAGGACCTCTGACATCAGTATTCTAACATTTGGGGCTGGGGTAGTAGTACATGCATAATATGCCTTCCTCATTTTAGAAAGAACAATTCCATAAAAGTCCTAAATTTTTCTCTAGTGATTTCACCTTTAGCTTTATCAGCCACTTCCATGGCAAAGAGCCATGGAAGAGCCTTTTTTATATCTCTTCATCCTATTTAATAACAGACTGAGTGCACGCTGGCATTTGTGAAATCCTGTGCATTTAATTTACTACAGCCCAAATCAGACCATGATTGTTCTAGTCTCCAAGGACGTGAGTCACCAAGGGAACAAGATATTGGAATATTTAGGTTGCCTTTTTTAAGTAAAGGTAAACTTTGCAGCAAAGACTTCATTTCACTCATATGAAAATGTTTAAAGTTTATGGATATAACTTCAAAATAGGCCATATACTCATTTCTGCTAATTGATCATATTAGCTCTTATTTTGAGTGTAACAGTGGACAGTTCTTTGGAACCATGGTATGGATGGTCGTTAAGAGATTCTAGTTTGTGGCTTATCATTCCGACATTAGCTCCTTCTTCCTGCTGATACTTAATTTCCCAAATTGTCTACATTTAGGGAGCTATTGTAGAACATTTATCTTTGGTTCTTCAGTGACTGTTTGCTCCAGCTCTGAAGAATGCCCCTGGAAGAGTGGTCTGACTGAGGTAAGCTTCACAATATCTTTGAGTCTTGATGATTTGATTTAGAACTTAAATGTAGTTGTAGCACATTATATTTTAAGTCTTATTTTGTGGTATTGAAGTTTGCACAAAAATGATTTACAAATAGTGTTCCCTTGTATCACTCTAAGACAGCTTGATACTTATTGAATAGCTTCACTTATCCACTTCGCTGAAACCTTGAAATGACTTTATAGAAATCATCTTGAATAAAGCAAAGATCATAGGATTTTCTTTTTCCCACAAAAGTTCAGTGCTAACCTAATGACTTTCTCTGAGCTACTTGGCGGGGGAGGGAACTGGCTATTGGAAAATAATTCTTGTTCTGTCTTTTAAAACTCACAAAGGGATGGTACTTGTTAGTGTAAGTGTTGAAAGCTGTTACCCTAGGCTCCTTTAGGAACTCATCCTTCACTTGTGGAAGAAAACAGAGGGGGATGTGTCATTACTTGGTACACTTGTAAAATGTTAGAAGACAGATGTCTTTATACTCAGTCCTTATTCAAAGCGTAGCTGTGTTTATGTACTTGTCTTTCTCTTTGTTCATTATACAAAAGTAGCAGCTTGAATAGAAGCTGTGCAGAGTGTACTCTGAATAGGAGCTGGTATGTGTGATTAAACTTTAGAGGGTAAATACCTTGGATCAGACCTTTCATTTTTACTCAGTTTCTCTATACTTCGTCATTCAACTTGACGTTTTCTTGTACTTCCAGATTGGGGATGGTGGTGGAAACACTTTGTCTCATTCTTTCCCTGAGTGTCTTAGAAAGACTTTTTCACTAATGAGACTGAATGTGTTACTTGCAGCAGCAGGATTTTGTCACAAAAACATTTTTGTGAGGATCCAGCTAACTGCGTTTTTCTAATCTATTCAAGCAGTTATTGAGCATTTAACGATTTGGCATGGGAATCAGGTAAGTGATTGTAAGACACTCAATTAACTCCTTACTGGAAAAAATAAAGAGGGGCAGATCAAGGAAATTGACACTTGAGTGAAGAGTTTAATATGATTTTGACCAAAAATCCTGAATATTCATTTTATACAAGCTATTATGAAAACTCCGCCTGAGAACAATTAAATTGCAAATGGTCTTGAAAGGGTAATAATTCAGCATTTATAGAATCCAGATGCAGGAATATGCTCCAAGTTCAGCCAACCAGATGATTCTAAATGGAGACAAGTACCAAACTGACTTAAAGTTGAAAGTATATGAATTGTGTTGCTAATTGCATCTTCCATCTAATTTATTCAAGTACTTATTTTCATTTTTTGTCAATAAAGTTTCTAATGATTAGAAACTTGTAAGTCTCTGTGTCCCATGGAACTTTGTATATTCATTTACATCAATTTTTTGTCCATTTGTTTCAACTGCATTATGAGTCATTTTAGGCTTTGATAAAATTAGTAGGTAAGAAAAAAGAAATTATAGAATGGCGCTTTTTACTAAAAGATTAATAATATAATGGAGAAGAACAGAAAAAAAGTGTGTGTGTGTGTATATATATATATACTTATATATATATGATTAATAAGTTACTAATGGAGAGGGAAATTGAAGAGTATGGTTGGTCAGAATAACTCACATATTCTGAAAGACAAGAAATTATAAGAATCCAGAGTTAGATGGTTAGTCTGTGAATGTATTGGAAAGATGAAGATCCTTGAACTTTGATCTGAAGCTTGGGAGGGGAGAAGAGAACCATATAGGCAGATTTAAAAGCAGGAATGGGTATGGTGAGTGCAGGGAAGAGCTAGACAGGGGCTGGCTGTGAGGTGAGAGTAGCCGGGTGATTTCTCTAAGACATTGTGCTTCCCGAGTCCTTCTTGTTCTTTCCAATTTATTTCTGGTGATTTTCAAAGAACTGTTATAATCATCAGGCTGGAGAAAATTAGTTGAAGGGCTGGAATTATCATTCATAGCTCTGTTTTTATTTTCTCTGTGGGTCAGCTTATATTCTGGAATAAAAAACCCACATAGTAATCTGTAATTAAAAGTGCCCTTAGTTCCCATCTGTGAACTACAATTTGGGGCTATATGAGGAATACAAAGTCTGACAATCTCAGACTTTGACCTTGTGGAACAAACAGTTATGGGGAAGACATATTAAACAGTGGTAAAGAGTGCTATGCAAGAGAACTTACAGAGGGTCTGGGAGCATGGCAAAAGGGTAACTGACTAACATGGTCAGCAAAGAACTCCCCAAGGAAGCAAAACTTAAACAGGTCTACGAATGCAATTGAGTAACCTCCATAAATCTTTTACCGAGCACCTGCTCAGTACAGTAGATATTAATTTAGGGGGAATTAGGGACTTGAATCATGTATGTGATTCTGAAATCAAAGATTTAGACCCCCCTAAAACGTATTCCTTTCAATTCTGAATCTGAGAGTCGCCATCTAGAAAAGTGCAGCTAACGAAAATGGGCATAAGGGATATTTCAGGTGAAATATTCTCTGTGCTTTATTATTTTTAATGAAATAAGCAGCTTTTTTTTTTTTAATGCTGCTCCCCTCTGAGAATTTGCACTGAAGCACAATAACAGTTACTTTTGTGTGAAAAAGAGTAGTCTGCCCTGCTGAGAACACAGAGCAGCTTTTGTCCTGAGAAGCCATTATAGATTATATATTGCTCACCTAATGTTGGGATCCTTCATGATTATATATTATGATTTAAGTATAAATTAACTGTGGAAGAACAGAAATTATTTTCTATTATTAAAGTTGAAAACCGAACTGGGCATGTTCCTTTTCTCTCCCTTATTCTTTCCCTCTCTCATTATTGATAGAAACCCTATGTATATACACTTACATACACACATATAGTAACAATAAGCTTATGACATAATTCCATATTTGTGTACATTTTTCCATATATTGTTTTATCTTTGCTGTTCACTGCCTGTGCAAACCTTGGCAAGTTACACTGTTGATGCCTCAGTTTTCACATCTGTAAAATGGAGACTAAATGACTTAACAACAACGTAAAGTACTTTGAGTGGAGCTGGCATGTATTTAGAATTCAAGAAATGTTAGCTCTTGTTATGGCAGTCCGTGCTGCGAGAGTTGATTCTGTTGACAATCAAATTGCTAAAATTAAGCACTCTTTGTATTAGAACCAATCATCATAGAGAAAAGAATGATGGCTTAGTAGAGAATTATTGAGGGGATTTGCAAATGACGTGTAACTCCCTGCAGTTATATCATTTGGAATCTGGAGGGTTGTGTCATCTTTAATTCTTCCACCAACCTCATTACCCCTTCTAATAAATCACTGAGTCCTGGCAATTGCAGTCCTACTTTTCTCCATGCCTCAGTCTAAGCCACCATCATTTCTTGGCTTGGTCATTGCTTTAGCCTCTAGACTCTTACAGCCATACCTGGCTTCCATCATTCTTCATAGTATATCCAGGATGCTCTTTTACAAATGCAGTTCTAAGTATATTCAACCCAGTATTAAATCTACTGTGTTTAAACCCACCCAATGGCCTTCCATTGCCTTTAACAGCAAATCCAAAATCCTTTAACTGGCTTATAAAGGTTCTGTGAGCTCGTGCAAACCATTTCTTGTCTCTCAGACTTCATTTTTATCTCTAACCTCTCCTGTCTATTCTCAGTGTCTCAAGTTTATCACATTTCTCATGCCCCAGGAACACTGCATCTATTAATTTCTGTCTAGAATTCCCTCTCATGCTCCTCTGGCAGAGGTTACTTATGATTTAGAGCTCAGTTTAAACATCACCCTTTCATCAGAGAGCTCACTTCTGACCATCCTAGATATGATTAATTCACCTTGCGTCTTGTACCCTAAACCTTAATTTTTGTGAGTTTTTAAGTGTTACAAGTTTTATAAGTTTTTATGAGATAGCAGGTCCTGTTATCTTGTGTTGTATTAGGAGGGCCAAGGACTGTGTCATGTAGATAATTATGTTCAATTGCCTTTTCCTCTTGTCTGCCAGGAGAGTAAGTGATGATTTAATACATTCTGTTTATGTCTTCCAACCATAAGACTAACGAGACTGTTATATACCCACTAAATCATTTATTTATTGATATGGATAATTTAAAATAATTACTAAATTCTTGTTGAGTACCCAGTCCCGTGCGACACAGTGATGATCAAGAAAGAGACACAGCCTCTGTCCTCAGGAAGCCCATTTTTTTTTTTTTGGCGGTACGCGGGCCTCTCACTGCTGTGGCCTCTCCCGTTGCGGAGCACAGGCTCTGGACGCGCAGGCTCAACGGCCATGGCTCACGGGCCCAGCCGCTCCGCGGCATGTGGGATCTTCCCGGACCGGGACACGAACCCGTGTCCCCTGCATCGGCAGGCGGACTCTCAACCACTGCGCCACCAGGGAAGCCCAGGAAGCCCATATTTTAATGGGAAGTCGGGCAGTTAAACAAACAGTGATGATGATTGGACGTACCTGAAATATCAGGGAAATGCAGGGGTCTCTGGAGCTGCTTGACAGAAGGGAGTAGGCAGATCCCATCTACAGGCTTACTGAATAAGTGGTAAGAGGGAGGCTATCAAAATCAGACATATCTGAATGTGGATACTTACTCTGCTTGCTACCTCCGTGATTGTGGAAGAGCTACTTAAACCCTAAGCTGCAGTATCCGTCTACACAATGGAGAGCTTACTGTTTTCCTCAAGGCACTGGTGTAAGAATAAAATGAGCTAATGCATGTGAATCATCTATCCCAGTATTAAGCATGTAGAAAGTTCATGGTTGCTGGTGTTATTTTCTGGAATCATGAATATTTTTATATTCGATTAACTACTTTAAAAACATTTTAATGGCTGCATAATGTCATTATATAAGTTGGCTACTATTTGCATTTTAATTTCTCCAATTAAATATTTCCCCTTTTTGTATTATTACAAAAAATACTTTGCTAAATTTTCTTGAATAGGATGTTGCATGAAGGACATTTGAAAATTTGGCCCTCCATGAAAACAAGAAAATATCTGGCAAAAATTGTCAGAATCAAAATTTTCATAATTTTGGAAGTTAACCAAAGGTTTGCAGCAACCCGGGGAGATATATTCAAGAAATGTTACTGAATCTCGTTAAGAACAGTGAACTTTGTGGTATTTTAACTTTCTTAGTCTCATCTGCTGCTCTCTGCCTCACATTCGTGGTTTTGAAGGTAGCAGAACAAAGCTAGGGCTCTTTCAAAGTCTCATTCCCAAATAGTTATTATTTGATTTCTTTTTTGGTTCCCTGGAAGACACCACTGGAAACACTGTCTTTCACCTGAAGTTTCTTGTTACAGGTCTGGAGGCTAGAAGTTGAAATCCAGGTGTCAGTAGGGTTGGTTCCTTTGAGGGCTGTGAGGGAAGGATCTGCTCCTGGCCTCTCTGCTTGGCTTGTAGGTGACCGTCCTCCTCTGTTTCTCCCCATTCATTTCCCTCTATGTGTATCTTGTGTTTAGTTTTCACTTCTTTTAAGCACACCAGTCGTACTGGATGAGAGCTCACTCTAAAGACCTCATTTTAACTTGATTACCTCTAGCACTAAAAGGAAAGGACCTTATTTCCCATTGATCAAAATCTGTGTCTTGCTCATTATTCTAGATTTGGGCAATTCCTTTTCTTGAAGTATCTACTCTACGGACTGGCCACCTAACTTAGGTCATACTCCCTCCCTGGAGCCACGGGTGGGGTCTGCTGACGTAGACACATTCATAGAGAGTTGGAGAGGATGTTCCCAGAGGGTGGATACAGAGCGGTGACAAAACTGAAAACAAAAAAGAAAAGAAAAGAAGGAAAATAAGTCACTAAGAAATGATGATGTGTACTTTATAATAATAAAGGATACAATCCATAATGAATATCTAGTAGTACAGAATGTGCCAAATAGCAGCGTCATACATGTAGCAATAAATTAAGATAAAATATAATAGAAATAAAGATTAAAAAGTAAAGGTAGGGCTTCCCTGGTGGCGCAGTGGTTGAGAATTCTCCTGCCGATGCAGGGCACACGGGTTCGTGCCCCGGTCCGGGAAGATCCCACATGCCGTGGAGCGGCTGGGCCCGTGAGCCATGGCCGCTGAGCCTGCGCGTCCGGAGCCTGTGCTCCGCAACGGGAGAGGCCACAGCAGTGAGAGGCCCGCGTACCGCAAAAAAAAAAAAAAAAAAGTAAAGGTAAAAACATAACAGAAGTAGAAAACTGATGAGTTGTGGAACTATTATATAATTCTAAGAGCATAATGGAAAACATGGAAGCATTTGCTTTAAAATCTGAAATAAGACATCTTTGTTATGTATTATATACCTCCAGTTAATGTTTACATGGAGGCACTAATTAATACAATAAGATGACAAAAATGTAAACATGTTATTATATTTGCTGGAAAAAATGTTACATGAAGCTATATAACTGAAACCAAGATAATCCTCTGTTCTTTATTAAATGGTGCTACGACTAAGCAAAAGTAACTTAGCTGCACTTTCCAAGAAATTATACGCTACTACTGGAAGAAAGACTGTGAAACAGCCAAACAATTGACTTATCAAAGCCAACAACTTGCCTCTGACGATTCCCTTCAAGATCCTTTCCCTGTTAGTTCACCAATATAAATAAACTGTGTGCACTCCCAAACACTTTGCAACTTTTTTTTTTACATATATCCACTTTTTTAGATTTCCCCAACTCATATCTGTTAAGAAACTTAGTAAGTTTACAATTAGCAATTTTGATAATACTGAAAAATTCCAAAAAATGTATGCTATCTTTAGTCATGTGCTATTTAATTTTTTTCTGTAAGGGTTTTCTTTTCAATGCCAGACTATTTTTGCAAATACGCCAGAGACGTTTAAAGATGCTCTTCTTTGCTGTGTTTTCCAAGATGTTTGTGTTTTAGAAATATTTTAGTTTCCTTTCAATTAAACAAGCAAAAATCAGGCAGTTTGTCTGGATAAATTGGAAAAAAAATGACCAGCAAAATTAGATGAAACAAAGTGGACTGGTGCCAGGTCACGAAGGACCTTGTAAGACATATTAAGGATTTATGACTTTGACATAAAAGTGGTTGTGAAACCATTTAAAGAGTTTTATTAAGTTATCCACTTTGCATTTAAAAAGAGCGCCCTTGGGCTTCCCTGGTGGTGCAGTGGTTGAGAGTCCGCCTGCCAATGCAGGGGATACGGGTTCGTGCCCCAGTCCGGGAAGATCCCACATGCCGTGGAGCGGCTGGGCCCGTGAGCCATGGCTGCTGAGCCTGCGCATCCGGAGCCTGTGCTCCGCAACGGGAGAGGCCACAGCAGTGAGAGGCCCGTGCACCGCAAAGAATAAAAAATAAAAAGAGCGCCCTGCTTAGAATTAAGAAAGAATTGGAGTGGATAGAGTGGATTCAGGTAGACAAAACTTGCAGGCCATTTTAGCTGTCATGACAGCAATGATCTTGGCTTAGACTAGAGTGAGGACAGAAGAATGGAAAATTCTCGTCATAAAGAGAGAAATGGCTAAGTTTGGGATGTGTGGAATGAGAGGAAAGGAGGTGAAAGAATGATTCCCAGGTTTCTACCTTGAGCAACTCGGTGAATTTTCTAAGAGAGAAGTAACCCTGGAGGAGTAAATTTGGGGGAGGAATAGAGATGAGGGTGCTATAGAAAAAAATTAGCTCCATGATCCTGTGAAACATCAAGTTAGAGATGTTTAGGAGCTATTCATATTGGTCTGAAACTCAGGATGGTATCCTGGAATGGAGATAGATAACAGACAGAGTGTATGCATAAAATTTGATCTGAAACCATTAGAATCTATGATCTTATCTAGGGGAGGGTATAGAGGAGAAGAAAAGGGACTAAGACAGAATTCTCATTGAAATCCAACATATGAATCACTACACACACTGTCTGTTAACAGCTTTTCCTCTTCAAAGTAGGAAGTTGGACATCAAAAATTCATGGAAATAAACACAACTGTACTACATCTCTGAAGGTTTATTATTATTATCACTATTATTTACCATTTTAGCTTCCTGAATGGTATATGCAGTTAGGAGTTTTCTATTAGTATTACCTGATGGACTGATACCTCAGTACCTTATTGACTTATGAAATTAATTAGGTAGAGCTCAATAAAGCCAAAGTTAGAGAGATCTTTTCAGACATCATCAGACAATCTGGAAAACCAGCAACCAGATTAGATAAGTGGATTTAAAGAACTCAAAGAATGAGACTTATTGGTATTGAATTAAGCCTACTATCTCCCAGGGGAACATGTTTTAACAGTTGATGGTGGACTCTAATAAGATTTGTATTGTTTTATATTAAGGGAAAGTAATAGTAATGTCTCTAATTCAGAAGAATCTGAAAAGGAATAAAGGAAAAGAAGGGAAGAAATGACAATAAAAGTATTGGTACAGAGTTTAGGAAACACTTAAACATTCACTGTGGATGTTCTGGTTGACAGGAAATATAGTGCAAAGAATACACACACTAGTGTCAATGGGCACATCAAAATCATAGCTGTAGTTCTGCTATTAGAGAGTAGGGTGACCTTGGATCAATTTCTCTTGGATCTAGTTATTTTTAATCTGTGAAATGGGGCTAATAATTACGTTCTGGGTAATTGTGAGGACTGAGTGGAGTACTAGTGTTTAACAGTTCATATAATGCTCAGTACGTGGTAATAGTAATTCTTTTTTTTCCAATATTATACACTTGAAGCTGTTAAGAGACTAGATGTTAATTGTTCTCACCACAAAAAAGAAATGATAATTATATGAGGTGATGGAGGTCTCAGCTAATACTCTGGTGGCGTTAATCATACTGCAGTATATAAGGGTATCAAATCAACATGTTGTACACGTTAAACTTACACAATGTTATATGCCAATTATATCTCAATTTTTATTTATTATTTTTATTTTTGGCCTTGCTGCATGGCTTGTGGGATCTTAGTTCCCCAACCCGGGGTCGAACCCATGCCCTCAGCAGTGAAAGCGTGGAGTCCTAACCACTGGACTGCCAGGGAATTCCCTATATCTCAATTTTTTAAAAAAGAAAGGTGCATTCAGTCCTTTGCATTTGGCACATTTTTTATTTTTTCAGGAAGCTCTTTTTTTTAATTAAAAATTTTTTTTAGTGTTTTGACTCCCTTCACCCAGTTCTCCTACCCCCATACCCCTCCACCTCTGGCAACCACCAGTTTGTTCTCTGTATCTATGAACTTAGGCTTTTGTTGTTTGTTTAGATTCCACATATAAATTAGATCATATGGTATTTGTTCTTCTGTCTGACATTTCACTTAGCATAATGCCTTTGAGGGCCATCCAAGTGGTTGCAAATGGCAAGATTTCCTTCTTTTTAAATGGCTGAATAGTATTCCATGGTACATATATATATCACATCTTCTTTATTCATTCATCCATGGATGGGCACTTAGGTTGTTTCCGTATCTTGGCCGTTGTGAATAATGTTGTAGTGAACATAGGGATGCATATATCTTTTTTTTTTTTTTTTTTTTTTGCGGTACGCAGGCCTCTCACTGCGGTGGCCTCTCCCGTTGCGGAGCACGGGCTCCGGACGCGCAGGCTCAGCGGCCATGGCTCACGGACCCAGCCGCTCCGCAGCATGTGGGATCCTCCCGGACCGGGGCACGAACCTTTGTCCCCTGCATCGGCAGGCGGACTCTCAACCACTGCGCCACCAGGGAAGCCCTGCATATATCTTTTTAGTTAGTGTTTTTGTTTTCTTTAGATAAATACCCAGAAGTTGTATTGCTAGATCACATGGTGTTTCTAATTTTTGAGACATCTTTATACTGTTTTCCACAGCGGCGAACTTACATTTCCACCAACAATGCACAAAGGTTCCCTTTTCTCCACATCCTTGACAGCATTTGATGTTTCTTGTCTTTTCAGTAATAGACATTCTAACAGGTGTGGGGTGACGCTGTGGTTTTGATTTGCATTTCCCTGATGACTAATGATGTTGAGCATATTTTCATGTGCCTACTGGCCATCTGTATGGAAACAGTAATTCTTGGTGGATGAGAATCATCTATAAAATAAGTGGGTTGATTCTTGAGTGCTTATGGGCTCTAAAGTTCTGTGGTTCAGTGAATAGAGAGTAAAATCTTTAGTTTAGGATGTGAGAGTAAAATGGAAAATTGTTCAGAGTTGAAAAATTATTACTGTCATTGTAATATATTTATTGTCTAATCATCCATTATATTTCACAGAACTTAGACAAAGAACAAGGAAGACACTATTCCAGTCTCTGTTTAACCTTTCAGAGAAAGGTAGACAAGGCAGAGTTTCACAGAGCATTCTCAAAATAGAGTAAGAGTTAAACAGCATGTTTCATCAAAAGGCAATATATGTGCAAATACTTGGAACAGTTTAATCCCATGTTATGCTAGGAATCAGTATGCTAACTGAATCACAAATATGTTAATTTTAGAAGGGAGAGTAAAGAAAAATGTATAATAAAATGGGGATAGCAAAGAGTAGCCCTGAGAATTCTAGATTTATGTGTGGTGGAGTGAAAGCTAAATTTCATTTATTTTGTGCTCCTTCTGCAAAGATGTGGAAAAGTAAAGTTTTTGAATTTGAATTGAATGTTTAAAAGTTTTTGTGAACAGCATAATGAGAAACATCATTCATGGAAAAAAAATATGGTCAAGGCATGTGGTGTTTCTTTTAGTAGGAAAGCAGTTTACATTGAGACATGCTGTTTAACATAAAAGGGTTTAAATTTGAACGCCCATTAATTGTTATTACATATCTTTTCACATGCTGATAAATGTTTCAGGCCAACAGATTAAGTCTAAACGATGAAGACAAATATTACCAGAAAGTCATCTTGGGAAATGAAGTGACTTTAAGAATCTAATTTTATTTTAGTACAAAAAGTGTACTGGACCATTATCTTGTAATAACCTATAATGGAATATAATCTGAAAAAATACTGAATCATTATGCTGTATACCTGAAACTAACACAATATTGTAAATCAACTATACTTTGATACAAAAAATATACTGGCTAATTATTTTTCTAGTATTGTACAATCATTATGAACATGATTTATTATAGTCTCTTATTATTTTTAATGATCAATATTCTCATCTTAGTTATGAGAGGAGTCTAGAGGAAGATTATTGGTTACCCCAGTGGTATAGGTGAGGTTTTGCCCCATGTCCTTTATTCTTTTTTTCCTAAGTTAAACAGTATTTGAAAAGCTTGCTTTACGGCACAGTCGTGTAGGTGATGGACACAGCTCTGTGGACAAGCAGCTCTTTATAGTTCTAACATGTAAGGAATATTGTATTTCAATTCTAATACACACATTTTCTTTAAAACATTTTGCCATCTTTGAAATCAGAATATATCTTAAAATTGATGTGTTAGATTAAATTTGATGGTATATCATAGTTTAATTGGCAGAATTTTCCTTTCTAAACAGAACACAAAATAATGATGAATATCACAGTCTTGGATTCAATGAAATACGGTATCTTACACGTGTCTTGAAGAGTCGGTGAAATTGATCTGGATCATAAATGTGAGGGGAATGTGATAGTCTGGGTCTGTCTGGGGAAATGACTTGGAAGTAGATGACTTCTTTTATTCTCACAAGATTGTGATGCAAATTAAAGGTTTCATTCAATTCAGCCATCATTATCTATCTGTCTCATTTCTATAAAGAGTATGAAGACAGGTGCATGCCCTGAGTTTTTGGAAGGCAGAAATAGCAGTCTTAGGTAATTTTACCAAAGTTTAACTAACACGTAAACCCCTTGCAGGCAGGACAAGTGTATAACACTTTTACCCACACTTTAAATATATTGCATAGTAAATACCTATTAGACCTGAATCCAATGCAGCATGCACTTAGAAACAAAACGAGTCTTCTGTCACCTAGTTCAATTGGTACACGAGGTAAATGGCTGTCAAAAATGTCAGGAAATTTTTTGATATGGTATTAGTTTGTCTATGAATTTTTACACTCTTTTGTATGGCATTATTTTATATTTGACTTTCATATCATTTTAGAAGATTCAAGTTAGAATAAATATTTTGACATTTCTTTCATTAAGTAAAAATTATATATTGCTAATGATATGTTTTAGAAGTAATTATGTGTTCTCATTAAAAAATTTTATGAAAACTGCAGAAAGAATAAGAAATTCTCTTGTTAACTGCAGCTGGGACCAGTTTGATTTTTAAGAAGAATGAATTTAAAGAGTATTTAATATAGCCAAAGAAATTAGAAATGAATGAAATAATAACCTACAGTGATGTTATCATTCATTATAATAGAGATTTTATTGTTTTGAAGCTTAAGATTTTAATGGGGTTTGGAATTTGGGATTTCTTCAATATTCATTAAATTTCCTTCTGAATTAAATTTAATATAACCCATTTCTTACTGCTGATTATCAGTTCCTTTTACCACTACTTTTTGTCTAGTAAATAAATATTTAACCCTGATAACACTGGGTCTTCTTGTTTGCATCCTAAAACTTGGCAAAGAATAAAAAAAAGACAAGAACTTTTTAATTTTTTTAAGCTGAGTTTGTTTACCTTCCAGGCAAGGATGCAGGCATACGCATGCGCACACACACACACACACACATGCACACACATCCTCAGTGAAGAAATTTGTAAATTAATTTGCCAAAGGGGCAAAGTTAGGGGGTCTTATGTGGTAAAAAAAAAAAAAAAAAAGAATTTATGGTGAATATGCTAATTAAAGCTTGAAAGTTTGCTCTCTAGATAAGACAGATGAATCCACTGGTCTGTACATAGTTGGCTAAAACAGATCTTATTGTTCAAAACAAATCCTTTTGCTCTCTGGTCAGGAAAGAGTCTTCCTTTAGGTCTAGTGAGGGTCTGGCGCATTCGAGTCCCCCCAAGTTCTGGGTCCTTTTATAGCTTTAGCTTGTTGGGACCTACCGTGGTGAAGCAGAACGTTCACTTTTCATATCACTTTTTCATGGTGTTGAATTTAAAACAAACCCACATCTAAATCCGGAAAGCCTTGAAAAATAAGTAATTATTGAAATCGTTTAGGGGCAGAGACTTAACACACAAGCAGAAGTACTAACAGTGCTCTTCACTTGTCTTCTAACTCTCTTTAGCCCATCTCCCTTCCATGTCTCCAAACAAGAAACAAATAGCAAATTTTAGCCCATAAAGGCTCTTTTTTTAAGTCTGAGGGAAAGATGACCACGGAACAGTCTCTACCTTCCTTCCTGCTGGTAAATCCCTGTCTTTTATTACCTTTTCTAATCAAACTTTTAATTTCAAGTTACTTGTAGATTCACATGCAATTGTAAGAAATCATACAGTCAGATCCAATGACCCTTAACCCAGTTCCCCCCAGTGCTGACATTTTATGAAACTACAGTACCGTGTCACAACCAGATATAGACATTGATAAAGCCAAGATACAGATTAGTTTATCACCCACGGATCCCTCATGTTGGACTTTCATAGTCATACCCACCTTTCTTCCACCATCTTTGACCCCTGGCAACCACTAGGCTGTTCTCCATTTCTGTAATTTTGTTATTTCAAGAACGCTGCATAAGTGGAACCTTATGGTATGTGACCTTTTGAGATAGGCTATTTTTTAACTCAGCATAATTCCCTTGAGATTTATCCAAGTTGTTGTGTCAGTAGTTTATTCATTACTAGTACTGAGTAACATTCTATGGTATGGATGTCCCAGGGTTTGTTTAGCCGTTCAGTCATTGAAGAACATCCAGGTTGTTTCTAGTTTTTCTTCTATTAGGAATAAATCTGCTATGAATGTTTGTGCACAGATTTTTGGGAGAACATAGTTTTTATTACGCTGAGAAGATACTCAAGAATGCAGTTGCTGGGTCTTATGGTAATTGAATGTTTCGTTGTATACGAAACGACCAAATTGTTTTTCAGAGTGGCTGTACCATTTTACATTTCCACCAGCGATGAATGAGTGATTGACTCTTTTTCCGTTCTTGCCAGCGTTTTGTGTCATTATTATTTTTTACTTTAGCTATTCTGATAGGTGTATACTGACTCTCATTTTGGTTTTAATTTGCATTTCCCTTATGTAATGATGTTGAACATCTTTTTCATGCTTATTTCTCTGCCATTTTAATATACATTAATTTACCTTTTCTACTTACTCTCCCTTTTATCTGTTACCCTGATCAGCAAATCTGTAACTCAGCCCCCATCTATTTCATGTCTGCTTCTGAGAAGCTGCATGAAAGGCCTCCCTGTTGCCTCCGGGGATGATGATTTCTTCTCATCCTGGGAGGGCCGCTGTCCAAGCGCAGGACTGTGTCCCCTACTGGCCTCACAGCTGTCAGTCCTTGAGGCAGAAAGTACAGCATGTTTTGACTCCAAACCTCTACTGCACGCTGTATTTAGGTCCAGAAAAGGCACTATTTGAACCCAGTACTGCACTAAGCCTTCTCATTTAAACAGATTCTTCATTTGCTCTCGACAACTGCTTGAACAAGAACATGGGAGTGAGCAATCAGACCAGGAATAAATACATCGCAAGAAAAAGGTGTTTTTAGAAGGCACGCATAACGTGCAAAGAGACGTTTCTGCCGTCAGCTAAGCAGCCTTTTATATTACCCCCAAGCAAGTTGCACAACTTCTCCTGATTGGGTTATGAATTCTGTTGTGGATTCTCAACTCCCCGAAATACAACCAGAAGAGCCTAGGGTTGGGACAGGCGCAGTTAATTAGGTCCACTGCAGTAGGCATGGACACTATTCTGATGGGGTCTTAGAGTCTCAGGAGAGAGGAGTCATGGGAGCGTATTATTAGTGTTTTAGACCCTAGACCGGCTAGTTCTAAGCTGGCCTTGCAGAGTAAGAAACGTGGAAATTGATGGAGTTGTTATGTAATAGCTCTAACTTTGGGATTGGTGGGCTCTGAGAGGTCCGGCTATGGAAACAAGTCTTACTGAGCAAGCTGTTCCTCCTGGTAAGGAGCATGTTTGGCTGCACAGTCTTATCATCCAGGGGTAGGTAACACCTGATGTACATAACTAGGTAATTTTGCTTGGATTCAGTATTGGTTAACGTAGAGACAGGAAGCTATACCT
Source organism: Grampus griseus (assembly GCF_964374135.1). Taxonomy (NCBI): domain Eukaryota; kingdom Metazoa; phylum Chordata; class Mammalia; order Artiodactyla; family Delphinidae; genus Grampus; species Grampus griseus. The sequence goes on along the minus strand of NC_139012.1, from coordinate 18,172,169 downwards.
AGTCCCAGTACTGTTACTACAGGGAAAAGGAATTATGCTGTTTTCAGTTCTTACTTCTTTAAATATGCATAATAAGGAAATTACCCCTGTGCCAGTGGTAAGTGTATTGCCTCTCACTTCCAAATTCACCCGTCATTCCCTGACTTATGATACTGGGGCCAGACCTTGTGAACCTTTCTCCTTTGTCCACTGACATGTTAAGCCTTGTTAGTAGAAGGTGCTAGAAGGACACTGTAGGAAGAAGAGACTTCTATTCCTGGTTCCAGTGTGATTCTCCAGTGCGCTTGCTCCTGTGGCACTTGGTTAGCATGCAGGACATCCAGTGACACTCATGCCCAGTGAGTTTTAGTGGTAACATCCTTGCAGGAAGCTTCCTGGAGAGTTTCTCTGACAATCCTGAGAACGATTTCCCAGTGACACCGAGAGACTCTTGCAGGCCTCAGTGAGTTCTGTTGTTCCCATAAAAGGTGGTTTTCTCCTTGCTAGCCCCAGTTTCTAGTACCCCAGCAGACTTTCCTATCAGCCGGAAGACCGTAGCTGTTCCCTCTCCAGTGATGTCTGGATCTCAATCTTGGGAGGGGTGGGGCTCTTCCAGATTTGTTCCTTCTTTGAGCGCTCTGCCTCCATCCTATATCTGCTATTCTTATATCCTTTAGAATTCTCTTTACCCCTTTCTAGTTAATTAATCTCTTGTAAATTCTTTATATTGGTCTCTTTCTGGTCAAATTGCTATGTGGTTTTTGTCTTCTGACTGGACGCTGACTGATACAGAAGTGCTACTGTATTGGTCTCAGGAGATAGACCCACAAAGATTGGAATTTGGGATTGGATTGGACATGCCCTAGGATTTGAACATAATTCTGAGCACTTTGGCAGCAGAAAATGGGATGCTAGTATCTGTTTCATGCAGTGACATCATAATTAATCAGGTTATCGCCTATGGTTGATTTTGATGAAGAGCTAACTGCAGTAAATGCTTTGGATGCCCACCTGCGAGCAGTATTTGAACATTGTGTCTTTCATGATGGCTACAAGGACTGTGGTGTGGAACGGATTCTACTGAGCACACTGGAGTGCTCACAGAAAGAAAACGATGAGCTCAGGACCTTGAACTCTCAGCTGAAGCCCTGGTCTGAGAAACAGAGAGCTTTCTTGCCAGCCTTAACTATTCTCTTATTTATTGCAGCTCCGGGGCTGATATTGCTAAAATTAAATATAAAATTGCATTGTATCTTTTATTGAATTTTAATGCCAATTCATCTACAGTCTTTCCACATTTCTCCTTTGAAAGTTAGAGCACTAATTGGGAAAGAATGAAGTCCTGAACTTGGCATGGGGACATATGGTTGGACCCACAAGAAAATGACTGTCTTGAACCCCAAGTCACTCTGAGGCTCTCTTACCCCTGAGGTAGCTTGCCCTCCTGTGTGTGAGGAGACTGCCTGTACTTTGCTTGAAAATTTTGTGATAACCTTACCTGGGGAAGATGATTTAAAAATGAGTATTCATTCTCTTCAACTCTCACCATGACCAATCCTGGTGATTTCTAGGTTCACTGCAAAGGGGGAATCTCAGAATGCTCCAGGGAGACAAGTACACACTATGACCCAGGATAAATAATTTACATACCAAAAAGTGTGTGAGACTTTGCTATTGCACATGTTCAGAACTCTGAGGAACCTGCGTAAGAGTGGATCCAAAGGGTGTTAGACCAAAGAGTGCAGAATAAAACACTAAATAAGAATGAATTCATTTATTCAGTCTTATTATATGAGTGTACTTCCTAGAGAGTCCAGATTTAACGTGTTAGCTTGGGAAATTACCAGGAACATAGACACCTTTAATGTTTGATGCTATCAAATTTGTACCCATTACAGAACCTTCAAAATCATCTTCCATGTAGTAACTCAGTACATATTTACTGAATTGACTTGAAATCTCAATGCCTGACCTCAAGCCAAACGTATTATCAAAAGAGAAAAAGAATAATGGTAAATAAATAATAGAGAATTCACACTGCAAATAAGAAGAGTAAAAGAGATCACGGCCAACTCAAAATATTTGTTGATTTATGGATCATTAAAATGTGGAAGAGATTAACTATAATATGAAAATCCATACAATAATATATACATAGTCACCTTTATAATTACATGGGGAAATTTTTCACTAAAAATTTAGAAAAAGAAATCAAACAAAATTTTATTTTCTAGTTGTCATACATCCTATGATTGACTGTTACTTCTTACGTTTCTTACTAGTTCTTAAGTGCATAAGAATACTGGAAAGCTAAGCAGTTCTGTTCCCAGAAATAACCCAGAAACTTAAAAGGTTTCTGTGGATAGAACTATGTGTGTGAGATCTCTATTCCTGGAATCAAACTTGTCTCTAAACCATCTTTAATTTAAAAATGAAGATCACATATTAGAAAATTTTGCTAGGAAACATTATTCATCAAAGAGGAAAAATTAAATTTCTCCATTTAAAGTAATTCTCTATACTACCTTTTATTTTCAAATATAATTTACTGTAATAAATTATGTTTAGATTTAACGTTCATTGGCACAAGACAATAATAGCTAACAGCGATGCTACTGTCAAGTTTTGTAAAATCCTTGTTTCTAATTTTACTTGGTGCTAAAAATTGCAAGTAACTATTTTGAAATCATGTAAACTGGCAAGTTAGTATATGGTATTACATCATGGAGGCTATATTAAGAAACTCCAGATCAACCTGTTAGTAACTGAATTTATGTACACAGATGTATGCAGACTGCTAATTAATGGGTAAACAAGGAAAATATAATATCATGAATTGTGGTTTGCCATTCTTTGTAATAGCAAGCTAAGAAAGACATTCTGCATCAGACACTAATGCACATCAGAAAATGAAAATAGTTTTAGGTTTCCATAAGTATTTTGGATGCTGACATATATTCCATGTCTCAGACATCTTTCAGTGCTGATACTGTAATAAAGATTGCACAGTTAATTAAATGAAACTATTAACATCTTCACGGACGTTTAAGCGGTACTCTAACTTACAAGTGGAATGACTTAATTGCTATACATTTCTTCAGTCATAATGCATAATTATAAGGAATTGAAATAATGAGAAATACATGTATATACACACACACTCTGACCCGTCTATCATGAGGGAAGCGCCAAACCATGTAATCCTTATTTCTCTTGACAACACCAGCAAACATCTGTGTCTCCCTGCCCTCAGCAGGCTGTCACCTCCCCTCTGACCAGTTCTCTCCTCCACATTGTTGCTTGCCTCCTCTTGGGGATTTAACAAGAGTTTTGGCTGGATCCTCTCATCTGGACTAATGCTTAATGCCTTTGTAACTAGAATTGGGAGCGTTTTGCCTCTGGTTCTCCTTTTCCGTCCCCCCTGATCCCAGCCAACTCCTCTTTGAGGCTTCCACAGAATTGCCTTATTTTTGGTGCCTCATCAAGGAATCTGGAAAAAAAATCCATAAGCATAGATTTTAAAAGCATTTAGATGACAACACCCAATTCCTTGCTCAAATGTATTCCTTGCCAACACTAAGACTTTGTTTCTACCTTTGAATGAATTCTTTGCCCCTCCTCCCACCTCCTCACCCCTGCTTACCGTCATCTTATGGTGACTTCTAGTCTTAGGAGAAGGTTCCATCCTTAACCCACAGTAAATTGTGTTAACTAAATGTCAAGTATGATCTATACTGGTATGTCATGACGAGGTAACACGTGTGTTAACATATTGATCCCTTCAGCTGTTGGGACATCATGGCAGGGTCTTGTTGCATCCGGGTACAAACAGCCTTGTGTCATTAATTGTTTAGAAGGTGAATACTATATTCCTTAGAAGTCTTATACTTTCTACCATTTCAGTTAACATCCCTGGGATATAGATAGATATGAAGAACTTAGATAAAGATCCAGCCCTCTAAGAAAATAATTGGAAGACATGAATGAATTTTAAGGTATTTGCAGAGCAATCTCATGAGCATGTAACTCCGAATAACATGGGGCAGAATAAATCATCTACACACTCTTTTGTAATCTCTGCCATCTTAATAGAATAGCAAGTTTGCTTATAGGTATCCCTGAGATATGAGTGTAAATGGAGATTAATGATGTATTTGAACTTCTTTCCAGATATCAGATATGGGCTTTTGCATGCTAAAACTTACGAGCTGTAATATTGACTTTTGTTTAATCTTTAAGTAATTTACTCATTTTCCCCATATGTTACCTTCATATACTATAACACAAATAAAATTCAAATATTTGCATTTTTAAAATTAAATGAAATCATTAAAGGAAACAGACTAGATACTGATTTTTTCTAGGTCATGTTCCGTTTTGATCTTTAAGTATTTATATTTTAATGAAAACCTGGGGTTTATACTTCTTAAATAACGTACAGTTGTTAGAGAAAGTTTGAAGTGTTGCTTTTATCATTTAGGATGCTTTGGGGTTCAAGTAGTAACAGAATTGTTAACTCCTAACTGTTAGTACCTAAATAATAGTGATACATTATTTCATTATTATAAGTCTGGGGTTACATGGTGCCATAGTTATCAAAGAACCCATTGCTCTCCATCCTTCTCCCCTGCATTCCTGTGCACATGGGCTTTCTGCCTCTGGTTGGCCGTCACATGGTCACAATATGGCTGCTGCAGCTGCTGACACTTCATTCTCTTATAACCATGTCTCAGGCAGGATGTGCAGTTTCCTCCTGAGCATTTCGTTCATCAGGGAGGAAAACCTTTGCAAAACGTTTCTTCAGCAGGCTGCCCATTACATCTCACAATGTTATTTTTTTTCCTGGAAACTGATGGTATTTATCATTTCTGTTCTGAAATCATTAGGGACAGTGATACTAGACTTGCCCTTGGAACCCTTTGCTTAAAGTGTGAACAATTGATTTGGTAGATGTGTCAGAGAGAGATTTTTATCAATACAAACCATAGTTAACCACGTAGTTAACCACATAACTTTAGTAACAGTAAAGTAAGGAAGCATAGAGTAATGGTTAAAATTGCAAGCTTTGAATCCAGACCTCCTTGAGTTTCAGTTTTGTAATGACTACTAACTAGCTATGTGTCCTTGGGAAATTTACTTAACCTTTCTGAGTCTTAGTTTTCACAACTGTAAAAATGGGAATTATATAAAATCCAACTCAGAAATGATGTGAGGTTTAATTTAATTAACTGATATAACATTACGTGTTTTTTGAAAATTTATTTCTTTATTTATATATTTATTTATTTTTGGCTGCTTTGGGTCTTTGTTGCTGTGCACAGGCTTTCTCTAGTTGCAGTGTGTGGAGGCTACTCTTTGTTGCAGCGTTCAGGCTTCTCATTATGGTGGCTTCTCTTTGTTGCGGAGCATGGGCTCTAGGCACGTGGGCTTCAGTAGTTGTGTGCACGCGGGCTCAGTAGTTGTGGCTTGTGGGCTTTAAAGCGCAGGCTCAGTAGCTGTGGCACATGGGCTTAGTTGCTCCACGGCATGTGGGATCTTCCTGGACCAGGGCTCAAACCCGTGTCCCCTGCATTGGCAGGCAGATTCCACTGCACCACCAGGGAAGTCCCAATATTATGCTTAAAACAGTACATGCTCAATTAATGGCAGCTATTCCTGTACTTTTACTAATGACTAAGAGAAACTGAAGAAAATTCCAGTGTTCTCATGCCTAGAAAGTGATGGATGTGGATTCAATCTCTGGTCATTCTAAATTCAGAGTCCCTGGTTCTCTGGACTTACTGTATCTTATTCCTTGTTGTAACTTTGCTAGCATGCTGCAGACACAGACATAGGGTGAATATTATTAATTCATTAATTGACTGGTCATTTGCTTATGGAGAAAGAGAAGAATACACTATATATAGCAAGAAGAAGAGTCTTAGATTTTGTGTATATTTTACTTAACCTTTTAAAAACCATGACATTAATTCTGCCATGAGTTTATACTTAAAGCATATGAATATCATTGCATTTTTTGAAAGTCAACTTTTGAGCTTGTAATAAAAGTTACTTTTCTCAAGCTAAAAGTTCCAAGAATATTTAATTTGGGGATCAAAACATTATTCTATATGATATTTAAAAGAAACTTTATGACAGTGTTTTGTGTTTCTGAGAATATAATACAGCTTTGCAAATGAATTCTCAACTCTACCCATGGGTTTGGGATTGGCCTACTTCTACTTCAGATACACGGCAGGGCACATAAAGTTCTTAGGCAGACAGCAAAGAACATTTGTTCAATTTATTACCCCAGAGGAAGAGGCAATAAATAATTAGGAGAGCGGTTTGCAGAGGGGGTGGTTATTGGCAAGGAATCCTATGCAAGATTCAGGAGGTATGAAGGTGGAAGAGAGTGTGTGTTAAGATAAAGCAAACATCTACTTACAGTCTTGATTGTTTGTCCTAGACCCCATGCCTGGCACACAAACAGATATTACCTATTATTATTTACATTATTAATGGCATATATATATGTATTTTGAGGGACTGTATTCATTTCCTAGAACTGCTATAACAAATTACTACAAACTGGGTGGCTTTAAACAACAGAAATTTATTTTCTCACCGTTCTTGAAGGCAGAAGTCCAAAATCAAGGTGTGAGCAGGGTGGGTTCCTTCTGGATGTCCTGAGGGTGAATCTGTTACATCAATCTCTTGTAGCTTCTGGTGGCTGTTGGCAGTTCTTGGTGTTCATTGGCTTGTAGATCCATCATTCCAATCTCTGCCTCTGCCTTCATATGGCTTTATCTTTTGTGTTTGTCTTATTATAAGGACATTGGTTAATAGATTTAGAGCCCACCCGCTAATCCAGAATGATCTCATTTCAAGATCTTTAACTTAATCACATCTGCAAAGACGCTTTTTCCAAATAGAGTCACAGTCACAGGTTCTGGGAAGACATATCTTCTGGAAAGTCACCATTCAACCTACTGCAGACTCAAAAAATTTGTTAATGTTCGTTTTGAATTTCTTAGCAAAAAAGATGTAAAATTTTCATGTGAATGAGAATGGCTTAGATCACCTATTTAAAGTGCACGCCCCTGAGCCAATTCCCAGAGATCCTATCGAATTACTATAGGTATGTGCATGTCAGGAAGCACATGGATGCTTCTGATGCAAATAAGCCTTCGATGCATTTTGAGAAACATGCTCAGAGGAGGCTAATCCTAGGAGAAGCAAAATAAAATATTTACCTAAAACTTTTTTTAAAAAATTAATTTATTTTATTCATTTTACTTTTGGCTGCGTTGGGTCTTCATTGCTATGCGCGGGCTTTCTCTAGTTGCGGCGAGCGGGGGCTACTCTTCATTTGCAGTGCGCAGGCTTCTCATTGCGGTGGCTTCTCTTGTTGCAGAGCACGGGCTCTAGACGCGCGGGCTTCAGTAGTTGCAGCACGCAGGCTCAGTGGTTGTGTCTCGCGGGCTCTAGAGAGCAGGCTCAGTAGTTGTGGCACACGGGCCTAGTTGCTCCGCGGCATGTGGGATCTTCCCAGACCAGGGCTCAAACCCGTGTCCCCTGCATTGGCAGGCGGATTCTTATAACCACTGCACCAACAGTGAAGCCCTAAAACTTTACCTCAGTAAAAAGGAAGGCACATCTCAGATCCATATGACATTGTACTTCAGTACAAACTTGTTAGGAGGGATTTAAGGGATTTTTAATTTTGAAAACTAATTAGTCAGTCAAAACATTAAGTGGGTATTCTTCAAGGTGAACAGTTTTGAGAGTATGTGACAAAATTAATTGAAATATTTTCCTTCCAATTTTTAGCTAGCAAAATAAATCATGAAAGCATTTAGCAGTAATTGGGAAATGAGAGGCAAATGTGTTAGAGAAGAGAATTTGGGACTATGTTTACCTTCACTGTCTCCACAGGCTCCTGTCCTCACTCTTCTGTTTTAGATCCTGGGTTGGGGTTTTTCTCAGAGCCAGCCCTGTCCCATAAGCTTACTACTCCACCTTTATAGACTTAAAAAGGCAGATGATCAGAATTAAAGTCCTTTACAGGAACCTTGGAAATTCCTTTTTTGGGGCAGAATGGATCAAGTTGGGAAGGGTGTGTGTGTGTGTGTGTGTGTGTGTGTGTGTGTGTGTGTGTGTGTGTGTGTGTGTGTGTGTGTGTGTGTGTGTGTGTGTGTGTGTGTGTGTGTGTGTGTGTGTGTGTGTGTGTGTGTTTTAAAAGCAACTGTTGTAATCTTTTGTTTAGATGCTCTTTACCTGCAGCATATTTCTGGGTCTTCCACATTGCTAATTTACTTTTTTTTTTCGGTCAGGATCTTAGTTCCTGACCAGGGATTGAACCCGGGCCCTTGGCAGTGAGAGCAAGGACTCCTAACCACTGGACCACCAGGGAATTTCCCATGTTGCTAATTTAAAATGGGGTTATAGATGCCAGCTAACTCCTTGCTTCTCAGAGTGTGATCTGTGACCAGCAGCATGGCCATGGCCTGGGAGCTTATTACAAATACAGAACCTCAGGCATCTTTCAGAACTTCTGAATCAGAATCTGTATTTTAACACACTTTCCAAAGGGTTTCCTGTGCTCATTAAAGTTTGAGAAGCTGAACAAACGTATTCAATGCTTCAACAGATCAGCAGGTGCTTTTAATACAGGAGACAATCCTTGTAACGGTTCCCAAGGTAACCTTTCCCAAGTGATTTTCAGAACTCAAACTATTGAAGTGATACGGAGTTATTCTTTTCTGTAGTGCCTCACGTACTAATCTCGTGTTATGAAATCTATAAAAATTGAGGAAAAAATTGTATTTTATGGGGAACAAAAACTTACATCGGAACTTTAGAACTACTAGAAGAATCAAGATATGATCCTTGGTGGTGTGCAGGTAGGCCTCTAGCAAGATATACCTATATTTAAAGTCCTGAGTCATATGTCACATTGCTAGGAACAAAGTAGAGCTTTTATTGAATAATGGAATGTAGTTTTGGTGTTTTGCTACAGTATAAAGATAGGTTCTTTTTAAAAATTTTCCATGTATTTTGCCTTTAATATTGTGCAGGTTTGTTAAAGATCAATATGAACCAGAAAGTCCACCAGTGCTTTTCTTAAAATCAATTTTACATAGAAAATCATGTACAATATTTTATTTCTTCTTTAAGGTAAGGTATGCCCATGAAATTTTATAACATGTAAAATAGACATCGTAAACTATTACAAATTAATATGAGTGAAAGCCGAGGCAGAGAAGAAAGTTGAGCAACAGACCAAGGAATAGATAAAAATTTAGGACTTAAAAGTGTCATATCGAATTAGTGGGAAAAGATATTTTGTTCAATAAATGATAGTAGGGCACCAGCTGCACATTTATGGAAAATTAGATTTTTTTGCATCTCATATTATACGCCAAGATAGTTTCTAGATCAGTATTTCTAAACATTGTTTTTATTAACACCTGTAAAGAGCCTTTATAGATATATATGTTTTTCCTAATTCACTCTCCCTCCCCGAAAATTTAATGACACAGATATAGTCTATTTATGTACTGTAGCCCTTTGGAGAATAGGAATGATTTTAATACCGAACATTTTCTGTCCTTTTCCCCTCAACAAACAATTTTGCCCCTTTGGGGGTGGTATGGCTGCAATGAGAATGCATGTCCAAGAATCTAGAAAAAGTAAAGTTTTAATGTAACAAAATAATTACAGAATAAAATAACTTAAGTAGATGTTTACAACTTTAGGGTGATTAAGCCCCTTCAAAGGAAAATAATAAAAGACAAAATGCACAAAAGAGGTATTGGTGTCTCTTGATACCAATTGAAAAACCTTCTGAACTATAAAAATCATCATGGTAGACAAAACTTTTAACTTGCATCTGTCTAGATCCATCTTGACAAAGAGATAGCACCAGAAAGTTAACAGTGGTTACTTCTTATTGAGGTTATCGTGCATTTGAAGATGTTCGTCCACACATTTTTTACAGTGAGCATTACTATCATAATCAGAAAACATTTAAAATTTATAGCTTTCTAACGGAATACCTGTGATTATGTTATTTAAACCACTCACCTATCTCAAGGATCTTGCTGTAATTTCCACTTGATATTTGAGAATACACGGTTTAGAGCGGTTACTTGAGCGCCAGCATTTACAGTGAGTAAACGTTAGAGCTTATGTTTGAACTAAGTAATCTCTGACTTTAGAGGTGTTACTGAATAAATCGGTCCTGCTGCTTGCCCCTGCAAATTCAGTTACGTACTCATAAATGGTATAGGAGAAAGGTGCCTTTAATCAGAATGCCGGCAATCCGGGGAGATGGTGGACTCAGCTTCTCCCAGAAACCACCTCTGAAGATTCTGCTCAGCCATGCAAGTTTTTAAAGAGAAACAGAGAAGTAATCTCAGTTACTCATTGAGATAGGGGCTCAGAGTTGTCTCCATTCCCCACCGCGGGCAGGCTTGTGTGCAGGCTTGTTGACTCCTTGTGGCCTTTCTGTAGATGCCGTCTTGTTCGCACAGTTTGTTCAGGAGATTCCTGAAGGGGAAGCTAGGAAAGAGATCTGGTCCTCTGTTAATTACTTATTCTTCATTTCTACTTCTCTGATCTACAGAGAGAACCGACAAGTTAGGCGAGGTATTATGTGATTAAAAGATTTGAAAGGTGTGCTTGGGCCGGAGGTGAATAGAGCACGGGGGTGCCTGGTATAAAAGTTAGTTACAATATAGCTTTGCTAAAGTGACAGGAAAAGGGGCTTCCTGCTGAGGGCAGTTTCCTGTAAACAGCTGCATATAAAGGGTTTGAAATTCCTATAATGTATGATTTTTCTCTAAGCTATTTTTTAAGGCTTAAAGCCATCATCTATGATTTCTACATTCACCAATTGCCGTTTTGAAATGGTTTTGCTTCCACTGTGGATGTGGTTTGATGAACCATTAGGTGGGATGTATACTCTGATGAGCTTGGCACTCAGAATTCTGGGTCCCTCTGGAACTGACATTTAGAAAGAGTCAAAATTCTTAGCCACATAAAGTCTTAATTAGAAAAGCATGTAACTCTCTAATTAGTTTCTATTATACATAAAGGCGATAACCTATTAAAAAACACATAAATTGCCTCAGCAGTTAACTTTTGTTGTCCTAATTGGTTCCTGTTTATCTTGCTTCCCTTGTTTGTTTGATGCTTAGGTGTGTATAAAATGTCCCACATTCTCATCGTGCTTACCTTTGTTTTTAATGCTTCTGGTCTTTGCACCACTTCACAAGTAATTGTTTTATAAAACATTGGGGGTCCTTCTTGGATAGTAATTCAGAGTCTATTTTATTAGCCAGAGTCAATGTCAACTTTTAATTGATGATTAGCATACAAGTGTAACTAATGCCTTTTATTCTGTACTTGGATAGAAATATTCAACTTATTCCAGGTCTTGTGGTATGCTAGTTTTCTTTATCCATTTGTCAATCTGGGGACCTGTGTTCACTCCCAATTCTTTGTTTTTATTACACTTGTTGCCAAAAATCCGGAGTCATGAAGGTATATTGATGAAAATTAAGGCACCAGTCAACACAACTTCACTTAATTAGAAGATTCTGGCAGAACTGAGAGAAGTTGAGGAACGATGGCCCCCATTATTTCTGATTCCCCCATAAATCTCTCTGATGTTCTGGGAAGAACATGGGTGTTGGCAAACCAGGTTAACTTTAAAGGGGTGAGCCGAATTTTATCCAGCTTAAGTCCGGGGATGCGTAACTTGGTCCCTGGTTTGCAAGGCAGAGCTGTCAGGAGCTCATCTGAGAATGATGAGGTAGACTCATGGACAGGTTCTTGTGTGTTGGCCCACTTGGAAATCAGTGGTGTAACACATCTGCCTGAATCTTGTGTAATCTACTCTTTTTTTTTTTTTTTTTTTTTACGGTGTGCGGGCCTCCCACTGTTGTGGCTTCTCCCGTTGCGGAGCACAGGCTCCAGATGCGCAGGCTCAGCGTCCATGGCGCATGGGCCAAGCCGCTTCGCGGCATGTGGGATCCTCCTGGACCGGGGCACGAACCCATGTCCTCTGCATCGGCAGGCGGACTCTCAACCACTGCGCCACCAGGGAAGCCCAACTCTTAAGTGTCTTATATTGCACATGTATACAAGCAACATGCCAAATACAGATCATTTCTTATATAGTTATTAGGACAATTCAGGGAAGGCGACTACAGTCAAGAGAATGTTTTTGGGTTAATTCCTGGTACCATGCATGTTAAAAAGCAATAAAGTGAATATCTTTAGAGCTATTCAGTATTTTCATTCAAAAACATATTTGAATCATCACTATATGAAATGCCTTTTAAGAGCTCCAAATGTAGCTGTGTGTTCAATACGCTTTACTCTCAAATACTTGAACATGTAAAATTGTATACTGATAATTTTTTTCTAGTAGCAATATCAGACTAATTTCCTAATTATATATTATACAAACATATTAAAATCAGTTTATATTCTTGAACACTAGTTAAGATGGAAGTAAGACTTGGTTACAGATAATCTTCTGGATAGATAAACGTGGTGAGATGTAGTTAAAATGGACGCTAATGAGAAAGTAAGTGTTCCAATAAAAATGAAAACTTGTTTTTCCTCAAAATTTTATCACTTATATGTGTGTGTGTGTGTGTATGTGTGTGCATGTGTGTATTTATATCCATATCTTTCTCTATTTTGTCACTACATCTTGCCACTTGGTTGGTCATCTCTAGAAAATAGATAAGGGAAGGAAACTGATCAAACTTGTATCAAAAACTGCAAGAAAAATGACATTGTCTTCAAGGGTAAACACTTTATTCTTTTTTTTTTCTAAACTGATTTTTTAAAAATTAATTAATTAATTTTTGTCTGCGTTGGGTCTTCGTTGCTGGGCATGGGCTTTCTTTAGTTGCAGGGAGCGGGGGCTACTCTTCATTGTAGTGCGTGGGCCTCTCATCGAGGTGGCTTCTCTTGTTTAGCATGGGCTCTAGGCACGCGGGCTCAGTAGTTGTGGCGCACGGGCTTCGTTGCTCCACAGCATGAGGGATCTTCCCGGACCAAGGCTCGAACCCGTGTCCCCTGCATTGGCAGGCAGATTCTCAACCACTGCGTCACCTGGGAAACCCCTATTCATTTTTTAAGCTTAGAAATTTTAAATTTGTAGCCATAATGTAAGAAAAAAAATTCAGAAGTCTGTTTACATTTGAATACAGTCAGAGTCATTTTGTTTTCTGGGACTCATTTGCCACGTAGTAGCTCAAGAATGCAATTTGGGAAGAAGGGACATTTGGTTTCTAGTCTATCGTGAACTGTGTGACTTTAGATATGGCACTTGAACTATCTGGGCTTTAGTTTCTAAGCTGTAAAATAAGAAATTATTTAGCTTTAACATACTTGGTAATTCTGACAGCCCATAAGGTAGCTCCAAATGCCTCAGGCAATAGCAGTGTCAGAATCAGGTGACACATTAACATACAGGGGACGTAGATGGTTTTCTGGAATTTGATTCTACAGGGTCAACAAGAGGGCCAGCAGGGGACCTATAATTCAAGCATTGATATTAAAAGTCTCTTCAGTCAAGAAGTAAGAATAAATACACAATCAGAAAACAGTCTATCAGAAATCAGACCTAAAATATTAGCAAGCCATAGAGATGCTTTAGCAAGAAGAAGGACACCTTATGGGTGTGCCTACCATGTGCCAAGCAGTGATTTTATCTTTCCTCTCAACTGCCCTGAGAATAAAAGGGTTTCCCCCAATATAAATACATTATCTGAAACACGAAGGTTAGGTAACTGGCCTAATGTCACATTAAATTAGGATCTAGGCCTCTGGCTGTCTTCTAATATGATGACTAGTTACAACGGTGCCTAGTTGGACGTTAGATTTCCCAGGTGCACTTTAAAAATACAGATTGCTAGACATCGTCCCAGATTAGTGGATTTAAAACTCTGGGCATGAGGGCATGAAATTTGTTTCGCTAGAGAGTTCTAGAAACAACTTTGCTGCCAGCTTGGTTTGAGAAAGATGCTAGTCCCAAGTCCATACAGAAGAGAAAGAGGACCGAGGAATAGAAGTAACATGTACTGCAAAATCTGTCATATTTAATTATTGAATTAGTTTTCAAGCACAACTTCTGAAGTTTTACTTTCTATGAAATCCTAATTCTATCCATCTCAAACCGTACAACCTTCTTCTTCCAACTCTTTTACTACATTGAATTTGTTGGAAAGTATTTAAATACCAAAATTAAAAAAAAAACTGTTTTACTTTCTTTCTTGGAAAAAAGACTGTTAAATTATAGTATAAAAGAGTTGTTTCTAATGATACTCACATTTACTGAAATAAATGAAATAGAAACCCTTTATGAATCAGATTGTGTTTGTTCCATGGATTTTGAAGCTTACTGCTAATTGACACTTCGAAAAGCCCTAGTACTGCCCATTTAAAGATAGGGTACATTGAAAATGCATCTTTAAAAGAGCTATTTGCAACTGGAAAATAGAGATGTTGAGAATAACCAGCCTTTACAAGGAAATACTTAGCCTTTAGCTAGCATAGAATCTTTTTTCCTAAGGAGAACATAACATTTTATATGCATATTAAAACTATGCCCTCTGGCAGAAAAGTCCTATTGACTAGCTGTATGATGCTTAATTTAATAGCCTGCAGGTTTTTTGTTCTTCTCTACATGTTAATTGGTTATTCCCTTAAAAGTTTTTTTTTAGTTTAGACGAAATAGAAAATGTATGAGGTCAATTTGGTGGCTACAAAATGAGAAAGCAGTGACTTTTTCCATTACTAATATTTTGAGTAACAGGGCTATTTTCTTTAAGAGTATGCTTATAAGCAGCTATACATTTGAAAAACTATTTTTATACTGTATCCATTATGGTTTTCCTCCTTTCTAGTTGCCACATTACTTTCAGTGACAAAAAGAGTTATAAGATAATAAAGGAAATAACAAAACTGAAGCAATATTAAGATTATATAAATGTCAATAATCCAGTAATTTAGGCCAGATTTATTCAGTATAAAAACGATTATATAAAAATATCAATGAAGAGGTAAGTAGGAATGTCCTGAATTTTGACAGTCAAAAACAATGTAGGCAAAACCAGAGGCTAAGAATAAATAGGGAAAAGTAAAATAATGAAGTAAAACTATTTAAAATAAGCTAAGTGGGAAGGAAAACGCTCATGTATCAGTCAGGTTCCCAGCAGCTAACAGCACTGAGTGTTGGGATTTGTTTTTTTGTTTTTTGTTTTTTTCATCAATTTTATTTATTATATTTAGTTTTTGGTTGCGTTGGGTCTTCGTTGCTGCACACGGGCTTTCTGTAGTTGTGGTGAGCAGGGGCTAGTCTTCATCACGGTGCACGGACTTCTCACTGCAGTGACTTCTCTTGTTGCGGAGCACAGGCCCTAGGCACATGGGCTTCAGTAGTTGTGGCACGCAGGCTCAGTAGTTGTGGCACACGGGCTTAGTTGCTCCGCGGCATGTGGGATCTTCCCGGACCAGGGATTGAACCCGTGTCCCCTGCATTGGCAGACAGATTCTCAACCACTGTGCCACCAGGGAAGTCCCGAGTGTTGGGACTTTTGAGGAAACTTTTCAGTTTACAGAGGTGGGTGCTGAATTAAAGGAACCACAGGGGTTGTTAAGGCACTCAGGGATGAGCAGCATTCGGAAGACATCACACCTGTAGGTGCAAGGGGAAGAGCTGTGTTACTAGAGTCTGCAGAGATGTAGAGCAGTGGGAGGGGCCCCTCCTGCCAGAAACTGGTCCGAAAGGTCCGTAGTCAAGCCAGAATGGCACAGAAGCAGAGAGGAAGTGGAAATTCCCTGTCATTGCCTCTCGCTGGCCAAACTCAACTGAAAAGCACTGACTAAACCAAGGTTCTAGATGGTTTGAATTTACACGTAACTCTTAATATCACACTTTGCAGCTTCACAGTGGATTACTTAACAGTTTTTAGCCTCTGGTCCATCTGATTTTTTTTTCTTTTGCATGTGAAAAGACATACTTTACATGTTCCCCTCCTTTTCTTGTGTCAGAATTTTTGCATAGATTCTCTGTTCCACCCACTCTCCATTCCTACCTCACTTTGGCATGAGGGCTCTACTGCCCAGGCTTGTGTTTTCCCTAAAATAATACGAGTAGATTCCTGGTTCTGCCTATCCCTCTTGGCACCATGTGGATTCCCCTGCTGTCAACTGACTGAAGGGCTGGATGATGTGGGCTTCCCTTTAGTTACTTAGCTGTCGCATGAGGGTTGTGGAAGCAGTTGAACACTTGAGAAATAAAACTTGAGAGATATGGTTCATTTTCTCCATATATTTGTTGAAATAGTGCCAGTGAATCTGAGCTCAGCCAGCTGAGGAAGATATACTGGCTTAGTAGAGAGAACTATTAATCTTTAAATTATAAATTGTCTTTCCACCACCCCTTCACCCTCACAGGCTCGGCAGTGCCTCTGCCACTTTGGAAAAAAGTTTCCTTGGAGAAAAGTCCCAGGTTTCTGTACTTCCTCTTTGATGACCTGCTGTTACCTCCTTCTACTCTTGGCTGTTGTTGATGCATCCCTATGCAATCCACTCCTCATTTATTGTTCCTTCTCTCTCTCCCTCTCTAGGCCAGAAAATCATAGGATTGTCCTAGTATGTGCAGAATACATTTGATGGTATTCAACATCCATTTATGGTAAAAACATTTAGCATCTACAAATAGAAGTGAATTTGATAGAGGTATCTAGAAAAATGTCATATTTCAAACGTCATATTTAATAATAAAATATTGATAACGGGCTCTCTTGGAGAGGCAACAATGATGCCCACTATCACCACTTCTATAAAAAAATACTATTGGATGTGTTAGTAAAATAAGGCAAGTAAAAGAAATAAAAAGTATACCATTGGAAAGGAACAAAAATGTTATTTTTTGATATGATGATATTAAAGAATTCCATAATTATTTACATACTTGAAGAATTAAAATTATGAAGTGAATTTCACCGAAGCCATGGACATAAGGTCAAGATTAAAACACTATTTCAATATACCAACAATAAAATAAAGTTTACCAACAATATAAACTAAAAATGAAATGTAACAACAATAAAATAAAATTTAAAAGAGAGATGCCATTTACAGTAGCACCAACAATATCAAATACCTAGGACTGACAAAACTGCTACACAGGATAGTGAAATACTATTGAGAATAACTGATCTATAAACTCAAAGCAATCTGAATAAAACTTTTGTTAGGTTTTTTTTTCTTTTTGGTAGAAATTGAAATGCTGATTTCAAAATTTATATGTAAATGAAAAGGGACAAAAATAGGTTTAAGTTAGCTGAGACCCTCTTGAAGAAGGAAGTGGGAGGACTTAACACTTCCCGAAATAAAGACTCTTTTGTAAAGTTATAGTCCGTAATATAGGGTACACAGAGTGCAGAAACATATCCACAAATATATGAAAATTTGATTTAAGATAATTACTTCATTTTAATAAATATTAACAACTATTGCTGACTCAGTTGGACAATCCAAAGGGGAAAAATGAAACTTGACCTCTATACCATTCACACAAAAATATCAATTCTGTGTGAAATGTTGATTTAAATGTAGAAGGAAAAATACTGCAAATATTTTCATAACATTGGAATAAGGAATAATTTCTTAAGCAAGACATAAAAATCATTAACCATACTATAAGAGAAGACTGAAAATTTGGACTACATTAAAACTAAGAACTCCTATTAATAAAGACTCCAATATAGAATGAAAGGTAAATCAGAGGTGGAGGATATTTGCAACACATATATTAAAAATGGGCAAGAAACTTGAGTAGGTGCTCTACAAAGCAGACTATCTAAATGTCCAATAAACACATGAAAGTTATTCAATCTCAGTAGCAGAGAAGTGCAAATCAATGGCTCAAATGTTAAAAGACTGACAATACTAAATTTAGGCAAAGATGGTGAACTCTCATACACTACTGGTGGGAATGAAAATTAGCACAATCATTTTGGAAACAGTTTACTAATATTGAACACATTCATAATCTAACCCAGCAATTCTACTTCTGAGTATATACCCAACAGAAATACATACACATGAAAACCAAGATGCTATAGAAGACTTTTCATAACAACATTATTGTAATAGTCAAAAAGTTGAGACAACTCACATGTCAATCAACACTAAAAAGAATGGATAGACTGTAGTCTACTCATTCAATGAAATACTATGCAACAGTTAATATGAATGAACTGAAGCTAACATGGATGAATCTTACAATCATAATGTTGAGTGAAAGGAACTACAGTATGTATATGGAACCTAATCAGACTTAAAAGCTTTTGCACAGTGAGGGAAACAATCAACAAAATGAAAAAGCAACCTGTTGAGTGGGAGAAGATACTTGCAAACAATAAATCTGATAAGGGGTTAATAGTAAAAATATATACAGAACTTATACAACTCAATATCAGTGAAACCAAATAACCTGATTAAAAAATAGGCAGAAGAGTAATGGCCTATATGGGAAAAGAATCTAAAAAAAAAGAAAAAGAGTGGATATATGTATAACTCATTCACTTTGCTGTACACCTGAAACTAACACAGCTTTGTAAATCAACTATACTACAATAAAATTTTTTTAAAAAAGAACAGAAGAAACAACCTGATTAAAAAATGCCTAAATAGACATTTTCCCAAAGAGGACATACAGATGGCCAACAGGCACCTGAAAAGATGCTCAACATCACTAATCATCTGGGAAATTCAAATCAAAACAACAATGAGATATCATCTCACACCTGTCAAAATGGCTATCACCAAAAAGACAACATTCCCACTGTTGGTGGGAATGTAAATTGTTACAGCCACTATGGAAAACATTAGGGAAGTTCCTTAATTTTTTGAGCAACATTATTTATAATAGCTAAGATGTAGAAGCAACCTAACTGTCCATCAACAGATAAATAAATAAAGAAGATGTGGTATATATATGTACACAATGGAATATTACTCAGCCATAAAAAAGAATGAAATCTTGCCATTTACAACAACATGGATGGGCCTGGAGGGTATTATGCTTAGTGAAATAAGTCAGACAGAGAAAGACAAATACAGTATGATTACACTTATATGTGGAATCTAAAAGATAAAATAAATGAACAGTTATAACAAAATGGAAACAGACTCACAGATACAGACTACAAACTAGTGGTTATCCTAGGGGAGAGAGAGAGGGGAGGGGGGGGGCAAAATAGGGGAAGAGGATTAAGAGGTATAAACTACTAGATATAAAATAAATAAGTTGCAAGTATGTAATGTACAACATGGGGAATATAGTCAGTACTTTATAATGACTTTGTATGGAGTATAATCTATTAAAATTACTATGAATTACTATGTTGTACACCTGGAGCTAATATCATATTTTCAGTTAAGTCTGATTCAAAAATAAAGTCAGTTATCTATTAAGGAGCTCCAAAAAAGAAAGAACTATGTATATGGTATTATTCTTTTTTTTTTTTATGTTCAGCTACCTATATTCATCATTTTTATTTTTAATTTTTTATTTTATTTTAAACATCTTTATTGGAGTATAATTGCTTTACAATGGTGTGTTAGTTTCAGCTTTATAACAAAGTGAATCAGTTATACATATGTTCCCATATTTCTTCCCCATGATTTTTAATGGTGTTCCTCTGAAGTACCTCATGGTAATTCTCTAAATGTCTCGTTCCCACAACTGAGTGGAAAGCCATTACTTTATTTTAATTAGGAAGTTGGGACTTGGATACCATCAGAGAAAATCTTTCTGACTTAAAAAATTGAAGATTTTTCATTTAAAATTGTCTCAATTTTACTAGTGAAGAAACATGCTTAATTAACAAATAGAAGTTTAAAATGAATCTACAGTTTGCTTAATTCTAGTAAATGTTAACTCAAATAACTTTTCATTGTTTTCTGTGGAAGCTCTTCCTTGTGAGGTTTAAATAAAGGAAGAATTTGTGTTTTCCTTACTATTACCTTAAAATGGTTGACCTGATTATGATTAGTGAAACATATTTAAATATCAAGGGCATACACTGACTTTTCTAAGGCACAGAGCTGGCTCTACCTAAACTAGTCAAGTAGGAAGAGTTTATGCATGGTATCCAGAGTCTCTTTTCTCCAACATTATTCCAAACTTTCCCTCTCTTTTCCAACTTCCTCTGAGGTATTGTGTCCACATGGCTTTTTCTGCCTTTCCCCTGTCTCCACCTGCTCTCAGAAAATCACTGACTTAAAGAAGACATGATTAATATGCATTAGAACTGTTCCTTCCAATGGTAGATATGTTTTAGTCTGTATTCTGGATCATAATCTAATATTAGAGGTCTCATCTGGCCCCCAGATGTTATTGAAGCATTTTGAACTAGTTGCTAAAATACGGAAATAAGGAGATTTAGCAAGAACCTCCAGATTTATGGTAGCTCTTTTTTTTTTTTTAACATCTTTATTGGAGTATAATTGCTTTACAATGGTATGTTAGTTTCAGCTTCACAACAAAATGAATCAGTTATATATATACATATATTCCCATATCTCTTCCCGCTTGCGTCTCCCTCCCTCCCACCCTCCCTATCCCACCCCTCCAGGCGGTCACAAAGCCCCGAGCTGATCTCCCTGTGCTATGCGGCTGCTTCCCACTAGCTATCTACCTTACGTTTGGTAGTGTATATATGTCCATGCCTCTCTCTCGCTTTGTCATACCTTACCCTTCCCCCTCCCCATATCCTCAAGTCCATTCTCTAGTAGGTCAGTAGGACACAGTCTTTATTCCTGTCTTACCCCTAGGTTCTTCATGACAGTTTTTTTTTTTTTCTTAAATTCCACATATATGTGTTAGCATACGGTATTTGTCTCTCTCTTTCTGACTTCACTCTGTATGACAGACTCTAGGTCTATCCACCTCATTACAAATAGCTCAATTTCGTCTCTTTTTATGGCTGAATAATATTCCATTGTATATATGTGCCACATCTTCTTTATCCATTCATCCGATGATGGACACTTAGGTTGTTTCCATCTCTGGGCTATTGTAAATAGAGCTGCAATGAACATTTTGGTACATGACTCTTTTTGAATTATGGTTTTCTCAGGGTATATGCCCAGTAGTGGGATTGCTGGGTCATATGGTAGTTCTATTTGTAGCTTTTTAAGGAACCTCCATACTGTTCTCCACAGTGGCTGTATCAATTTACATTCCCACCAACAGTGTAAGAGGGTTCCCTTTTCTCCACACCCTCTCCAGCATTTATTGTTTCTAGATTTTTTGATGATGGCCATTCTGACTGGTGTGAGATGATATCTCATTGTAGTTTTGATTTGCATTTCTCTAATGATTAGTGATGTTGAGCATTCTTTCATGTGTTTGTTGGCACTCTGTATATCTTCTTTGGAGAAATGTCTATTTAGGTCTTCTGCCCATTTTTGGATTGGGTTGTTTGTTTTTTTGTTATTAAGCTGCATGAGCTGCTTATAAATTTTGGAGATTAATCCTTTGTCAGTTGCTTCATTTGCAAATATATTCTCCCATTCTGAGGGTTGTCTTTGGTCTTCTTTATGGTTTCCTTTGCTGTGCAAAAGCTTTTAAGTTTCATTAGGTCCCATTTGTTTACTTTTGTTTTTATTTCCATTTCTCTAGGAGGTGGGTCAAAAAGGACCTTGCTGTGATTTATGTCATAGAGTGTTCTGCCTATGTTTTCCTCTAAGAGTTTGATAGTTTCTGGCCTTACATTTAGGTCTTTAATCCATTTTGAGCTTATTTTTGTGTATGGTGTTAGGGAGTGATCTAATCTCATACTTTTACATGTACCTGTCCAGTTTTCCAAGCACCACTTATTGAATAGGCTGTTCTTTCTCCACTGTACATTTCTGCCTCCTTTGTCAAAGATAAGGTGACCATATGTGCGTGGGTTTATCTCTGGGCTTTCTATCCTGTTCCATTGATCTATATTTCTGTTTTTGTGCCAGTACCATACTGTCTTGATTACTGTAGCTTTGTAGTATAGTCTGAAGTCAGGAAGCCTGATTCCTCCAGCTCCATTTTTCGTTCTCAAGATGGCTTTGGCTATTTGGGGTCTTTTGTGTTTCCATACAAATTGTGAAATTTTTTGTTCTAGTTCTGTGAAAAATGCCAGTGGTAGTTTCATAGGGATTGCATTGAATCTGTAGATTGCTTTGGGTAGTAGAGTCATTTTCACAATGTTGATTCTTCCAATCCAAGAACATGGTATATCTCTCCATCTATTTGTATCATCTTTAATTTCTTTCATCAGTGTCTTATAATTTTCTGCATACAGGTCTTTTGTCTCCTTAGGTAGGTTTATTCCTAGGTATTTTACTCTTTTTGTTGCAATGGTAAATGGGAGTGTTTTCTTGATTTCATTTTCAGATTTTTCATCCTTAGTGTATAGGAATGCCAGAGATTTCTGTGCATTAATTTTGTATCCTGCTACTTTACCAAATTCATTGATTAGCTCTAGTAGTTTTCTGGTAGCATCTTTAGGCTTCTCTATGTATAGTATCATGTCATCTGCAAACAGTGACAGCTTTACTTCTTCTTTTCCGATTTGGATTCCTTTTATTTCCTTTTCTTCTCTGATTGCTGTGGCTAAAACTTCCAAAACTATGTTGAGTAAGAGTGGTGAGAGTGGACAACCTTGTCTTGTTCCTGATCTTAGTGGAAATGCTTTCAGTTTTTCACCATTGAGGACGATGTTGGCTGTGGGTTTGTCATATATGGCCTTTATTATGTTGAGGAAAGTTCCCTCTATGCCTACTTTCTGCAGGGTTTTTATCATAAATGGGTGCTGAATTTTGTCAAAAGCTTTCTCTGCATCTATTGAGATGATCATATGGTTTTTCTCCTTCAATTTGTTAATATGGTGTATCACGTTGATTGATTTGCGTATATTGAAGAATCCTTGCATTCCTGGAATAAACCCCACTTGATCATGGTGTATGATCCTTTTAATGTGCTGTTGGATTCTGTTTGCTAGTATTTTGTTGAGGATCTTTGCATCTATGTTCATCAGTGATATTGGCCTGTAGTTTTCTTTCTTTGTGACATCCTTGTCTGGTTTTGGTATCAGGGTGATGGTGGCCTCGTAGAATGAGTTGGGGAGTGTTCCTCCCTCTGCTATATTTTGGAAGAGTCTGAGAAGGATAGGTGATAGCTCTTCTCTAAATGTTTGATAGAATTCGCCTGTGAAGCCATCTGGTCCTGGGCTTTTGCTTGTTGGAAGATTTTTAATCACAGTTTCAATTTCAGTGCTTGTGATTGGTCTGTTCATATTTTCTATTTCTTCCTGATTCAGTCTTGGCAGGTTGTGCCTTTCTAAGAATTTGTCCATTTCTTCCAGGTTGTCCATTTTATTGGCATAGAGTTGCTTGTAGTAATCTCTCATGATCTTTTGTATTTCTGCAGTGTCAGTTGTTACTTCTCCTTTTTCATTTCTAATTCTATTGATTTGAGTCTTCTCCCTTTTTTTCTTGATGAGTCTGGCTAATGGTTTATCAATTTTGTTTATCCTTTCAAAGAACCAGCTTTTAGTTTTATTGATCTTTGCTATCGTTTCCTTCATTTCTTTTTCATTTATTTCTGATCTGATTTTTATGATTTCTTTCCTCCTGCTAACTTTGGGGTTTTTTTGTTCTTCTTTCTCTAATTGCTTTAGGTGCAAGGTTAGGTTGTTTATTCGAGATGTTTCCTGTTTCTTAAGGAAAGATTGTATTGCTATAAACTTCCCTCTTAGAACTGCTTTTGCTGCATCCCATAGATTTTGAGTCGTCGTGTTTCCATTGTCATTTGTTTCTAGGTATTTTTTGATTTCCTCTTTGATTTCTTCAGTGATCACTTCGTTATTAAGTAGTGTATTGTTTAGCCTCCATGTGTTTGTATTTTTTACAGATCTTCTCCTGTAATAGATATCGAGTCTCATAGCATTGTGGTCGGAAAAGATACTTGATACAATTTCAATTTTCTTAAATTTACCAAGGCTTGATTTGTGACCCAAGATATGATCTATCCTGGAGAATGTTCCATGAGCACTTGAGAAAAATGTGTATTCTGTTGTTTTTGGATGGAATGTCCTATAAATATCAATTAACTCCATCTCGTTTAATGTATCATTTAAAGCTTGTGTTTCCTTATTTATTTTCATTTTGGATGATCTGTCCATGGGTGAAAGTGGGGTGTTAAAGTCCCCTACTATGAATGTGTTACTGTCGATTTCCCCTTTTATGGTTGTCAGTATTTGCCTTATGTATTGAGGTGCACCTATGTTGGGTGCATAAATATTTACAATTGTTATATCTTCCTCTTGGATCGATCCCTTGATCATTATGTAGTGTCCTTCTTTGTCTCTTCTAATAGTCTTTGTTTTAAAGTCTATTTTGTCTGATATGAGAATTGCTACTCCAGCTTTCTTTTGGTTTCCATTTGCATGAAATACCTTTTTCCATCCCCTTACTTTCAGTCTGTATGTGTCTCTAGGTCTGAAGTGGGTCTCTTGTAGACAGCAAATATATGGGTCTTGTTTTTGTATCCATTCAGCCAATCTGTGTCTTTTGGTGGGAGCATTTAGTCCATTTACATTTAAGGTAATTATCGATATGTGTGTTCCTATTCCCATTTTCTTAATTGTTTTGGGTTCGTTATTGTAGGTCTTTTCCTTCTTTTGTGTTTCTTGCCTAGAGAAGTTCCTTTAGCAGTTGTTGTAGAGCTGGTTTGGTGGCGCTGAACTCTCTCAGCTTTTGCTTGTCTGTAAAGGTTTTAATTTCTCCATTAAATCTGAATGAGATCCTTGCTGGGTAGAGTAATCTTGGTTGCAGGTTTTTCTCCTTCAACACTTTCAATATGTCCTGCCACTCCCTTCTGGCTTGCAGGGTTTCTGCTGAAAGATCAGCTGTTAACTTTATGGGGATTCCCTTGTGTGTTATTTGTTGTTTTTCCCTTGCTGCTTTTAATATGTTTTCTTTGTATTTAATTTTTGACAGTTTGATTAATATGTGTCTTGGCGTATTTCTCCTTGGATTTATCCTGTATGGGACTCTCTGTGCTTCCTGGACTTGATTAACTATTTCCTTTCCCATATTAGGGAAGTTTTCAACTATCATCTCTTCAAATATTTTCTCAGTCCCTTTCTTTTTCTCTTCTTCTTCTGGAACCCCTATAATTCGAATGTTGGTGCGTTTAATGTTGTCCCAGAGGTCTCTGAGACTGTCCTCAGTTCTTTTCATTCTTTTTTCTTTATTCTGCTCTGCAGTAGTTATTTCCACTATTTTATCTTCCAGGTCACTTATCCGTTCTTCTGCCTCAGTTATTCTGCTATTGATCCCATCTAGAGTACTTTTAATTTCATTTATTGTGTTGTTCATCGTTGCTTGTTTCATCTTTAGTTCTTCTAGGTCCTTGTTAACTGATTCTTGCATTTTGTCCATTCTATTGTCCATTCTATCTCCAAGATTTCGGATCAACCTTACTATCATTATTCTGAATTCTTTTTCAGGTAGATTGCCTATTTCCTCTTCATTTGTTAGGTCTAGTGGGTTTTTATCTTGCTCCTTCATCTGCTGTGTGTTTTTCTGTCTTTTCATTTTGCTTATCTTACTGTGTTTGGGGTCTCCTTTTTTTCAGGCTGAAGGTTCGTAGTTCCTGTTGTTTTTTGTGTCTGTCCCCAGTGGCTAAGTTTGGTTCAGTGGGTTGTGTAGGCTTCCTGGTGGAGGGTACTAGTGCCTGTGTTCTGGTGGATGAGGCTGGATCTTGTCTTTCTGGTGGGCAGGTCCATGTCTGGTGGTGTGTTTTGGGGTGTCTGTAGACTTATTATGATTTTGGGCAGCCTCTCTGCTAATGGGTGGGGTTGTGTTCCTGTCTTGCTAGTTGTTTGGCATAGGATGTCCAGCACTGTAGCTTGCTGGTCGTTGAGTGAAGCTGGGTGCTGGTGTTGAGATGGAGATCTCTCGGAGATTTTTGCTGTTTGATATTATGTGCAGCTGGGAGGTCTCTTGTGGACCAGTGTCCTGAAGTTGGCTCTCCCACCTCAGAGGCACAGCACTGACTCCTGGCTGCAGCACCAAGAGCCTTTCATCCACAGGGCTCCTTAATTTGGGATGATTCCTTGTCTATTCATGTATTCCACAGATGCAGGGTATATCAAGTTGATTGTGGAGCTTTAATCCGCTGCTTCTGAGTCTGCTGGGAGAGATTTCCCTTTCTCTTCTTTGTTCTCACAGTTCCCAGGGTCTCAGCTTTGGATTTGGCCCCGCCTGTGCGTGTAGGTCGCCGGAGGGCGTCTGTTCTTCGCTCAGGCAGGATGGGGTTAAAGGAGCCGCTGACTCGGAGGCTGTGGCTCACTCAGGCCGGGGGGGTAGGGAGGGTCACGGAGTGTGGGGCGGGCCTGCAGCGGCAGAGGCCGGCGTGACGTTGCAGCCTGAGGCGCGCCGTGCGTTCTCCTGGGGGAGTTGTCCCTGGATCCCGGGACCCTGGCAGTGGCGGGCTGCACAGGCTCCCCGGAAGGGCGTGTGGCTAGTGACCTGTGTTCGCACACAGGCCTCCTGGTGGCGGCAGCAGCGGCCCTAGCCGCTCTGGGCGGCCCTAGCCACGTCCGTCTCTGGGCTCCGCACCCCTAGCCGCGGCCCGCGCCCGTCCCTGGAGCTCTCTCAAGCAGCGTTCTTAATCCCCTCTCCTCGTGCACCAGGAAACAAAGAGGGACGTAAAAGTCTCTTGCCTCTTCGGCAGGTCCAGACTTTTCCCCGGACTCTCTCCCGGCCAGCCGCGGTGCACCAACGCCCCGCAGGCTGTGTTCACGCCGCCAACCTCAGTCCTCTCCCGGCGCTCCGACAAAAGCCGGAGCCTCAGCTCCCAGTCCCGCCCGCCCCGGCGGGCGAGCAGACCAGCCTCTCGGCTGGTGAGTGCCGGTCGGCCCGATCCTCTGCGCTGGAATCTGTCCGCTTTGCCCTCCGCACCCCTGTTGCTGTGCTCTCCTCCGCGGCTCCCAAGCTCCCCCACTCCGCCTCCCGAAGTCTCCACCCGCGAAGGGGCTTCCTAGTGTGTGGACACTTTTCCTCCTTCACAGCTCTCTCCCGCTGGTGCAGGACCCGTCCCTATCCTTTTGTCTCTGTTTAGTTTTTTCTTTTGCCCTAACCAGGTATGTGGGGGGTTCCTTGCCTTTTCGGAGGTCTGAGGTCTTCTGCCAGCGTTCAGTAGGTGCTCCGTAGGATTTGTTCCACGCGTAGATGTATTTCTGGTGTATCTGTGGGGAGGAAGGTGATCTCCGCGTCTTACTCTTCCGCCATATTCCCGGAAGCTCTATATGGTATTATTCTATTAACCTGAAGTTCAAAAATATGCAAAACTAATATTTGGTGTTTGATTCAGAATAGTAGTTATGTTTGGGGAAGAAGGAGGGGTCATAATAAGAAAGTTGACAAAGACAACTTCTTGGATACTGGTAATGCTCTTTTCAAGAGTGTTTGTGCTGAGCTGTGCACTCTATGTGTGTCTTATATTTTTAAAAGTCAAGGAGAATATATAGAATTCAGTGTTGAGCTCTGTCTATTTCTATCTACATTTTCTGAGGTTATTTTTTCTTTTAAATATTATTTTTAATATTTAGTTATCATTTTATTTAAAGCTTAAAGTCAGATTCATATGATAAAATGTGAAAACCTGAGGGAAATTTTGAAAAAGAAAACAGCAATAAATTATATTCTTCTTTAAAAAATGGATTTCTCAATCTTATCTAAGATCAACTGCTTGTATTGGCTCTCCTTCAAGCTTAAAATAATTACATGGTTCTGCATTAAATATGATAGTCATACTGTTACGTGGCTCACAATAGAACCAGTTTTATTTACACAATATGATTTTTGATTAATTTGGTGTTTTTAAATGGAAATGTTTGGTAGAATATGTAACCTTACCAAAAAAAAATGAATTTAGATATACGTTTTAAATTAATTTAAGGGAACAGGCTAGGTATATTAAGTATGTAGGAAGAAGTTTCATATCAACAAAAATCAAAATTAGTGTTTCTAATAGTGACATGCTGAAATTATGGAGAGGTCATAAGTAATTTCTAATACATTTCAATAGAATTTGCACAAGAAATCTGTTTTTCAAGCTGCTACAATAATAGCTATAGTTACTGGTAACCCATTGTTTTACTAAACAACTCGTTTAAACTTCCTGTCTTCCTCAACTTTTTTAGGACGGTATGTTGATTTGTTAATCACAAAATTTTTTATTTATTAAATTTTATTTAATTTATTATTAAACTTTTATCTGTTTATTAAATTTTATTTAATTTTTATTTTAGGCTACTTATAGTTCTATTTGAAGGTGAAATCTGTTATTTACAGATAGACCTTGCTTCAGCCTTATTAAATATAGAGTAAAAATATACAACTAAACTGAGGATAATTTTTAAAAATGTCTTCTGTAGACAATAGAGTTTCTTAGTATTTGATAAATGATCTAATCATGGGTTTTTCAAGTGTGTATTTATGCATAAAATTATAATAGTAAAAGAATGTAATAAAAATAAGGCATATGAGTATTGGTATCAGTGTACAAAACACATTCTTACTTAAGAAAATAATACAACAGTTTGTTTAAGGAACTGTCCTTTTCACTTAACCTTGAAATCCAGTTCCCTTGCTTCCTTCCTTCTTTCCTTGTACATTTAGAAAATCATTCGGAAAATATTTTGTGTGTGTGTGCGTGTGTCTTCTTCCTTAGCTTTCTCTTTTATGAAACATTTTACAGACTATTATAGTATACTGTCTCTTGTCTTAATCATTATATCATTTTTTGAAATGTCATCATTTTGTTACTATTAGCTTTTGTATGAATGCTCTTTTTTAACGAGACTATAAATTTCTGAAAGCAGAAACTGCCTTTTCTTGTTCTCCCACATATCAAATATCAAGGAACACAGAATGTACTCAAGACATCCTCATCGAGTGGAGTTGTATTGTTAAGGATTTAAGCTTAAGCTTGTATTATTAGTAAAGTCCAACATTTTGGGGAGATCACTGTTGATATAATTCCTCCTGCATATATTGCTATTAAAGTAATGAGATTTCTGGTTCAGTACTCATAATATGGAACCTCACAGTAAGAAATTATAAAGAACAGCTTCAAATCAGTTTCAATGCTGGTTCCGAATTTAAACCACTACAGGTTTACTATGCTACTTTACAGAAATCGAGTGTTTGCAAGACTAAATCAACGAGAAGATACTAACAGCATTGGTGTGATATTCTTTTTACTGGGAGTTGGAAAAGCATCCTTTCAACTAGAGGTGTCTTGCATTTCCAGAGAGTGGCTAATAGTAATCATACATCAGAAATCCACACACACAACAATGGTAAATATTCTTAAGCTTCAAATTTACATATGACCTTTAGGATTAACTTGCCCACTTTCTGAGCATGTGCTACTGGCTATGTATAGTGATATCAGATTGCTCTGAAGGGTGTACTAGTTAAAAATAAGGCTCTGAAAAAAAAAGAAAAAAAAAGGCTCTGGAATTACACTGTCCAATATTGATTGTGTGGACTTGGGAGAGTTTCTAAACTTCTCTGAGCCTCATTTTACGTATGTAAGTGGAGATAATGCTGTTGCCTTTTTTAATGGGAAAGTTGGGTTCAACTGAGGAGATAACCCTAAACAATTTCCTTCTCCCTGCACAGGTGATAAGTACTCCTGTATCCCAGAGAGAAAAAAGTAGGTGAGAACATTCTAACTTTTAAGAATTCTGCCCCCCAAATTTCAGTTTATAGTATCAGTATTCACCCATCCTTTCTTCATCTCCGAACATGAGGACCCGTCTTCCCTGACAAGTCACGAGTTATACCTGTACTCTTGATCTCTTCCCTCTTTGCCTTCGTCACCTTCTTGTATCCTTTATCTCTTGTTTCATGTGTTTTCAATTTTTCTCCTTCCAGTTTCTCTTTCTTTTCAGCCTACAAAATAAGTTTTAAGTTATGTTTGACTCTGACAGCCATTTGAATTGATCGTTCATTGTTTCCTCCCCTTTCCACCAAAATTAGAGGAATTTCTCCTCACTGCATGGATATTATCAACTTTTCCAATAGTTAGTGTATTAATATAAATAAGCCAGGCTTGTAGAATTTTTTCTCGTTGTCTCTTCAACTCACCAATCTGACTTTTATGCCCACTTTATTGAAATGACTTTGTCAAAGATCACCAATGACCATTGGAAGATCCTATTTTCCAGTTGGCTAACATCTATGCAATATTTGAGATCTAACACCATCTCTCTCTACTACTGACAGCTCCTTACTTACTTTTTTTTTCAGTCTTAGTTTATATGATAGCACTTTTCTAATCCTCCTGCTTAAAAAAATCCCCACTTTTTTGACTCTTATTCCTCCTCTTTAATTATAAGGATTGCATATTTCTAGGGTTTCATCCCTTACCTTTTTCTCTTTCTATGTCTTTTTTATCCGTCCCCCATCCACCACCACCACCACCACCCCGCCCACCAGTGATCTCATTTACTTGTAGCCTTTTAACGCTCACCAGTGTTCCAATGACTTTACAGCCTGAATTTTGAGATCATGTCATCTGTTTGCAACTCCAAAGCCGGGATGAAAACAGGCTGTTATATGTCCCGTAAGCATCTCAAAGACAGCATCACCAAGATGGCAAATCAGTCTTGTCTCCTCCATTCCACTTTTCTAGACCAGGCCTTCATCCGCTCTCATTTGGACCCTTGCGGTTATCTCTAATTTAGTCTCACTATTTCAAGTAGTGAGAAGGACAAGGAAGGAGAGGTCTATAAATGCATTGCTGAGAGTTCCATTATAATTTCCCCGGTGTGCAGAAAGTTACTGGTTAGTACTGATTGTCAAAGGCACAAGAGTGGGATTTTTAGTTTCTCTCTCTGAAAGTCAACTTCCCCATCGTAGATATACTCAAGTTTGTGAGCTATTTTACATGGATCCCTGTGTGGTCATGTGGCTGGGAATACTTTATTTGATACTTTATGTAATTTGTATATGTTTATCAATAGTTCTTGATTAGATTTAGAGATGAGGAGATCCAAATTACTTCTTCAGTGAATATTAGAAATATTATACTTTAATATGTTTCCTTGTTAAGCTTTATGACAATTTATGGGTACCTTTATGAAGAGATTTTATTAAATATTCTGCAGTCCTTTAGTGTGTTACCTTGAGATCTGATAGTTTACTTATCCTATAAATTATGTTAAAAATAAAAAGCTTACTTTTAAAAGTGATGTATAATAGTGTGCTCCTGAATTTATGTAATTTATTTATAGCTCGCTAATTTCCATATTTTATATATTATAAATATATTTGACCTTTCATATTTCAAACTGCTATTCATTCTTGTGAGTCATGGTTGTACTTAGAAAAGGAAGAATCCTTAATAGGAAACGAACTATCAAATTATTCTGAAATCAAATATCAAATAAATACAAAATATCAAGTAATATTTCCAATATATTTGGGAAGAATGTTTTATTTACCTTTTTATTTTCTACTATAAAGACTGATTTCTAGGAATGTTTGTTGATTTAAAGTCTTTGAACTATTACTGTCCATCCATTTGGCTGCAATAACAAAATACTGTAGACTGGGTAGTTTATAAACAACAGAAATTTGTTTCTCACAGTACTTGTAGCTGGAAGGTTCAAGATCAAGGCACTGGTAGACCCTGTATCTAATGAGGGGCTGCTTTCTGGTTCATAGATGGTGCCTTCTTACTCTGTCCTCACTTGGTACAAGTGGGGAGGAATTTCTCTGGGGTTTCTTTTATAAGGTCACTTATCCTATTCATGATGCTTTGCCCTCATGACCGAATCACCCCTCAAAGGCTCTACCTCCAAATACCATCACATTCAGGATTAGGTTTCAACATACAAAATTTGAGGGGAAGCAAATATTCAGACCATAGTAATTCCCCTTAATAACATTTGATTTCTCCACTTGTTTAATAACAATTTACAAATCTAACTGGAAAAGTGAACAAATATGATATGTTTTCCTATGTTTTCTCTTAAGTAAATGTGTCCATTGCTATATAGTTGTATCTGTTTGCATGTATCACAGCAACAGTAATTTAACAAGTTTATTTGGGTTCCATTCACCTACAGTTTGTAAGCCTAAGAGTTTATTGAATTAAATTACTCTGTCCTCTCTTGTATATTCATAAATTTAGTAGTCCTTTGTGGTAAATTAACTACAAAAATAATATTGTTTTCTCAAGAACATTGAAATTTTAGAACAAATGTGGTTTGTTGGCATTTCTGTGTTATTCGTAATAAGGCATACATTCACGTATAAAATACTATAACCATTTATCATGACTATAAGCATTATTATAATTAACAGATGAAATATTCATCTCCTTTATTTTAAAAACATCTCCAGGTCCTATTTTAAAGGAATTTAAATAGATATGTTGCCAGAATAATATGATTTGTACTTGAAAACTTTCATTTTTATCTATAAAATGATGTAATTTGATCACATTAGAAACAAAAAGCTATAAATACCAACGTTTTGTCCTAGGCTAGTTATATCTTCAGAACAATGAAACAAAATTATAGTTCTGTAGTTTTTTTGTTTTGACTTGGGTGATGAATTAAGAAGGTACTGTTAAGTACCTTTCTGTGGGTTCTATTTCACTGATTTTTTTTTGAGGTCTTGGTATTTTGTAGCATCATATTTTATAATTCAGTAAGAAACAAAATTATACCTCAAAGAAGCCTGCATTTTGGTATTTTTTTTCTCTCAAGGATGCTTTTTAAATATATCATCTTTTGTTTGGTTATTTTTGGACTCTGTAAATAATGTATTTCTGTGTACTCTGTACCCTTTTTAAGGTTCTTGAATTCTGGACTTAAATATGAGTGATACACAATAGTTGTGAGTGCAAAGTGATTCTAATGTTTATATGGAGGGTTGAAAGACCCAGAATGGCCCATACAATAACAAAGGAGAAGAACAAAATTGGAGGATGAACACTATCTGACTTCAAGACTTACTATAAAGCTACAGTAGTCAAGACTGTGGTATCAGTGAAAGAATAGACAAATAGATCAGTGAAACAGAATGGGGAATGCTGAAATAGATTCACATAGTCAATTGATCTTTGGCAAAGAATCAAAAGCAATATAGTGCAACAAAGCCTTTTCAACAAATGGCGCTGGATCAACTGGACATTGGGATGCAAAAATAGTGAATCCTGATATAGACTTTACACCGTTCACAAACGTTAACTCAAAATGGATTATAGCCCAAATGTGAAACACAAAACTGTAAAACTCCTAGAGGGTATCATGGAAGAAAACCTTAGGTATGGTGATGGCTTTTTAGACACAACACTAAAGATGTGATCCATGAAATAAAATAATCGCTAAGCTGGACTTTATTAAAATTAAAAACTTATGCTCTGCAAAAGTCAGTGTGAACAGAATGAGAAGTCAAGCTACAAACTGGGAGAAAATATTTGTAAGCAATAAATCTGATGAAAGACTGTTATCCAGATATACAAGAACTCTTAAAACTCAACAATGAGAAGACGAACAACCCAATTAAAAATGAACCAAAGATCTTAATAGACACCTCACCGAAGAAAATGTACAGATGGCAAACAAGCATTTGAAAAGATGCTCTACATCATATATCATCAGGAAAATGCAAATTAAAACAACAATGAGATACCATTATGCACCTGTTAGAATGGTCAAAATGCAGAATACTGATAACATCGAATACTGGTGAGGATGTGATGTGGAGGAACTGTCATTCATTGATGGTGGGTACCATGCAAGATGGTACAGGCCCTTTGGAAGATAGTTTGACAAGTTCTTACAAAACCAAGCATACGCTCACCCTATGATTCAGCATATCACACTCCTTAGAATTTTCCCAAAGGAGATGAAAACTTATGTCCACACAAAAACCTGCACAAGGGTCTTTATAGCAGCTTAATTTGTAATTGCCAGAACTTGGAAGCAACCAAGTTGGCCTTCAGTAGGTGAATGGATAAATAAACTGTGGTGCATCCCGACAATAGAATATTATTTAGTGCTAAAAAGAAATGAGCTATCAAGCCATAAAAACACATGGAGAAAACTTAAATACATATTACTAAGTGAAAGAAGCCAAGCCCAAAAGGCAATTTACTGTGTGACTCTTAATTATGTGATATTCCGGAAAAGGCAAAGCTATGGAGACTGGAAAAATATCATTGGTTGGTAGCAGTAGGGGCAGGGGAGAGATGAATAGGTAGAGCACAGAGGAATTTTAGGGCAGCGAAACTACTCTGTTTGACACTAATGATGCGTACATGGTAATACACATTTATCCGAATCTGTAGAATATACAACACAATATTGAAGCCTAGAAAAACTGTGAACTTTGAATGACTATAATACGTCACAGTAGGTGCATGGATTGTGTCAGTGTGGTGCTCTGGTGGAGGATGTTGCTAGTGGGAGAGGCTGTCCGTGAATGGGAGCAGCGGGTATATGGGAAATCTCTGTCTCTTCCTCTCAGTTTTGCTGTGAACCTAAAACTTCTCTGAAAGAGAAAAAGTCTTCAAAAATAGTTTGATAGAATGGGACAAGATACTAGCAATAACTGAATAACATTTAATAACATATTCTGGATTCCCATACATTAACCACTACTTCCCTTCCCAGGATTTTAATTTATAGGATGCTTCATTTTCTCCTCTTTGAAATTTTCATTTCTCTCCCTTTTTATTCATTTTCTCTTTCGCTTCTTCCTCCCAGTCCTTGTACTAATCACTAATACACAATTCTTTATTGTTTTAGAAACTATTTATGTAAATAGTTAAATTCATTCTATGATTTAACCTCCCCCGAAAGTGAGACACAAAACACCCTAGTGGCTACAAGCGTGAACTCTGGAACCAGAATGCTTGGAACCAAATCCTACCTAGTGGTGTGACGTGTACAATTTACCAAACCTCTCCCTGGGCTTTTGTTTTCTAGGCGGTAGGATGGGGATGATATACAGCCTACCTCACAGCGTTCTTATGTGCGTTACATTGTTGATATTTGTGGGGTTCTGAGAACAGTGTGGGCACTTCCTGAACACCTCGTGTTTGTTTAAGAAATATGCATGTTCTTCATTGGGTGGCCCCTATTCTTGAATCCTTTCCAAGTAGAAAAAAATGCCTCTTTTCCTCTCTAAGGCTAAATCTTCAACGTGAACTCGGATTCTCAATGCCTCTTACCTTCTCAGATTCTTCTTGGCTTCATGAATTATCTTCACATTCCTTTACTGGACTGGTTGCCATGCTCCCGCAGTACAGAATATTTGTAATATGACAATTCTGGGCCTTTATGTATGATTTTCCCATTGCATAGAACTGTTTTTCCCACCTTGTGTGCTTGGCCTAATTTGACTCATTGTTCAGATTTGTTCTGATACATCTTTAACCTTCTCTACTGCAGAGTACCAGCTGCACCGTTCCATCATAGACTTTGCCCCCCTGACTTCTGTGTGTTGCTTTACTTGCCTAGGCCCCCAGCAGAAATAAGTATTCTTTCAGAGAGATGATGTGTTCTTCCAACCCATGAGATCAACAGAATGATTGGCCCCGGTTATATGTTTTTACAGTCAGTGAATAGTTGAGTGTTCGAATTTGATAAGCACTTTATTTCTAGTTTGCTGTCATATGAATTCATTTCAATAAAATAATGTGTGGCTTGACAAATAGCAGAGATTCTGTTTACAGCATGATTAGCTAAGAAATGTGCTCTCACCAAGAATTTTAAAAATCAAAGATTGTTACTTGACAGACCAAATAACAAAAATAACAGATTTATTTATTTATTTATTTATTTTTGCCGTACGCGGGCCTCTCACTGTTGTGGCCTCTCCCGTTGCGGAGCACAGGCTCCGGACGCGCAGGCTCAGCGGCCATGGCTCACGGCCCCAGCCTCTCCGCGGCATGTGGGATCTTCCCGGACTGGGGCACGAACCCATGTCCCCTGCATCGGCAGGCGGACTCCCAACCACTGCGCCACCAGGGAAGCCCACAGCTTTATTTTTTAA
This sequence comes from Grampus griseus, assembly GCF_964374135.1. NCBI lineage: Eukaryota > Metazoa > Chordata > Mammalia > Artiodactyla > Delphinidae > Grampus > Grampus griseus. The sequence continues at coordinate 18,136,037 of NC_139012.1, read as the reverse complement.
CAAATTCTTATTTGAGAGAGTCTCATATTCCATTTACTATATAATCAATTATCTTATGTTTTAGAATGACCAACAATTTAATATATCCCATGCTATCATCTGTCTTCATAGCTTTTTCCTAGGAATTAATTTTTTTGTGAAGTCAATGCAGATTATATTTTATAGTCAGAGGCAAAGGATTAAAAAATAATGTTACGTCATCTTATTACAGGAAAAAAAAATGTTCTTAAGGGGTATTAGTTTCTGTGACTCAATGTCCAGATGTATATCAACAGTGTGTGGCTAAAGAAGGTGTTTTCAAAAGCTTTTGGTGGTTTAATGTATGCATTTTTAAGATATTGAATTTAAGATATTGAATTTTGGTGATAGGAATTTATTGTTCCATTGATCTTGTCTGTATCTGTCTTTGATTGAATACAGAACTGACAGAATTGTCAATGTAAGTGGGAACGTACTTAGCATGTCTCTCCTTGAACTTTGCAGGTTTAGCCTTTAAGCATTGATCTGTTATTCGATTGATAAGCCTGACTGTCAAGTATGTTCAGTAGTTTAGCTTTAGAAGATCTTATGTCTTACGTTGCTTAAGTGGTCCACATATGGAAACAAACCTATGGGGGAGCTATTTTCTTTTCTTTTTTTTTCTAAGTGAATTTTTTTATTCACTACAATTAGCCTTTGAAAGTTTTTTGAATTTGGTCTTTAAAATTTTTTTAATATAAGATTTAAAGGTTTTAAGTATCCCTTTAATATTGCTTTAGCTGCCTCATCACAAATTTTTGTCTCTATTATTACTTTAATTTTTGTTCACTTTGAAGTATTTAAAATTTTTTATTATGATTTATTATTTAACTTCTGAATTATTTAGACATGTGTTTTTAAGTTTCAAATATGTGAAGTTTTATATTTCTTCTTGTTATTGGCTTCTCCCTTTTACCTTTTTCAGATTGTTGCTTGTAGTTACCCCCATTCTCATCTGTACTGTACATAATTTTTTCCTGTACTGTCTGAACTTCCCTTTAAGCATATATGTTTGTTCTAGTTTGTTTTCTATTTCAACAAAGCAAACAAAACTTTTGACCGCACCTTACCCTTTGTACAAATAATTTCTTAGCTCCCCTTCACAGCATCAATTTTGAAGGAGTCCTTAGAGTTGCTCTTTCCACTTTGTCACCTCCCATTCTCTTAACCCATTTCAGCCAGACTGAGATCCCAGCAATCTCTTACAATTGTTTAATGATCTCCATGGTACCAAATCCAGGGGTGATGCTTTGGACTGATTTTCTGTCTACTTGTTCTGTCAATTAGTGAGAACAGATCTACTTCAACTGTAGATTTTTCTTTTTTCTTTGCAGTTTTTTTTTTTTTTTTTTTTTTTTTGCTTTAGGTGTTTTGAATTCTGGCTATTAAGTGCATAAACATTAGTGATTGTTATATCCTCCTGATGAATTGACCCCTTTATTATTATGAAATGATCTTCTTCTTGATAATATTCTTTGCTCTGAAATATACCTTGTCTGATAATCATATATCCATTCTACTTTTCTTTTGATTAGTGTTAGTGTAATATATCTTTTTCCATCTTCATACTTTTAATCTGTTGCTGTCTTTGTATTTAAAGTGCGTTTCTTTTAGGCAACATAAGAATGGGTCTCACTTTTTTATCCAATCTGATAATCTCTGCCTTTAAATTAGTATGTTTTGATCAGCTACATTTTATGTGATTAAACACATGATTAGGTTTAAATCTATTGTCATTTTTGATGTCTTTTCTGCTAATTATAATATATTCTGCTCTGCATTGGCTTTGATTTATTCAGTTTTCTGATTATGAGTTAGCTGTATTTTCCTGTTTCTTTGCATGACTGGGAATTTTTGGTTGGATATCAGACATGAATTTTTACCTTCTTGGGTGCTGGATATTTGTACATTTCTATAAATATTCTTGAGAGTTGTCCTGGGATATAGCTAATTTTGATCTTTTGACTCTTCCTTTTCAGATTTGTAGGTAGACAAGAGTGATGTTTAGTCTAGGGTTAATTATCCTCTACCATGAGGCGAGACCGTTCTGTGTACTCTACCCAGTGCCTGGTGAATTATGATGCTTTCCAGTGTCACTGGTAGGGCCAGACACTGTCTCCTGTGTGAGTGTTGTGTATTCCCTGTAATGCTTTGGTGGTTCTTTTCCTTGCCTTTGGTAGTAACCTTACATTCACGGACAGATCAGTGTTCTGATGAACACTCCAGGCGGACTCTCTGCAGATCTCTTGGAGTTTTCTCTCTGTGCTGCTCTCTCCTTTTTGTTACTCTGTCTTGCAAATTCTGGCTGCTTTAATTTCTTCATGTCCTCAGCAATGTCCCCTTAACTCAGCCAATATTCCCGACTGTGCTTGTGTTTCCCTTCCCAGTGCAAGGCCTGGAAATTCTCCAAGCAGTCAACTAGGACTTACCTTATCCTGCCCCCACCCCCAATCTCAAGGATCGCTGTCCTTCATTGCCCGGCATCCAGCATCGTGAAAGTCCTTGGTCCACATGTTTTGTCTACTTTTTTAAAATTCTTGTTCACTTCTGATAGGATGGCAAATCCTGTCCCTGTTACTCACTTTGGACCAGAAGCAAAACTCAGAATCCTTTTTGAGTTTTCTTTAGTATAACTACTTTCTCAGAATTAATTCTCCCATGTGTGGCGTAGGTTAACTGTCTTTCCAGAATTGAACTGACTCATACTTGGCAAATCTTGTTTGGAGCTCATCTTCTGAGGGATATTTTCCCTTATATGCTCTTCTAGTGAGTTAATTTTGAGCCTGCCAGTAGCCTGGCATTGCTGGGTGCACAAAGTCAGGTTGTAGCAGTTCTTTGACGCATGGGTTTTTGCCCAGTGTTATTTGTGTAGCTATGAGACAGCCCTCTACCCCACAAAAAATATAAGCCTATTTCAAATCAGACTCACTACATCCTGGCCACAGTGAACACTTCATTTTTGGTAGGTGGGTAAGGAGTAGGCACTATTCCTGTCCTCATTCATGGTGGAAATCTTACTTCTGGTTCCTGCCCTGGGGTCCAAAATGGGGCATATTCCTGATGGCCTCAGCCCTATGGCCCACAGTCCAGCTTGTCCGTGAGCTATTGATTTCAGCTCCTGTTTACTCCTCTGAGTTCTCTATTCATTTCTGGTTTATGGAGATTTTCTTTCCTTGATCTTTCAAACCTGAAATGTTTTCTATTAAGTTTGTGTTTTGGGAGTAGAAAGGGAGGGATTTCCATTTATGTTTAGTCTACTATTTCACCCAGAATGAAAAAAAAAACAAAGTTTTGACAAGATGGCAGATAGTAGAGACCATGAGGGAGATAACACAGTAATTTCAGTAAGGCTTATCCTGTTTCGTTGAAATTCTCATCAGTTTACATTTCTTTACTTTTTAATATAGCTTTTGTGTTATCTTGGCAAAGATTCCACTCAAAGATTTTAGGAAATTCAGAACCTAATTCATGAGGGATAGTAAAGATTTTGGTGGAGCTGCTCATGTTCTAGTGTTTTTTAAAATTTTGGTAATAACTGGAAAGGATAAAAACTAGCTTGTGAAGTATTGGCAATAATGCACTTTTTTTTTAATGTCGTATAGCATGAGAGTTATCTAGAAAAATTGAACAAAACCCTTTAAATGATATAGATATTTATAAAGACTAAGACTTGTTCATATGGAATATGGGAAATGAATATCTGATTAGAATATCTAAAAAATGAAAAAAGATTCCAGTTGTGGTCAATCTATGACTGACCTTGTGTTTCAGTATTCTTTCTTTGCCATTCAGACTGGCAGTCCAGGGGCCCAAAGTCCTTGTTTCCCTTGGTCCATTTCCACTGTGATGTGTTTTATAGTCCATTGTTTTAAACAAAGGCAATAATTTGTATTAAAGATATTTTCGTCAGTTTAATGCACTAGTTGAGGTTTGTCAAAAATTTTAAAAGTGCTCCATAATTGATGAGTCATTCTTAATATTACGTTTTACCCATCTTTTTTTAATGCCTAAAAATTAAAAAATCTCCCACGGAACATTATTCCACATGTATAATTTTCCTTGCAGGGATACTTTTCAGTAATTGAACTTGTTTTCGCATTCTGCTTAAATATCAGTTTTTCTCTCATCTTGTTGCACCTTAAACCTTTTTATATAGTTACTGAAAATATAAGTGCTCCTAACATTTGCAAGTTTATTATGCTGAAGTCCCTACCTTTATAAATAATGCTTCAGTACATTTTCATGTCATCATAAACCAAGCTTGGTAATGGATTAGCATAATTATTACCTTTGAGCATTTGGACACAGAGTAGCCTTAAGTAAACATCATCATCAAGATATTTATTTACATAATTGATTCACATAAAAGTTTAGTTCTTCACAGAAATTATTAAGCAAAATACTAATGTACACATTGTAGACTCAATACTATAATTATGAGGAAAGACAGGCTAGTAAAACATTAAATTCAGTCATTATAGGAACCATTCACTTCTATAAAGTAATGAAATCAGTTTACATAAGGTACAAAAGAAAATCCGTCTCATTAATTCATAATTATGTAGTCTTCCCTTTTGGGGTGGGATGTGGAGAAGTGGCAATTATGTGTTCATTCATGAAAATACTTTATAAATTAGGTAAGCTATATTTAAATATATTGAGGTTCTTCGGCACCTAAAAGTAAAACGGTGATGTGGTTTGTTGAAACTGAAAATGTCTTGGGAGTCATTTAATTAATGGAAATATTCCAAAAATCTACATGGATAATGTAAGCAGGATACACAGTAAAAGCTCAATGATTGTTTTTTTCTTTAAAACTTTGCCTTCTTATAAATAAATATAGCTAATTGATCTAACCAAAATATAGGAAATTATTTATTTAACAACTTATGTGAGATTTTGCCAATAATTTCTGTAGCTAAAATATTAAAACACCATAATGCAACAGATTGGGGCATAAGGTCCATTATCTACTTTAGTATTACAGCGTTGATTTAATGTCTGATTTTAGTCTAATCATAGGAAGATGCATATGCTTTTGGAAGACCCTGGTCCTATAATTGACTTCAGCCAACTCATGGAGAAATATATCCTAAAAACATAAAAAAAGGAGGTCCGCTTATCCTTGTCTTAACCTATTGTAGTTAAGGTATTCATTTACTAATATATGTTGAATTCAGGTATGGCTGAATGTTCCAGACATCATGTTAGGTCCTGAAGAAATGACAAATAGAAATGAACATGGCCAAGAAGACTGTTATTAATGGGATTTTCGTTCTAAGGACCTCTTCAAGAATTATTAAAGTTCTTCGAACCAAAAATGAGTATCCAGTAGATAGTTTGACAGTTCTTATTTTAAAGCAACCAAGCAACAACCATTTATAGAAATGTATACTTAACTCTGTGCTTGGTACCATGAGGTGCCAAGAATATATGACTCTTTGGTCCACCGATTGTATGAAGAAAATAGCTCCTGACTTACTTGCCCAATCCTATACTTCTGTTTTTCTCACAAAGCATAGGAGTAGATGTTTAACATATCTTATATCAGTAGGCATGAGGAGATAAAAGAATAGAGAAAGATGGAAGCTGAAGGTCATTCATGAGTTAGGGTGGAAAGGATATACATCAAGTCTTCCTAACCAACCCCTCTTCACTATCCAGACAAGCTATATGATAGTAGTTAAGACGGAGAAAAATTGTACAATCTTGGCTCTGTTGTCTCCTTTACTTTTTCAAGATTTATCTGGGAGGGTGAGGTACATGCATTCACAATACTCATGGGTAATGGGATATTTTCTTTATTCAGAAAATATGTGAGTGTCCAGCACTGTTCTAGGTTCAGAAAGCACCTGACCCAGATACACTGGAGTCTATTTACAAGAGTGTGATGTATTTAACTAATTTACTACAGCAGTTGTTTCAGATAAACTAAATCATTACCCATACTGAGATCAAATGTAGGAATCTTAGCGATTTGACTCACATTTATTCATCTTTGTGAGGTAATAAGCAATTAATCAATGATTAGAATTCAGGAGATAATTTGTAACGATGGATGTAATGGAATTTAATTAACTTCAAATAAGTATTTTAGTAGACCCAGATATTTATTTATAATATGATAGCTTCTCTATTTTTGTCATTACCCACTGCAAGTGGGTAGCACAAGAAATCATGCAGCAGAGTTAATGCCAACCTAATATGCCATGGTCTAAAAAGTCATAGCTTTTTAGCATTTTTAACATCTGTATCATGATTAGTAAGCTGACAATTCAATGTGATTGATGATATTGTTTTCCAGTTCCTAAACACTTTGTTCTGATGCTCTCAGATCAATGTGTATGAGACTGGCTATTTTGTATGAGCTTGGATATTTCTTAATTGATCTTGGGACTACATTTATAAAGCATAGTTCAAGAAATTACTCTTTGTAATTACTAAAAGAAATAATCTTATTTCCTCATTTGCTACTTGAAGTATAGTAGTCAAAAGGAAGTTGATGGGGCTTCCCTGGTGGCGCAGTGGTTGAGAGTCCGCCTGCTGATGCAGGGGACGTGGGTTCGTGCCCCGTTCCGGGAAGATCCCACATGCCGCGGAGCCCACATGTTGTGGAGCGGCTGGGCCCGTGAGCCATGGCCGCTGAGCCTGCGCGTCCGAAGCCTGTGCTCCGCAACGGTGGAGGCCACAACAGTGAGAGGCTCGCATACCGCTTAAAAACAAAAATACAAAAAGGAAGTTGATAGTTGATGAATAGGTTATCCAACCTGTAGCAGAGAACCGAGGTAAGCCTGGAATGTGGAGTTCAGTGCTCTTCCACAATCTGCCTCAACACATAATTGTTTGAATCTACCAATTACATGGGAAATAACGATTCTTTCCAAAAAGCAGCCACTACAATATGGGTGTAGAAATATTTGGACATGACCGCAGTAGTGGGTTGGGAGTACAAAAGAAGTCTTCTGAGATTTTATTATAAGGGGAAGCAAAGTATAACTTGGCCACATGTCCTCAGAGCCAGAGCACTGTCCCAATTTGGAGCAGGGTGAGATCACTCTTGTTTGAACTAGTTCACATCCAGACCACCTGGCAGGGAAAAAAGGGTATGTGTGACATTTTAAAGAGCTCTCAGCATAAATGTTGTAATGCCTCTGATTCAAGCAGCTTGGCTTTGGGGCTTCTCTAAGGAGAGAAGAGTTGCTTCAGTCATGAGTGACAGCAGCTAGCCAGCTTTCTTGAGGGTGGAGTGTTAACTAGTGGCTCAGAAGTGCACATCTTTGGCTCAAGGTGTTAGTAGATGTGGAAGATCAAGATACGGTATATGGCTGGTGGCAGAAGTGGTCCATGGCCCATCATGAGTACTCTCAATATTCTCAGTGAGACTTGCAGTGGACCTATGGCTGAGGGTGTTATCTTTGAAGGTTGCTAAGGCCAGAATGATGCCAGTGTTATTACTGAGCTTGCTAAAATTTGTATGTAAATGTCAATGCGATCTAATTACTAAACACGGGCTGGTCACATATATAATTTTTTATTTTGATGTGAAGCCCCTTTGAAGGGCATATTTTTGGCAGGGAAATTTGAGATCAAGTGTAAGAACATTTTACTTTATATATGTCTCTTTAATGAAGCAAAACCGACAATCCAGCTAAGAATACTTTAATATGAGGCATCTTTTGGGAAAGCATCTTCTATTTTTTTTTTTTTACCATTTTCAGATGTAAAAAGATATTGGCACTAAAAGTGTTGATCTTACTGATTGCAATTAACCTTTATGTGTATTACATTTTTCTTCACATGTAAAATTTGAGCACAGAAATATAGATAACTTAACATTAAATATTGCCCCCAACTGTAGACCTTTGAATATTTCTGTACAGCCTTAAAAACACATTCATCATCTCAAAATTTTGTGGGTCAGGAGAGTGGGCTTGGGTCCTCAGCTCAGGGTCTCTGAAGACTGCAGTCTAGGTATAAGATGGGCTACAGTCTCATTTGGAGGCTCTTATTAGGGAAGAATCTACTTCTAACCTCACTCAGGTTATTAATAGAATTCATTTCCTCATGGTTATAGGACAGACACCACGGCTTCTTGCTGGCTTTCAGCTAAAGGCCACCCTCAGAACCTAGAGGCTGCCCTCAGCTTCTAGAGGACACTTTCTCTTCCTGAAGGTTGCCCACATTTCCTTATTTCTTTACCACACGTACTTCTCCAACCTGGCCACTTACTTCATCAAGCCAGCAAAGAGAGTTTTTAGAGTGAGTCTGATAGAAAGACAGTCATATATAATGTAACATAATCACAAAGGTGAGATCCTATTACTTTTGCCATATTGTTTGATTAGAAGCAAGTCATAGGTCCTGCCTACCCTCAAGAGGAGGAGATGATATGAGAGCATGGATCCTTAGAGGTGGGGAGCATGGGGGCCACCCTAGGGTCTGCTCACTACAATTTATTTATCATCTATATAGAACTTATTTATTTTAATGAACTCACTGTTTTCCTAGGCATGTGTTATATCAAATATGAGTAGAAATAATGACCTGAAGCTTAGAAATCTTTTATTGTCACACCCTTTTTGGGGGTTAAAAATATTTATTATAATCTTTTTTTTTAAAGAAGATGTTGGGGGTAGGAGTTTATTAATTAATTAATTTATTTTTGCTGTGTTGGGTGTTTGTTTCTGTGCGAGGGCTTTCTCTAGTTGTGGCGAGCGGGGGCCACTCTTCATCGCGGTGCGTGGGCCTCTCACTATCGCGGCCTCTCTTGTTGTGGAGCACAGGCTCCAGACGCGCAGGCTCAGTAGTTGTGGCTCACGGGCCTAGTTGCTCCGCGGCATGTGGGATCCTCCCAGAACAGGGCTTGAACCCGTGTCCCCTGCATTAGCAGGCAGATTCTCAACCACTGCACCACCAGGGAAGCCCTATAATGATTTTTCATTTCTCTCTCTTGATCCCGTAAAATATCTTCCCACTGTTCATATGTATAATGTTAAATATATATATAATACATATATATATATTAGAATTAATTACTAAACTTTGTGAATTTTATTAAAATCTATCCTTTAATAATATAGTTAATTGGGCTTTCCTTGATTGAGAGGTAATGATCACTTAAAAGTCATTCTTTATTTTGAATTAAATATTCTGAAGAAATATTTGAGATATCAACTAGATAGTAAATACAGAGTTCTATGTTACCATATCAGTAATAGTGCCTACTGTGCAGCCCTGAAAACTACAGGCATACCTTGACATCTTGGCTGGTGTTGGCTTTGAGAACCATATCAATCTGTGCTTGGGTGGGTGTTTGCTGAAGCCATAATTTCCTAAGTCCTACCATTCTTATCAGATTTTGGAGTGTGATAGAATTATCTTTTCCTCAAGTAAACTGAACATTTTGCACTTGCCACATATGATTTTACACATGCTGGGGAAGAAGCTTCCACCTGCCTAATGTGCTTTACCTGTCAAAGGAGAAAAGGATGACAGTGTAAATGAGCAAAAGGCCTCCTTCCCCTGATGCAGCAGGATGCTCAGGCCGTACACAGATGGTAATAACAGCTCACAATCCAATCTTTTAGACTGCGGGGCAAATGAAATAAACACCTTTTATTTACGTTACGTATCTACATTTAAGCCAAAGTTTTTAGTAGAAGGTGGAATCATTGCTCAAACAAAGTTTTATTCCCTGGATTATTCCTTGGCTAATATAAGAGCTATTTAGTATTCATGGCCACTCTTTTAGACAGTGAAAGGTTTTCCCCTAAAGACAGCCATACAGAGAAAACCTTCATTTCACATTTCCTATCATCTCTATCCTAAGAGTATGTAATAAACTAAGAGATGGGGCTTTCATTAAATCCCAGGTGGAAGAAGTAGAGAGGGGCAAGAAAGTAGAGTTGGAAATAATATTTAATATTGCTTTAGAATTTCCTTTCTGAGTTTGAGTTCTTTCTGAATCTGATTCTCCCAAGGTTCTTTTGACGAAGGCCGTTTTTAATTCAACAGGCATTATCCCCAAATCGTACATTTATTGTAGTGGTGCTGTATGGGAAATTTTAATAGTTTTAATGTTATTAAACAAATTTAATTGTTTTATAAGACAATTTTTTTTGAGGAAATTATAAGTTATTATAAAACAGTGTTTCTCAAGTGACTTGTGCAGGGTAGGTGGGAATAAGGTGGTAAGGTGTGGTAACTTCCAGGCAATTCATTGATTATTCAACAGTCATTTTTGTAGCATCCATTATGTTCTTACAAATGCCAGGACTGGATTGCAATAGGTGACAAGAGAAGAATGGTTCCTGCCATTACAGAACAGGAAAAAGGAGATTTGGTCTCATTTTCCTAGGACAAAATGCTATACAGTATTTTACATCTTTTTGAAGTTTGTTATGCCTTTAGGCGGTGACATGGTGCTTAGCTTCTTGCATATTTTATATATAGATTGTTGCATATAGAGCCGTAGTTATACTCGCGTGCTTATTTGTCCCTTGTGGATGTTTCACGACTGCAGCTGTAGCGGTTGGACCTGTTATGTAGGGTCTAGATCCAGTTTCAGGGGAGCACACACACACAGCAAGCAGCGTCTACCACCTTAATCTTAAATGCCTGTAGTTACCTGGGGCTATTCGAGGGGATTGGAGCGGTGAGCCAAGAGAAAATGTTAGAATGGAACAAACGTGGGTGAATGAAAACAGATATTTGTTCATTTTAATCATACTTGGTTTTGCTTAACAAAATTTAAAAAGTTCCCAATTGGGATGGGCTGAACTGGCTCCAGTGGCATTTGGTGTTAATGATTGAGCATCAGTCCTGGGTATTTGCTCTCCTCTTTGACCAAAGAGATGGAATCAGCCCATTAAATTTGTTTATTTAGGATTTGTGTCCAAGAAAAGATTTTATTTAGAATGATTTAATCAGATTGTTAATAAAAAATTGAATTCAGTGTGGCAGCTCTGCAGGTCTGTGCCATCCAGGTGTAAATTTAGATTTGACCAGCATCCCCTAAACACAAGTGTGTCTGTATCAAGGGGAGAAGATCAATCTTTTAGGCGTACTAAGTGAGGTGAATGTTTTGTTGAAGAGATTCCACCACTGTGATGCCCGTTCACGGAGCCAGGTCTCTGAAATTAGCGGACCATGTCATTCTGTATCTGATAAGATCCAAAGTACTGTATCATATTAGCTGCAGTGGCTGGATCTCTTGAGAGCCAGGGGTAATAGAGGATGTTAACATGACCAATTAGCGTCTTTCCGACAGTGCCTTGGAATACATCGAAGCAGAGAGCAAACAGGATAGAACTGTGAAATAGCCGAAAATATGAGAGACAGAGATCAGAAACAGTTCACTTGGCAGTTTATCCAGAGGATTTGGGGTTTTATTTATTCTAAGCTCTCATAATAGCATGTTGTACAGTTTGTTCTTAATTGGAAACTAACCTAACAGTAAATAAAATCATATATATATATATATATACACACACACACACATATATGTGTGTGTATGTGTGTGTGTATATATATGACATACACATAGGAAAAGCTTTAGAGTAGATTTAGTCTGACAAGTTTTTACAACATCATCAACAACAGTAGCAGCTGCTTTGGGCTGATCTTTCATCATGAAACAACTTTTCGTCTGTCACATCACATGCATTGTTCAAAACAGCTTATGACTGTATTGTTATTTAAGCCTTTTCACAGGTGAGCAGTCAGACCCAGGGAGGTGTGGGAGGTGACGAAAGGACAGCCTTACGACCAGATGAATTAGCTCAGTCTCTGTCTCACTTAATCTTAGCTTCTCTTCTTTACTGGACCATGACACCTAAGGACTTACATAGATTATGGCCATGTCCACTTGGTGTCTTTTTGTGTGCGTGTAATTAATTTTTATTGGAGTATGGTTGCTTTACAATGTTGTGTTAGCCTCCACTGCACAACAAAATGAATCAGGTACAGATACGCATACACATACAGATACCCCCTCCCTTTTGGCATGTCCACTTGATCTTTCACCAAAGGTTTCTGCCTGTTGTTTTAGGCATTCTTTAGGCACAAGTCAACTTGACTTCAAGATTAAGTAAACCTGTACTCCATCAACCAGTACACATTGGCTTTACTATTTTAAAATTCTCTCTCTTTCTGAACCTTATTTTCCATGTTATTCCCGAGGAATGTCACCCAACTCAGTAGCTTCATTTACCATCTCTATGCTGACAGTTATAAAAGGTATGTTTCTAAGACAGCTTTCCCAAGCTCCAGTTTCAGATACAGTATCAGTTGGGGTCCAGCCAGGAGCATGGAAACTGTACTATTTCAAAAAGAGGAAATTTAATGTAGAAAATTAGTTCCACAGGTGTTGAAGCCTAGAAGAGCAAAAATGGGAAGGTAAAGTAACCCTAAGATTAATACATTCATCAAGAAGTAGCCTTTGTTTAGTGTTGTTTTCTTTTTTTTTCAGCTGTAAGTAAAAGAAACTCAACGCAAATTAGCTTAAGCAGAGGAGGAGGTGCTTTGGGTCATAGACCTGAGAGGGAATCAGAGGCAGAGGAGCAGGTAGCTGAGGTTTAGGAAGTAGAACTAGTTCTGAATTTCTTCAGGACACATTCATTCATTCTCGTTCTCATTCTCTCCCTCCGCCCCTGCCTCACCACTTCCTCCTTCCCTCCCTTCCTACCTCCCTCCTTTCTTCCCTTGTTCCTCTGTCTCTCCAAATGTCAGGGGAGATGGCAGCCACATTATCATATTCTTCCAGTTAAACCCCTTGGTCGAAAAATAGCTATTATATTTAATAACTCATATTAAGATATATCGATATCTTTTTTTTAAGATATATCGATATCTTGATCCACCATGAAGAACTTGCCATTTGGAACAATTTATGTTGCCGAAGACATGGTGTTATGTGGATTGGTTAGTCCTGCGTCAAATGCCTGTTCTTGAGGTGAGGAGGTGAGGTGATAGAATTGGGAGAGCGAGGCTTTCTAAATGAAGGGATGGCAACCGGGCAAGAATATATGCCCACACGATGTTACTGTTATTATTATCTTGTCTATGGAAAAACAAGAACCCCTGGTATACAATATTATAAATAAATATTTCAATCCCTGTTCTCCATTAATTAATAACAGTAGTTGAGCTAAATATGTCTTTGTTGCTCCGTGTCTTCTGTGGCCGTCCTTTCTGATCTTGGCACTGGAGTTCTGCACGAGGGCTATGCAGAGCTTATCATATTTCAGAAGCCAAGAGCTTGAAGCGAGCTAAAATATGTTTTCCAGAACTTATAGTTATGCATTCTCAGATAAAACAATCTCTGTTTCTCTGTTTTCCTTATCAAAAAATAAGGCATCAAATAAAAATCATTTATTGAATACAGACTATAAACTAGATCTTCTCTTCTAAATTAAAAGGATTAAAACATCGTTTTAAATTCACCATGAATCTTTTTGTAATTTTATTAGAAGAGAGTTACTTGTTTTTAAAAATTCTTCAAAGCTACCACCTGTTTGTATACATTCATATGTGGAATTCAGTCATTTAGTCATTCAGCAAATATTTATTGAATACTTTCCATGTATGATGTATGGTGTCAGCTGATGGTGATTACTATCAAGTGAGCAAATATTACAAAGGTACCATTTGGCATAGTTATCAAGGTTTTTGATTTTTATTCAGTGCCTAATGACAGGGCATACATTCTAATTGACTCAGAATGGTAGGAAGACAGGTTTTAAATTGATTATAAAATCTTTACACATCTAATTGCTAAATCCAAAGATATTTTTACACCCCACAAATATAAATTTTATCAACTTTCTGTCATTCTGAAAAACTATAAGCATGAGGATTATTTTTTTCTTGCTTCTTCTTCTTTTTTTTGCCTCTGAAGGTAACTTACTTTATTTCTGTACACTTTTCTTCCATAATTCATTTTAACCACACTTTTCTTCCATAATTCATTTTAACCGCATTCCTTAAATGTCAGGTTCATTTTTTCCGTACATCTTTCATTTTTTGAGTTGTGACAAATAAAGGGATAGGCTGTTAAGAAAAAGGCATTATCTTTAAAAGTGACAGTGCTGTTATAGTCATGTCAACATCCCATCAGGAGTTCATTAGTGGGCATGGTTCTGGGTCTGAAATTTTCATCTCCTGGTTGCTTTCATTTCCTAAATCATCTTGCTACAGGTATAGCTTTCCTTTTTTGTTGGATTTCATTTAATTCTTCTTTCATTTAATTATTCATCTATGAAATAAAGACAAAGGCTTCTATTACTGGTATCATCCCAAAGCTGCTGTAAGTATGAATAAGTATGGCTAACGCTAAACTTCTAAATTAAAGGAATAATGGCACTTTAATTATTTCTACCTTTTCTGTCTAATGGTCTGTAAGTGGGGAGGGGTTATGTTAAAAGTGTCCTTGCAGGTGGAGAGTTTTACCTTTGGAGTTAAAGGGATTTCATAGAGGTTGAGTCATCTTAAGATTTTTCATCAAGTTGAAGGGTAGATTCTGTGAAGGGATGGGGTTCTTAATTCCAGTTTCCAGAAAGACAGATTATCAAAGTGACAGTGTGGATAAGATTTTTTTTTTTTTTTATCTCTCAGCATGTCTGTTAGAAATTACCAGGGAGTCTAGATCCCACTGGGTGGTTATGAAAGATTTGTCAGATTGGTGAGAGTGTTCAGTAATATAATGACGTTAGTTAACTAAATTGCTTCCTTAACTAGGGCGTATAACATTAAGTTTGTTTTGTTTTGTTTTGTTTTTTTGCGGTACGCGGGCCTCTCACTGCTGTGGCCTCTCCCGTTGCGGAGCACAGGCTCCAGACGCGCAGGCTCAGCGGCTATGGCTCACGGGCCCAGACGCTCCGCGGCATGTGGGATCTTCCCGGACCGGGGCACGAACCCATGTCCCCTGAATCATCAGGCGGACTCTCAACCACTGCGCCACCAGGGAAGCCCAACATTAAGTTTTGAAATGATAGCCTAAAGATTTTTAGAGATCTTTAGATTAGGAGATTCGACAAATGAAAACTAGTAGAAGAATGTAAAAATTCTTTGCTAAGCAGTTATAAAACATCTTTGTTGTGTGAATTTCTTAGGACAGCTTTCTGAGAGGTCAAGGCTATTCGGCTTATATAACAACACATGTGCTTTGCCCAAGGTCATGATTTAAAAGGATGAAGGTAAAATGTGTCGCCTACTTTCCTCTCAGTCTTCAAAGTCCTTTTAGCTGCCAAGGCTGGGTTCACTTCCAGACTCAGACTGACTTAGATTCCGGATCCAGTTTTACCTCTAGTTAGAAAAATATTAAAGAACCTTTGGTTATTGGTTCATCAGGTAGTCAGCCTACTGCTGGCTTTTCTTTCATCTTAAACTCCCATCAGGGCTTTTCATTATTCTTTGGGTCTAAGCTCCTGGTTTATATATCAGTGCCACTTGGTGGGCGCCTGGATTATTGTAATGTGTCTAAACCCATGGTGTGGTTCCTTAGCAGGTCTGACTCCTTGAGAAGTGTGATTCTGACTGTCACCAGGGTCCCATGCAGTCCATGTGACTACGATCCTGATTCCTACTCCATGACCCTCCCAACACCTATCACCTCATCCAGGATATCTGCTTTACTGTTTTCTGCTGACTCCCCTGCACTTCCTTGCACTGCCTGCAGCGGGAACCCACTCTGATCATCTCTTGCCCTTTAAAGGTCTCTGAGCTCTAGACACACCAAGCGAGGCCTGTTGCATTGACAAGAGTAGCCTACCTGTCCTTTAGCCATTTTGCTTCTAGCTTTTACTCTGAGTTATATTTTTTTTTCCAACTTTGGAAACTTGCTGTTTCATACAAAGGTGGAGAATACTAAACAAGAGGTAAATGACAGTCTTGTTTGGCTGAGACAGACCCATCTCCTCTCAGAAGTGGTTAGAACTTACCCAGGTGACTGTGGTAACATGAATGATGGATTACACTTACCTAGCCCTCACTATGGGGCCGATTCTTTTCTAAGTCCTCTTGCAGTATTATTATACATGTAGTAGATTATAAAATCTACCATCATCAGAAGCTAGGCAATGTCACATTTTAAGCGCAGCAGGGCAGTCAGACCTTTTAGATTTCACTAAGTTGTGTATCATTTAAGCCTCTCCTCACATTACAGCATCGCCAACATTCAGCTTTGGGAGAAAAAGTAAATGTTACAATTGTCCAGATTCTACTCAGCAAATATGAAGAAGGAAATGTATATAGCTCTACCTAATTATATGAACAGTACTGAGGTGAAAGTAAAATGTCCAAAGATAAAAGGGAATCCAAGATATTAGCAGGTGGTAACACCCATGGGTTAAGACAAACAGGCAAACAAGACCCAGGATATTAGAGAGTTGTAAAGACAATCACCTGTCCTGTGAAGGCAAAAGAGGGGGAGACAAATGCAGTCCAATGTAATGAGATATTTATAATAGTCTTACGTATTAAACTGATCACATTTCATTCTCATTTGTTTTCTTCATTATTTTCTAAAGCATTTTAAATGAATGTGTACTGGTGATCTTCCTTAATGTTAGTAATAAATATAACAAAAATAATGGGGATGTTTATAATAGCCCCACCCTCATGGAAACTAGAGTCTGTCGGGTGGTATGGATGAGGAAACAGGCAATTACAACGCAGAGTGGCAAGTGCAGTAGCACAAATTGGGCTTTGGATTCAGACAATCCTGGGTTCAAATCCCATCTTCACCACTTACTAACTGAGTGTTTTTGGATAAATTATTTATCCTCTATCAACCTCGGTTTCTCCATCTGTAAGCTGGGCATAATAATTGTACCTGTGGATTACATTAAGTTGTATGGATTACACTAAGTTCTAGGCAAATACACTATACTCAATGTATAGTATACTGATATCTCCATTTCACTTGGCACTTAGGGCAGGGATATTGGTTGGGAAATTATGTTATATGGTCTCTTATACAAAATTAAAATCTTAAAATCTCTGGAAAATGGAAAAATTTGGGAAATAGTTTATGGCAAGACTTCATGAAAGAGCTATTGATACAAGAGCAGGAGGAAGAGGTAGTGGGAAGGATGAAAAATCAGCTTTGACATATTGATCCTGCAGCACCTCTGAACCATGACACTGAAATGTCCAGTAGGTTTTGGATATAAGGATTTGGGATGTATGGTATATATGGGATAGGACAAATTTAAGTGGTAATGATCAGCATATTCATGTGTCTAGAACTAAGGGAGTAGGTGACATCACCCAAAGAGAGTGTTGAGAGAGAGGAGAGGACAGAACCCTAAAGATTACCAACACTTAAAATACAAGCCAGGAGGAGGAGCAGATAAAGGAGACCGAGAGTATCTTGGAGACAAAAAAGACCCTGTAGATGTAACTTCCAAAGCCAGTGGAAGATGATGCTTCAGATAGGAGTGGACCCCAATATCACATGCCAATGAAATTTTTACATAAGAGTTGAAACAGATATGCTAGAGAGTATATTAGTATGAGTGTTACTGATTCCTATGTGAAATAAATTTTAAGGTCAACTGCTGAGAGTAAGGAAAAATGGAAGAGAGCGCTGACTATGGAAGTAAAACTGCTGTACAGGATTGAGGAACTAGTAGATGTGGGAGCTCACGAAGTCTTGGCCAATGTCTATAGTGATACATTATGAATAGTTAAGATATTCCTATCTTTCCTTCTTCTCAACTTGAGCCCAGATGTGACTAAAAGACTAAAGACTGCACAGGTCTAAGGCAATTTTAAAAAAATCTTTATTGGAGTATAGTTGATTTACAATTTTGTGTTAGTTTCAGGTGTACCGCAAAGTGAATCTGTTATACATATACATATATCCACCCTTTTAAAGATTTTTTTCCCATATAGGCCATTACAGAGTATTGAGTAGAGTTCCCTGTGCTATATAATAGGTCCTTATTAGTTATCTATTTTATATATAGTAGTATGTATATGTCAATCCCAGTCTCCCAATTTATCCCTCCCTACCCCTTACCCCCAGGTAACCATAAGTTTGTTTTCTACATCTGTGACTCTATTTCTGTTTTGTAGATAAGTTCATTTGTATCCTTTTTATAGATTCCACATATAAGCTATATCATATGATATTTGTCTTTCTCTGACTTACTTCACTCAGAATGACAATCTTTAGGCCCATTCATGTTGCTGCAAATGGCATTATTTCATTCTTATTTATGGCCGAGTAATATTCCATTGTACATATATACCACATCTTCTCTATCCATTCCTCTGTTGATGGACATTTAGGTTGCTTCCATGTCCTGGCTATTGTAAATAGTGCTGCGATGAACATTAGGGTGCATGTATCTTTTCGAATTACGGTTTTCTCTGGATATATGCCAGGAGTGGGATTGCTGGATCATACAGTAGCTCTGTTTTTGGTTTTTTAAGGAACCTCCATACTGTTCTCCATAGTGACTGTACCAATTTACATTCCCACCAACAGTGTAGGAGGGTTCCCCTTTATCCACACCCTCTCCAGCATTTATTGTTTGTAGATTTTTTGATGATGGCCATTCTGACCGGTGTGAGGTGATACCTCATTGCAGTTTTGATTTGCATTTCTCTAATAATTAGTGATGTTGAGCATCTTTTTATGTGCTTTTTAGCCATAGGTGTGTCTTCTTTGGAGAAAATGTCTATTTAGATCTTCTGCCCATTTTTTGATTGCATTGTTTATTTTTTTGATATTGAGCTGCATGAGCTGATTGTATATTTTGGAGATTAATCCCTTGCTGGTTGCTTCATGTGCAAATATTTTCTCCCACTCTGAGGGTTGTCCTTTCATTTTGTTTATGGTTTCCTTTGCCTTGTAAAAGCTTTTAAGTTTCATTAGGTTCCATTTGTTTATTTTTATTTCCATTCTCTAGGAGGTGGATCAAAAAAGGTCTTGCTGCAATTTATTGCAAAGAGTGTTCTGCCTATGTTTTCCTCTAAGAGTTTTATAGTATCCAGCTTTACGTTTAGGTCTTTAATCTATTTTGAGTTTATTTTTGTGTATGGTGTCAGGGTGTGTGCTAATTTTATTCTTTTACATGTAGCTGTCCAGTTTTCCCAGCACCACTTATTGAAGAGACTATCTTTTCTCCATTGTATATTCTTGTGTCCTTCATCATAGATTAGGTGACCATAGGTACATGGGTTTATCTCTAGACTTTCTATCCTGTTCCATTGAGCTATAAATTTTGTGCCATACAGTTTTGATGACTGTAGTTTTGTAGTATAGTTTGAAGCCAGGGAGCCTGCTTCCTCCAGCTTCATTTTTCTTTCTCAAGATTGCTTTGGCAATTTGGGGTCTTTTGTGTTTCCATACAGATTGTAAATTTTTTTGTTCTAATTCTGTGAAAAATGCCATTTGTAGCTTGATAGGGATTGCATTGAATCTATAGATTGCTTTGGGTAGTATAGTCATTTTCACAATATTGATTCTTCCAATCCAAGAACATGGTATACCTCACCATCTGTTTGTGTCATCTTTGATTTCTTTCATCAGTATCTTACAGTTTTCTGAGTACAGGTCTTTTGCCTCCTTAGGTGGGTTTATTCCTAGGTGTTTTATCCTTTTTGATGCAATGATAAACTCATATCTCCTTTTCTCTTCTGTGTCTATTACTTTTTCATATCCATCCTTCCATGTATCCAACCACTCATTGATCCATCCATCCATCCATTTATGTATCCATCCTAAGTTTGTCCAGACATCTTTCCATTAATTAATTGATTCACACACCATGACCTACCATGACCCACCATGATGCACTGGGGATATAAAAATCACTACAATGATGGTTTCTGTTCTCACAGAGTATTTTAAGTAAGATACAGGTTCAGCTCAGCCAAGACAGATGTTTATTCGTCTCTTTCATAAGATTATGAGTAAATAGTTCAAGGAATGCAGGCTCTTTCCATCTCTTTACCATCTCATAACCCTAGGTTACTGTCCTTATGCATATGGCACAAGATAGCTGACTTCCTGTCCACATGTCCACATACTAATCAGGGGAAGAAGGAAGATAGGGAAAGGTATGACTTGGAAGTTGAACATATCACTTTCACTCATATCCTAATTGCCAGGAAAATAATTACATATTGCCTCACCTAGTTTTAAAGGAGTCTCAAAATGAAGTTTTAGTTTGAATGACCATATAACCAGCTAAAACATCTGTGAAAGAAAGGAGAAGCCAGATATTGAAGAACTGACAGAAGTCTCTCAAATACAGAGCTTATGTTCTGGTTAGAGTTACACGCAGGTGAATTGACAATTACCGTAAATTGCGGAGGTCACAGCTGCAGGATGTGGTGGGAGTTCTTAGGTTTTCTACTGCACAGTCCTTTCTGAAGGTACCTGTCCCCAAAATTAGCCCTGGAGAGTATCCCGTATCTCAATGTTTTTTCCCCTTTTCTCAATACATTTCTCATTTCCTCAGAGTAACTACATTTTGAGAAAAAATAACAATAATTAATTCATCCTAATATGCTTATTGCTAATCACTTCTTTAGTCTCCCCCCACCCCTTTCTTTGTAATTCTAGGATGTCTTCATGTTTTTAACTGGGGGGCTTATAGGCTGACCTGGAAAGATATTTTCAGACAGAACTGGTTATTCTGAGTACAAGGTTTATTATTAAGATTTGAAGTTTAGAGAGTGTGAGAAGGAACCAATTGAAATGTTACTAAAAACAGTCCAGGAGTCATATTGACATGTACTGGTAAAGACAAAAAAAGTTAAAAAAAAGAATTTGCACGAATTTCCTGGTCGTTAAAAGAATCTTGTGGCGGGGTTGGTATAATGCCTTGGAAGAGAGTAGATACAAACTCTGGGCAAGCAACTTACTTCCTAGGACTAATTGCTTATTCTTGATTCATCATGGAGCTGGGCATCTTGACGACAAATATTTCCATCAGATTTAATTTTAAAGAACTAAAACTCTTATGAGCTACTTAAGATTACCTTTCTTCAAACTAAACAGATCAAGCCTTGGTAAAATGACTCTAGAAACAGAATCTATTAGGCGTAGAAACATAGGGAGCCCCCCGGTGTTTCTCACAAAGATGTCTCTGGGCTTGATAAACTATGGGAAAGCCTCGGAAAGTCTGAGATTAACAATAACACTATAAATGCAGATTATCTCATTAAGAAAGATAATTTGATTTCTGTCTCACTGTACCTACCTGGTTATTTTGCCATCTTGTGTTTGTTAAGGACTTTAATGACTTGTAATTTTCCCTGCTGAATTAAATTGTTTATCTCTGCCCATTTAAAAAAAAATTGAGTCATTTTTCTAAGCATTTAAGCTTAATAATTTTGTCTTAAAAATTTTG
This sequence comes from Grampus griseus, assembly GCF_964374135.1. Classification (NCBI taxonomy): domain Eukaryota; kingdom Metazoa; phylum Chordata; class Mammalia; order Artiodactyla; family Delphinidae; genus Grampus; species Grampus griseus. The sequence continues at coordinate 18,114,651 of NC_139012.1, read as the reverse complement.
TCTATCCCCAGGTGTCTATCCCTAGGTATAACATAGCACTGAAAACAACAGATCATATGTTTAATTGCTAGTCATCTAAGCTTTTTTCCTTTTAAGTGATATTTTCTAAAAAGCTATATAAATTCTGAATGTTAGTATTATGATTGGTTTAATTTTGGCAGCTTTAGGTAATTTCTCTGTAATGACAATATGTGTATGATATTGGGTTTTTATCGCTTTTTAACAATCATATTCAACTTTTTCAAGAGATGAGCAATCATCTTGCCACCTTGGGAGCCTATACCCTGATTCTGATGCTGCTGTCTTTGTACAGAACATTTTTGGGGGGAGAGGCTCTAATTTTTCACTTTAAATGATAATGTAATTTAATTTCACCACAAGTTTTATTAAAATAGAAAAGTACACTCACGTCAGAGCGACTGGTTGAATCTTTTCGGTGTTAAATCCACTGGAGTATTAGCTGGTTATTGATTTGTTTACTAAACAGTTACTGAATGCCTGTCATAGGTCAGGATTGGGTACACTGATGAATTCTGTCATCATCCTTGCTTTTGAGGTGCTCATGATTTTGTTAAGAAGCAAAATAATTAAACGTAATTGTAGTATGTTGCAATTGTTGAGTCAATGTGGCAATGTATGAAGAGGAGGAAGCAATTTATTTTGGATAGGCTAGGGAAGACCATATAGACAAGATGCTGTTGAATTTGGACTTTTAAGGATTAATAGCTTTTCACTAGGCAGAGACACAAATCAGTGTCTAGAGGGAGGAAGCTTATTAAGGGAGAAAAAACTGCATAAACAAGGCACAGCATCTTGTGGTTAGGAGATGGATGGATGTTGGGTGTTACTGGAGTCTAGCTGTTGGGAAGAAGTAGATGTAAAGAAGAAGCACTAAAACCAATTGCAAAAGGGCTTCAATAAGATGCCAAGGTATTCTCTAAAGAGCTCTTGACAAAGGACCCTTTGATTTAATTTTCACATGCAGGATTGTTTTGTGGACAATTTTTTTCCACCCTCCCTCCCTCCCTGCCTCCTTCCCTCCTTTCTTCCTCAGTAAATTTATTTGAATGTTCTTTTCTAGGTACTAGGGATAAATAAGTGAACAAAGCAGAAAAGAAAGTCTTGTCAGCGTGGAGCTTACATTCTGGAAGTGGAGCTTCCGTTTCTAGGCCATGTAAATGGCAAGATAGTAAATATTTTAGGCTTTACAAGCCGTGTACTTTCTGTTGAAAATAATTCTGCCTTTGTAGTGAGAAAGCAGCCCCAGACAATACATGAACGAATGTGCACGCCTCGTTTCCAGTAAAACTTTATTTACACACTGAAATTTGAATGGTCATATAAATTTTGTGTGTCAGAAAATATTCTTTTTTCTTTTGTTTTTGTCTGCAGCCATTGAAAAATGTAAAAATCATTCCTAGTGCATAGGCTGTAAGAAAGCAGGCAGGCTAGATTTGACCACAGGCTGTAGCTGGCCTCACCCTGCCCTAGAGGATCAGGTTAATGGAAACATTTAACAAGACATTAGCTGGGTGAATCAAAACCAGTTTACATATTTAAAGGACTTAGAAAATAGTGCAACCAGTTTATAATGCATAGAGATTCATCAGTTCTGCAGGAGAGACAAGGAAATGCAAGCTATTGGGTCATGGACCATTTTAGACATTAATATCTGAGTGAGTGAAGGTTACATCAGACCTTCTGGACATCCAATTGCCCCCTTCCACGTCTAAGCATATATTCATGTGGCATTTCTGTATATAGGCTAGTCTGGCTATATCCTGGTACCACCTCATCTGACCCAGGTTCCTGTCCTGAATCTTGGTGTTATATAGTAATCAGTGCCCACTCAGGAACTGTTTCCATTCATCTCCCTCAGTCTGCCCATGTGAACTCAGCCTGGTTCAAGTACTTTTCTCAGGTGAGGACTGCAGAACTACCGTTATGAGTATTAGTTGCTCAGGTGTTTCTGAGAGTAAGCTACTGGGCCCTCAGACCAACTGCAAGAACTTGTGTACACATTTTAATAACGTACTCTTCATCTGCTCACGATATTATTTTCATTCAATTATAATTTCATTTTAACAATAATTTCATTGTTGAAGTTCTGAAGTCATTGCTGCTTGACATCCAGCTGTGTGACACCAGGCAAGTTATGGAGACCTTCCCAGCCTCACTTTCCTCATTTGTAGGGAATAATACTCTTGCATAAGTTACAGGGCTGTGGCTTTAAATGAAGTAGTCCTCATAATCCTTATCAAGCACATAGTAAAGTATCTGGTATGTAATAAAGCAAGTAAATAAAAACTGACTATTATTATTATTACTATGATTGTAGAAAATAAGAGAGGCAATTCAGCATTCTTCTCCTAGTAGAGTTTTAGCTATTGTTTTTAAGATTCTATGAAGATTAGAAAGAGGAGAGAATTAACTTACTTAGAAAAAAACCTGATTTAAACTTCTAAAAAAATCCATTAGGATATTGCAGATAACTTAATACAAGGGAAATTAATTATGAGCGGTATTGTTTTGAAACAACACAGTCAACCATTAAAACATTTCAAAAATTTGAGAAAGGTTAATTACCTTACCTATGCCAACTACATTTTTAAATGAAGGATTTTTAATTCTTTTGAAAACATGCTCAAAACATATTTCTTTAATTTAATACTGTGTGTAGTGGACCCCCAACTCCTATACAATGAGTGTAAACCACTATAATATATCTTAACCTGAAGGCTCACCCCAGCCACTATTGACTTCAGCTGCTAAAATTAGAGTCTGCTCTTTTCAACTTTCTCCCCATTGTATTAGAATTTGCTTTGTTCTGAAACCAGTAAGAGGCTTTTTATTTACTTTCTACAGCAGGGAAGGATTTCAGTTGGTTCCACGGCTCTTAGTCAAGTATCACTTTATTTCTGGACAAGTGATTCAGACTTGTGGGAGTCATCCCATAATTTAACAGTAGAAAAATTTAGGACCTGGGACTGTCTCACAAAAAATTGCACAATGGAGAGAAAGTTGTGCTGATCTTCATAGAAATAGTGAAATGCTACTAATTCAATACACTTACAAGTTTTGTGCTTTGGAGTTTTTCTCCAACTGAGAGAAAAGGCCCTCCAGTCTACAGTTTGCCCAGTGGTATATATTTATCCATGTATATTAACATAAATACATGTTTAAAAAGTGTGTGTGTGTGTGTGTGTGTGTGTGTGTGTGTGTGTGTACAATTAGGACTTTATGTCCATGGAATTTATTTCTTTGTTCAAATTGCACTGATTCATACATGGCCATCAAATCTACAACCAACTTTTTGGTGAGTTATTTATATTGGCCTCAATTTTCTCATGGACGAACTAAAGCTTATATCTTGGAAGGGGTCATTGGAAAGACTAACTGAGATAATAATTATCAAGTGACTAGTTTAGTGCCTGAGTCAGTAGGTGCTTAATAAATGCTTGATTTCTTCCCTTCTATCTTTCCTATGCCTTTACTTTCACCTTCTGGCCCAAATCATGCTTTAACTGCCACAGGTTCTCTTCTTTCATTTCTAAAATCACCGTGTAATTTATTCCCACTTTTAATCAAAAGCAGACAAGTAAACTAATGTGATAATACTGTTTCAGAGATTTTCCAGTTGTAACCATGATGAGCTACCCTAAAGATAGGTATTAACATAAACAGAGTAATTGAATTATGAAATGAACATGAGTCTCCAGGCTTTTATTGTGCATATAACTGAAAAGGAGTGTAAATGTCATGTATATTAATGGGCGAGAGTTTTGATAAAATGACCAATAACCTCACATTATTTCCTCCTTGGGCACTGGCGAGGATGGGCTACAGCGTTTAGTCACCACCATCATGTGGAGACCCTTACGTTCTGCTTCTCTCTCTGCTGAGCTGTCAACTTCATTTATCCCCACTGGCATCTCCCATACAATAAGATGGTCTTACTTTACAATCCCTCTGCTCTTTATAAAGCAGAAACTAGCACACCATTGTTAAGCAATTATACTCCGATAAAGATGTTAAAAAATATATATATGCTCCTTTATTGCATGTCTCGACTCTGCTGGTTGCCAGGCCCTGCAGACTTTTCCTTGTCTTCCAAGCCTTTTTGTTTTGGAATTATTTGTAGCTAATGCTGATGAAATTGGTCTAGAGGTTGAAATTGGTCTCACCTGGGCATGGCTATTGGGTATGGCTGTTGCTCTGCAAAACTTTAGTTTGCTTTGAGGCTTTTGCTGTATTGAATCACAAGGTTTGTCTGCTGAGTTGCCAGAGGACAGACAATGTATGCTTGAAAAATTTGTAATAATACAATTTTATAGCTGGACATTTCTGGGAAATCTCCTCCAGGCCAATAGCAGGTCTGGGACTAAAAGTTTAATGTAGCAGAGATGTTCACAGCCAGAGTGATCTATATCCGGTGTTGCCATGACAGCTGCAAGAGGCCTTCTGTGTGAGGAAGCAGTCCGTGTCTCTCTGCTTAATTCCACCATATCTGACTTATTGTATGAGTAAAAGGGAGCTTCAGTAAAAACAAACATAAAGCATAGTTTATCTGATAGGAAGTTTTTCTAGGCTGAATACAAGTTTTTTCTCTTTAAGCTATGGTAAATGACATTGAAAATAGGTATCTGTTAGGTTTGTCCCACATCCATATTGCTTTCATATTCCATTTCAATTCATTCATCGGCTTTTGGCTATATCTTTCTTTTTAAATTTTATTTTATTTTACTAAGAACACATAACAGGAAATCTACCCTCTTAATAGATTTGTAAGTATACAGGGCAATGTTGTTAACTATAGACACAATATTGTAGAGCAGATCTCTAGAACTTATTTATCTTGCATTACTGAAACTTTATGTTGTTCATTAGCAACTCCTCATGTTCTGTTCCCCCCTGTCCCTGGCAACCGTCATTCTACTCTCTGCTTCTATGAGTTTGACTATTTTGGGTACCTCACATAAGTGGAATCGTGCAGTATTTGTCCTTTTGTGAATGGCTTATTTCACTTAGCATGTTGTCCTCCAGGTTCATCCTTATTGTTGTATGGGTCAATGGTAGGATTTCATTCTTTTTATGGCTGGATAATATTCCCTTGTTTGTTTATGCCACATTTTCTTTATCCATTCATCCATTGACGGACTTTCAGGTTGTTTCCATATCTTGGCTATTGTGAATAATGCTACAGTGAACATGGGAGTGCTAATATCTCTTTGAGATTCTAATTTCAAATCAGACTATTAGAAAAACAAACAAAAAAAGACAACGAGTGTTTTCAAGGATTTATAGAAATTGGATTTGTTGTACACACTGTTGGTGGGGATGTAACTTGATGCAGTTGCTTTGGAAAACAGTGTGGAGGTTCCTCAAAAATTAAAAATAGGGCTTCCCTGGTGGCGCAGTGGCTGAGAGTCCGCCTGCCGATGCAGGGGACACGGGTTCATGCCCCGGTCTGGGAAGATCCCACATGCCGCGGAGCGGCTGGGCCCATGAGCCATGGCCGCTGGGCCTGCGCATCCAGAGTCTGTGCTCCACAATGGGAGAGGCCACAACAGTGAGAGGCCTGCGTACCGCAAAAAAAAAAAAAAAAATTAAAAATAAAATTACCATATGATCCAGCAACGCGGTGTCCCTTTCATCTGATAACAGCCCATTCATTTCAGCCCATGTGGTCCAAATGAGTTTAACATTTCAGTTAAACTCATTTCAGCCCATGTGGTCCAAATGAGTTTAACCTGGACATTAAGCGTGAGTGTGTAAAGAAGCCTGGCCAAGTTCATGCTCCTTTCCTTCAGCCACAGGGAGACACATTAGAGCTAATGAGAGAAATTCCTGGATTTCTTTTCAAGAATTGTTGGAAGAGAGAAGCTTTCTTTCCATGGTTGTGTCTGATAGAGTAGAATGAAACTCCGCGGTTGCTGACAGCCATCTTCGCCATCAGTAGGAGAGAGCTTGCCTGAGAATGGAGTGAACAGAGGAGAAAGCAAGACGTACTTGAACCTGTGGATCTTCCCATGCCTGGTGTTTTCCCATCTCATTAAGTGTCCCGTCTCACATTCACTTTAATACATTTTAATTGGCATCTTACCATATTGGTGTGCCATAATGTACCCATTGCTCGTTATTTAATGTCTTGTCTGAAATTAACCATCATGTGTATAAGCGTTTGGTACTTTGGAAAGATAGAGGAGTGGCATTGCTAATTCAAAATACGTAAAGATTTTCTAGGACTTTTCGTATGCTAGGCGATACAGTACATTTACTGTATTGCTTTTTGCTAGGACATTCTGTTTTAGGATTTTGATGTATGTCCCCAGTTCAAAATGTTGACAAACTGTTATGAATAAGTTTAAATATAGATTGAATGAATTGTTTTTCTTAGAAATGTAAGAAACAGAAATCATCTCTAATGTGGTGTTAAAACTAAATCAAGAAAGCTGATGTGTTACACAGCAGCATATGGGCTGAGTGGGATCTGCAGGCAGCTGTGTCTAGCGTGAAATGCTTACGTGCTTTGAGAAAGTGTGCAGAACAGCGGGCAACCCGAACATGAGTGTCAGGTATGAGTTATAGGCCTTTGAGATGGGGAGAGTGAAGAAGAGCTGGCTAGCCTTGTCTGACTCCCCCCACCACCCAGGTCGCTGCACCTGTTTCCCTCTAGAGTGGACAGGGGATATCAATAAGATAGTTCAAGGTACATACAATCAACACCCTCCCCAACTCACATGCTCGGAGTATGGTGGGAGTTAGGTTTCCCTGCTGTCATCTTGAGTTTCACTAATGCGGTAGTATGTGGACCTGGCTCTCAGAGAGGCCTTCCTATGACTCTTTCATTTCTGCCCCTCAGCCTCTCCACTCTCCAACCTCACAGCTCCCGCCTCTCTGAAGCATGCTCTTCTGTCACCTCCTCAACACCTGAAATATTCCCTTGAAAAGCCAAACACCCCTTTTTTCCCTTCTAGTTGGCGAGGCAATGCTAATTACATTTATATAAGTACGGAAAATGGGCTCATTATCATTGTTATCGTCTGATTGCAAAAAAAAAAAAAGTAAAAATGGATGTTATAGTAAAGTACAGTGACTTTGTAGAAAAAAAAAAATGAAGGGGAAAAAAATCTGGTTCTTATCATAGCAGTTCCATGTACTATCTGTGAGGTCTTTGTGAAATTACTTAACACTTCTCCAGTCTTTGTCAGCTTTTGCAACTAAGGAGACCGGCAGAATAGAAGCTTCTTCCAGATACAAAGAGAGGGTATTGATTTTCCAAATAGCAAATACACCAGGTTATTGCTGTTGTTTACACACCCCGAGGCCCATGACTAGGCTGGGGGAAAGAAAGATCAATGCAAAAGGGATTCCAGAATACAGAGAAGAAGAGCAATCAGAACAGCGCAAGTTGACAGCGCCTAACGAAATAGAGATGCTGGAATAGAGGCACTGTTTCTATTATTTCTCTCTATATTTGCATCACTAGCTCTCTCTCTGCCTAAGGAGATGTGCAAAATCGGATGTGCAAAAAACCAAAAAGATCTCTTAAAATAAAAAAAAAAAGAACTGAAATATTCAGGAGATGAATTAAAGGAGAAGGTAGCCAATTTGAGATCAGAATTAATGGCCAGGATGACATAGTGGAAGAAATAACTTAAAACACTGAACAAAAATACAAAATGTTGAAAATTAGGACGGTAAATAAAAGAAACACAGAGGGAAGATTCAGGGGACCTAACATGTACATATTAGGAGTTGTAAAAGAGGAAAAAATTTTAGATATAAGTGAAGCAATAAGTTTTTAAAAATATAGATGAGAACTTCCCAGAGTTGAGTTCTTGAGTCAGTAGATTTAAAATCCCACCTCTGGGTATATATCCAAAGGAAACAAAATCACTGTTCCCAAGCGATAACTGCACTCCATGTTCATTTCAATATTATTCACAATAGCTAAGATATGGAAACAACCTAAGAATCTGTTGATGGATGGATGAATGAATAAAGAAAATGTGGTAGATACATACAATGGAATATTATTCAGAGATTAAAAAAGAAGGAAATCCTGCCATTTGTGACACCAGGAATGAAACTGAAGGACATTATGCTAAGTGAAATAAACTGGACACAGAAAGACATACTGCATGATCTCATCTACTGCATATACTCATGAAATCTGGACTCATGTGGAATCTGAAAAAATCAAGCCCACAGAAACAGATAGTAGAAGGATAGTTAACAGGAGTCTAGGGAACAGGGGCTGGATAAGTTGGGGAGATGTTGATCAAAGGGCTCAAAGTTTCAGATATAAGATGAATAAGTTCTGGAGACCTAATATATAGCATCATGACTATAGTTACTATTCTATTGCATACTTGAAATTTACTAAGAGGGTAGATCTTAAGTATTCTCACCACACACAAAAAAGAGCTAACTATATGAGGTAATGGAAATGTTACTTAGCCTGATTGTGGTATTCATTTCGCAGTGTATACGTATATAGAAACATCATGTTGTACACCTTAAATATATACAATTTTAATTTGCCAGTTGTACCTCAATAAAGCTGGAAAAAATCTTCACGAGTTCCAGGTGTGATTGAGGAAAAAAGACACAGATCTCAGTGAATCTTGGCAAGATTCCTGAACTTTAAAGGTTAAGAGAAATTGTACAAGCTTGTGAGCTAAAAGAATATATTTACAAAATGAGAAAAGATCATAGAGATTTCAGCTCTCATCTTCAACATTGAATTTTGAAAGACAATTATAGATTACGGAGATAAAAGCACTGCACCACAGGTGTCCAATACCCAGCTAAGATGTAATTCACCTGTTAGGTTCATGGTGAATAGGATATTCAGTGATTCAGAGAGTGTATCACCTATGTACTTCATGAGGGATAATTGCTTGAGAATGTACTCCAACAAAATAATAATATAATAGATCAGACCTCAAGACAGGAAAAGAAGAAGGAGGTGGTGAGTAGTTAGATTTTATCTATCTATCTCTGTGTATACCTAAATAGATGATATCTATTTCTATGTCATCTATGTCTGTGTATACCTAATAGAATGAAGGAATATGTATTATTTAAATGCTAAATATTGATTATTGAAAAGGAAAATACATCAAAAGAAAGTTATTAGTAATCTAGAAGTAGATGTACTATAACGTGTAAGCAAAATGTGAGAGTTCTGAGGTGAGTTCAGGGATTTGGGGGATGATCAGGGAAAAATATATGACCTTGAGGTGGCAGTAGCCCACAGCAAGCTTTATTTGGGTGGCAGCTGGACAGGTTTACGAGCCCTCAGAGCATGAGACCTTCCAGAGACAGTGGTGCAGGGCACCACCCAGAAGGGGAAGAGGTAAAGGAAACCTTGGGGGAGAGGGGAATTGTATGTTCCGGTGATGTCACTCAGTAGGATGACAGGGAGTTTCTGGATCAGAGAACTCCAAAGGGAAGGAGCAGTTTGGGGTCTTTTCTAGCCCCTGAGATTTGTCTTATCTTTGGCTAGCAGATGTTGGAAGTAGCTTTACGGGGTATGCATCCCAGGCACGCTGTAAATGGCTAGCAATCTGCATATTTGGTTTACATTTAAAACAATTTGATATGTGAAAATTTGAGTTTGGGCATTGGCAGGCTTTTGAGCTAACAGTACCCGCCTGCTATGCAGAAGTAAACAACATAGGGCCAGGACACTGGGGCCGTCTTTGGCTCATTGGTATAACACACTGGAAATGAGGAGCACATACTCTAAATGTCTAACGTGGGAGGAGAAAGCATGAGAAGTAAGAGTATTATAAATGTTTTATCTTACGGGGATTGGATATAGGAAGCAGCAGGGGAATATAGAGTCCTAGTAGATAAGAAGCGTCACGCTTCTTATAATTGAGAAATATTTTATATTGCTTTTTTATAATTGAGCAATATTTTATTATAAATGGTAGTAAGGGGAAAATAAACTAAAGAAATAAACTAATATAAAAGGGGAGTGAAAGTTCCAAATCAACAAGCAAGGAAGAGAGAATGAAAGGCATGCAGTTCGGTCACATCAGCGAAATATTGGAACAGGGAAAAAATTGTTTTAAAGAAAACATAAACTAAAATAATTAATGATATCAATTGTTATACTAAATGTGAGCAGGCTGAATTCTGTCTCTTATGAAACTGTAGAGACTGTCAAAAATCTATCCCTAATGTATGCTATTTATGAGAAGCACAAGAGGAGTGGTATGATTATCAGACAAAATGGTCAAAAGCATTTACTGATATATAAACATCATGTCATAATAAAATGCCTGTTTTTTAAAAAATATATAGTTGTCACAAGTCTGAGTACAACAAACAGCATAGCTGCTAAATACATATAAAAAGAACTATTAAAACTCCCAGGAGAACTTGATAAAAATCCAGTTACAGTGGGAGATGTTAATATGCCTATTTTGGGGTCAGATCTACTAGAGAAAATAATTGAGGACATAAAGAATTTGAATGATGTCAGTAAACATCATGTAAAGCTACGTATACAAATTTACACTTTCAAATAGAAATATTGTTTTATATGTCTATGAAATATTCATAATTAACCATATACTTGACACTGAGGATAACTAGTAAAAATGGTAGCACTTTACAAGTTACATGTTACATTTTGTATTGGATCAAAATACAATTAGTAATAGAGAAGGAGACTGCAATCTCCTCCGTGATAGGAAATTAAGAACTACAGTTCTAAATTAATTACAGATCAAGACAGAAATTAAAACTAAAATTACAAATAATAAATGATTTTGAAAACATTGTAAGGGAGAATACTTTATAAAACCAAATAACCTCACTAAAACTCTGTTTAAGGAATAACTTCAGTCAGTGATCCAAAAATAAAGAGCTTTATGATATTTTTTTAAGTTACAAGAAAAGCAACAAAAACAAAAATGAAATTGGTGAAGGGAAATACTAACCTTATGTCTTGTGATAAAAGTGAAATAGGAAAGATAAAGTGAAACTGTTTTTCTCTGAGTATTCAAGAAAATCAATAAAACCCTGTTGAAGGGAAAAATAAAGAGAGAGAACAACATTATACATGCTTAGGAATAAGAAAGGTCACAAATCTACACAGACTGAAGACATTAATGACATAAGGAAGCACTATATGCAACATAAAAAAAATAACCAATAAAAATCCTAGGAAAAGTTTGGACATCTATGTATGTATAGAATCAGACTTTCAAAGACCTGATGAAGTAAGATAGGACACTTGGAAGGTAATAAAGAAAAGACACGCTCTCCTATAAAACAAAATTTTTGTGGCAAAAAATATTGTAAATGAACTCAAAGGGAAAAATAGATTTGTATAACTTTCTTTTCTTTTTTCTCTAAAAATCTTTTTTTTTGAACATGAGGAAAGCATGGAAGGATATATATCTTAGGCTATTACTATTAGTCACATAGTGGTGGAGAAAAGGTGGGCTGGGTTTAGGGGGTGGAAAAGTTGATGGGTAGAGTAAGAAGAAGTAAAAAGAATAAAAGAAGTAAAATGACGTAATAGCTACAGACTGTAGGTTTAATTTAAAACTTACAAACTCTGGGGACTCCCTGGCGGTCCAGTGGTTAAGACTCCGCGCTTCCACTGCAGGGAATGCAGGGGAACCAAGATCCCACATGCCATGTGGCGAAAAACAAACAAAAAAGCCCTATGAACTAGGAACAATAAAGCCCTGATTCAAGCAAGTACCTTATCCTAACAGAAACTGGGGAGCACAAGTATGAGAAAGACTTCTAAAGTATTTAAAATTTAAAACTACTTCTATAGCCACATTGTTTAGGGGGAATGAATTGGAGACCCTTATCACAATCCATTGCGTATCCTTTATAAAGTATATATTTGTATAAAGTTGTCATTGAAAATAGTAATGCATTGATCAGCCCTCCAAAAACTACCTTGTATAGCTTGTGATCTTAATAACTAGTTTTCCTTCCCTTCAAACCTCAATTTTACTTTCCATGAAGCTGTTCTCTTATCCAATTTTAAGCAGGTTTTACAATGTCACTTATGGTGTGTTTTTGAAGTGGTAGTGACCCCATTAACTGCTTAAGAGCCCTACTAGTATTAAACTGAACATATTTTGCTGTAAAATAATAACTGGTTTCCTAAGAAAAATCATACTATTATGACTAAATCTTGGGATAGAAGAAAACTTGACCTGTCTTTGTGGGAAGGAATCTTAAAATTTTGTATTTCAAGGTTAGTAGCATGGAGCGACATTTGTTACAGTGAACACAGATCAGCATCATATATCAGTTTGACATATAAAGTCAATAGCACATTTCTAAAATAGGGGCACCGTGTATTAGTAGAGGCACAGAAAACCTGACTCGGGCCTGGCTCCAGCACGTACTGACACGGGTGTAGGACATGTTACTGATTTTCTCAGTCTCAGTTTACACAACAGAATCATGGTGGTCCACCTACCTAGAGGGTTTGTTGTGACAATCAAATGACTACTTTATATAAGAGGGCTTTGTAAGCAAGAGCACATGCATGAAGTATGTGATTGAATAGCTTTTTTTTTTTCTTTGTGGAAGGATTTTCTTCAGTCTTTTCTGTTAGACGTTAGATTTTACTTGTCCTTTTCTGGATACATCTAGGAAGGAATTTATCTGTGGTACAAAATCCGAATCTCTGGAGACGATGTTTGAGTAATAATAAAAAAGATGATTTTATTCTTGTCCTTGGCATAAAAGAAGTACCATTTTAGGGAGATCTACAGTTAGGTTGAATCTTGAAACAGGTGCTTAAAATACAAAATGAAAGTTAGTCTACTTGGAATCATTTAAATTCTGTAAAATTTGATTTCATAAAATGGCTAAGGACATAATTTTCATGTAGCAATAGATGCCATATAGCCTTCTGGAAGAGAGGATGTAAAGGTGTAACAAAACATTATGTCCTTCTACTGGTATTCTTCAACATCAATATATTATGTAATTATAAGTAACTACTACAAGTAGATGTTCCCTGGTACTATAGAAATTCTGTTTCTGTTATAAAGGAAACTGCTTGTACTTAATACTCCAACATTATATCTTTGAACTCCTTCTTCAATCACAATTTACAAATTGTAATAAATCCAAATAAGATAATTCAATTTTTATATTTTTCTATCATCTACAAGAGACCATATTAACAGGATAATTTTCTCCTGATGAAAGAAGTTAACTGTTTATTGTGGTGGTTTCTATGTATTAATATTACCTCACAGCTCCTACAATGCTATATTTCAGCATTCTGAAATTTACCATAACATAATCTTATTATAATGTAATATAATATAATATAATAAAAATGTTTTTAGCCTATTTAATTTCTTGGTCCTAGTTGTGGACTTTTTTTCTATTAGGTCATCACAGTAATTTACAGTAATTATTATTACTGCTTTATTAATAAGAATAAACAGAAGAATGATATTAACTGAAGTTTTAATTAGTCTCAAATGAAGGGCAGTATAGACTATTTAAAGTGTCAGAACTCACATTTTGTTTTGCAACTAAGTTGTACGTATTATGTAGCTGTATCTATCTATATCTACCTATCATTTATATCTATTTGTCTACTATCTGTCTGTCTATCTGTCTACCTACCTACCTATCACTTGAAGTAAAAATAAGATATATAATTCCAACTGGAAAATAACATCATAAGGGGGAAACAGCACAGGCTTTGAAATCAGACAAGAGTTCAGCTCTGCCTCTTACAGTTTTGTGATAACTTTCAAGTTGTTAAATTTCTCTGTGTTGATTGCTTTATCAGTAACTAACACAGATGGTGGCTAAGTTCATCTTTTTTCCTTTCATAGCATTGTCTACGCAGTGGTTGGTTGTCAAACCTTAACATGCAAATCAGTGCCATGGAGATCTTGTTCAAATGTAGATTCTGCTTCAGTAGGTCTGAAGTGGCCCAGGATTCTGTGTTTCTAATAAGCGCAAACTCCACCTGCCTCAGTTTGAGTAGCAAGGTTGCAATGTACACTGGGAAGCCGAAGGTTTGCTTGTGTGCTGATGTGCTCTTCTAACATCTAAAATGGAGAGTTATTGTGGCAGTTAGGGATAAGAGATGTGTAAAATGCCTTTCCTGGCTTGTTACATAGGAGGACCTCAAGAAGCGTCATCATTGCATCATCATTGGGGTCATATATATATTTTTTTCTTTGAGTGTTCTTCTTGGAGCCCTGTTTTTTTTTTAAATTCAGGTATAATTGGTATATAACATTATATTAGTTTCAGATGTATCAAACATAAAGATTACGATATTTGTATATATTACAAAATATTCACCACAATAAGTCTAGTTAACATCCATCACCATACGTAGTTACAACATTTTTTTTCTTGTGATAAGGACTTTTAAGATTTATTCTCTTAGCAACTTTCAAATATGCACTATGATATTATTAACCACAGTCATCATGCTGTACATTACATCCCCTTGACTTATTTTATAACTGCAAATTTGTACCTTTTGACCCCCTTCACCTCGTCACCCTCCCACTTCGGGCAACCACCAACCTGTTTTCTCTGTATATATGAGCTCGGGTAGTTTTTTGTTTTGTTTCTGTTCTGCCATCATCTCTTTAGGTATTATCTGTGTGTAAATAAATCATATATGTTTGGCAGTAAAGCAGGTCACAGCTGGGAGTACTATTGGAATCATTTTGTGTAGACCCCTTGTTTACAGAGGAGGAAACTAAGATTTCTAGAAGGAAAGTTCCCAGAGGATAGAAACTCAGACCTCATGATTGTGAACTTAACTCTTTTCTCATCCCATCGTAGTGTCTTCCTTGTCATAAAAGCCAAATAAGTTTGATATCTAAAACGTCCAGGAAGGAATGATTTATATTTAATTTTTTAAAGGAAACTAGGACTTAGAAGCCATTTAAATGAACAGAAGGAAATTCCAAGTAAGTTAAAAGATGTCAGTGAGAACCTGGACTTCCTTGTGTTATATTTGCTTACTGTTTTCAATCACTTTTTTGGGCACTCAAGGTGGAAAACGGCACATTCATGCAAAAATGACTTTGAAGTTGTAGTACGTGTCAAGGAAAATCTTGTGCAGTGAGCCAGATAGGCTGTCTGGTAAACCACACTGTAAAGGTTGGGATGTACATACGTTTTCTGCACCTCATTTTTACCTTTTTGTGACCTTTTTTTCAATGACCACCTATCTCACCATTCACAGAATTTTCTCCTGCCTACTAGTTTTCCCCTCTCTAGGGAGGCCCTGATCAAATGTACTCATTCAAGCGTTAGGAATCAAATAGCGACTCCTTGTGGGTATATTTGTATTAAAAACAAAAATAACAGCAGACACACTTCAAAGATGAGAAAATGTGTTCAGGTTCATTTTTTAGGGCTTCTTGGTTTCTTTCAAATACTATTATAGAAACTCTTTGCTTTTCCTCTTTGGAAGCCAGCATCTATTAAGATTTTATAATAACAGTGAAAGGAGCCTCTGAAGGATTGTTTTTTCAGATAAGATCTCATGGAATACTTAGACTGTAAATAGTAGATGTGTGCTTGACTTATTTCTAGGTGATTGGAGAGAACAGAATCAGGGCTGAGAGGCTCAATAAATAATGCTACCTTGGTATCTTTCTCTCCCCACTCTACACAGGTTTAAAAGCAATTTAGAGATAGAGATAAAGCCAGGCGCATATATATATATATATATATATATAGTGTAATCTTATCACTGATATGGATGAATTTAGGAAATTTGGATCTTCTAGGCAAGTGTATTTGCTAAGTTTGCCCTTACATTGGAAAGACTCAGCACACTGCTCTGGGTGATATCAGATCTCCCCACAAGAGGGCGTCCCTCTCTACTTTACAGAATGGAAGAGCATGCTTTCTGTGGGCAGGATGGCTGCCAAACAAAGGCAGAGGAAGAAAAGTACTGGGTCATCCTTGACCAGTACCTGCTCTGAAGTTTTCTAATCAGAAAATTCACATTGCCTCCTCTGGGGGAGATGTGAGAGGAGAAAAGAAAGAGGGTCAAGAAGTTACTTTAATGAACGACCCTCAACAAGGAGTAGGGGATAAGTGATCTCCCCTAACATTTTGCACATAGTTTTTTCTCTTAATCCATTGGCCTGATGATAGGTTAATGTTATCAGTTTTCAATGAATAATTAATTTTTGTTTTCAATAATAGTATTTTTCAAATAATTTGATTTATTTTCAAAAGGTTACTTTTTTTTTTTTTTTTTTGTCTTTACTTGTCTGATTTCTCTATCTCAGTTGGTTCTGAACCTGACCAGGGAACAGGGGATCTCTTCACTGGAATAGCTAGAATTCATTGTCTTGTACCTTGGGCCAGAAAACTTGAGAAAGACACAGAGAGTGGAATTTAGGGATAAAAATTACTAATATGTACCTGATAGGTGACATAAAGCCTTAGATATTAGCAAGTAAGTATCACTTGGGTTTTGGCTTGTGTTATGAACTTTCAAAACTTGGTTTGGTTGGTTTTTAACTGGCGGAGCCTGGTCAGGTAGCTTCATGCCTTTGGCTATTAAGCATGGGGCACTGCCTGTAGACCTTGGTGCTCTATTTTATGGTCTTTGCCCAAATATATGTGGCTGTTTCTATGCTGGCAAGTAAGTAGGATATGTCTTTACAAAACACTAGCCATTTAGGAGGCCAGAGAACATGTGCACTGAACTACACAGGCACAGTTCAAACCTCATATTGCAGCCAAGTGGCAGACAGGCGTAAAAATACCAAAAATATGTGTTTTTGGTCCTCAAAACAAATAGTGCTTCAGTAAAAAAAAAAAAAAAAAAGATCTGAAGGCAGCCAAGTACTACATGTGTCGTGGAGCACCCCCAGGTGGTGCTAGCTGTAAACTCTTTGAGCGTAGGCGATACTAAGAGAGATGCTTCAAGTCCTTTTACTAAAATTAGGACAAAAATGAGGGAACCGGTAATTAAAAACTCCTGTGACTGTTTCTAGATATAAGAATTGGAGAAAGGAGAAATCAGAGAGTTTGGAAAAATACTCGTCAGTTTTATTATCAGGACAGGAATAGTGAGAGAATAAAACGAAAGGGAAGAAGACAGACTGATTCAGCTGGAAGGAGAGAGAGATTTTGTTAAGGAGAGCTGCTGGCAGCTTAGACAACGAACTGGGAGAGATGCAAGGGAACTGAGATGGTGGAGAGAGACAAAGGAAGTGCAACTACATGTTAAATGTTCATCCAGCGGGTATTAGACAATGACGATCTGTTAGGTCTTCCTAGATCACAAACAGTAACTAAGCATAATAAAGTCTAAGAGAGACAAAATTTTAGAGAGCGAACTGGAACAATTAATCTAACAGGGTAAAAGAAACTCTTGAAAGATGGCCTTTTAAGACTAAACCTTGAAAAAGGATAGAATGTGGTTGCCAGGGGCAACTGGGGACTGGGGGTACAAAGTTTAAATTATGCAAGATGAATAAGTTCTGGGGTTCTACGGCAGTGTGACTATCATTGGTAATATTGTATTGTACACTTGAAATTTGTTAAAAGAGTAGATTTTAAGTGTTCTCAACAAAAAAAGAAAATAGTTAAGTATGTGAGGTGATAGTGTGGTGATTATTTCACAATGTATATGTATATCAAACCAATTGTACACCTTCAATATATACTTTTTTATTTGTCAACTATATCTTAATGATCCTGGGTGGGGAAATCCACATCTGTCCTTATAAGTATACTTTCAACTGTTTATCAAAAAGCTTTGTGCAATTATTCTCTCTCAACCTAGACTTCGTAACAACAGGTTTCTTTTCTTAAGAACTTTTCAATTGTACTTCAGGGTTGGAATTCTAAAGTTTACCCACCAAAGAATATAAGAACACAAATGGAAAATTAAAATTCTTTATAATGTCGGAAAAAAAGCTGAAGCTTGAAAGATCATAGTAGGACTTCTGAGATCGTGTTGCCTGTATTAGATAAGTATAAACTATCTGGATATGTTTGAGAGGGGAAAACGTAATAGCCGTGTAGAATGATCAGAGAGTTGGTAGGTGATTGATATGCAAGGTGACACATTCATTGTAAGTCATCATAGGAATCGTCCATGTTTTTAGGAAACAAACCCAAGAGATACATGGAATTAGGATTCTAAGGGAAGCAGCAAGAGCAAGAGAGACAGACAGGCTCCTTAGAGGGGATCCAGGGAAGATAATGATACTTTGAGTCCAACCTCGGTTTAGCTGTTCAAACAATACTTTTATTAGTCTCAGTACTTCTTGACAATCTCATGATAGGAGATGAAAACAAGAGCGTTATGTCAGAAAATAAAATATCTGGGCCAGAAAACAAAGGGAAATGTAACGGAAAGAAGACTTGAACACAGCAAGCAGCGCTGCCCTACCTGAGTTAGAGAAGGAAAGGGGCCAACCTCAAAGCAAAGAAAACCATCGAAAACTTAGCGGAACCATTTTGAAAAAAGTAGAAAACAGCAGAGAGAAAGAAAATATTAGAGGTGTAGTCCAGATTGTAGGAAAATATGTACCAAAAGGAAAAGCTACTTAACTCCTGGAACAATGAAAAGCTGTTGAAATAAGGGACAGTGGGAGGATCATGGCAGAGGGCTTTGTCCTCACTAAGCCCCTAGGGTCACAGACTTTAGAAAGAATTGAGCTTACTTAGCCCAGGTTCTTCCTCTTTCTTTCCCTTTGGGGTCTGATAGCCTGCAGAGAGCACATATTCTTTTTTTTTTTTCAGTACGCGGGCCTCTCACTGTTGTGGCCTCTCCCGTTGCGGAGCACAGGCTCCGGCCACGCAGGCTCAGCGGCCATGGCTCATGGGCGCAGCCGCTCCGCGGCATGTGGGATCTTCTGGGACCGGGGCATGAACCTGCATCCCCTGCATTGGCAGGCGGACTCTCTACCACTGCGCCACCAGGGAAGCCCTAGAGAGCACACATTCTGTTCTCCGCCTTCGTGGACTAAGGTTTCCCGAGGCAGCTTCCCATGGAGAGGCCTCTGATGGTGCAGTTGTGCCCATGACTAGTTGGATACACCCACAGGGAATTAGGCAGACGGAGTTAATAAGTCCGTCAGCCGAACACCTAAGCCATATATGTCAGTATTGCTTTTATCACTAATAAAACAGGCATTTGTTCTCCATCTGCTTGACTCCTGTGACTGTCTCTGAATTAGTGTCATACTTGGGTAGGGAATGAAGACGTCATTTACTGGGTTCCCTCAAACCTCATCTTAGAGAATCATGACATCTCCTAATGGAATAGATTATTTTGTTTATGTTTTAAAGTAAAAATCTTATTATTCAATTATAATCTGTTTCTAAAATTTCTAAGGTTGATTAGGCATAAAGTATTGTACTTTAGAAAGTATAAAAGAAAGTTGGGTCTTAAATGAAAAAGACACAGAAACATAGAATCAGGATTTTGAGTGGCAAGTAATCTTGGAAGTTGTTTATCCCAATGCATTCATTTAATATTTTTTAGTGGTTGAAGAAACTGAGAGAGGATAAGATACTGGCTTAAGTCGCACAGCTGATTTGTGGCAGAATCATTTCTTTTTTTCTTCTAAAGCCTTGACATGAGCTGAGTTTATTCTTGTTGTTGAATTAGAACAAAAACAAATGATTAACCAAAGTCCTATTAATCTAGGAACTGCTTTTAAAACAAATCACCTAACTTAGCTCACTCTTCCCATCAAGTACACTCTGTTGTTTACGGCACCCTCTTTACCCTTTTGAGAGTCACAGTTTTTTTCTTTACCTTCTTTATTTCACTTGATAAATACTGATGTCTTTCTGTGTTTCTACTGGAGCTTGAAATTAATGTAGTTTTCTACACCAATATTACCAATTATGTGAGCAATTATAGGGCTTAACTAATGTTGAAGAGTAGCAGAGGGATAGATTGCACTGTTTAGAAGAATGTTCCATTTAACAGATGCATATGATTAGGCTGGAGAGACAGAGAATGATTTGGTCACAACACCTGTGTTGCCGCTTTCCCATCCTCGAGGCACCAACAATTCCCTCAACAACTGCAAGAATTTACAATCCTTAACTACTGGTTCTCTCTCATTTCACCATGCAATTTTGTTGCAGAATGTGGAGTTTGTTTTTCATCCCTTTGTGTGCATATGATGCTACTCCCTGAAGTTAGAATTTTAGAGTTGAGCAAGACTTTAGGTTAGATCGAAAGATGAATATATTGAGACACAGGGAAGTGGCTTGCCCAGAGTTGGCATACCCACTAATGGGAGAAACCCAGACTTGGACCCCAACTCTTAATTTTGGAGGAAAGAAAGAAAAGTCTCTTTTTCTTTTGTATATAAGCCTAATATAAACCCGTGTAGAAACTTGCAGCAATAGAAGTATAAAAATGAAAATGCCAATTGTATATAATTACACAATTCAGAGGTAACCCGTATTGACCTTTGATGTTTATCTCTCCAGATATCTCTCTCTGCCTATTTACACCTGTCATCCTAAATATTTGTCCAAGTTAATGTAAATATCCATGCACCACTACTTTAAATATCAGTTTGATAATACATTTCACTGATACATCTTTTTATTTAAACATCCACCTGTTGCTTAACATGTTTGCCCAATCAATATTTTTCTTTATGTTATCTATTTTTTTCTGGCAATTAAAATACCACTGACTATTTGCTTTAATACCTGTATTATATAATTGTATTGTGCTTATTTTATATACATTATCTGGGATGTATTGTAGTGAAGGCTGTGGGGTAGAGTTTCAGCTTTGTATCTTCCAGGATAGTAACTAGTTTCAGTTTTTCACCATTGAGAATGATGTTTGACTGTGGGTTTGTCATATATGGCCTTTATTATGTTGAGGTAGTTTCCCTCTATGCCCACTTTCTGGAGAGTTTTGATCATAAATGGGTGTTGAATTTTGTCAAAAGCTTTTTCTGCATCTATTGAGATGGTCATATGTTGTGGAAAAGATGAGGTGTGTATGGGCAGGGTAAAGGGAGAGTTACAATGTAGGAAATTCTCTTACCTCTTTCTGGGTACCTGGGGATGTAGGAGAATATCAGAGATTGAGAAAGTTTGTTAAAATTGGATTTGGAAGTAAGAAAGTTGTGCTTTTCATAGAGTGTATGTATAATGTAATCTAGGTTCCTGTTTAAATATCTTTCTCTAAAAGAATGAGGGATAAATCCATGCTTGAGGCTGGAGATTTACATATTAAGTGTGAATGGATGACCTTAAAATATTAAATGTTTTATAAAAGAAGAAATTCTCAAGGGACAGTGGAACTTTCCTTTTATTATGCCTGGTGACTGTGGACAAAGGCTGTACAATCATGGAAGGATGTGGAAGCCACATGAGTTTATAATTCTAGAACGAGTAAGAACTGGTGGTGGAGTTCAAGAAAAGCTACAACAGCATGAAAAATAGCCCAGAACAGGAGAAAAGGCTAGAAAAGGGCCAGGAAACACTGATGTAGATGCAAGAATATTGAAACACCGTGACCCAAGACCTCACTGCTGAGATGATAATGGAATGGAAGTGGTGAGAAAAAGTACTTGCCAGAAAAGAGAACTCAGAAGACCTTTGCTACTCTGGTGAAGAAAACAATTTTGACCCCAAAAGTCCTACTTAGTTTTGGTCCCTAAATTGGATTTTGTATTCCAGAGACCAAGAAGGACTGAGCACACCTTGCATTGGGACAAGAGCTGGACTCATTTTTCAAGAGCTCCTCTGTTAGGAGAGCTATCTCCCTCTGTCCTTGGTACCCCTCTCTACCTGTGACTAACTGATTTGCTGACAGCTGATTGGATGGGATCACCTTCTGCCTTAGTAGACTGTAGTCTTCCAATAAATCAACAGGCAGAGAAAGAAAGGAATACTTCATGACAAGAGGAAAAGGTAGGAAAATACCAGGGACTGGAAGCAGTCTCAGTTGCCTTTAGACATAGTAAAAAGCAAAGCTGAGATGGATCAGAGCAAGTATGGGGAGGGGACTCTCACCCAGGGGCCAGGCTGACAGTAGTGTAACTCTCAACTTCTGGAACTTCGTTTCTCTAACTTCAGAACTAGCCTGTTAGATAAACAAAATGTGAAGTGTCTTCTCTGTTCCTCTAACTTTTAAATCTTTGTACTTTCCCTTATCAATTTATTTCCAGGATGCTTTATTCTTTTTTTTTGATTTACAATGGACATTTCTAAATTAGTTAGTGATGGCTTAAATGTAGAACTCTAAATTGATGAGTGAGTTTAAAAATCTTTTTGTAAACAGAGACTATTATTTTTAAGAGTAAGCAATGTCTTAAAAATGGAAAAAAAAATCTATACCTAAATGTTCTATTTCCTTAGTTTAATTTTTCTGAAAAATGATAAATCAACTTTTAGGATGAAT
The DNA here is from genome assembly GCF_964374135.1 of Grampus griseus. NCBI lineage: Eukaryota > Metazoa > Chordata > Mammalia > Artiodactyla > Delphinidae > Grampus > Grampus griseus. The sequence continues at coordinate 18,092,237 of NC_139012.1, read as the reverse complement.
TATTAGTCTACAAGTAAGCTGAGATTCAGCCAAAAAAAATTAATGAGTGACTTAAATTTGAGGCCTTTTATTCCTTGAAAAATAAAAAAAAATGAGATGATAATTCAAGAAGGTAAAAAAAAATCTGAGGGAATACTAAGTTTGAGTCCATCTTGTATCAAAGACGAGTGCAAACAGTATTTCCTATATGGTTTCTATTAGCAAGAATATTACCAAAAAAACTGCTGTAAAGTTTCCCTTGTTTTATTTTAGGAGGCAATATTTTATGTTTAGGAAGTTTGACTCACCTTTTCCTTAGCCCCCCATCTTAATTACTTCCCACTACAGGTGTGTGGAATATTATAAAGTTTGTCAGAATAAATAATTAAAGTTAAAAAAGATAGGTCATTGGGGGGAGGAGGAAGGAAGGGTGTAAATACAGTGATGCTGGAGGATAAAAAAAAATACAACACACACCTGGCTTGGGATCAGTAGGAGAAAAGTGACACATGAAGAGACCAAGAAGGACTAACTAGAGACATGTGAGGAGAACGAGAAGGGAGTGATGATGCACAAGCCCAGGAAGGGAGCGTTCCAAGAACGATAGTGTGGTCAGTCGGCATGGTCAACCACTGCAGAATGTTCTATAAAGATAAATATGATAGGCATCTACGGAGCTTGGCGATATGGAAGTGGTTGGTGATACCAGAGAGAAAAGGGGTGGAAGTGAAAACTAGATGGCAGTCGGAGTGAAAGTGGCAAGGGAAGATTACCATCAATCATTTTTCCATACAGTTATCGAACATCTATTAATTCATCTATCCAGGTTCCCACCATCCTGGAACTTGAGTTTCAGTACAATGTAGCGTCTCTGGAGCAAGGTTATGTGAGTGCCATCTCTCTCTCTGTCCTGTACTACCGTTTATCAATGGACATGCCACGTTGCACAGCTGAGACTGGTTCCATGTCTTTAAAATGGGGTAATAATTGTAACTACCACATGGGTCCTAGTGAATACAAAACAAGCTTGCATTCAGTAGAATGCCCAGTTTATGGGAAGTGCTGAGCCGTTGCTGTTATTACCTCACTACTAGTTGCCCCTTCCTGATATTACTTAGAGAAAGCAAAACCGATGAATCCTCAGTGCTCTTCACTCTGATTATGCTGCAAACTGCCCTGTGATGTGACTGTAGTCGGGGCTTATATTTGGAATCACGGTGAGCTCTTCTCTCCACAGCGTGTATCACGCAGAGCACATTTATGCTGATCGGCAGACACGGGGTCCTTTTGCTTACCTGAGTTGTGGCAAGTTGGAGCATGACTACAGAACCCGTTTGTGGGCCCTCACCCCACCCCAGTGCCCTCTCAAGTGAATTTTAGTGTGTTCCACTTGGCTTTTTTCTTTGAATTATCCCAAACATATCATCCAAATTTGGTGGAGTTTTGTCAGGGAGTAACAAGTCACCGGAAACTTCGTTTTACTGCTACTGATGACTATAGCCAGGTTTATAAATTGCATAGCTTTTTCTTCTTTTTCACACACATACACACTGTATTTTATATTTACAAGAGATAAATAAACTGACACCAAGCATTGTAAACAGATGACCACAACAAAAGCAACAATGATTGCAATTACCAGACACGAAACACTCACAGTATGTCATAATATTGACATTCAGTCCAGGAATCCTCCACTGTAACAGCTCCTTTACTTTGCAGTGAAAATTGATTTGTATATTTTTTGCCTCTGAGTCCTTGTGGGATTTTTTTTTATTCAAACAGAAAGTGACAAAAATTATAATCATCCTCATCAGTTCACTCAGTCCCATGTAATTAATTTTTTTTCATCTTGATCTTTTGTTAGCACTTTTATGAATTCATCAGTTTTCCATTAGAGTTCTGAAAATGCTTATTCATTCAGTTCAGCAGTATAGTCAGTTACCAGAAACCTGTACTTGTCAGAGTCTTTTCCATGAATTCCTTGAAAACCCTTTAATAGGAACATTTTTGCAAAAGCATCAGAGTACACCCAGAACTGTCTGTAAATGACAAAAGACTTAAAAATGACCACACTTAAAGATTTGATGAAAGTTCATGATAATGCAATTGACAAGGAAATTTAGTTATTTCTGAGATATTCATTTTAAAGTAATAACAAGAATTATGACTTAAACATTATACCAGAACGTATAAGATTTTTAGAAATTTCATGTAATGTCTGAAACATTTATATTAACATATTTCCATACAAATAACCCAAAGAAAGTTTAGTATTAGTTGTTTTTTTGTTTGTTTTTTTATACTTCAGGTTCTTATTAGTCATCAGTTTTTTACACATCAGTGTATACATGTCAATCCCAATTGCCCAATTCAGCACACCATCATCCCCACCCCACCACAGTTTTCCCCCCCTTGGTGTCCATACATTTGTTCTCTACATCTGTGTCTCAACTTCTGCCCTGCAAACTGGTTCATCTGTACCATTTTTCTAGGTTCCACATACATGCGTTAATATACGATATTTGTTTTTCTCTTTCTGACTTACTTCACTCTGTATGACAGTCTCTAGGTCCATCCACGTCTCAACAAATGACTCAGTTTCGTTCCTTTTTATGGCTGATTAATATTCCATTGTATATATGTACCACAACTTCTTTATCCATTTGTCTCTCGATGGGCATTTAGGTTGCTTCCAACACCTGGCTATTGTAAATAGTGCTGCAATGAACATTGGGGTGCATGTGTCTTTTTGAATTATGGTTTTCTCTGGGTATATGCCCAGTAGTGGGATTACTGGATCATATGGTAATTCTAGTTTTAGTTTTTTAAGGAACCTCCATACTGTTCTCCATAGTGGCTGTATCAATTTACATTCCCACCAACAGTGCAAGAGGGTTCCCTTTTCTCCACACCCTCTCCAGCATTTGTTGTTTGTAGATTTTCTGATAATGCCCATTCTAACTGGTGTGAGGTGGTACCTCATTGTAGTTTTGATTTGCATTTCTCTAATAATTAGTGATGTTGAGCAGCTTTTCATGTGCTTCTTGGCCATCTGTATGTCTTCTTTGGAGAAATGTCTATTTAGGTCTTCTGCCCATTTTTGGATTGGGTTGTTTGTTTCTTTAATATTGAGCTGCATGAGCTGTTTATATATTTTGGAGATTAATCCTTTGTCCGTTGATTCATTTGCAAATATTTTCTCCCATTCTGAGGGTTGTCTTTTTGTCTTGTTTATGGTTTCCTTTGCTGTGCAAAAGCTTTGAAGTTTCATTAAGTCCCATTTGTTTATTTTTGTTTTTATTTCCATTACTCTAGGAGGTGGATCAAAAAAGATCTTGCTGTGATTTATGTCAGAGTGTTCTTCCTATGTTTTCCTCTGAGAGTTAAATAGCGTCTGGTCTTACATTTAGGTCTTGAATCCATTTTGAGTTTATTTTTGTGTATGGTGTTAGGGAGTGTTCTAATTTCATTCTTTTACATGTAGCTGTCCAGTTTTCCCAGCACCACTTATTGAAGAGACTGTCTTTTCTCCATTGTATATCTTTGCCTCCTTTGTCATAGATTAGTTGACCATAGGTGAGTGGGTTTTTCTCTGGGCTTTCTATCTTGTTCCATTGATCTATGTTTCTGTTTTTGTGCCAGTACCATATTGTCTTGATTACTGTAGCTTTGTAGTATAGTCTGAAGTCAGGGAGTCTGATTCCTCCAGCTGCATTTTTTTCCTTCAAGATTGCTTTGGCTATTCGAGGTCTTTTGTGTTTCCATACAAATTTTAAGATGATTTGTTCTAGTTCCGTTAAAAAATGCCATTGGTAATTTGGTAGGGATTGAACTGAGTCTGTAGATTGCTTTGGGTAGTATAGTCATTTTCACAATATTGATTCTTCCAATCCAAGAACGTGGTATATCTCTCCATCTGTTGGTATCATCTTTAATTTCTTTCATCAGTGTCTTGTAGTTTTCTGCATACAGGCCTTTTGTCTCCCTAGGTAGGTTTATTCCTAGGTATTTTATTCTTTTTGTTGCAGTGGTAAATGGAAGTGTTTCCATAATTTCTCTTTCAGATTTTTCATCATTAGTGTATAGGGATGCAAGAGATTTATGTGCACTAATTTTGTATCCTGCAACTTTACCAAATTCATTGATTAGCTCTAGTAGTTTTCTGGTGGCATATTTAGGATTCTCTATGTATAGTATCATGTCATCTGCAAACAGTGACAGTTTTACTTCTTTTCCAATTTGTATTCCTTTTATTTCTTTTTCTTCTCTGATTGCCGTGGCTAGGACTTCCAAAACTATGTTGAATAATAGTGGTGAGAGTGGACATCCTTGTCTCATTCCTGATCTTTGAGGAAATGCTTTCAGTTTTTCACCATTGACAATGATGTTTGCTGTGGGTTTGTCATATATGGCCTTTATTATGTTGGGGTAGGTTCCCTCTATGCCCACTTTCTGGAGAGTTTTTATCATAAATGGGTATTGAATTTTGTCAAACGCTTTTTCTGCATCTGTTGAAATGGTCATCTGGTTTTTATTCTTCAGTTTGTTAATATGGTGTATCACATTGATTGATTTGCGTATATTGAAGAATCCTTGCATCCCTGGGATAAATCCCACTTGATCATGCTCTATGATCCTTTTAATGTGCTGTTGGATTCTGTTTGCTAGTATTTTGTTGAGGATTTTTGCATCTATATTCATCAGTGATATTGGTCTGTAATTTTCTTTTTTTGTAGTATCTTTTTCTGGTTTTGATATCAGGGTGATTGTGGCCTCATAGAATGAGTTTGGGAGTGTTCCTTCCTCTGCAAATTTTTGGAAGAGTTTGAGAACAATGGGTGTTAGCTCTTCTCTAAATGTTTGATAGAATTCAGCTGTGAAGGCATCTGATCCTGGACTTTTGTTTGTTGGAAGATTTTTAATCACAGTTTCAATTTCATTACTTGTGATTGGTCTGTTCATATTTTCTGTTTCTTCCTGTTTCAGTCTTGGAAGGTTATACCTTTCTAAGAATTCATCCATTTCTACCAGGTTGTCCATTTTATTGTCATAGAGTTGCTTGTAGTAGTCTGTTAGGATGCTTTGTATTTCTGTGGTGTCTGTTGTAACTTCTCCTTTCTCATTTTTAATTTTATTGATTTGAGTCCTCTCTTTCTATCAATTTTGTTTATCTTCTCAAAGAACCAGCTTTTAATTTTATTGATCTTTGCTATTGTTTTCTTTGTTTCTATTTCATTTATTTCTGCTCTGATCTTTATGATTTCTTTCCTTCTGCTAACTTTGACTTTTGTTTGTTCTTCTTTCTCTAGTTCCTTTAGGTGTAAGGTTAGATTGTTTACTGGAGATTTTTCTTGTTTCTTGAGGTAAGCTCGTATAACTATAAACTTCCCTCTTACAACTGCTTTTGCTGCATCCCATAGGTTTTGGATCATCATGTTTTCATTGTCATTTGTCTCTACGTATTTTTTGATTTCCTCTTTGATTTCTTCAGTGATCTTTTGGTTATTTAGTAACGTATTGTTTAGCCTCCACGTGTTTGTATTTTTTACATTTTTTTCCCTGTAATTCATTTCTTATCTCATAGCGTTGTGGTCAGAAAAGATGCTTGATATGATTTCAATCTTCTTATATTTACTGAGGCTTGATTTGTGACCCAAGATGTGATCTATCCTGGAGAATGTTCTGTGTGCACTTGAGAAGAAAGTGTAATCTGCTGTTTTTGGATGGAATGTCCTATAAATATCAATTAAATCTATCTCATCTATTGTGTCATTTAAAGCTTTTGTTTCCTTATTTATTTTCATTTTGGATGATCTGTCCATTGGTGTAAGTGAGGTGTTAAAGTCCTCTACTATTATTGTGTACCTGTCGATTTCCTCTTTTATAGCTGTTAGCAGTTGCCTTATGTATTGAGGTGCTCCTATGTTGGGTGCATATATATTTACAATTGTTATATCTTCTTCTTGGATTGATCCCTTGATCATTATGTAGTGTCCTTCCTTGTCTCTTGTAACATTCTTTATTTTAAAGTCTATTTTATCTGACATGAGTATAGCTAGTCCAACGTTCTTTTGATTTCCATTTGCATGGAATATCTTTTTCCATCCCCTCACTTTCAGTCTGTATGTGTCTCTAGGTCTGAAGTGGGTCTCTTGTGGACAGCATATATATGGGTCTTGTTTTTGTATCCATTCAACAAGCCTTTGTCTTTTGGTTGGAACATTTAATCCATTCACGTTTAAGGTAATTATTGATATGTATGTTCCTATGACCATTTTCTTATTTGTTTTGGGTTTGTTTTTGTAGGTCCTTTTCTTCTCTTTTGTTTCCCACTTAGAGAAGTTCCTTTAGCATTTGTGGTAGAGCTGGTTTGGTGATGCTGAATTCTCTTAGCTTTTGCTTGTCTGTAAATCTTTTGATTTCTCCATTGAATCTGAATGAGATCCTTGCTGGGTAGAGTAATCTTGGTTGTAGGTTTTTCCCTTTCATCACTTTAAGTATATCGTGCCACTCCCTTTTGGCTTGTAGAGTTTCTGCTGAGAAATCAGCTGTTAACCTTATGGGAGTTCCCTTGTATGTTATTTGTCATTTTTCCCTTACTGCTTTCAATAATTTTCCTTTGTCTTTAATTTTTGCCAATTTGATTACCATGTGTCTTGGCGTGTTTCTCCTTGGGTGTATCCTGTATGGGACTCGCTGCACTTCCTGGACTTGGGTGGCTATTTCCTTTCCCATGTTAGGGAAGTTTTCAAGTATAATCTCTTCAAATATTTTATCTGGTCCTTTCTCTCTCTCTTCTCCTTCTGGGACCCCTATAATGAGAATGTTGTTGAGTTTAGTGTTGTCCCAGAGGTCTCTTAGGGTGTCTTCATTTCTTTTCATTCTTTTTTCTTTAGTCTGTTCCACAGCAGTGAATTCCACCATTCTGTCTTCCAGGTCACTTATCCATTCTTCTGCCTCAGTTATTCTGCTATTGATTCCTTCTAGTGTAGTTTTCATTTCAGTTATTGTATTGTTCATCTCTGTTTGTTTGTTCTTTAATTCTTCTAGGTCTTTGTTAAACATTTCTTGCATCTTCTCGATCTTTGCTTCCATTCTTTTTCCGAGGTCCTGGATCATCTTCACTATCATTATTCTGAATTCTTTTTCTGGAAGGTTGCCTATCTCCACTTCATTTAGTTGTTTTTCTGGGGTTTTATCTTGTTCCTTCATCTGGTACATAGCCCTCTGTCTTTTCATCTTGTCTGTCTTTCTGTGAATGTGGTTTTTGTTCTACAGGCTGTGGGATTGTAGTTCTTCTTGCTTCTGCTGTCTGCCCTCTGGTGGATGAGGCTATCTAAGAGGCTTGATGGGAAGGACTGGTCAATTGCATAGCTTTTTAAAAAACTTCTTATCTTGAAATAATTATAGACTCACTGGACTAGTACAAAGAGGCTCTTCACCCCTCCACCAAGCTTCCTTCAAAGGTGACACTCCACATACTGCAGTGCGATAGCCAAACCAGAGAATTGACATTGGAACAATACTATTAACTGGACTATAGACCATATTCAGTTTTCAGCATGTACTCATGTATGTTTATGTGTGTATGTGTTTGTGTGTGTGTGTGTGCGTGTGCGTGTGTAGTTTTGTGCAGCTTCATTACATGTTTAGGTTTGTATAACCACCACCACTGCTCCATTACCCTAGGGGAGCTCCCTCTCGCTGTCCCTTCTAGGTGCACTCATCTCCCCACCTGAGTCCCTGTACCCAAGCACCGCTCTATTCTCCATCTTTAAAGTTTTGTCCTTTTAAGAATGTTAAATGCAGTCATGCAGTGTGTAACCTTTGGAAATGGACTTTTCCCAGAAACCATAGTCTTTCAAAGCATACTCTTTTTTTCTTGACTATATACCATGAACATCATTCCATTCAACTTGCTTTCCCATCTATTCTCATTTGTTCTTTTACATAGGAAAACAACCAAAAGAATTAAAACAGTACACATCAAGATGATAAAACTGTGAAAGAAAAACAAATTTGCCTGCTGAATATAAAGTATAATGAAGATATTGTGTTTTCAAACTTCACTTAAGTAACACCAATAAAACAATTTTAATTTAATCTGAAAGTGGAGGCAGATATTCCTACTTCTCTCTGACTACTCCATATGAGACTCCAGGGAAAGCAGATAGAAAAAGAACTACGAATGCCAGTGACATAAAATTCTCATAAGCTATTTTTTTCACATCTTTATTGGAGTATAATTGCTTTACAATCGTGTGTTAGTTTCTGCTGTGTAACAAAGTGAACCAGCTATACGTATACATATATCCCCATATACCCTCCCTTTTTCATCTCCCACCCTCCCTATCCCACCCCTCTAGGTGGTCACAAGGCACTGTTATTTTTTTAGATTCTATATATATGTGTTAGCATACGGTATTTGTTTTTCTCTTTCTGACTTACTTCACTCTGTAGACAGATTCTAGGTCCATCATAAGTTATTTAACATAGAAGGTGGAAAGCCATATGCTCTACACTGGAAAAAAGTTTTCTTAATTTTAATGAAATTATAAAATCCCATGATAAAATTGAAAAAAGCTTCTGTTTAAGTTGATGCTGTCTACCTAGAAATTTGCAGCAAAGATTTTCTCTTCAAAGTCTTTATTAATATCAGGTATATTTCCAACATTGCTGAATATTTCGTTAAGTCACTGATATAAATTCAAGTAATTCAAATGTCAGGCTGAGTTCTCAGTAGTGATTTACATGGACAAGAATTTTATGAGCGTGCATTATTAGTTTGCTGGCTGCCTTCATATATAGGGGTTATAAAAAGAATTTTATCCAGCAGTTATGATTTTTAGCATAGCACTAGGTAAATATAAATACCCCCAAAAATGTATGTGGCTTCAAAACTTGTGCAGAAATGGCCAAAGAGTGATTTGGCTTCTCAAATTATGGACACCCTTTTTTCTCATGAAATGATACATGCAGTCTTTTCTCATTTGGAATGAAAGCATATCTGATAGCTGTTTCGATAGTACTGTAGTGAATCCTGGACTCCACATTGGTTTTTCAGCACCACCCTTCCCTGATAGCTCCACCAAACACCCTGACTTTAACTATATGTGTACTTTGGACATTTCAACTTTTAAAACAATTTGTATATTTTTAAACTATCCGCTTGGAAAACTTGTCAGTATAAATATTGTAATTCAGATAGGGCAGGAAGGAGTCTTGGAGGATGATTAAATTTTGGTGTTTCACTGTCTGTCTGAGATTTGATTCTTTAATTTGCATGTTTAAGCACACACCTTTATTAGTTTTTTCAGAAAAAATCAGTTGGGTGTCCCACTTTAGAGAAACTGATTTATAAAATGAGTGTATTATGTTAATTATGGAATTCTAAACATGTGTTTTCGAATGTCACACTCTCCTGGTCACAGGTGGGAAGTTGCCTTCTCAGAGGACGGAGTTATGGAGAAGGTTGCTTGTTGGACAATGAATTAAAGTGAAGCAATTTGGAGGTTTCTTAAGACACTTGGGAACTAGAGAGAAAACAGGTGCCTTTCCTACACCAGGGTTTCTGACTTAGGAGGTCTTGCCTTCAGAATCTATTAATAAGCTTATCAAGGTTATTCCTGTCATTAAGCAGAGAAACACAGCTTTAAGTTGTATGTCCATCAATCTGTTGTAGTTTGCTGGTCAACCGAAAGGGGATTTCTACACAGTACTGTTCACATTTGTCAAATCCTCCTTTTCCGGGACAGTGTTGAAAACACTTTTCTTATTTTCCCCTCCCCATCTCCTTCTCACACTCTTTAAAATAGTTCTCATCTATTTCCAAAGTTAAAACATCATAGATAATTTACAATTAATTAAATTACATCATAGATGCTACATTTTTAAGGCTTTAAAGGTGTAATCGACACATAATAAACTGCATCTATTTTTCTTTTTCTTTTTTCCTTCCTTTGCGGTATGCGGGCCTCTCACTGTTGTGGCCTCTCCCGTTGCGGAGCACAGGCTCCGGACGCGCAGGCTCAGCAGCCATGGCTCACGGGCTCAGCCGCTCTGTGGCATGTGGGATCTTCCCGGACCGGGGCACGAACCCGTGTCCCCTGCGTCGGCAGGCGGACGCCCAAGCACTGCGCCAACAGGGAAGCCCTGCATCTATTTTAAATGTACAATTCGATACATTTTGACAAATGCATATACAAGTGAAGTCATCATCAATCTCAAGATAGTGAACATGTCCGTTAAAAAAAAAAAGCTCCAAAGTTTTCTTGTGCCCCTTGGTACTTCCTCCTCCCTCCTCATCCTCACCCCCCTAAATTCCAGTAGCCATTGCTCTGCTTCATAGGTTAAAAGGATCCATTTCTGCCCTGGTGGCGCAGTGGTTGAGAGTCCGCCTGCCGATGCAGGGGACACAGGTTCGTGCCCCGGTCCGGGAAGATCCCACATGCCGCGGAGCGTCTGGGCCCGTGAGCCATGGCTGCTGAGCCTGCGCGTCCGGAGCCTGTGGTTCGCAACGGGAGAGGCCACAACAGTGAGAGGCCGGCGTACCGCAAAAAAAAAAAAAAAAAAAAAGGATCCATTTCTGATGTGATTTCAGAAGGCATTACCAGCTTGCTGCGATTTTACAGGCACCCTAAGATTTTGAGTTGGTTGTTTTCCCAGGGCAGATCCACTTTCTAAGCTAAGTGTTGTTAGATTTCTGGCCACACACAGTGAAAATTGATTATCACCTTTCTGTAGGGAAACCTGATATGTGCTTATATTGTTTAAAATGTCCATGCACTTTGACGCAGAAATTCTGCCTTGAAGAACATAGGCATGTGCTTAAAGATGTTGTGTGATATTCATTGAACAGATCCTTGTAATTAAAAAAAATGGAAAATTCATAAATATCCTTCAATAAGGGATTAAGTAAAAACTGGAACATCTGTGTAGTGGAATAATATTAAGCTATTAAAATTATTTTGTAGATTATTTATTGTTGCAGAAAGATATTTATAATATATCATTCATGAAATCAATCACTGGGCACAAGTATATTTATGTAATATGAACTATGAAAAAATACATAAAAATATTGGGAAGGTTATGTTTTAGATCAACAGTGCCTCTTGTTAGTTGAACTCTGAGTATTTTAATATTTTTCCTGTTTTGTTTATATTTTCTAATTTTTTCGACAGTGAAATAATGTTTTGGAAAAAGTATTATTGCAAATTATATTTTATGTAATAAACTTAGCACAATGCCTGACTCTTCACATTTTCAGGGTTCTTTTTTCTTTATTTTTTATTGCTTTTTGTATGCTTTTACCCCAATATTAAGGCTTAAACCCAGTGAGGGCTTGGTCTGTTTTTGACATTCTTTTTCCTCATACATATTCACATAGAGGGAATCAATTGCTTTTTTTTTTTATTATATTCTCAAAGCAGTACTTACAGGTCTATAATTGTATCCTTAACATAGCTTTGCAACGATTTCTTTACATATTTCTCTTTGTGGAACTGAAATCCAGTTGATAGCACCAGGTGAGTCTTGTTGATTTTCCTTTGCTTCAGGGTATTTAATAAATACCGACTCATAGAGACTGGCAGCCTGAATGGATGGTCTTCTCCATGTGTCAGGCGCAAATGAGTATGTGATCAACTAAGTGGTGATGTTTACACATAGATTTAGATTATTTCAGATTGTGTGATGTCAAAGTTTACATTCATTCTCTTTTTCTTTTAAAATCATCATAACATTAATTAACTGAAAAACAGTTCTGAGAATTTAAAGCAAGATGGCTTATACAGTAACTGTTACTTCCTAGGCCGATTCTTAGAAGACATATTTATACTAGAACATTCTAAAATGTATGAACAATCTTGACCCTTCAATTTGGAGCAATCTGGAAATATATGGAGCTATGCATAAGTAATGGTTAGTGAAACTGTGTGTATATTGTCATGAATATATAGTTGAAAGGGATTTTCAATTTCACATATCCATTTTATAACAAAAATGAGTTGAACAATAACATAATAAAAGCTACGTATCCCTAAGGACATTAAAAATATTGATAAACATCAAAACCAGTAAATGTTTTGAACTAGGTAGATTTCATAATGTGTACTTTGCTAAGAGGAGTACAAAATATTTTTTTTGGTTTTTATGTTTATCAAGTAGAATACAAAATATTGTTTAAAATATCACTAAATATGAGTTCTAAAACAGAAATAAATAAACACTGCAATATGTTTGACTTTAGAAAAAAATCCTCATAAAAATACCCGTCAGCTAAAGATAAAATTTTTTTTTAATTATAGAGTTTATTGCCTGATTGAGATGCCTGCTAGTTTGTCAGGAGAGAATATTGTTTGGCATTCAACACCCAGAGGAATCTCTCTTTTCAGGTGAAAGAAATTATGAAGTCTGTTAAGTAAACAGCACAGTATCATATTATATCCTAGTGGCCCAAATAAATGCAAAGCACAACCGAGGCGACCTCTACATACCTGAAATATCTTTTAGAGATTGTTGTGTCAACTGAGAAATGCATTCCATGGAGTCAGCCTCCATGCTTTAAAATTCACCATCTTTACTACCTCTCACTACTTTTACTAACCAATTTGAAAGGCAATATGGTCTTTCTTTTCCCCCAGAAATAGCAGTAATAGAGGCAGTGCGGAATAATTAGGACACTAAAATCGACAGCTGAATTTAATGTTCCATTACTCCTTTGACCGTATGTGCTGTCTGTGGATGTACATGTAATTTTGGGGAATAGCTTTATTGACATCATGCATGGTATCACCTAAAATTAAATGGCAAGCAACAATTCACCAATAGAAATGCTGTTCAAGAATATAACAAATCGTGGAAATGGAAACGATGATAGTGAGGTATAGATTCGCTAGTAAGGATGGATATATACAATCGACTGTGGCCTAATACTTGCTTAACAGTCATAAAATGTACTAGTGTAGGAGAAATATATGTTGAAGAGAGTGAGATTTTCTTCAAAGAAATTATTATTAAGAGATAAATGTGGGGTCTTGGAAAAATATTTAAAAACAACAAAAATATGTATAGCAGAGAAACTCCATATTATGAAACCATATCAATTATCTGGTAAAGACCCAGGTGAAATTTCAAAACCCCTGTTTGGCTCTCCCACCCATGACTGATCTATGCCTGGCCCCAAACTCTCCCTTCTTTGTGCTAATTTTTGGATAATCTCAAAGATGACATAGCTTTGCCTTTCCTGCTATAGCAATTTAGTTTATTTATTTATTCAACGCATATTTATTGAGTACCTGTAATATTCTAGGAATAGTGCTAGATGCAGGTAATATAAAGCAAACCAAGGAGCTGTGGCAGTACAGCTTAGCAAGAAAGAACTCAGGGCTGTATATAAACACGTTATGTATGTATACATGAATATATAAACACATTAGATGTAATATATAAACATATATAACAATTAATATATAATATAATTAGCATATAGTACCCTATATATAATACCCCTGTATTCATCACTACAGATGCTGAGGTGTCACTGAACAGTTTAAGCAAGGTCATGATAGTATTAGATTTGCATTTTTGAAAGGTCACACTGGGAGGAGAAAGAAGGTAAGTTAAAAAGTGAGCTTGGAAGTAGGAAGACAAGTTAGTTGACTGCTGTAATTGGTAAGAAGTAATAAAGGCTTGCACTGGGAGAGTAGCCTGGGTGAAGGGTTATCTCTTCCACATGGAGGGAGCAGAAGAGTAAAGGAATGGAAGGAATTCAGGATTATATTCATAGTTTCTTGTGAAACTGGATGCATGCTGGTGCTAGTAACCTGAAAGAAGTGGGTTAGGCACGTGGATCTCAACTGGGGGTGATTTTGCCTCCCGGGAGATGTTTGGAAATGTCTGGAGATATTTCTGGTTGTCACAGTTTGGACTGGGCTGGGAATTGTGTTGACGTCTACTGGATAGAGACCAAGGATGCTGACCCATACACCACAAGGCACACAACAGTCCTCATAACAAAGGATTATCCCCCCCATGTCATCCAGGTTGAGGAACCATACATTAGGGAAATGGAAGCAAGATTTAGGCATTTTGGTAGAGAAATAAGATGTTAAGCTGTTTTGTACATTTTGAATTTGAAGTACCTGTTAAACATTATCATTCTGCTTAAATTACATGACTTGTTAACAATCAAGTGGTAGAGTGTTGGGGTAACTTGAAAAATTGGTTGCAGTCACAAATTAAAGGGCATGCATTATGTATAAATAGTATAGAAAGATTGTTATGTATATATGCAGAAATTATGGTTCCTTTTGAACATAAACTAAATATATGTATATATATACTGCGTAGGAGTATAATTTGAATAGTACTGTCTGTATAGAAAGGAATAACAGTACGGGCTGTGGCTACTTTGGGTGTTTACAAATAAGTTTATTTAGCTATATTTTATGAAATCGAGGAATACACTATGTTGTCATACCCTAAAAAGCAATGTAGGATACATATCATTGTCTTCAAGAACTTTCTCTCTTTATAGAATATTTTAAAAAGTTTAAAAGGTCAATATGTATTTAAGTTGATAATGGGTTGGAGTCGAGAAAGCAAACTGAAAGAGGTAGAAAAAGATCAGATTGCAAGCAAAACTTGTTTCAGTTCCCACTTATTACGGGGTTATACCACCTCATGCTTTTCTTAGATTCTTCCTAAATGGTGGACATTCTACACTTTAGGCAATACTGATAAAACCCAGCTGAATTCCAGTAGTAAATAGAAAAGTACCTTTGGTGCCATGATCTTATCTATAGCATATTTCTTGTTCTCACATTGGTTTATTTTGTGTTTATAGGATGCTAATTTTGAGAAAAAAATCTCATATCTATTCTTTTCAAAGAGCTGATGGTTTCCAAGATTTAATTAATAAGACCAATTAATTCAGATAATTGTTTCTGAAGTTGAAAATTTTGAGCCAGTTATCCACCCAAATTGACCTTTCTGGTGTTAATACTATTTGAATTGCTATACTCAGCTTATGTTTAATTACAGTATCTGTGTTTAATTATTGTATCTGAATAATGTTTAAGGAGCTCCCGTGTGTAATTACTGTTTCTGACTAATGGAATTTCTCTTAAGTAATCTCTGTCATTATCAGCTAAGCAACGTGAGCTCTGCGGGTCTGTCCTCAGCCTGGTTTTTCAGGCTCATCTTGCTTCATGGGTCCCTTTTGTGTACTATGTGCCAGCCGCAGGCATTCTGTTAGCTCCCTTCCTAGGAAGGGAGCTGAGCTGCTTCTTACTTTGGGGCCTTCACACTTGTTAATCCTCCTTCCTTCTGCTCTGATCTGTAGATCTCAGCTCCTGACACTATCTGAAGAACCATATCTTCTCTGGCTTTCCAGAGCAGTGGTCCCCAACCTTTTTGGCCCCAGGGACTGGTTTCGAGGAAGACAGTTTTTCCACGGACAGGGCGGGGGATGGTTCGGGCGGTAGTCCCAGCGAGCGATGGGGAGAGATGGAGAGTCACGGGGAGCCACGGGGAGCGGCAGATGAAGCTTCTCTCGCTCGCCCACCACTCACCTCCTGCTGTGCCGCCTGGTTCCTGGACCGGTACTGGTCCACGGCCCAGGGGTTGGGAACCCCTGATCCAGAATACTCCCTTCATGGGCTCCCTCCCTTTTAATGTTAGCATATCATTGTGCAATTTTCCTTTATACGAGGTACTGCGGTTGTTTTTGTTTGTAATCTGTGTTTATTTAACTTTATGCCACAAGCTCTACATAGTAATTCACCATTGTGTAATCCACAGCATTTGTTGAATAAATAAATAAATGAATATGAATAAATGAATGAGTCAGTCAACCACAAAATTAAAAGATAGGCTTTTAATTGTCAATGCTTTATATCTATGGGTCTCTAAAGCCATTTCATTAGCACAGTGATTGAAAATACAAATGCATATAAGAACCAGAAAGTAAAAGAAATGAGTGAATTGTCAGAGCTAGGTCAATAAGGAGAGCTGGGTGGGAGAGGACTTTCAGGACAATGGTGAAGTGGACAACCCATGCCATTGGTATTCAGATTCAATAACTTTAACACTGGATGCCAGTGAATAATAAATTAAGCTCATGGGTTTCAGTACGTTAGTTCTCAGATGCTGGGAGCAGTGTCAGCCCCAGAACATGAATGTTAGGCAGATGGTTGCTTAGGGCCACATACCACAGCTTTGCTTAGATGTCACCAAGCCAAAGACCCAAATGTGTCTCTGAATATTCAAGAATATTCGTTCAGTTATGCTGTAAGATGTATCATTTATGTAAGCAGTGTTGAGTTACAATATGTATGAAAATAGAAGTGTAAGATAGTCTCGTTCAAGGAATCTCAGTGGAAATTGATAATTAAGATCTAAAATATACTTGGATCTAGTGTTTATCAGAGTTAGGTTGGACTGCGTGGACATGGCCTCTGAGATGGCAAGCAGTGATCCGTGCCTGCTGGTATGGACACTCCTGTGTAGTGCCCTCCACTTGAGTGTGGGCTGGACTCACTGTCTCAGTTCTAAGAAAAAGAATATGGCAGAAGGGATGAAGGTCCCTGAGATTTGGTTAAAAGACTATGGCTTCCGTCTTGTGTCTTCTCTCTCGTTGTCTCTCGTATCACTCACTCTGAGGGAAGCCAACTGCCACGTTGTGAATGTGGAAACAGAGGACGGCTATCCAACGAGAGCAAAGGTTATTTACTCAGAGCTTGCTAGAGCAAGGGAGTCAGCCACTGTCACTTGAGTTTGCCAGAGACTCAAAGGCAGTCAGAGGAGTGGCGGGAAAGGGTGGGCTTCAGGTGTACCCTTTAGGAGGCTGTTGGCCCGGGGGAGCTGAAGATGGACTGACCAGAAGTGGGGAACCCTCTGAGGTTGGTTATAGGGGAGCATGTTTGACTTTCTTTGTCCTAAATTGGAATCAGGGGGCAAAAATTAGGGAAGCTGACCATCTTGGCCATTGGGATGGATTGCGACAGAAGTTGTGGTTTGATTTCCCCGTTAGTTTACTGCAGAGGTCACCATTGGGCTTCCTGGACTGGTTGCTGCCGGTTGTGGGTCAGAGTTTTATTTTTATATAGGGTCTGGTTCTTGTCCATTTTAGATTCAGTCTCTTGTGAGGTAACCGTGCTGAGAGACCCACATAAGTGAGGCTAGAAGCAGGTTTTCTGAGGCCTGCCAGTAGCTATATGCCTGAGCTTAGAAGCAGAGAGAGCTTCATCCAGTAGAGCTTTGGGGTGACTGCAACCCTGGAAGACCCCTTGATCACAGCCTTGTGGAAGAGCCTCCGCTGAGACTACTGAGCTCAGTTTCTGTCTGATTCCTGACCAACCGAAACTGACATAATAAATGCTTATTGTTGTCAGCCACTGAATTATAGGGTATTTTGTTATGCAGCAACAGTTAATACAGATGGTCTGTCAATCAGATCACTGAGGAGTTTAACTTAAGAACTAAGAGTTTTATCTGGGAGGCAAAGGCCATTGCAGTATTTCTCAGAAGGTATAATTTCTCTCCAAGAAATATAAAAACGAAGTCAAAAAGAGTTAATCACTGCTCCCTGTTGAACCGTCTTTTCCTTTTCTATTTTATTTAATGACAACATCATCTACCCAGCCCAGTAGCCAAGAAAATCTTGAGTCATCTTCTATTCTTTAACCAAATATTTACTGAATCTCTCCTATGTGCTAGGCACTGTTCTGTCACTTAGATTATAGCAAAATTACCTGCCCTTGCGGATCTTACGTTCCAGTGAGAAAAAGGGAAAATAAACTAAAAGCATAACTCTTGTGAGGGGAGTAAGGTCAGATTCTACGTCAACACAGGGTATGATATAAAGAGTAAGCTGTGCTGAGGCGCACTGGAAGCCAAGTACCAGGTCAAGACGAGAAGTGTGGGTCCCCTAATTCTTGATAGTCTGACAGTGATGCCAGCTGGACATAAAACGGATCTGTCTTCCAGTGAAGGGACGCAGTCCTCCACTGCTCTTATTTTTGTGAGAGCATGTGAACAACTTTGTTTGCTCTTGGAGGACTACTTGAGCAGCAGACCATCTGGGCAGCAGTTTAGAGTTGTTGGCTAGTAAAAGTCATCTACCCAGCATGTGGAAACCTTGGGAAGGTTCAGGCCTTTGTTCTAGAAGAATCCAACGTGCCTGTGAATTTGCATGGCATTTGAGTTCAGGTGCAGCCCCTCCAGCCAGGATTAGGGGGCTCCCCAACCCTTTGTCTTATATTTCCTGGAGGCACTTTCTGACAGTTGTTCTTATTGCAGTGGCAGGATAAATGCATCATTTATACAATGCATTATGTGCTGTGCACTATGGAAAAAGGATACGTGATGCACGCTATGTAGAATAGAGGGTGTGGGGTAGAGGGGTTATAAAGAACGTACTGGATGTACTTGAAGAATGGTAAGGTGACCAGCACAGCAGGAGTGGAACGAGAGAGGGGGAAAGGAGTAAGAGAGGAAGTGAGAAAAGTAAAGAGGGGTAGATCATACAGGGCCTTGTGGGACATTTTATGAACTTTGCTTTAACTTTGAAGTGGGGAGCAATCAGAGATTTGTCAGCACATTGACCCAGTCCTGCGTTTTAGAAACTTCACTGTGCTGTTGTTTTGAGTATAGTCTAGACATGTCTGGAATTCAGGAAAGAGGTCTAGACTAGAGATATGCAATCGGGAGTCATTGGCTCACATAGAGTATTTAAAGCCATGAAACTGGGTGAGATCACCAGAACGTGAATCTAGATAGAGAAGAGAAGAGGACTGAAGCCCAGGTCCTGGGAACTCCAAAATTAGAAGGTTGGAGGAGGAAGGGAAACAGCATAGGAGGCTGAAAAAGAATGACCAGTGAGGCAGGAGGAAAACCAAGAAAGTATACTGTACTGGAAAGCTAGTAAAGAAAATGTTTTAAGTAGGAGGGAGTGAGAAACTGTCCAGTGCTGCTGGTATGTCACCTGTGGTGGGAACTGAAATTCACCAATGAATTGGCAACTGAATGGAGGTCACCAGTGAAGTGCACAGGGTTTGTTTTGGTGGAATAGTGGAGGCAAAGCCTGATGGAAGAGAGTGTTACAGAAAAATGGAAAGGAGGATTGCCGTGATAATGTGTAAATTCTGAGTAATTTTGATACACAGGATTGCAGAGAATTGGGGTAGTAGGTGGCAGCAAAATTAGCAAAATCTCTCTCAACCCCTGCAGATAATTGGATATCAAGTCTAGTCCCCGATTCTAATTTTATCTTTTAACATTATTTTCCTCCATGTTTATGTCATTGGCCTGGGGATTTTCATCTGGTTCTTTGCTATCTCTCACCTGACCTATGACCTAGCACCTCACTATGTATGTCCGTAATCACCTTATTACCATCCCACTATTTCCATAGCATCTTCCTGCTTCATTACGCCTGCTGGGACTCCCTCTCCAAAACATTCCATTTGTGATGCCACTAACCTAAGCTGGTTTAAGTCTTTAAATGACTTCCCAAATATAGATTGGTTGTAGCTGCTAAGCAGGTTGGCCCTCCAGCGACCCAAAGACGGGTAAACCGGGCTTCGAGAGGAAACTAGATCCAGGCTGTGCGGTGTGGCTAGCCTGCCAGATGGGGTCGCTGTTGTAAGATCTACAGCGTCCAAGTCATGGTGAGCGTTTCTCTTCATCAGGACCTTTCAGGAGTCAAAGGCCTGATTTTATAGGTAAGAAGATGAAACCTCTTGACCTATTCTCCTTAGTAGAGTTCAGCCTGGTTATGCAGGGTGTCGGATTTAGGACCACAGGTGATTTTAGATACCCACATGGTGGGGAATGTAAGATTCCTAAATTTCTGACAGGTTTAGTTCTCATTGGTTCACGTTTTACCTGCAGGTGGAAGGTTTTCAGGCCAAACATTAGTTGACATTTGTTATCTCATTCCATAAATGTACCAACATATGCTCCTCTACATTATGAATATACCTATATTTTTTCTATAAATATGACTGTATGTTATGCTTACCTTTTTTGCTTTTTTTTCTTTCTCCTGATTTTGAAACCCACTTTATTTTGTTTTAAATAATATAAAGTCATTAAATTTGTTGGTGCCGGTGTATTGCTGCTGCAATAACGTTGTTAACCTTTACTGATTCCAGATATACTTTTGAGCACCAGGAACTGATTGTATAATCACTGTGATTTGATGAAAAAGACACCTTATTTCTTTATTTTTTAAAAATCTCATGTCTTATAATCAGAGATGGCTTAATCAATAATATCACACTTTCTAAAATGGTGTTCCATAATAAAGTATAACTCATGACTTTTTATAATATTTGGTGACATTTAAAAATATTGTAGTGCATACCGGGCAGGTTAATCATACTCAAAAGATCAGATGTTTCTAATCATATGCTGATTGCTCAGCTCCTGTTTCAGCCACAGGGAAAGCCCTCAGAAACTTCCTGTAAAATCATGTGATTCACCTCTGTGAAGTGTCTCTGCTCACTTGCGTGATTATTCTTTTTAAAGCATTTATCATTTAGTAGTGGCTCTGTCCCTTGTGTTTTGTGCTCCACATGTCACCTCCATGACTGTCTATTAGAGAAGAGTTTTATTTTTCTGTTTTGAGTTATATCTGGTTTACTTAACACTCATGGAGCAAATTACTCCTTGGTTTTCCTTTTCCAAATGTTAAGTGATAGTGTTTTTATAAATTTATACCCTGTCTCTAAACAGAGTCGGTCATTTTATACACATACGACTTGCATCACTAAACGTTTCACATAAGTTTTTATGAAAACCAGGACCTAACATTCTATACTCTGCACTGAGATTAATATCTGTATATTACTTAGATTTTATGAAGATGGAGACATACACTCTTTTGTGTTTTGCAGTTTTTTCACTGTTCACACTTTACATTAGCGAGCTCTCCGGAGATGATACTAAACTGGAACATTAACCACAGTCTTTGCTCATCATCCTTCACCTATGATCCTCCAAGGTACGAATCACATGCCTTCTACAATTGATGCACATTTTCTGAAACTGAACTGGAAGGTCCCCATTTCATCCTCGTATTATGCCTGTAGTTAATTGGTATTTTGATTGAACCAGCAGAAGAATAAAAATGCCCATGAATCAAAGAAAATTATTCTCATTAGATATGAAACAAAGAAAGCAGTGGTTTCGAGAACAAATATTGTTCAAAAATATTCTCATTAAAAGAAATTGCTCTCTCTGGTATAATAAAATTCTTCTAAAGAGAAGCATCTGGCAGAATCATATAATTTACTGTGGCATAACATTTGGGATGAATTAAGTTGCTTCATGTCACAAAATGCTTTCAAGGCTTCTCAATATTTTTTCTTCATTTCAACTTATCTGTGTCTCACAGTTCTCCAATTAGATCATTTTTTACTCAGCATTTCTTTAAAGACCTCACATTGTAAATGTTATATAGAAGTTACAGTCCCTTGAAGTTTAGAATATTGATAAATGGAATTAGTTCAAGCCCATGTGTGGAATGTGAAAGTCTTTCCGTGCTGGATTCACCTGCACAATTTTTCATACTAATTAGTGGGAAGATTGAACTCCAAGTGCTGAGATAAATGAGCTGTGGAAGTGGACATTGAAGAAAAGACAGTCATTTGAGCTCATGTGTTTGCCAACCACCCGTGGGTAAACCTGCTATCACCCTGCATCTGAGCATAATTGCGTTGTTATGTCCTTGAAGAAGCATTAAAATTAAACCTCAATGGATCTTAAAGTTGAAAGGAATTTTAGAGGCCATCTCATCCTCTGGTCTCTCCATTTCAGGTCAATTATTTCAATGACTCCTCTAACAGGACAGCTACCCACAAGGAAGCCCGTTCCATTTTCAGAAAGCTTTTATTAGACTGAGATATGGCCTCTGTTTCCATATTTTGTTTACAGATCTAGAAAACTCTTCAAACCCATCTTCTACATAAGGGCCTTTACATTTCTGAAGTCAACTTTCACATACCCCCTAAATATTTTTAAAGTGGTATGTGCATAGTAGTGGAAGAAATCTTAAGAGAGAGTTAAAGAATGACACCATTGCCTCTCGGGAGAATGTATTGGAATAAATGGAAATAGTATGAGTTTTAGATCAAATACTAGGGCTAAAACTCCATTCAGCATTTATAAGTTGTGACGGACTATTTTTTAAAATGTCTTTGTTTGTGGATAACATTGCTACTAAATTAGGAAAATTTTTAAAATATTTTATATTTAAGACTCTTAAAATATCTGGAATAAAGTCACATTAAGTCATTTTTTAAAATAAATAGACACAGGCTTAAGCATAATAGAGGGTATGATTAACTCTGAATGAATTGACATAGGTCTTTGTTACTCGATGGATGCATGGACTGCCGGTATTCGTATCCACTGGGAATGTGTGAGACAAGCAAAGTTTCAGCCCCTACCCCAGACCTACTGAATCACAAGCTTCATTTAACAAGAGCATAAAGTGATTCATACGCAAGCACTGGCATATATTAGAGATGAGTAATGGAAAGCCAGAAAACAGAAAGATTATAGAGTAGTTGAGAAACTGTTCTTTAGAATGTGGGGACCAGGGTAGGAGAGGAAGGGGTTAGGAATTATTCCCTTTTGGAGGTCTAGTAGGTGCAAATGCCTAGAGGTGGAAATTACTGGGGACATTGAGGAGACTGACCACATGTAATGTGAAGGATACCTGTTAGGGAATAGGAGTCCGTGAGGGACTTCCCTGGCGGTCCATTGGTTAAGAGTCTGCACTTCTATTGCAGAGGGTGCAGGTTCGATCCCTGGTCTGGGAACTAAGATCCCAGATGCCATGCGGAGCGACCAGAAGGAAAGAAAAAAAAAAGTACATGAGGCTAGAGGATCTTGAAATGAAGCACGTTTTTTTCTGTTTGATGTGGTAAGTTAGCAACTCTGTATAGGTTGGACTATATTGGAAAATAATAAAATAAGGGAAAGGAACTTACTGGAAGTAAATCCAGACGGGAAATTATAAGACCCTGGTCTAGAATAGTAGCAATGAGAAAAGAATGAAACCACCATTCTTCAAGTCCTCAGTTCATTTTATTACTTAAATTTTTATTTCACAAAAAAATGTACTTGTACATGTATTGTATATTTAGGTATTGGTGAATCTGTTACTGTGGAGTGTATTCCCAGGACTGTGATTGCTTGTTTTAAAAGTATTGGTTTTTGTTTATTTGTTTGTTTTGTTTTTGATGGTGGTTTTAAAAAAAGATGAAGGGGGGCTTCCCTGGTGGCGCTGTGGTTGAGAGTCCGCCTGCCGATGCAGGGGACACGGGTTCGTGCTCCGGTCCGGGAGGATCCCACATGCCGCGGAGCGGCTGGGCCCGTGAGCCATGGTCGCTGAGCCTGCGCGTCCGGAGCCTGTGCTCCGCAACGGGAGAGGCCACAGCAGTGAGAGGCCCGCGTACCGCAAAAACAAAAACAAAAACAAAAACAAAAACAAAAAAAGATGAAGGGTTTCTATTTTCACTGACAGCAGAAAAAGGCACACTTTCTTTTGAAATACTGCCAGCAGCAGATCATATAGCTCTTTAATTTTTGTCAGCTCCGTGGATGTAAAGTGATATCTCATCATTTTCATCTGTATTTCTATGACTGACATTTTTCCTGGCTATTTAAATAGACACTTCTGTGAGTTTTCTCTTCAAAGCCTTTGTTAAGGTTTTATCCTAAACAGTGGGAAGGTGTTGTCTGAATATTCTTCGTAATAACCATTTTCTGTATTCTCTACAAATAGTGTTTCCCAATTTACCGATGATCATTTAACTAAATTAGGGTATATTCTGTTATGCAAAAGCATAACATTTTTTAACATTTTTAATAAGCAAATACATATTTCTTTGAAATTTTTGAATTTTCTACCTAGACTAGAAAGGCCTCTCAATTTCTAGTTGATTATATGATATCTTAAATATTCTTCTAAAAACCTGTTTTATTTCTTTTTACATTATTAGATTTTAATGTCAATGAAAATAATTATCATTTTGATGTGGGGTAGGCATCCAACTTTATTTTCTTACAGATGTATAGCCAATTGTGCAGTCATTACGTTTGAAATGGCTACCAGATTTATCATTTATTATGTTCCCTATATGTCAGAACCTGTTTTCTGGGCCCTCCATTATTTTCCTGACTTACTGATCCAGTCTTATGCTAATATCATGTGGTTTGTTTTGTATAGTATTTTAACATTTAGTAAGCTTAGCCCCTCTCAGTGTCTGTCTTTTTCTATCATTTGGGGGACTATTCTTAAATATTTAATTAAAACAAAATATAATTTTAGTTGAAATTGTATTTAATTTATCTATTAGTTTTAGAAGAATTAATTTTTATGGTATTAAGTATTCCCACTCAATAACATGATGTATCTTTCCATTTATTCAGATTCTCTTTTATATCATTTAATAGATATTGCTTGAAAAATCATTTTTTCTATATAGCTTACTAATTTTTTTTTTTTTTTTTGCGGTACGCGGGCCTCTCACTGCTGTGGCCTCTCCCGTTGCAGAGCACAGGCTCCGGACGCGCAGGCTCAGCGGCCATGGCTCACGGGCCCAGCCGCTCCGCAGCATGTGGGATCCTCCCAGACCGGGGCACGAACCCGTGTCCCCTGCATCGGCAGGCGGACTCTCAACCACTGCGCCACCAGGGAAGCCCCATAGCTTACTAATTTCCTTCTAAATATTCTAGCATTTTATCCAGGGAGCAAGGAGGTAAAATGTATGCTTTTCATTTTGTGGTTCTAGAGGGTTCGTGCTATATTAGAGAAATGCTTGTGATTTCTCTCTTTAACTTCTCTCTAGCATGTTTCCAACATACCTTAGATTTTTGGTCTGAGCCTCTTGGGGTTTTTTATAATACTTTATCATTTCTTTTCTAATTCATTTGACTACACTTTTCAAAACAGTTTTTCATGTAAATGGTGATAGGCATTGTTTTGTTCCTGATTTTAAAGAAATAGCTTTAACATTTCACCATTTAGAATTTTGTATGCTGTTTGTTTTTAAGAACTGGTTTGTCATATTTAGGTAGAGTCCTTTGATTCCTAATGTACTTAGAGTTTTAATAACTTGCAATCGTGGAATTTTATCAAATACCTTTTTTGTATCTATTGATGTGATCATGTGACTTTTCTCCTTTAAGTTGTTGATGTCATTGATTATGGAATGAATTTTCTTTTTATTTAACCACCTTTGCCCCCTGGAATAAATATTTGTTCTCAAAGTATTAATTATTTTGTATTATGCTAATTCTAGTTATGAATTAACTGTAAGTAACTGGTTACTAACATGTATATATATATTTGCCTTCTTTTTCATTTTATTTCATATTTCCCCCATGATAATGATTCCTCTTAAAAAAAATTATAACACGTTTGTGAAGGGAGAAACAGGGATGTGACAGATGAGTGGAGCTTAGCTTGGTCTTGACCAGGTTTGTGAAGTTATTGGTGGAGTAGAGCTGCTACTGCCAGATGAGTAGGTCAAGCTTAAAGGGGGTGGGAGGCATGGGAGGGTTCTTTTGGTCCAATGGGATCTATAACCAAGGTCTCGTTCCTCATACTTTCTCACTTCTAATCAATGCTGCCATTGTTGAGGATGAAGGGTAAGTGGACCAAAGCACACGGCATCTTGGCTTTCTGCTCAGTCAGGTTCTCCACATCTAGGGCCAGCTCCAGGTAACAGAGCTTGTCTGGGACTTGCACATAATGGAGCGCATGCTCAGTGAGCCCTGTTGAGGTTGAGTTCGTCCTGGAGTAGTCCATATCTGCTCCACAGAAGAATTCACTGCAGTAAAGCCTAGAGAACTAGGAGATCCCAGCATGCCTTGAGGAAGTCCATCTGTTAAACCTACTGGGTAAACTATTGGATGGGGAACTGGTCAGGAAGGGGAGGCCTAGCTTCCGGCAGTGATGGCTGCTGCAGCAGGACAGGGACTCCTAAGTACAAAGAATGTTGCTTTTCTTCTTTGTGCTGTTGTTTCCGCTTTTGTAACACTATCTTTATCAGGCTTTGTTATTAATATTTGGTGGCTTTATTAAATGAACAGTGAAGGCTTCCAGCTTTCATGGTAGTTGAGAATAGAAGTGTCTGCTATTTAGAAATTAGATAGTACTCATGTGTGAAGTCTGCCGGTTCTAGCTTCTCCTTCCTTTTTCTTTTCCACATGAAACCACGTTTGAATCTAGACTGGCATTCATGAACTCATATATTTCCCTGTGTACAGGACTGTGGTCTAAGCATTTCACAAAGGTGCCTGGTTTAAGGGGTGAGTGGGTGCTACATCTATCCGGGGCTTTGCTCTTTAAGTTCCTGCTTCTGGTGTGGATCAGCAATGCACATTTTCCTGTTTCACACAAAGCTACAGTATCAGCTAGCAGCACGTAGGCTGGAGCTAAGTGATATTCTGCAAGCTCTTTCATCTCTCTGAGCCTGTTTCCTTATCTGTTAAATGAACTATTGGGTACCGCCTACTTCTCATTCCAAATTCTCAAATATATGTGTAACAGTTACTGGAATATTTAACATTATTTTGTTATATTTGTCACACTTAATGATAATATTTGATTGTTATTCACATATTTAGAATATATCTATTTCTTGTTATTTCTACCCCTTTTGGTATACTTTCTAAAAAAGCAAAAAAAAACACTGGACCGTAAGGGAAATGAATTGTCCTTGTCAGAAATAAAGGTATTTCTGACATATCAGAGATCATATTGACAATCTAAAAGTGCCCTTGCTTCTCGTTAATCATTAACTTATTGTTTATGGAAAAACCTTTAACATCTGGACAACTCCTAATATAAGCGATAAAATAGGAAATGGTTAATAAATATAACTTAGTTATTGTTCTATCTCTTTGTAAATAATGCAGTAATTGCAGTGGCATTTTCTAACAAGGAGAATGCAACAAATCCATTTTTATAAAGTGAAAATAGGCATCAGGGTAAAATAGAACACATTGATTACTTAATACGCCACTGGCTTTACAAGGCCTAACTGGGGAGCACTTTCAAATGATAATGCTCAAATAAAAAAAGAAATAATATTGTGCAATCCTGCATAGTAATTGCAGATGCAGTAGGCAATTTGACAGCTGTGTTTGGAATAGGGACCAGGAAGGCCTGTGACTTATGGTTCCAGTGGCATCATTAGAATGTGTGTGCACTGAGTTGGGGACTGACACGCGTCCCCCAGCAGCCACTCACTGTCGTATTTTGATGGTGTAGAAAATGTGCATTGCAATCATACTGCCAGGAACAGTGAGACTAAACACGGTTCTTGTAGAGGACCATGATACAATTCTGAATGATTAACAGTGATTGCATGATATAATTCTGGGTGATAACAGTGAAATGAGTCAGCATGTGATTTCAGTTCCTAGGCCGATCAGAGAAAGCACTGCATGACAGAAGTGTGAATGAATGTTAAGGCATGATCAGGTGACAGTGAACAGACACTCAAGTGGGAACTTTGGCCAGAATAAGGATTTCAACAGCCCTGATGGTTAATTAACTTATCTTTCACTGACTGGCTAAGGAAGGCTTCATTCTATACACTACAGGAAGAGCTAGTGAAGGAATTAGTAAAACTTTACCGAGGTGTTAACAGATAAACTGGCAGAATGAAGTGAGGAGAGAGGTTCATCCAAACTGAAAGAAAGGTGATTTTTCTAAGTTAGGTTAGAGAAGGAATTTTTTCATTACCTCTGGATTCTTTATTAAGTGTCTGTAGAAGTAAAGTTTCCATCAGAACTGCAACTGAAGTTTCCTTTCAAGGCCAGTCACTGTCACTGAAGGATCATTAATTTACTGTGACCCTGAGACAGATAGGAAGAGATGTGTCTGCTTGTGTATGTGTTTGAAGGTGAGAGCCTTGCATGGAATTTAATGATTAGCGCATTTTTGAAAATCTGAATTCTGATTTTGTTAGTAATTCATCGTAAGCCTGCCTTGCTGAGATCTCCAAGTATCATGTATGTCAGCTGTTTTACTGGGCACTGAATGAATCCAGAGTAAAGAAAGGATCACCGTGGGATAATTAGACCAGAATGAATTTCTTGGGAGAATTGGGATATGAGCTAGAGCTTGTAAGGACGCTCATTTCACGAATGTAGCATCACATGTTGGCATTTGATGAATGATACAAAGGGGACCCTAGATACAAAGCGTTAAATGCCAGGAAATCACTTTGGTTCGCTCTTTGGCAACAGAGAAACATTCTGTATTTTGAGGACTGTTGTGCGTAAGTGTTTGGTGACTATTAATCTGTTAGCGTTCTGCACAAATTCGGATTAGGAGAGTTCAGTATTGAGTCTGTTACAATGCTTGAGGAGATGGGTGTGGAGACCAGGGTGGTGGCCATAATACCAAAGGTAATGAAATTTGACAAAATGGTGTGAACCAGAGAAAGAACCAGAGACAACTCTAACGTTAGTGGGGGATAGTCAGGGCTGGGAGATCAAAAGCAGAGAGCTCATTTCAGAAGATTAAAGCAAAACAAAATCTTAGGGAAAAAAGAATACAGTATATTTATATCTAATTAAAAAAATCAGTGATTGTCAACTAGAAGCATTGGTGGCTACAGTTCCCCTACCTTCCTACCACCAGTCATTGTGTCTTCTCCTCTGATCTGCTTCAACTAATAATTTTGAATGCTGAGAACCTCATTTTTTGTTGATACCTGAGATGATGCCCAATTGAAGGTGTGGGTTCAGCTGTGGAATATAAGATAATTTCTGGAACTGTTCTTTAACCCCTGAGCATAATTATCTCTCCTAGACCGCAGACAGATCTGAAAAATGAACTAATTTTGACCTGAAATTGCAAAATATTTCCTTTTGTGATGAAATTGATAGGATTTTTCAAAAAAAACCCATAACCCTCCTTTGCTCTTCTATAGCAAAAACATTAAAAAAGGCAACTTATATGGGAAACAAAAGCAAAAATAAACAAACGGGGCTACATCAATCTAAAAAACTTTTGCACAGCAAAGGAAGCTGTCAACAGAGCGAAAAGTCTGCCTACTGGATGGGAGAAGATATTTGCAAATGATGTATCCCATAAGGGGTTAATATCTAAAACATGCAAATAACTCATACAACTTAACGTCAAAAAAGCAAAAAAGTCTATTAAAAAATGGGCAGAGGTCCTGAATGGACATTTTTCCAAAGAAGACATACAGATGGCCAACAGACACATGAAAGATGTTCAACATCATTAATCGTCAGTGAAATGCAACTCAAAGCCACAATGAGACATCACTTCACACCTGTCAGAATGGCTGTTATCAAAAAGACAAAAAATAAGTGTTGGTGAGTGTGCAGAGAAACGGGAACCCTCTGTTGGTCAGAGTGTAAATTAGTGTAGCCACTATGGAAAATAGTATGAAGTTTCCTCAAAAAATTAAAAATAGAACTACCAAATGATCCAGCAATTCCACTCCTGGAATCTCCAAAGAAAACAAAAACACTAATTTGAATAGATATATGCATCCCTGTGTTCATTGCAGCATTATTTACAATAGCCAAGATATAGAAGCACTCTAAGTGCCCATTGATAAATGAATAAGGAAGACATGGTATCTATCTATCTGTCTATCTATCTATAATGGAATATTACTCAGCTATAAAAAGGAATGAAATCTTGCCATTTGTAACAACATGGATGGACGTAGAGGGTATTATGCTAAGTGAAATAATAATTCAGAGAAAGTTGAATGCTGTATGATTTCACTTTTATGTAGAATCTAAGAAATAATACAAATGAGCAAACATAACTAAACAGAAGCAGTCATAGATACAGAGAGGGTGTTAGAGGGAGGAGAGAAATAGGGAGATTAAGAGGTATAAACTTCCAGCTACAAAATAAATGAGTCACAGGTATGAAATGTACAGTGTGGGGAATATAGCCGATAATTATGTAATATCTCTGGTGACAGATGATAACTTGACTTATTACAGCGATCATTCTGAAATGTATAGAAATATCAAATCACTGTATTGTGCACCAGAAACAAACACAATGCTGTAGGTCAGTTATACTTCAAAACAAACAAAACAAACAAGCAAACAAAGTGACAGAAAAAGAGATCAGGTTTGTGGTTACCAGAGGCAAGGGGTCGGGGGAGGGGGAATTGGCTGAAGGCTGTCAAAAGGTACAAAGTTCCAGTTATAAGATACATAAGTACTAAGGATATGATGTACGACATGAGTAGTATAATGAACACTGCTGTAGGTTATATATGAAAGTTGTTAAGAGAGGAAATCCTCAGAGTTCTCATCACAAGGAAACATTTTTTTTCTATTTCTTTTATTTTGTAACTATATGATGGTGGATGTTCACTAAATTTTTTTTTCATCTTTATTGGGGTGTAATTGCTTTACAATGGTGTGTTAGTTTCTGCTTCATAACAAAGTGAATCAGTTATACATATACATATGTTCCCATATCTCTTCCCTCTTCACTAAACTTTATTGTGATAATCATTTCATGATGTATGAAAGTCAAATCTTTATGCTGTACGCCTTAAACTTACACAGTGCTGTATGTCAGTTGTGTCTCCGTGAAAATGGAAGAAAAAAAGGACGATAAAAGGACAGAAGTGGGTGTTGATATCGTCATGATAGCCAAAAGAAGCATTAGCATCATCAGTTTTACAGCATTTATTTGCCTTGTTGTCTTTCCCATTCTTACACTGACTTAGAAACAACAAAATAAATCCATTCATCTACCAGACAGGTGTCCCAGACTAATATTTCTTGGCTTACCGTACAAGTCAGAGAATGACATTTTAAATTAATCGTAGTAGACATTGTACCTTGAACTCTGTGATTGGACTTCCATAAGTATCACTGAACTTTATCGGTATGAGAAGCAGAACTCAAGCCTCATTTGTGTTTTCAGGTATTTGATGTTATATGGGAAACCAACAACAGCAGGAAAAGTTAAACTCAGGATTTTGCTTTTCTTTTGACCTGAATATTTTGGTATTGTCAGTCTTAATAATCTGGTCAATATATAAGCTGAGATTTTGCAACATTAGATTGAAACAAAGGAATAAATTAGTAAAGTAAATCCTAGAAGTTCCTGGATATTTATGCTTGTTTTATATTTTTTCTGACAATTTTAGTTGTGTGTTCACATACACAAGAATAACTTGCATTTTGAAGTTACAGAAAATAATACAAACATAATTTCATTTCCATCAAAGGACTGAAGGTTTCTGTATCTTCCCCTCTTCCCTCTTTCCTACGTTCCTGCCTTTCTGCCTTCCTTCCTTCTTTCCTTCTATATGACTTTGATTAATATGATGGTAATCAATATAACATGATTCCATAGTAATAAAAGTCAGTAATTCTGTAAACTGTGTTCACATTTTTCCCTACAAAGAAGTTGCCCAAAAGAAATAAATGTTCTTTTAAATAAGAAATATGGTAAACCAGCTTCTTGAAAAAGTTATCTAGGCTAGATACCAAAATAAGAGTACGTTTTGCTTAAAGAAGAAAAAAACCATCTTCAGTGGGTTAAATTGTTAACAAATCTTTTTTCCTGAGAGTATTCTTGTGTCAAGCACCCTAGAAGATATTGGATATTTCAGTTGAATAAGACCCAGTGCTTGTTTTCCAAGTGCTTGTAATTCAGTGGGGGTGTGAGAGAGAGAGACAGAGAGGGGAGAGAGAGAGAGAGAGAGAGAGAGAGGGAGGGAGGGAGGGGGAGGGAGGGAGGGAGAGAGAGAGAGAGGGAGGGAGGGAGGGAGGGCGGGAGGGAGGGAGGGAGAGAGAGAGAGAGAGGGAGGGAGGGAGGGCGGGAGGGAGGGAGGGAGGGAGGGAGAGAGAGATAAACAGGTGAGTAAAATGAGGAATGGTAACATCAAGTGCTAGAGATGGTAAGATAGCACAGCAGCAAAGTATTTATTTCAGTCTGGGGAGAGATTTTGGAAGTGGTAACACTTGAAGAAATTAGGAGAGAGAGAGATGAAAGGCAGAGGCAGGAGTGTGCCAAAAGAGAAGGGAATACAGGTACACCTTGGAGATATTGTGGGTTTCATTGCAGACCACTGCAATAAAGCAAGTCACACGAATGTTTTGGTTTCCCAGTAAAAAAAGTTATGTTTACACTCTACTGTAGTCTGTTAAGTGTATAATAGCATTATGTCTAAAAAAACAATGTACATACCTTAATTAAAAAATAGTTTATTGTTAATAAGTGCTAATGGTCATCTGACCTTCAGGAAATCCTAATTTTTTGCTTGGTAGAGTCTTGTCTCAATGTTGATGGCTGCTGACTGATCAGGGTGGTAGTTGCTAAAGGTGGCACTGGCTGTGACAATTTCTTTTTTAAAAATTTTTATTGGATTATAGTTGATTTACAATGTTGTGTTAGTTTCAGGTGTACAGCAAAGTGAATCAGTTATACGTATACATATAGCCACTCTTTTTTAGATTCTTTCCCCACATAGGCCATTACAGAGTACTGAGTAGAGTTCCCTGTACTCTACACTAGGTCCTTATTAGTTATCTATTTTATACATAGCATTATGTATATGTCAATCCCAATCTCCCAATTTATCCCTCCTGCCTTTCCCCCTTGGTAACTATAAGTTTGTTTTCTATATCTGTGACTCTATTTCTGTTTTTAAAATAAGTTCATTTGTACCATTTTTTTAGATTCCACATGTAATATCATATGATGTGTCTCTCTCTGTCTGACTTACAGTGACAGTTTCTGAAAATAAGACAACAATGAAGTTTGCCACATGAATTGACTCTTCCTTTTACATACGATTTCTCTGTAGCCTGTAATACGGTTTGACGGCATTTTAACCAGAGTAGAACTTCTTTCAAAATTGAAGTCAATTCTCCCAAACCCTGCTGCTGCTTTATCAACTAACTTTATGTGATATTCAAATTCTTTGCTGTCATTTCAACAATCTTCACAGCACCTTCACCAGGAGTAGATTCTACCTCAAGAAACCCCTTTATTTGCTCATCCATAAGAAGCAATCCTTATTGAATAAAGTATGATCATGAGATGCAGCAATTCAGTCACATCTTCAGGCTCCACTTCAGATTCTAGTTCTCTTGCTGTTTTCACCACATCTGCACTTACTTTCTCCACTGAAGTCTGGAATCCCTCAAAGTCATCCACGAGGGTTGGAATCAGCTTCTTCCAAACTCCTGTTAATGTTGATATTTTGACATCTTCCTGAATCACAATGTTCCTGATGGCATTTAGAATGGTGAATCCTTTCCAAAAATTTTCAATTGACTTTGTCCTGCTCTGTCAGAGGAATCACTGTCTATGGCAGTTACAGCCTTAGGAAATGTATTTCTTAATAAGACTTGAAAGTCATAATGACTCCGTGATCCATGGGCTGTCATTATTAGAATGAATGTTGTGTTAGCGGGCATGAAAACAACACTAATCTCGTTGTACATCTCCATCTGAGCTCTTGGGTGACCAGGTGCATTGTCAATGAGCAGTCATGTTTTTTTTCTTTTTACATCTTTATTAGAGTATAATTGCTTTACAATGGTGTGTTAGTGAGCAGTAATATTTTGAAAGGATTCTTTTTTTCTGAGCAGTAGTTCTCAACAGTGGGCTTAAAATATTCAGTAATCCATGTTGTAAACAGATGTGCTATCATTCAGGCTTTGTTTTTCCATTTGTAGAGCACCTGCAGGGTAGATTTAGCATAATTCTTAAGGGCCCCAGAGTTTTCAGAATGGTAAATGAGCATTGGCTTCTAAAGTCACTAACAGCATTAGCCCCTAACAAGAGAGTCACTCTGTCCTTTGAAGCCTTGAAGCCAGGCATTGACTTCTCCTCTTTAGCTATGAGAGTCCTAGATGGCATCTTCTTCCAATATAAGGCTGTTTTGTTTACATTGAAAATCTGTTATTCAAAGTAGTCTGCTTCATTTATTACCTAAGCTGGATCTTCCAGGTGACTTGCTATAGCTTCTACATCAGCACTTGCTAATTCACCTTGCATTTTTATGTTATGGAAGTGGCTTTTTTCCTTAAACCTCATGAACCAACAACCTCTGCTAGCTTCCAACTTTTCTTCTGCAGATTGCTCACCTCTCTCAGCCTTCGTAGAATTGAAGAGAGTTAGGGCTTTGCTCTGGATTAGGCTTTGGCTAAGGGAATGCCATGGCTGGTTTGATCTTCTGTCCAGACCACTAAAACTTTCTCTATATCAGCAAAAAGGCTGTTTCACCTTTTTTATCGTTCGGGTTTACTGGAGTAGCACTTTTCATTTTCTTCAAGAACTTCTCCTTTGCATCCACAACTTGGCTAATTGTTTGGCACAAAAGGCCTAGCTTTAGTTTTATCTTGGCTTTTACATGCCTTTTTCACTAACCTTAATCATTTTTAGCTTTCGGTTTAAACTGAGAGACATGTGACTCTTCCTTTCACTTGAATGCTTAAAGGCCATTATATGGTTATTAATTGGCCTAATATCAACATTGTTGTGTTGTGTGTCAGGGAATAGGGAGACCCGAGGAGAGGGAGAGGGATGGGGGACCAGCTGGTCAGTGGAGTAGTCAGAATGCAAACAACATTTATCAATCAAGTTTGCTGTCATGTGTGGGTGCATTTCATAGCACCCCGAAACACTTACAATAGTAACATCAAAGATCACTGATCACAGGTCACCGTAACAAATATAATAATAATGAAAAAGTTTGAAATACTGCAAGAATTCCCCAAATGTGACACAGAGACACAAGTGAGAAAATGCTGTTGGAAAAACGGTGCTGACGGATTTGATTGACCCAGGGTTGCCACAGACCTTCAGTTTGTCAAAAAAACCCCACAGTAGCTGCAAAGTGCAACAAGTGAAGCACAATAAAACGAGGTCTGCCTGTATAAACAAAGTTGTGTTCGTCATCAGACAGAGATAGGGAATCAAGAAGGATCTAGATTTTTAGATACTCTAATCAATGAAATGATTACTTTCTTATAGGCAGTAAAAAGTAATGTACTAAACGAACTGAAATATGTCTGAGGAAGTTAGATAATTTTCTTATTTTCTTGGCTTTTTCATGTGGATAGTCTCCTTTTGGGAGAGAACATAAAATATCAAATGCTTTCCAAAATCATTTTCCCCCATTTCCTCTGGTTTGTGGGATGTATAAGTCTCTGCTTGGACTTCCCACTGGCTAACAGCACTGGTGTGAGTGGGAAAGGAGAACACAGGACAGAGCAGATCAGCTAAAGAAACAATTGCAGAGCACGTCCTATGGACCAGCCCAGAGACACTTGCTAGAGATACCATCATCCTGATCCCAAGAAGCTCACAGCTGAGTTGGGAAGACCAAAGAATGAACCAAGGGTAACGACGCAATAAAAAAGTACTCCTGGGCAGGTATTGCCTCGTGTGTGCACAATTCCAAGTGGGTAAGAGTTTCTGTGCTAAGTGACAGTTCTGCCCCTCTGCATTCCTCCTTCCAAGCCCCAAAGAAACAAGTGTGACTTTTTCCTGTACCGGAGTTTAGGATCTGATTTTTATATTTTTCCTCCTTACAACCATGGGACTGAATATTAGGACTATTTTATGAAGAAATAAAAGCACTTCTCATTAAGTAATATAATCATAACACTTTATTCCACAAATGTCATATGAAAATCTCTAAAGAATCAGTTCATC
The DNA here is from genome assembly GCF_964374135.1 of Grampus griseus. Classification (NCBI taxonomy): domain Eukaryota; kingdom Metazoa; phylum Chordata; class Mammalia; order Artiodactyla; family Delphinidae; genus Grampus; species Grampus griseus. Next base: position 18,056,533 of record NC_139012.1, on the reverse strand, counting down.
AGCCTTGTGATTGTGTTATTACACAAGTGTAAATGTGATTTATGTACCGACATGGGGAAGAAAATTTAAGAGCAGGTGAGAGTTTCATTCAGCGCTTTGTGTTTCTTCTTTTATTTATTAAGAGAAACTAGTAGGCTGTCTGATAGGTACTATTCAAGATCCTTTCAAAAGCTTAACTGATGTAATGCTAATGTTGACTCTATGAAGTAGATACTGTTGGTGTTTTATAAAGAGGGAAACAGGGACAAGGAAAAGTTAAATAACTTGCCTAAAGTCCAGGTGATAGGTGGCAAAGCCAGAACCGGAACCGAGGCAATGGCTGTGAAATGTACATGGTGGCCTCTACACAGCTACGTGGATATGTAAGTTGGAGATTGCTACTGCTTCAGCCTCCTGGGCACACACTTTCTTTTAGTATCCACATGAAATGTGTTAAATCCTTACATAATTTCGTATAATAAACTCGAGACCCACCCCACTGTTTGTAAGTGTTCCCACAGAATTTATGTTCACATCACCACTTCCGGCTCCAGGTTCCAACCCCTGCTGACACCTTGACGGCTGTCTACTTTCTTCCTTGCTGAAGTGACTGTCCCTTCTTCACTGCCACATCGCAGGAGCAGAGAAGTTGACACTTTCTCCTTCAAACCTCCCAGTACATCATTAACCCACTTTTGCTGTGTATAACAGAGCCTTACCGAAAGTTTGGGGATAGCGGGGTGCCTACGAACATAAAGCAGAAGCTCCTGTTTCTAGACACTTCAGAATCATTCCTGTCAGTGGAAATTTCTTCCCAAGTCCTTTCATAATCCCTTGCAACATCCTGCCATTTTGCCTGAGACGCTTCTTTTCGCACGTTGCTTCCAAACCGGAGCAGGCAGGGGCCACCCCAAATTCCTATCCCTTTTTTTTGCAGGAAATTTTCTAATATTTATTTTACTTCTTCTTCCGTCTAGACAAATCCAGGGGACCTTGCACTTCACAATGAAAAATACAATAATGGTGCGTTTACTATCCAGATAGATCTGAACATCTATCAGGAACATAAGCACATAATTAGAAAGTAGCGTGTTATGTGTCATGTGCGAAGTGATAGGTACGCAGTGGTGGAACAGAGAATCTACAGCTAGCAGCCTGACTAGGGAAGATAATGCATAAGGTGCCCTTTGCTCTGAAGGATGAGTGTGAGTGTTCCAGAGAAAAAAGGGTAGAAGGGGAAAGGGAATGTGTGACGGCTTGGAAAAGCAAAACGGCATCACATCTCTGTGTTCTGAGCGTCAACTTTGTGTGTGTTGAAAGCAGAAGGGGATTGGAGGTAGAAGGAAGGGAGAGAGATGAGTGGCCAAGATGAGAGTGGAAAATAGGTCAGGTTCCACACAAGAAAGAACATTGTATATCCCACTCCAGGTTTTAGAGTTTTAGAAACACCAAGGCCAGGTTTTACAATGCTTGTTAAAAACACAGATTTCCGGACTCCATCCCGACCTACTGAATCTAAAGGTCTTGAAGGAATCAGAAACCAGAAGAAACTTTTATGCATATCAGAAACGCTGCTGTACGAAATGGGAGCCTTTAGCTGATTCAGTGTTGCAGAATGCTAGGTCATACCTAGCACTGCAGACCCATATACTGTAGAGTATATGTGTATGTAGAAACATAATGAAAGAAATTAGTTTTTATGTAGCTTGAAAGCTGTACGGTACCCTAGGTGGCAATTTGGAGTACTTTAACTAGAAGAAATTATAATGTGTCTACTAAAATATCATCGGTAAAACTTTACCAAGTGTTTTTTTTTCTTTTATTCCCTCCCTCATGCACAATAAATCCTGTCTGAATAATTTACTCATTCTGGAACATTAAAACAGGCTTTGTGCTTTGAGGCTGACAAACGATTTTCTTAACTATAATGAGGCTTTTGAAAATGCTGTGCCACAAAATGTATGCGGGGGAAAATGTGGCTTTATTTAAACTTCCAAGCTTGTATTCGTGGTTTTGATGAGAAGCTGTTCTGTGGTCTGATTAGAGCAGGGAGTGAGCTGGCCCTTTGCTACCTGCGGTCTAAGAGGGAGCAGTACTCTTGAAGGCTGTTGACAGAATCAAGAACACAATCTGTGTATTTGTTTAAAACACTTCACTGTAGATGAGCAGGGAACAGCTTGTGCACGTGGAAGTGGAATCTGAATTAAAATTGAACATAGAACAAAATGAAGTGCAGTAATGACAAATGTAAACTACAACATGAACAAAGTAGAGAAGTTCTTGCAATAAATAATGCTAATATTGTATTAGAGTTCACTGTACAAAGATATAAGAAGCGTCATGGCTAATAGATTCAAAATGAAAGAACTATACTGGGATTTGGAAGGATGAGTGCAATACAGAGGGAATACGACTCAGTCCTTCTATTAAGGCTCCACATTGATTAGTATCTTCCTAAATGATGGGTTCTACTTTTTAATGTTTTTCAAATGTATGGCTACACCACATAGAAACTATAGTCAGTTCCCGATAAAACAAATGAAAGAAAAAAAAAGAAATAGATTTTAACTCTAGCTTTATGACATTTGATGCATTGGCTACAAGGGGACTACTATGTTTTGACTGAATTAAACATGGCAGTGGAACGTGAGAACGGTTCTAGAACTTCTTTATCTGAAGGGCTTAATTGTATTTGTTTATTTTTAATAGGAGAGAGCTTAAAGTCCCTGCACTGATTATGGAGCATTTGGGAGATGAATTTTAGTACATCTATCATATTTTTTGTGTTCTTGATACACTGGTATTCCAAATGCTTTGACCTTGTTTGGTAAAATTGTAGCAATAAGCTTTACCAGTTTTATTTAACAAATATTTGGGGGGGTGCATTTGGTAGATTTTCATAAATAAAATCCATATTATGTCTAAAGTCATATCTTTGAAATCATAATTATTTAAATTTTAGATTTCTAAAGATATCTCTGGAAGCACAATTAAAAAAATTCGATTTCCAGCAAATTTATAAAGGGCTGTTAGCATCCTATAGGTAAATCACATCATTGTTACCTCCTATGCTTTGTGCTTTTGACTATGTTACTATTGGAATATTTTTCTGACAACATCTATGAAAGTAGGAATGGATGTTGTAGCAAAACAGACTCTTCTCGGTCTGATTGATTTTGTGCTTTATAACCCATTTCAGTTATCAGAAAGTATTGCAATTTTTCCTCCTGCTGTTTGGAAAGAATGTAATGGTCTAAAAGATTGCCTGCCATCTGAGGGAGTTACTCTCTTGTCAAGGTAGAAACAGTATATTAATTAAACTACCTGTAACTTTGGAGTGAATACTTTCAATCCATTTCTTTCTCTGTTTGCTGGCACTCAGACATGACACTTGGCAACACAATGCAGCAGATCTGGAAGACCATGGCTAGGATGTTCTAAAATCAAGAGATTACAGGATGGAATTAAATTTTTTTTTTTTTAGTTTCCTAATATTATAACATAAGGCGGTTAGACCTCATCAATATTTTACTTTAGTGTGAATTTATATAATGACTGTTCTTGTATTGCTCAGTGAAATTCCTTAGCCATTACTATAAAGCTAATAGAAACAAACAAATGTATTTTTAACACTATACTGTGGGAAAATATCCCAGGAACCATAAAATGGGGAAGATGTAAGATGCTAAGATACATATTTGTACTTCACTATTTGGGGAAAACAAATCCATGAAAATTCTCTAGAAGAGTATATAAATTAAAGATATTTCTTAGACCAATAAATATGATCAATGACTTGCAGTGATTTGACATAATGAGATAAATAAATGCAATTAAATATAATGACAGGGCACTTCCCTAGTGGCACAGTGGTTAAGAATCCACCTGCCAATGCAGAGGACACAGGTTCAAGCCTTTGTCCAGGAAGATCCCACATGGAGCAACTAAACCTGTGCACCACAACTACTGAGCCTGCGCTCTAGAGCCCACGTGCCACAGCTACTGAAGCCTGCGTGCCTAGAGCCCGTGCTCCACAACAAGAGAAGCCACCGCGATGAGAAGCCTGCGCACAGCAACGAAGACCCAATGCAGCCCCAAAATAAATAAATAAATGTATTAAGTAAATAATAAATAAATAAATATAATAACAGAGTAAATTGAACCACCACTATTTAGAGGATACTCTCAGTATTAGATGGGAATCATTTGCTTTTGTGAGTTTGTGGATTGTATAGAGCTGACTTTAAAAGGAAAGACTGAGGTCAGTATAATTATGTAGTTAGAGGGACTGTAAATCCAACTGATTCCTTTTAATTCAGAATGCCACATACTACTTGACAACGGGCTTTTCTAGCACCTGGATATCCTTTTAAGCATGCTTTAGAGATCCAGCAGCGTAAATAAAATCGCGTTGCTTTGCTCAGGTTTATGGAATCTGGACTTGGTCCTTGAGTGAACATTGTGTTTAAATAAATAGGTGAAAGGCAGGATGAAATAGGAATGAAAAGTCCCAGGACTCTGAGCCTGATGCTTAGAAGGCTGATCCTAACATATGAAATAAGAAAGTCAGACAGATGCAGAGAAAAGTAGAAGGGCATAGTAGGCAAAAAGAGATCCAGGTGGATGTTAGGCATTAAAAACTAGTTAGGAAGTGTTTGCTTCAGCAACCATTCTCCAAATGTCATCTGAGGCTCCTAAGATCTTTTCAGGATGTATAGGAGATCAAAACAATTTTCATAGTACGAAGACTTGCTTTGCCGATTTCTCTGTACTGGCTTTTGCATTGACAGTGCAAACACAGTGGTGAGCAAAACTGTTGGAGCTTTAGTACAAATTAGATTCGTGCCACCAAACTGTACCTGTAGTCATTGTATTCTTTACATCTACAAAATTGCAGGGAAAAAAAAATCCAGTTTCACTGAAAAATGTCCTGATGAAGCAGTAAAAATTATTAATTTTGTTAAACGTCGACCCTCAGTTATGTATATTTTCTATACTCTGTGTGATGACATGAAAATACATGAAGTCTGTCTTCGGCATACTGAATTATAGTGGCTGTCTTTTTTTAAAATTAATTAATTAATTTTTGGCTGCGTTGGGTCTTCGTTGCTCCGCGCGGGCTTCCTCTAGTTGTGGCTATCGGGGACTGCTCTTTGTTGTAGTGCGAGGACTTCTCATTGCGGTGGCTTCTCTTGTTGCGGAGCACAGGCTATAGGCACACGGGCTTCAGTAGTTGTGACACGTGGGCTCAGTAGTTGTGGTGCACGGGCTTAGTTGCTCCGCGGCATGTGGGACCTTCCCGGACCAGGGATCAAACCCGTGTCCCCTGCATTGGCAGGCAGATTCCTAACCACTGCACCATCAGGGAAGTCCTATAATGGCTGCCTTGATGAAAGGCACTTACACAGTTTGAATTGCAAGCTGAACTAGCCACTTTTTTTCCTGAACACATTTTTTTTTTTTTTTTTTTTTTTTTGCGGTACGCGGGCCTCTCACTGTTGTGGCCTCTCCCGTTGCGGAGCACAGGCTCCGGACGCGCAGGCTCAGCGGCCATGGATCACGGGCCCAGCCGCTCTGCGGCATGTGGGATCTTCCCGGACCGGGGCACGAACCCGTGTTCCCTGCATCGGCAGGCGGACTCTCAACCACTGCGCCACCAGGGAAGCCCCTGAACACATTTTTTTCATGAAAAGAAAGGATTGACAGACAAAATATGATGATTTAGACCTGGGTACTGGCAGACATTTTCTCAAAGTTGACCGAGATGAGCCTGCCACTTCAAGAAAAACATCTTACAGCGTTGTTGGCAGTGCGTAACATTTGACCTTTCAAGAGAAAATTGGAATTTTAGAAAACTTACAGCTGTCACCATAAACTTGAAAGTTTCCTAATACTTACAGATATGATGACCTGTGTCAGCATTGGGAAAATATGAATAATGCATGAACCAATATTTTTCAAATGTCAGTGCATAAGTTACAAAATCACGCATGGCTAGCCAAACCATTTATAGTAAAATACAGACCAGTAGGACATTGCAATTAAGTACTTGTCAGGTTTTGGTCAAGCACTTAATTACATCAAAGAAGAATGTTAATTATCCGGAAAGATGATTACATATATCATCATACAAGTTGCCTTCCTTTGGCAACTGTATGTATGTATGTGGCTGGATTTTTTCATTTATCTCAACCAAAACAGCATATTGTAACAAGTTCAATCCAGAAGCAGATATGAGAATCCAGCTCTTTTTGATTATTAAGCCATATATTAATGAAATTTGCAATAATATAAAATAATGCCGCTCTCATACTAACAGTTTTTTTGGGAAAATACAGGGTTTTTTTCCAAAATATGTACTTTATTCTAATGTATTTAGTTTGTTATGATTATTTTTTAAGTGTATTTAGTAAATATTTTAAAATAATTACCAATTTTTATTTTTAAAATAATATATATTTATAAATGCAACCCTCCAAGATAAAAGCTCTACAGGTTTCTCAGTAACTTGTAAGAATGTAAAGGAGCCTGAGAACAAAAACTTTGGGAATCACTGAGGAATGTATGTAAATTTCAGAGTTATCAGCTTGGGGGTTTCATGTACTATTATTTGAGTGGTGTTATATTTTGAACAAGGTCATATGGAACAAGAACCATGGCTTTGAAAAATCTGGCCTAGGATTTAGAGGAATGAGTGAAAGAAAAAATAAATGTACTCGTATAGGATGGAAGAGAATCAATATCATTAGATTTCAGGGCTAGAGGAACCAGGAGAGTGTGAGCCCTGAGAAGAGCATTGCATTTGGTTAGGAAGAGGTTGCTAGAGACCTCTGAACTATGTCAGTGGCTCAGGACAACCCCGATCTGACCCAATCAGTTATTTCTGCCTGCCCAAACCTTCCACCCTTCCCTAATGGAACTTGAAGACTGTTACCAGCAACCATCCCTATTTCCTCAACCTTTATCTCTGAACGGAACTTGACTTCCTTGTTCTAACTAAATCCTGGTGCATCTTTCTTTACAGTCTCTTCAAATATAAACTTTTTTTTTTTTTTTGGAAGGTTGGATGTGGTAAAAGAGCAAGCAGTTTTTATTTCCTTCTCCACATGTCTTTGGTGATAAAGATCTTACATGGTATTCTTTTCAGAGATAAGGATGAATTTTTCAGTTAATAATTCCAAATATTAGAAAATACACAGCTTATTTGACTCCAACACAACACATGTAGGGCCTTCTCTTCATTTATTTTTGCTATAGTAATAGTGATAGTGTTGGTTAATGGTATTAGTTAATTTCCAAAAAGAGGAATAATTATAGTAGCTAATTTGTATTATTCCACATAATGGCTCAATGTGCTAAATTAACAATGAAATCTTTGCATTTTATTCAGGTATATAAATAAAGTTTTGTTTTGTTTGGGGCTTAAATACATACCAAACATCCCAATTTCAAATAATTTAAATAGACTTTCAGTGTATTTAAAAAGAGACCATGTATCCTAAAGGTTCAGAACCCAAACTCTGGAGCCAGGAAGCTTGGATTTAAATCCATACACTTTCTATGTAAACCTTGAGAAATTCACTTACGTTTTTGTTGCTTCAGCTTGGTCATCTTTAAAATGGGAATAATAATAGGAATAATAATAATTATTATTTTTATTATTGTTCTTCTAATTATTGTTATTGTTAAGAGTATCCACACTATGAGTTGGAAAATCAAGTGAATTAATTTACCAAAAGAACTTAATGAAACATCTAGTTTATGATATGCAAGTACATGGCAGAAATGAGGGATTATTATTATTATGATTCTTTAATGTATTTCAAGCACTTTCCACCTGCAGGCACTAGGCAAGTATGTAGCTTGTACAAATTCATTTAACTCTCACAGCCACCCTGTGAAATAGGTACCACTACTCTACTTCTTTTCTGATGAGAATAAATGAGGCATATGGAAATTAAGAAATTTGCAGTCACGCAACTAGTATTTAACTGGAGTGGACTTGAACCTGAACCTATCAGAATGTATTGAGCTCCCATGGGCCAAGGGTTGGGAGATATAAAGATGAACAGGACAAGATCCCTCTCTCAAGGGACCCATGACCCCTCAGAAAAGGCAGGAGGTTACAGCGATTCGTAAAACGTTTTCTAGCACAGGATATAGGCGTGAGAGGAGGGAGAGTTCACCAGGTATCACCCTGTACTTACCCTATCCCACAGTCAGAACAGGCACTATCACATACATTTTATTAAAGATAAAATTGATGTTTAGGGAAGTTAAATGGCTCATTCAATTGGTACACGAAAGAGTCTAGGTTAGAATCATTGCCTCCTGAGTTTGCTAGTCAAAGGTAGACATTTTTGGTTTTCCATGATCAGTATTGTGATAGGCTGAATACTGGCCTCCAGAGATATCAGGGACTAATCCCTGGACCTGTAAATGTTACTTATAAGGAAACAAGGTCTTTGCAGATGTGATTAAATCAAGGATATTGCAATGGGGAGATTATCCTGAAATATCTGAGTGAGCCCTCGAAGCTCAAATATGTCCTTAAGAGACGGAGGCGAAGGAGATTTGAGATGTACAAAAAAAGAGAGTGTGACTGTGGAGTCAGAGACTGGAGTTACTTGCCCACAAGCCAGCAGCCCCCAGAAGCCAGCAGAGGGAAGGAACAGTCTCTTCTAGAGTTTCTGGAAGGAGCTCAGCTTACCCTATCTTGATTTCAGCCCAGTGGTTCTGATTTTTCTTACTTTTGGTATCCAGAATGGTGAGAGAATAAGTTTCTATTGTTTTCACCTACTAAATTTGTGGTCATTTGCTACAGCAGTCATAGGAAACTAATAGAAGTGTTCTCCATGGTTGGAGGAGGTGCGTGTTCCTTTATCCACATTGTTACTCCCATTCTCCTCAAGAAAATTCCCCTTGGTACCTGCCAAAAGACTCGCAACCTGCTAGCATAGTACTAGTAGTAGTACCAGTAGCTAGTATGTACTACTACATACTGTCATTTATCAGATTTCTGGTTATCCTCTCTAACCAACTCAAGATTTTATTACTGACTTTCTTTCCCTTAATTTCTCTTGCCATCATTCTTGGCTACCTCAGTCTCCACTGATCTATCCAATATTCTGGCCTCCACAAACGCCCTAGTTCACATTATTTTTCTTATTCAAGGAATATTCTCCCACAGTTCCCATGCCCCTCCTCAGTCATCAATTTTTATTTGTCTATCAAAGTACTCCTATCAGCAAATGAACATCCAGTAAATTCTCCACCCTCAAAAAACCAGAAACCTTTGACCTCATATATCCCTTGGGCATCGGCCTTGGTTCTCTACATCCGTTGCAGGAAACATTTGCAAGAGCGTTGTCTATAGTTGCTTCAATGGAATAGTACTCAGCCATAAAAAGAAATGAAATTGAGCTATTTGTAATGAGGTGGGTAGACCTAGAGTCTGTTATACAGAGTGAAGTAAGTCAGAAAGAGAAAGACAAATACTGTATGCTAACACATATATATGGAATTTAACAATTCCTGTTCTCTTTTGTGCTCACATTCTGCTGAGGTAGATCTTGCCAATGTCAGTAAGAGCAGTCTGTCTTGTCAGTTTCCATGGTCAATTGTTATTCCTCATCTCAGTTGACCTCTTAATAGCATTGAGATGATGGATTACTTTCTTCTACTTGAATCACTTTCTTCCCTTCGTTTCTTGCACACTCCACTTTCCTGATTTTCCCTTTCCTTCATTGCCTTCTTATTCCCATTCTTTCTGCTGGCTACCCTCCTTTTCCTGAATCTCTGCACCCTTCCCAGTCTTCTCTCTTTGGGTTATTTCATCCAGCACCATGACTCATCAGTCTCAGATCTATATCACCAACCTCAACTTTTCCCCTGAGCCAAATTATTATTGTTTTATCTAACTGTGTATTGATAAATGTCGTTTGAATTTTTAATTGGCATTATCAATCTTAACATGTCCAAAATAGAACTTTTAATTTCTAACTCACATCGTCAACACAGTGCATGCATAGTCTTGCTTATCTGAGTTAATGGCACCGGCGTACATCCAGCTGCTGAGGTACAGACTTCAGAATTATCCTTCATTTATCCATTTCCTCTACACCCTACACTTGCTGCACAACAGTAAATCCTTTTGGCTATGCTTCAGTACATATGGCCAGTGCCATCACTTTTTGCAAGTTGGCCCACGGCCACTGTAGTCCAGCCTTAAGTGCCTGTCACTCATCTTATTACTTATGTTACTGAAGCCCACTCCCTGGACTCCCTGCTTTCAGTCATGCCCCTGCCCCAACAGTTGATTCTGCACACAGCAGCCACTGTGACCCTTTAATATGCAAACCAGATCACATGTCTCCATGTTTAAAATTATTCAGTAGCTTCCCATTTTACATATTAAGCCCCCAAACCCCTTTCCATCTTTTTGTGAGGCCGCTGTGATCTCTGCCTGCTTCTCTGACCTTTCTCTCCATCACTCACTGGTCTCCAATCACACTGACTTAACTTTTGTTTTTTCCAAAGTCAACAAGCTTTTCACAGCTCAGAACCTTGCATTCCAGTTCCTCTGAACCTGCAAATCACTCCCCTCTCCTCATGGCTGGGTCTGTTTCATCATTGAGGTCTCTGTTCTGCACTGATTTTATTAGTTACACAAGTGCTTAATTGAGTTTAAACTCTTTGAAAAATCATAAATTGACTTTTAGGAAATAAATGATTATAAAATGATATTAGAAATAGATGTGAAGCACCATGATGACCAAATTAATGGAGAGGGAAATAAGGAAGGAGAAAAGTTGAGAAAGCATTTTTCCATGCAGTGCTTATCCTAGGAGACCAGATTAATTACCAATATGTTAATTCTTGGTGATACAGATTAATATCACACTCACTATTTATTTGTATAGATGACTAATTTCTGAAGAATGATATTATAAATCATACTGCATAACATTTAAAGATATGTCATTAAATTAATATTCTGGAAAACTTAACTACACATGAAAAAATTGAGGAAATATGCAAATGTCATAGGGGTGAATTCAGTATAAACATAGAGTGGAGAAATAGGTAATTGCTTCTTATAATATCTTCAGAGTAGTTATAATGATCTTCTGATAATTAAATGAATTATTATATGTGACTGTATTAAAATAATTGGGAGGCATTTTTATAAAAAAAAGTAGGAGGAATTACAATTCATTGTAATGTGTGTGATAAAAACTGACTGAGAAATTGCTCTTAAAATGATCTAGCTATCTCTTCATCTATCTGTAATGCAGTACAGAGGGATACGTAGTTTTTGGCACAAACTAGCTCTAATGTAGCAGGATAGTAATGAATTATCTGTTGCAGTAACAAAATCTGTGAGTTGAGAATTGTAATGCACAAATATGTAAATTTACTCTAAAAATTTCTCTTCAACACAGATACACATTGTAAAATCATCTGATTATCCATGGTTGATATGATTTAATCTTTCTTCATCTTTTTGATTGCTATGTTTGAGGATGTCTGTGGCCTTAAATTATAATAGGCACTTCAAATTTTGTATCTTAAAATGTTCACATATAGAAAATTATAAAAAGTATGAAAAGGGTCATAAAATGTCTGTTCATGTCATGCTGGGGAGGTTACTATAACAGTTATTTCATGATCATTAGTTTTGAAATCAACTTAATCTTTAAAGCAATAAAAGCCCCATAAATATTGTTTCTCCCATTGCAAAAAACCTACCTGCATGTAAATCTTCACTGACTTTTCAATGTGTCAAATTTGATTTCAAATCAATATCACCTGATTTTTTTCTCCCCCAGTTTTATTTAAATTTAAATGCTTGATTTAAGCATCAGTAGTTCTTTGTACCTATAATAAAATGTGTCTAAAGGGGATGTGGGCTGGAAAAAGTTAATATCAACTTTCTAGTCATAGGTGTTTTGTTGTTAAATTTTCACAGAATGTTAATGTTGAACATTTAAGTAGATGCATGGACACCAAGGGGGGGAAGTGGCGGGAGGGTGGTTGTGGGATGAATTGGGAGATTGGGATTGACATGTATACACTGATGTGTATAAAATGGATAACTAATAAGAACCTACTGTATAAAAAATAAATAAATAAAAAAAAAAAGAAACTTTTAGATGCAGATAAACTTCATGCATTCCAAATTTACTTTCTACTTAATGAGATAATACATAAATTAATTTTCTCATAAAAAATTATGAGAAATAATGGGAGAAATTATGTTTTTATTCAGTCAGTAATTAGATTGTAGCTTTTAATGCAATCTACCACTCTTAGGCATTAAAAGGATAGTTGGAAGTTCCTGCCTTGATAGACTTGATCTGATATCACTGAAAAGAAGAGCTTGTTGAAATTCTCAATGGAAATACAACAAAAAGATCATTTTTCCTAGGCTATTTCTTAAATTCCTTAAGCAAACCTAACAAATGTTTATTCTAAATATATGTTACAATTTTAGGCACATCAATAAAAAGCTATTACTTGTATAGCTTGAGTAAGGGGTATTTTTTATTTATTAAAACTTTGTAATCAAAGCAACTGTATAGTTTCTCTTTAATAATTAAGTAGATCTGATTAATTATTCAGCACCCAATCTACCCTGGATTTATAAACGCTGGTTTTGTATGTCAGTTATTCTTTTTTCAGAACTGCAAAATATTTTGTTCATTTGACAATTCTTTTGACAAGTTTAAATTCTTGTTAAAATCATAATGTTAATTCCATAAAATGAAAGCACTCAACTTCGTGGTAAACATAGTAGAAGAACAAAATGATAGTTTAGCAAATTCAGAATTAATACAAACAACTAATTTTAGTAAATTCAACTTCTGATTTTATGAACGTTTTAGAAAAAATTACTAACAAAATTATCCAATTAGCTGGCTTCTAGATTGCTCAGTTACTGATATGTGTTTATATATTAAAATTTATGAAGTTATTAGGCCCAAAGATTCATAAAAGTATGTTTATTCCTAAGCATTAAAGAACCATATGTATATATTATAGAACAACAGTTCTCACAATTGACTGAATTTAAGAAATGTTTATTCATAGAATCACAAATAGACACATTCAAAAACACGTAACATATGTTTAGGGAATTCAATTAACTGGAATATGTCAATATCAGATTTTAACACAGATTGAAAGAAAAATCCTTATATTGTGATGGGTTAATAGCATAGTGAAAATCTGTTGTAGAATGAATCTATTTTTAAAAGCCATTTGTGTTCAGTATTTAATCAGATGTTGATATCTGGGAGTGTGCAATCTCTTATTCAAAGGGTGGTAAAATCAATATATCGTTAAGAAAACTAAAATTTTAATGTATACAATATTAAGGGAAAGTTTTTAAATGTTGCTTTAATATGACTTTTTAATTTTTACCAGTTATTTAGTTATTTTGTTTAAAAAATAAAACTAAATCAGAGGAAAACTAGTCTGAGGTAAAAAATTGTAGACCTTTTCAGAAATCTATTTTTTAATTATTAACTCAAACAGTAGTCAACTTAGTTTATTGACAGTAGTGCAGAGCAGCCTTATAAAGAAATAACAATATTTAGAAATACTTTCCTCATTTTTATTTTGAATGGATGCTCCTAAATATTAAATATATTTTCAATATTGCTTTCATAAAATAAACTTGCAAAACCTACGAGTTATAGCATCTGAAAAGATAAATCCCATATATTCCTGAGTCATTATAAATTATAACTTAATGGGAATGGAATTTATAAAGAAACACTTTATTTTTTACTTTAAAATTTTTTTAAAAAAATTGTGTGTTTGAACATCATTTAGAGTTGGCAGGAATCAATTGGAACGCTTGTATTGCCTAGGGAAGCATTCTACATTAACTGTACAGGGAATCATAAGGCAGATATCAATGACACAAATGCAGCTATAGCACATACCTTAGAAAACCTGGTGGAAAGCATGTAAGAGTGCCTGTGATATATGGGTTTCTTTAACTCTATCCTTATCTTTTAAAAAACCCTAAATTGTTTGCAAACATTGCTATTTAACCATTATTGGTAAATAAAATCATTGCAACTTCACAATTCATAGCCACAAATTGCTGAGAAACAAAATGAGCCTGTATTATTGCAGAAAAAAATATAGTCTTAGCAGTTTTATTTTAGTTCCAACTGCAAAGGTTTAATTTCCTTTTCACACTCACTCCTGTTGGTCTGTGGAGACAGTGTAGTGGCTGAAATTGCAGCTCTGGGGTCAGACTGTCATGGTGGAATGCTTGCATAGAGAACGTGTCTCAGATTACCTGCAACTGCAGTGTTTCAAAACCTGGCCAGATCGAAAGAATCACTGGGGCTGCTTGTCACATAGGGGCTCCTGAACCAAGACAAATCTACTGAGTTGGAACTCCGGTGCAGAGACCCAGTGATGTGTAGTTTCCCCACACAGCTCAGGCAATCAGGCCATTTGGGGAAACCTGGTGTTAATGCAGTCTCACTTGGCAGGGCAGCTAACCTGAATTGGAGGCTTCAGTCACCCTACTAATTCCATTCTTTCACACTTTCATTGAATACATAGTACATAGCTTATTCTCTAGTGCGCGATGGAGAGGTGTGGGTAAACACAGGAGTCCTGCCTAGTTAACAATCTTGTTTGGAGTGCTCTGTGTTGCAATAGAGTTGCAACATCCTTTAAAGCTGTTCCCTTTGATTGTAGGGTAGGGGCACTTTCTTAGTTCCAGCTGCTGTAACAGAATACAGTAGACTGGGTGGTTTATAAACAACAGAAATTTATCAGGGTACCGGCAGATTCCATGTCTGGTGAGAGCCCACTTCCTGGTTCACAGATGGCTGTGTCCCTGTGTGGCAAAACTAGCAAGGGAATACTCTGGGATCTCTTTTGTAAGGTCATTAATCCCATTCATGAGGGCTCTGCCCTCATGACCTAATCACTTCCCAAAGGCCTCCAATTCCAAATACCATTACGTTGGAAATTAAGTTTCCACATAAGAAGTTTTGGGGGGACACAAACATTTAGTCTATAGCATGCACCTTGAAATACCACACTAAAGCTGGGAACTCAAGAGGAATCAGTCTTGGAATAGAATCAGAATACATGGTATTGTATTTTATCTGCCTGTGTTCTTCATGAAATTTTTTGTTTGTTTGTTTGTTTTTATGACATTATGGCATATTCATGACACAGTTTCACTTCATTAGTAGCTCTCCCTGCAACTTTGCTTTTATCATTTCATTTTATTCTACTGTTCATCTCTTTTTATAATATACTCAGTGGTTTGATTGCTGAATTATTGTGTGGTCTTTTACAACCTAATTTAAAATAACTGCAAGAGTGGGGTTACGGGAGATAATTTTATTGATGAATTTTATAATTAATTATATATCGACACAGTCCAGTATCATATTTAGGCTAATTATAAAATGTAATTACTAGGATATCCGAGGTGGTTGGCTGCTGTCTAAAGCTATCATTTTGAAATACAATTTTCACTTGCTGATTACTATAACCTCCTTTAATTTGTGGATAAATCATTCTCTGTTCTTTCTGTGGAGAAATTGATTTGGAAGCATTCATTATAGAAGTAAGATAATGAAATATCCCACAGTAAAGTCTTTGAAGATAAGATGATTAAAACAACAGTTGATAGACAGTTCAGAAGGTGGTCACACACTTACTTATTTTCATCAGTTAATGCAACTTATGATTTTCCCACTGCTTAACAAGTTTTGACAATTTTAAGGATGGTTTAATCATGAAATGTTTTATTTTCTTTTTAATTTGAACATTCTGGAAGCCTGACAATTCTCAGGTTTCCCTTTGGGAATTTAACCTCTCTTTGTAGTAACTAGTCTATAATCTACTAGCTTTCATTCTGAAAAAAAAAAAAAAAAAAGAAAAGAAAAAAGTGAAATCATAAAAATACAGTAAGTGTTGAGTCAAATATTTAATGTCATTGTCTTTTATAAATAATGAACTCATGATTGGAAATTGTTCTCTTAGTGACAATTTTTTTCTATCGTTAGCAGGTTATGAATGACTATGAATAAAATCAATAAGAATTTACTATACATGTAACTTCTTTTTGATTTCTGCACTTTTTGTGTTTGATCCTAGGAAATACATATCTATAAAATGTGTGTGTCGTGTGTAGTGCCCACCTTCCACCAGGCGTTATCCTTGGGAAGCTAACTTGGGTTTAGTAGGCTGAGCATTGCCATTTAGATTCTTAGGTTAGTTTTGCTGCATTAAGCTCATTTACTGTCCGGAGCAGATGGATGAACAGTGTTAATGTGAATACTAAGCCTTTTCATCCTTTACTTCTGCTTTTGTTACAGAAACCCTTGAAACTCTCATCAGACAAGCAGAAAATTACACCAGTATACTGTTCTGCAACACCTACAGGAACATGGCCTTAGAGGCCGCTGCTTCCGTCCAGGAGTTCTTCACTGATGTAGGGCTCTATTTATTTGGTGCGGATGTTAATCCTGAAGAATTTGTAAACAGATTCTTTGACAGTCTTTTCCCTCTAGTCTACAATCATCTCATTAACCCTGGTGACAGTTCCCTGGAATACTCAGAATGCATCCGGATGGCCCGCCGGGACATTAGTCCATTTGGTAATATTCCCAAAAGAGTACTGGGGCAGATGGGGCGATCGCTGCTGCCCAGTCGCACATTTCTGCAGGCGCTGAATCTGGGCATTGAAGTCATCAATACCACAGACCATCTGCACTTCTCCAAAGAGTGCAGCAGAGCCCTCCTGAGGATGCAGTACTGCCCGCACTGCCAAGGCCTGACTCTCAGTAAGCCTTGCATGGGATACTGCCTCAACGTCGTGCGAGGCTGCTTGGCACACATGGCAGAGCTTAACCCACACTGGCATATGTACATCCTGTCATTGGAAGAGCTGTCAGATGCCATGCATGGGACATACGACATTGAGCATGTGCTGCTGAACTTCCACTTGCTCGTTAATGATGCTGTGGTGCAGGCTCACCTTGACGGACAGAAATTATCGGAACAGGTAAGCAGCCACTCAGTGTTTACTGATTTCTTAGAACTCAGCACTTATCTATATATTACATAAAGTGTGTGGATTATAAACACATCATCATGGACTTTAAATTATGGCAGCTTAACAAGCTAATACTTTAGGAAACAGTAGGAGAATGCATGAGTTATCATATTCAATTCTAAATGTATTTTACCTCTTACATAAAAATTTTGGTTAGCTAAAATACCAGTTCCTCCTCTAAGTAGAAGTCTTCTTATAGGGTTAGTTCAGTGAGGTAGAGAGGGCTCAGTTTTAAAATCAGGACCAGTATAGACTTGATTCTGCTGTCTGCCAGTAATTCTCAAGTCCCTTAGCTTCTCTGAGCCTCAGTTTCCTCACTGATAAGAAGAAAATAGTAACACATAACTTTTGGAGTATTCTTTTTTGGGAAGCTAGGCAATCATGTAGGCATACTACCTAGTATGGTGCCTGGTACTCCAAAAATGGGTAGTTATTGTTGGCATTTCAAAAGTATTCAGCTTTAAAATAGAAAATGCCAGTTATATAGTCATTAAATGAACACTTGATATCTTAGGTTTCAAAAGTGTTTCTTCAGAGACGCTCCAGAATCTGGCACCATCGTGGTGTGATGATTTTTTAAAACATGGTATATATGGCATCACAGTGCTTTCTTCCAGGGAGACTTTAAGAAACAAAATAATCAAATCAAAGGACATAAGAGTTTTCTATTTCACTCACCTTCTGTAGAACCATTTCAAAAAATATTCCCAGCCCCTTTAGTAATAGTTCTCATATCCTATACAGTGAAGTAAGACACACTGTTGCTGTTTATCCTAAATCTTTTGTCCTGAAATAAAATTATACTCTTAGTGCCAACAGAATACATCTCCCCACCGGGGCACTGACTTACTGAATTAGTAAACATTCTCATTATTGGCTTTGTAAGTCTGTTCCTTTCATTAATTTCCAATAGAAATTGGATATGAAAATCTTTATGTCCAAGCACATACCCCACCTTTTCTTGCTAACTTCCAAGGTCTTTGCAGTACCTGTGTGAGCCAATATGGTACCTTTATGCAAATTAGAAATGGTGTCATCTTTCGGTGGATGTCGTGCCATGCTGTGGCTCAGCAGGTCCAGCGTGAGCTGGATTTCACTTCTCACTCCTGATTCATTCAACTGGGTATCCTTATGTAGTCAACAAGGCCCCCAACCATATGCAATGGTCCTGGTCTTTTTGCAGTATCTCATTCCTTTAGGGAGATCATACATGCACCAAAACTTTTGCAAGAGGTATAATAAACCAACTCAAAATGAGGTTTATAATAGAATTCTAAGGTTTCATGTATTTCATAGTTATGAGGAATAAGCATTTAGGTGCAGGAAACAAAACATCAATAATATTGAGTATCTCCAGAAGGAAAACAGGTACAAGAAATCTGAAACCAAGTCTAGATTTGAATTATTATATAATTTCGGACAAGCCATTTAACCTTTCAGGGCCAGAGTTTTCTAATATATATAACTGAACTGATTTTTAAGATTCTTTTTTTTTTTTTTTGCGTTATGCGGGCCTCTCGCTGTTGTGGCCTCTCCCATTGCGGAGCACAGGCTCCGGACGCGCAGGCTCAGCGGCCATGGCTCACGGGCCCAGCCGCTCCGCGGCATGTGGGATCTTCCCGGACCGGGGCCTGAACCCGTGTCCCCTGCATCGGCAGGCGGACTCTCAACCACTGCACCACCAGGGAAGCCCCAGGAGGGCCTTTTTGTATCCTTAAAATTTATCACATAGAAAAATATCTACTTTTTCTATTCCAAAGGCTAAACTAACACAGGTTTGTAGTTAGATGGACATGTTTCAACTCCTGAGTTTCCTACTCATTAGTCATGTGGTCTGAACAAGCTACTAAAACCCTCTGAGTCTGTTTTGTCCTGTGTGAAGAAGGAAGTGATGGTTTAAGTGACACAAGGTGAGGCTCTGACATTCGTAGGTACTTGGAACCTGAGAAGCTTGCTTTATTCTTTCCATATTCTGGGACCAGCCCTGAGCAAACCTCGGTGAAGCAGGTTACTTTAGTGTTATAAATGATTAGAATCATCGTCATGCTTGCATTCTATAAATAAATTTTTAACAACATTTTTGTCATATGAAGCTCCTTGGTGGATTTTCAAAGAGCATTCTTTCCTTTAAGCAAATAATTCTATTTCATTTAATAAATGGTCCTTAACTATCTTGAAAAACATCAATTATTACTAATAAATTGTAGATTCTTTTCCAAATAAAACAACTGAGACATTCTTTTTAACTTATGGTGACAGAGGAGAAACTGACTTTAAATTCCTTGAAAATTGGCTCATTATATTTATTTCTGCCAACTTCAAAGTGATTTATAAGCTGTTTATCAAGCTTTGATAACCAGTTCACACATCAATGAATTTAATAAATTCAAAATAAATTACTGGTGAGCCAGCAAATAATGACTTTCTCACATTCGCAAAGCAATCTCTGAGATCTAGTACTTTCAAGTCTAGTCCTCAGTAAATACGTACAGCTACTTTAAGAAATCCATAGGGGTACCTGATGTATCATACTTCCGTTGGATGAATTTCAACTGGAAAAAAAAATTCTCAGTTTCCTGAGAAAATTATAAATATCTTCTATTTGGTAAACCATTAAAGAAACAAAATCTAATTTATAAGAGAGCATTTCAATTTTATAATCGTTCTGGGGATTAAGACAAAAATCTAATAAAGCATTAACAGAGGCCATCAAAGTATGGAGATTAAAAGCACAGACTCTACTCTCAGACTGGATTTCCCATCTGTCTCTACCACTTACTAGCTGTGAGTTTGGGAACTTGATTATTTAATCTTTCTTGAGTTTCCTCTTCAGTGAAATGGGGCAATAACAAACAGTACCTACATCATAGAGTTCTTGTGAGAATAAAATGAGCTTCAGTTAGTGTCTTATACGTGGTAACTGTTTTAAAGCCTACTAATTATTAGTACATATGTTCTTTATAAATACTTCATTGATTTCTCTGGTGTTTTAAATGCTTTCAATGTGAACACCTCTTTCTTACTGTGGTATAGAATTCAAAAAATATTTTAAATGGGCATTTAACGTAAGTGGGTAATTGTAAAGATGTTCCTTGAAGGAGAAGAAAAAAACTGGAATTTTTATTTATTTAAATTTATTTATTTATTTTATTTTTGGCTGTGTTGGGTCCTCGGTGCTGCGCGTGGGCTTTCTTTTAGTTGTGGTGAGTGAGGGCTAGTCTTCATTGTGGTGCGTGGGCTTCTCATCGCGGTGGCTTCTCTTGTTGCGGAGCACGGGCTCTAGGTGCGCGGACTTCAGTAGTTGTGCGGACTTCAGTAGTTGTGCCTCGCGGGCTCTAGAGTGCAGGCTCAGTAGTTGTGGTGCACGGGCTTACTTGCTCCGCGGCATGTGGGATCTTCCCAGACCAGGGCTCGAACCTGTGACACCTGCATTGGCAGGCGGATTCTTAACCATTGCACCACCAGGGAAACCCTAAGACTGGAATTTTTATAAAATATTATTTAGAAGTCTACAATGTGTTTTAATATTAATGGATATTAATTGCTAATTATTTGATAACAGTAATTCCTTTGTGAGGAAATGATTGAATGATTGATTTTTTAGTAGGAAATGATTTAAAGGATTGAATGATTTCTTGGTAGGAAATTATTCATTTTGTAAATAAAAACTTGATATTTTAAAAAATTATATCTGCTATTAATTAAATTTAGAATATTAGTTATTAATATAATTGAATGCTTTAACTTATTAAAGAAACAAGAATGCAGGATCTGGGTTAATTCCAATGTTTCAACCTCTTCTAAATGGAACAAATGTTACCAAGAAACTCAACTGAATGTTGATTCTATACAATTTTAGAAATAAAAATGTTTTTTCAGCTTTATTGAGATCTAGTTGACAAAATAAAATTCTTCTTTAAATATATGGAAGAATTCAGTAGTGAAACCATCTAGTCCTGGGCTTTACTTTGTCGAGAGGTTTAAAAAAAATTTTTTTTTAAATTACTGATTAAATCTCCTTATTCATTATTGATGCTGTTCAGATTTTCTATTTTTTAATGTTTCAGTCTTGGCAGGATATATGTTTCTAGGAATTTATCCATTTCTTCTAGGTTATCCAATTTCTTGGCCTGTTATTATTCATTGTAGTCTCTTATGATCCTTTGTATTTCTGTAGTGTCAGTTGTAATATCTCCTCTTTCGTTTATAATTTAATTTACTTGAGTCTTCTCTCATTTTTTTCTTACTCTAGCTAAAGATTAGTCCTTTTTCTACCTTTTCAAAAACGAGCTCTCAGTTTTGTTGATATTTTCTATTGTTTTTTTCTGGTCTCTGTTTCATTTATTTCTGCTCTGATCTTTGTTATTTCCTTCCTTCTGGTAATGTTGGGCTTAGTTTGTTCTTCTTTTTCTAGTTCCTTGAGGTATAAAGTTAGGTTGTTTATCTCAGATCTTTCTTTTTCCTTAATGTAGGTGTTTATCAGTATAAACTTTCCTGCTTTTGCTGCATCTCATAAGTTTTGGTATGCTGTGTTTCCACAGCTGGGAGTTGAGGGTTCCCTCTAGCCTGTGCTACCTGTTTCCATGTGGGTATTTTCTCATTTGCCTGATGTGCAGGGGTTTCTCAGCTAGTTTCTAAAATGGCTCTGTGTATACAATAGCTGTACATTCTATGTATCTTCGGGAAGAGGGAACTTCCTAGGGAAACGAGGAGCCTCCTATAATGGGAATTGCTGCCACAGAAAGTTTCTGTTTTTAAGTCTGTACTGGGTTCCAAGGCATAATTTCCAACAATAAAAGTCCCACTCTGTATTTGTAAATAAAAAATCAGTTTTCCACATCTCTTACCTTTGCACTGTTAGTACAGTTTCAGCTGATTGCATCCCGATTACTTTAGGATAGCTATGTACTTCAATTTCCATACCTTTCAAGATTGAGTTTAAGGTGAACTGTACACAGTAATGCTCTCTAATTAAACTACATTGTGATAACTAATATTTGATCACTGCTTCTCTACACATCTACATTTATCTGAAACTGTAAAATGAAAGCCTAATAAATTAATTATGTGTTTTTAGGTATCTCAATGATATCTTTATATATAAATTGAAAGGAAAATTAAAATGATAGCCTGGGTTATTTATGGTAAAGCCTAATTTTATTTTATTTCTTCCATAGTGTGGTATATATTTTCCTAAAAATCACTCTGTATTCAATTTTACATAATAGAGACTGTGGGACAAATAAGGTTAAGGCAACACATTACTCTCTCAAGTCTGTGTCCTTGAAATTGCCCCTAGTGTGGGAATGGTGGGTGGTATATACATTCCAAAGATGGGGGGTGGGGGCAGGTAAGGAGCCTCTGATCTCCTGGGTCCCGCTCACGTGTCAACTGGCAGTCATGTCCTCTCGATGACCTCTTCCAACAATATACAAAAAGCCAACAATGCATTATTTCTGAAGCAAAGTTTATTTTTTTAGGAGCTTTCATTCACGTATATTTTTGTACTTGGCTAACAGAGAATAAAGGGCTGTGACCAAAGGTTATAAATCAGCTACCTGTGGACAAAGTTTATGAGTAGGTGGGCAAGACTTCATTGAAAATACCTTCATCATGTCATTTGATATATCTTGATGACATCTTCATCAAAATATCATTTTTACCTTTGCCTAATTTTTGTTTAACTGATGGGTTGGGCTAATGTCGAACTTGTAATTATTATATTGTTCAGATGAGCTGGTTCTTTTGAGGAATAAGACTGGAACTTGACAAGAGAAAAGGGAAAGGCATAAGAATTAAATTAGCAACAATTGAAGGGGGAAGACATAAGCTTCTAGAGCAAAAGTAAAGGCTCAGACAGAATCCAATGAAAGTGGGCTAACTGAAAATAGAAAAATCTATAAGCTAATAGAAAAGAAAAGGAAGATTCATTAGACTATGAGAAGGTCATCCAGTCCAACTCATCATTCTAGACAGAGATCACTTTGAAAGGTTTTCACCCACTTAATTCTGGATACTAAATAGTGACAGGGAGCTTGCTCTTACAGAAATGGTAGCAGTAAAGCATGTAGCAGTAATTAGTGGGTTTTCCTCTCAATGGTAGGCCCATTGAGTTCTTTTCAGATGTGGAATGAGACAGAATTTTCTGACTAGAGTTAAGTCAAAGGGTAATCCTATTGTCCATTGATTTTCTACTCAAACATTATAAAAAATTGAGATATTTCTATAATATTTTCAGCCTCAGCTGGTAAGAATTTTCTTTACATGCCTGATGAGATCCAAATCCTTCATATTTTGGAGACTTGCTCCCTGCACATGTGGATCATGGGAGGAGGGGGTGTCCTCTTTGGCCCTTTGATAACCTCTCTTGAAGTGATTGGCAGTGGTGAGGACCAATCAAGATCCAGGTACCTCATGTATATGTATAACTGATTCACTTTGTTATAAAGCAGAAACTAACACACCATTGTAAAGCAATTATACCCCAATAAAGATGTTAAAAAAAAATAATAAAAATAAATACATAAATAAATAAATTTAAAAAAAAAAAAAAGATCCAGGTACCTCATATGTAAGTCTAAATTTTTTTAGGAACACATTGGATAACAAGCTTGCATAATTTAAGGATAGATATTTTATAAGACTTTAAAAATATTGCATGATTAATTTGTGATTTTACCTTTCTGAGCAAGATTGTGGTATGAATTACTTGAGAATAAGCACTGATAATTATGATTCTTTATTTCTACTCAATTTCCTGGGAAAGAAAAAAAATTATTCAATGTCTTACGAAGCCCTGAAGTCCTATAAAGGGAAAGCTGGACACAGATCTCTGGGAATAATGGTCCATCCGGTTTGTGGACAGCTCTAGTCGTTGGAGAGTTCACCCTTATGGTGAATGAATGTCTGCATCTTCAGTTGTCCTGCCTGGTACTCTAGAATGGAATGCATTGAAGATAGGGACTCAATCTTGGACATCTTACACATCAGCTATGTGAAAGCTATTACTATGCTCCTTGCCTGATAGCTTCTTCTTTGTAGGCTTTTGACTCCCTTTTTATTCAATTCTTCTTTACATGCTTTCTTGTTAAGATCAAGATTTTAACCACGCAGCTCTGTCTTTCTCTCCTGGAGGACCTGCTGACCTAGGATGGAGTCGGCCACACTGGAGGGAGCTTGGGGGTTGACAACTGGTAGACTTCAGGCATGAACTTTTTCATTCCCTCACCGTCAAAGCCAGATGCTTCTCCTTCCTCAGGGATCTGGAATCTGGAGGATTCCTGATTGTAGTCTCAAGACTCTATCAAATATATTTTTTAGGAAATCGGGAATGGAAGGATAGTTTTCAGAACCTTTAAATTTCTTTCTCAATTTTTGCATCATGTACGCCTCTGTTTTGTTATGTTGTTGAGGTTTCTCTGAGCTAACAGAACTCTTACACCCATAATATGAGCTTGTGTCTTCTGGGAATAAGAAGGTTTTAATAATAACCAGCGATTCTTTTTAATTTTTCTGAAATAATTTTTGCTTGAATTTTTAAAGTGTGTAGCTGTTCATATACATTACTGATGTTTTTGGCTGGTTCGGAACAGCTCTCCTCTACCTTAAATGGTATAAATTCTCTCTAAATTGGATACTGCATAAAAAATTGTTTTTTTTCCTTAAGTGCAGCAAGGATGCGATATTTCTGTTGGAGTTTTTGCCTCTCCCTTTTTGCCTGAGTGTTTTCTGAATGCAACAACACTTTCTTGGTTGGAGATTTTTAATGCAGATAATTTTTAAGTGCATTGATAATTTTAGCTTCTGCATGTAATTTTGTGTACATTTGCTGTCTTTTTCTTTTCTTTGAGAGTTTGTAAACTGGTATTAACTCAGTCTCATAAGTCAGCAATCTTTTGTCTTCACCAATTAAGAGGTCTCCATTTTCTGATGCCTTTGACATATGCAATTCCACATTTCCACACTTCATGTTGTCCTTCCCCAGAACAGCAGCCCAATATCTCCTCTCTAGCAAGTGTTCATTTAGAGTCTTGATCAGACTCGCTTTATTATTAAAAACTCAATCCAAAGGCAAGGTTTTATGAGAGGTTTTTTTTTTCCTTCTAAATTAATTTTGCCCATTCTTCCCTTCCAGTTTTGAGATTTTATGAAAGCAGCTTTATTCTTCTCTGAAGGTTGGAATTTACCTC
Source organism: Grampus griseus (assembly GCF_964374135.1). Taxonomy (NCBI): domain Eukaryota; kingdom Metazoa; phylum Chordata; class Mammalia; order Artiodactyla; family Delphinidae; genus Grampus; species Grampus griseus. Next base: position 18,031,258 of record NC_139012.1, on the reverse strand, counting down.
CAAAGGCTCTGTTAGTGCTACCTGAAGCTGTCCTCCATTCTTCTGATGGATTTTGAAGGCTTTTTTGGTTGTAACCTTGTTTCGTTTGCTTTGATGTGTTTCCTAAAATATTTAATCTTGCTTATAATGTCAGCCAGCAGCTGAACTTATAAACATTTAGATTTTTCTCCTTTCTGTGCTTTCTGTAAGTATTTGGCTTAAGCCCAAGTAAAGAGATGTAGCTTCTCAGCTCTTTATTCATGGTCTTCACTTTTCCCATGTCTTAGAGTAAGTTCTCAAGTTTGGCTTCCAGTCTGGGTGATTTAAGGTCTCCAGACTCTTTCCAAAGTAGCTAAATTTCTCAATAATTTGATATTTTTCCTTTAGAAGGACAGACACTCCAGTGGGCAGTTTTTTGTGTCTCCTTTTTGTGTCTCCTTTTGTGCAAAGTTTTAAGCACAAAACCCTCACTGTGACGATAAAAGCCATCATCACTCACAGCATTTCTTGGGGATCTGGGCCTGTGCTAAGCTCCTTGACAGCACTGCCACTGCTGGGCATGGAGTCTCCAAGGATGAGTATCACACAGAGCATCACAGCCATCAGTGGGCTCCCCATGGCCCCCAAGGCCACTGATGACTCAACTCAGGCTGCCACGTTCCTATGGCCATAGCAGATCATACAGCCCTGCGCTGAGAATTCTGCCCAGAATGTCCATGGTGCATAGAAACCAGAGCATTCCTCACTGGAAGTGGTATAAGTGACAAGAAAAACAGTGCCTCTCAAGATGTGCCCCCCACATCTGAACCCACAATGTCAGCGGTCACATCACGTGACGCTGGGGTACCGACGAGGCTCCATAGGGCAGAGGGGATGGCCAGCAGCTCCGGCCATACTAGGTGTTTCCTGGCTGCCCCAAGAACTAAGCAGGGAAATGTCTTTCTGTGTCTGTAGTTGTTTATGTTTGGGAAGCTCCATGGTGAAGGGCTGCAGGCCCCCAACAGTGGCCACTGATCCTCTTGTTCTTCAATGAACTTTTCATTCTGTGGCTTTGGAGATCTAACCCAGCCCACGATGATCAGAGAAGACTCTGGCTCTCCGTGTGCCCTTGGTTTGTGTCTGGCTCGCCTTGAGTGTGTAGGGGCCAAGTGTGTGAGTGGCCTTATGATGGGCCCTGCGGAGGGTTTTGACTCATCTCTCTGTTTTCACATTTAACAACTAAAGAAGAAATCATAGGAATTTTCAAAGTCTTCACATTTCAAGGATGTGCAGTCTAACTGTGATCTTTTGTTCCCCTTCCCCTTTTCTTCTCTGTCTGAGCCCACAGGGACTGCGTGGACCAGAAGGGTTAGTGGCTGACATCTAACCCTTCTGAGCCCACAGGGACTGCGTGGACCAGAAGGGTTAGTGGCTGACATCTAACCCTTCTGAGCCCACAGGGACTGCGTGGACCAGAAGGGTTAGTGGCTGACATCTAACCCTTCAGCAGCAGAGACAGGTAGACTCTCCTACCTTTTAAAATTGAGGCTTGCCTTCTCCTTACTCCATTTTCAGCTATCTCTGTGTGTTCATTTGGAGACTAGCATAAGTAGACGGAACCCTCTTGGTGTCAAAATTACGCAAGGGAAATATAAATAGTGATAAAAATAGAAAGCCAGGAAAAGTGCGTGGTAGGGTGTGAGAGAGTCAGTTTTAGTCTACATACTAAATTCATCAATGACCTTGAGCTGTATTTGTCTGTACTATATGAATAGTCTAACTTGAAGAAGATCCCACCTCATTACATCAACCAGTAGTAGATGCTTGATGCTAGATATCACTGTTGCGCAAGGAACTGTGCATTTCAAGGTGACCTCCAGGTTTTAATCTAGGGTTAGGAAACCTTTATCCTCGAACTGGATAGAGAAGGATTCTAAAAAAATCCACCATGTTGTCAAATGATAGGTGGTTATAGCTTCCATCAATAAAGTAGTAAGTATGGGGAAAAATAATCCAAAAAAATGAAAAGAAGGCAAACATTACTCAGTCCTATTTCTGTGTATAAGGACCTTACTATGCCCTGTAGAGTCAGACGTTATTTTACGGAAGATTGATACATTGCAAATAATTTTTGTCCTGTTGAATCACAAGTTATTTTCATCTGATAGAGAAAGCAAACTGGAGAGTTATTGTTTTATTTACCTGAAAAATATTAATCATCTTCTACATCTCATTTTAGAATAATATTCTGGGGTTCCCTCTTTCACTGACTATAACACTGGTATGTACTGTCAAGCAGCTTTACTGGGCTGTTTTTCCCTCATTAAGGAATTGAACAAATATTTCACAACTGCTCGTCATATGTTAGTTTTTCTTTCCTTCTTTCCTTCTTTCCTTCTTTCATTCTTTCCTTCCTTTCTCCCTCCCTCCCTCCCTCCCTCCCTCTCTCCCTCCCTCCCTCCCTCTCTCTCTCTCTCTGTCTCTCTCTCTTTCTTTCTTTCTTCATTGGGTCTTCATTGCTGCGCACAGACTTTCTCTAATTGTGGCGAGCGGGGGCTACTCTTCGTTGCGGTGCGCAGGCTTCTCATTGCGGTGGCTTCTCTTGTTGTGGAGTACTGGCTGTACAGGCCAGTACAGGCTTCAGTAGTCGTGGCACACGGGCTCAGTAGTTGTGGTGCATGGGCTCAGTAGTTGTGGTGCATGGACTTAGTTGCTCCATGGCCTGTGGGATCTTCCTGGACCAGGGCTCAAACCTGTGTCCCCTGCACTGGCAGGCGGATTCTTAACCACTGCACCACTAGGGAAGTCCCCATATGTTAGTTTTAGAGTCACATTTTTTATCTTTTTGAAAATTATACTGTGACCTCTCACATTGAGAAAAAAAGTTTCTAGAAAAGTTATCATAATGGATGGGATTCTTTGGAAGTGACAGGAAATCAAATTCATTTAAACCTTCCTGAGGGAGGGTAATTATTAAGTCACATGACTAAAGGTCAAAAGGTACAGGTAGCTGAAGATCTGACTTGATCTATTTCCTCATGAATGTTATTAACATGCTTCTCTACTTCTCAGTGAAGCTTTAGTCTGTCTTGGCTTGTTTCTCAGGCAGACCATCCCCAAGTGCTAACAAGGTAGGCTATACAATCTCTAGGCTCATCCTTGTGTAGTTTAGCAAGAATAAAAACAGAACTTATTTCCCATGGATCAAAATCGCTTATATGCTTGCTCATTGCTTTGATTTTGAGCCCATTCATCTCTCTGAACTATCTGCTCATACTCTGGCTGGACACCCTTGGGTCATTTTCCCACCCTGGAGCCATATGTGGGGTCAGCTGACTTAAACAGGTCAACAGAGAGTTGGAGTGGGTATTCCCAGAGGATGAATGGAGGACAGCAGTGAAAACAGAAAACAAAAAAGAAAAATCAAACAGATAAGGAATGAAGTATATGTTATCATAGTAAAGGATGCACTTCACACTGAATGTCTTTTAGGAATGTGCCAAATAGTACCGACATACACGTAACCATGAAGTAAGATACAAACATAATGGAAATAGACATTCAAATTAAAGCTAACACATGATGGAAACAGAAAACTAAAAAATGTTAGAACTATTATATAGTTCCAAGAGCACAGTGGCACTTCTGGAAGCATTTGTTTTAAAATCAGGAATAAGACATCCCTGTCATGTATTACACTCTCCGAGTTAAATGTTTAAGTGGAGGCACTAATTAATGTAATTAGACAACACGTCAATAAAAAGTAACCTAATAAAAATGGGCAAAGGGTTTAAAGAGATGTTCTCCAAAGAAGGTATATAAATGGCTAATAAACATACAAAAACATGTTGTCATCATTAGTCACTAAGGACATGCAAATCAAAATCATAAGGAGACAGTTACACTTCACACCCCCTAGGATGGCTCTAAGGTAAATGATAGACAATAACAAGTGTTGTTAAGGCTGTGGAGAAATTTGGACACTCACATGTTGCTGGAGGGATTGTAAAATGATGCAGCCACTTTGGAAACCAGTTTGACAGTTCCTCATAATGCTAAACATAGAGTTATCACATGACCCAGCAATTTCATGCCGAAGTATATACCTAACGGAATTGAATACATATGTTCACAAAAAACTTATATGTGGATATTCGTGGCGGCTTTATGCATAAGAGCCAAAAGGTGGAAATGACCTAAATGTTCACCAACTGATAAATGGATGAATAACATGTTTTATAACTGTACGACGGAATGTTATTTGGCAGTAAGGAAGAATGCAGTACAGATACATGCTACAACGTGACTTAGGCTACAATGATTGAACCTTGAAAATATGCTATGTGAAATTAGTTAGTCACAAAAGACCACATATTATGTGATTCTAATTATATGAAATATTTAGAATAGCAAATTCACTGAGATAGAAAGTAGATTAGTGACTACCAGGGGTGAGAGAATAAGGAATTACTGCTAATGCATATAGGATTTTTGCAGGGGAGAGTGATAAAAATATTGTAAAATTACATAGCAGTGATGGTTGCACATCTCTGTTAATATAGTAAAATTCACTGAGTTGTGCATTTCAAAAGAGTGCACTTTATGGTACATGAATTATATAATAAAACTGTTATAAAAAGTTATAATATATAATTTTGAAAATTGACTCATACAGATTGAAAACCAGTATATTCCAGTGAATAATTTCCATTTATACATTTGTTCTTTTTATTCATCTATGCTTCTTGAGGCTTTGGGACTCAGAGGAACAATGTTTCTTTTCACTTGTCATCCAAATGACACACTAAAAATGTTTTCAGACATTTTGTCATGAACGCTTCAAGGTCCTTCAGAGAAAAAAAATGTCTGCCCTTATAGTAAAGGTGTTTTCCCCATAGACGGTAAACTTTTAGACCTTGAAAAGCTGTTTTTCTCATTCAAGAAAATTTTGGGTCAGATAAAAATGGATAAAAATGGTGGGTAATCTCGTTCATTTATCTGAACATGCAACAGATGTATGTTGCGTCTTTCAGTGTACCAGGCACCGCTAGACACTGAGTTTATACCAACTGGGCCTGCAGCTGCCCTGTTAGAACTTACAGTGAACTAATTCATTTTTCCATAACCTTGTTAGCATCTCAAGTCTATTCTCCAGACAGAAGTCAGGATAATTTTTCCAAAATATAAACTATATTATATGTAAAATCTTTCAGTAGCTTCCTATTAACCTTAGAATAGAATCTGAAAGCCTTTAAATTGACCTTTAATGCTTTGCATATCTGACCTTTACCACCACTTTACCCTCATCTTGAACCACTCTTTTTAAAAAAATTTTTATTTTATATTGGAGTATAGTTGATTAACAGTGTTGTGTTACAGACCTACTAGAGAATGGACTTGAGGATTTGGGAAGGGGGAAGGGTAAGCTGTGACAAAGCGAGAGAGTGGCATGGACATATATACACTACCAAACGTAAAATAGATAGCTAGTGGGAAGCAGCCGCATAGCACAGGGAGGTCAGCTCGGTGCTTTTTTTTTTTTTTTTTTAACATCTTTATTGGAGTATAATTGCTTTACAATGGTGTGTTAGTTTCTGCTTTATAACAAAGTGAATCAGTTACACATATACATATGTTCCCATATCTCTTCCCTCTTGCGTCTCCCTCCCACCCCTCTAGGTGGTCACAAAGCACCGAGCTGATCTCCCTGTGCTATGCGGCTGCTTCCCACTAGCTATCTGTTTTACGTTTGGTAGTGTATATATGTCCATGCCACTCTCTCGCTTTGTCACAGCTTACCCTTCCCCCTCCCCATATCCTCAATCCATTCTCTAGTAGGTCTGTGTCCTTATTCCTGTCTTACCCCTAGGTTCTTCATGACATTTTTTTCCTTAAATTCCATATATATGTGTTAGCATACGGTATTTGTCTTTCTCTTTCTGACTTACTTCACTCTGTATGACAGACTCTAGGTCCATCCACCTCATTACAAATAGTTCAATTTCTTTTCTTTTTATGGCTGAGTAATATTCCATTGTATATATGTGCCACATCTTCTTTATCCATTCATCCGATGATGGACACTTAGGTTGTTTCCATCTCCGGGCTATTGTAAATAGAGCTGCAATGAACATTTTGGTACATGACTCTTTTTGAATTATGGTTTTCTCAGGGTATATGCCCAGAAGTGGGATTGCTGGGTCATCTCGGTGCTTTGTGACCACCTAGAGGGGTGGGATAGGGAGGGTGAGAGGGAGGGAGATGCAAGAGGGAAGAGATATGGGAACATATGTATATGTATAACTGATTCACTTTGTTATAAAGCAGAAACTAACACACGATTGTAAAGCAATTATACTCCAATAAAGATGTAAAAAAAACAAACAAAAAAACAATGTTGTGTTCGTTTCAGGTGTACAGCAAAGTGACTCAGTTATACATATACATGTATCTATTCCTTTTCCAATTCTTTTCCTATTTAGGTTATTACAGAATACTGAGCAGAGTTCCCTGTGCTGTACCATAGGTGCTTGTTGGTTATTTGTTTTAAATATAGCAGTGGGTACATGTCAATCCCCCAAATCCTTCTTCGCTGTAGCCAAGCTGGAGTTCTCTTCACTCCTGTAGCATACAGTCCTCTCCTCGACTCCTGTCACTTACATTTTTCTGGAAGTAGGCTCCTTCCCAACCATGCTTCCCAACACTTGATCTGCCTGATGATAGGGATGCTGCTCATTTTGGTCTCATCTTGGCTGCTATGAACCCTGGGAAGCGTTCCCTGGCCTCTGTAGAAAAGGTTAGGTGACTCTTTATTATGTTCTAGTAATGCCATATCTTTTCCTTTACAGCATTTTGCATACATGCAATTATTTAATTATTCACTGATGTTTTATATTGAATTGTCTGTGCCCAGAGGGCAGAGACTAGCCATTGTGCTCATCACAGTATTTCTAGAGTCTAAGTCTTGATGGACACGTTGAGTTCTTTGATGAATACCTGTTGATCAATGGTAAATCTGGCCTTCCTGCTGCATTGTTGGGACTGTTGGAATTGTCTCCAAATTGATCTCTCTGCTCCACCTTTGCTTTCTTTGTGTCTGCATGAAAAAATCCAGACTCCTTAGCATGGTGTGCAAGGTCCTCTGGGTCACGATAACACCCTTCCTCCTTCCGCAGTTTCATCCTGTTTCTCCCGACCTGCCCTCCTTGCATTCATGTTTCAGATTAAAGTACCTCACGCTTTCCCCTCAGCCCCTCGTGGACTGGATTATCCTTCTACTCTGACCACCTTACCAACAAAACTGGAAGCTCCTCTGGAGAATTCACTGGGTCTTTTTCATTTCTTTATCCTCAGTGCCTACTAAAGTGTCTGGCAATATTTACTGACCTGAAATGACCTCCAGACTCCACAGTGGAAACGTCTTGATTAATGCACTGAATTAGATTTAATTTCAAGCGTTTATAATTTTTCAATGAATGTTAAATTACTAGCATTTCATATCTCCCGTGAGAGCACAGCAAGGCAATTGTGATAATCTATGATTCTTTAATGAATGCACAAAACGCTTCCATTAAACTTTTATGTAGGTAAATACTTTGGCATCATTAACGTTATATCTGCATTTATCTTAAGCCCAGTCAGAAATCCCATTTATCAAATTAGGCTATTGGAAATAAGGGGCAAAGCAAAAATAAAAAATATTAATAACAAATCTTGATAGATATGCCCGTAAGTTACTCCACATACTTCTGTGAGTGAACCTACACCAAGCCCTCCACCTGTCGTTCTCAGTCCAGGATGGCAAACGTCAGGCATTAGGGCATTTCCACTTCACATATTTGTTTGGTGCTAGGACAGCCAGAGCTGCTCAGGGAGCTGGAGCCAGACTAAGGCAGGCTGCCAACCTAGATGCCCTTTAGACCTATTTATTTCTGGTTCACAGAATCCCTCATGGTTCGTATAAGGACATTTTAAAAACTGCTCTCTGCTGTTCACTAGTGTTCTTTTAGATGTTAGCGGTAGACACTGTTTCAAAAAGTGTTGTATGATCTTAAGTTTGGGGGAAATCTATATAAAATATTGATCTCCTGGGGATCATTGCAGGTTATCACCATGCATATTAGTGCATCAAAGGCTCTAATAAATCTTACTGTTTAAGAATATCCGTTAACTAGATTAAGGAGAGCATTTCCAATGTATATTTAACCAAGATGCCATGTTTGCCTGGACAGATATGGAGTTTCTGCTAAAAACCCTTTGGAAAATGCTGATCAGAGGTAAGTTTATGATGTATTTGTGGCTTTGGCCACAAGTAAATTACATTGGAGGGGAGTTGAAGGTAATGTAGCCTAATATCTGGCCAGATAGGTTTAAGTTTAGAGCTAAACTGTAGGCAGATGTGACACTCAGATGGATCCCCTCACATCACGGAAGGGTCACCCTAAAATTCACCATGGGCTCTGGCAACACAGTCCAGAAAATGAATGCCTTTGAGAACTCTATATGAGTTTGGTTGAACTGTATTCTTTCCAGGTGCAGCAAGGTGAAAATGGAAGACTAGACATTCTCTTGACCTTGTAAAAGTGGTCTATGTCCATGGAGAGATGAGAGTAAACAGATCTGAGTTAAATACCTTAGCCTGTATGTTAGTCTTCTAGCTTTACACTAATCATTTTTATTCAATCCCTTATCTTTATAAACCGACAGTTATCATATTCACAAGGACCATTAGGATGAATTCTCTAGTTCAGAGCATACAGCAAAAGCAATGTAATACTTCCAGTTTAAAGACATATATTATTGGGACAGCTTGGTTTTCCCTCACTAGCTTGGATGAAGATGTGAATGCTTCATAAATATATTAAAAAATCATAATATATAATGCCAATAGAATGTGATATTTTCATTACTTGTTTATCAACAAATAATATAATCTATGCAATTAAAATATACATCACAATCATCAATGTCCTTGATAGAGCATTCTTATTTCCACACTGGGTTATATAAAAGTCCCACTGCTAAGTCCCAGCCCAAAAGATAATGCATAGAATCCTTTCACCCCAGTGTTTGGCCTCCTATGACTTTGCTGTTGGTTTTTCCTCAGCATGACCATCTGCTGACTAGCCTTAGAACAAAGGGATATCGGGTGTTTCCTAATATGTTTCTTACAGAACAAGTCATACCCTATTAAGAGACAAAGGACAGTCCTACCTAGAACTTTAATAACCCACCATCTGAGAAGTAAATATTAAGATTAGTGGCAAAAAGAAACCAAATTAATATTACAAGATGGATAAATGGAAGTAAAAGAAAACACATGCATTCACTTTAATCTACAAGCAAGAGGGGTTTTTTTAAATAAAATTAATTTTATGTTTATGAAAAATTTGAAATAAGAGAGCAGTGCCCAATTTAAAAATACTCCCTTTAATGCCTAGGTAGTCAGATGTGACCAGGTGATGGTAGTATCCACATCTTCTTTTCAGCATTTTACCTTTTCACCACTTGCCACAGTTCCCAGGATAAAAAGAAGTGTAGTTAACAGTAATGTCTTTTCTCCCTTTCTTTAATCTCACATTCTCTACCACTGATGATTTCATGTTTCTGGGACATAAAAAGTGGTTTATTCCCAGAGTCACTTTGGAGACCCTTGTCACATCAGCCTAGAAATTGATGTCTCAGATTAAATTACCACCTTATTTGTATATATCCAAGGCAATCTCTGAGCGCCAGACCTCTATACATAGTTTTCTGCTTGACACTTTTTCTCAGAATGGTCCCAAACTGTTCAAAACCCACGAATCCAGAATTGAACTCATCATCTTGTCTCCCAATCCCGATTAGTCTTTGGAATCCCCTGGCTCAGTACATCCACCCAGATACCTAGGAATCGTCCTTGACACTTACCTTCCAGTGCTGAATCCTATTGGTTTCACATCCTAACCATATCTCCAATATGTTTGAATCTCTCCACCATCAGCCATTTGCTTGCATGGGTGATGGCAGGCAAATGTGTCCTAATTAGTCTAATCTCATTCAGTCTCTTCATGTCCCCTACTGCCCCACTCCATCTATAGGGTCACCAGAATAACACTTGAAAAACTTAGCTGCAACCTCCTGTACTCAGGATTTAAAGCGCTATAATTGTAGATCTGACAAATCTCTTTAACATGGTCATCAAGACTCCGTATGTCTGACTTCCAAACGTCTCTCAGTCTTATGCTCTCACCAGCAGCTCCCCTCTGTCCTTGGTTACCTTGGAGTTCTTTTACAGATGTTGACCCCAAAGTCCAATTTCTTGAGACTCTATTGTATTGAAATAAAAGTACTAGTAGTATTCAAAGACATAGTACAGAGATGTTTGTATCAATATTTGCAGCGACATTCTAACCACAGCACTGGAAACAAACAAATATTCGCAATGGTGGACTGTTGAATAAATTAGGATACAGCCACACCAAGGAGGGTTATGCAACCATCACAGATAATGAATTTAAGCTGTATCAATAGACGTGAATGGATTTTTATGTGATATCATGGGATTGAGAAAGTGGAATGAATAGGAATACATATGATCCTATTTTTATTAAGCATTCACTTTTTGCATGGAATATCTTTGTATTTATAAATACACACGTATATGTATGTATGTTTGAATATGTGCAGAGTACATGGGCATGTGAACGTGGAGAACAATAGAAAGGGATGATAAATGATTTGCTTCACCTGATGATCTGGGAAGAAAAAGATGTGAGTGGCCATAATAAGGGAGAGGGAGTTGGAGAAGCAAACAAAGTAATAGGAAAAACCTATGGCATTTAAAAAAATAGAATGCAGCATTATGATCCCGTTTATGACGTATATGAGCGTGTATATGTGTGTGTATCTCTGTGTACACATACTCAAGTTAGAAAGCATAAAACTGGCATTTGTATACAGCTAGTGACTTCTGGTATGTTGATGAAATTTTGGTTGCAAAAGAAAGCTTCGCAGGGATGTATACAATATAATTCTAATTTAGTAAAATCAGACCAAAAAAAGAATAAAATGTGTGTATATCTGCTTGTTTGTAAAATTGAGGAGAATGCTGTAGAAGGTTAGGTCTCAGCCAATTTGCTTTCCTTCCCTTGGGAACAACTGGTTAGGTAGTCTTCCAGACATTTAACGTGCATTTATATGCATAGATGAATGTAACAACAGAAATACGTGATGTTTTAATTTGAATACCATCAATCGTATCCTATTTTACTTATCATTTTTCAATTTTTTTAAACTCATAGTATGTCCTGATATTTCACTTTTAACCATTGCATAGTTCCCTATGTTATAATATACTATGATTATGTAGTGATAATCATGACAGAATGATGGACATTAATTTCTAATTTTCATCATTAAAAATAAATGCTCTCGGGGCTTCCCTGGTGGCGCAGTGGTTGAGAGTCCGCCTGCCGATGCAGGGGACACGGGTTCGTGCCCCGGTCCGGGAAGATCCCACATGCCGCGGAGTGGCTGGGCCCGTGAGCCATGGACGCTGAGCCTGCGTGTCCGGAGCCTGTGCTCCGCAACGGGAGAGGCCACAACAGTGAGAGGCCCGCGTACCTCAAAAAATAAATAAATAAATGCTCTCTTAAGCATCTTTGTACATGCCTCCTTGTTCTTAAGTGTCATTGTTTCTTTAGGTGAGATATAGTTAAGTAGAATTGCTGGCTGGTAGAAAGTGTAGACTTAAAAACTTAATAAAAACAGCCAGGTCCCCTCCAACAAGAGTTGGAGGTACCGTTTTATACTCATGCTAGCAATGTAAGAGATCATCTTCCCAACACCTTTGCCAATAGCTGATACTGTCCATCTTTAAAATGTCTTCTAGTTGGGTGGATGAAAACTGTATTTTTAATTTCATAGATAAGTGCTAAGGTTATCAGCTTTCATATGACTTCTGCTATTTGCATTTTTTTTCTGTGACTTAGGTATTCATATCCTTTGTCCATTTGCTTTTTTCCATTGGGTCATTTGTCTTTTTAACTTCTCTGAATAATAAGCATTTGTCTCGTAAATATATTGAAATTATTTTCCCAGTCAGCAGTGTTTCTTTCAAGTACCCTTCTAACAATTTTCTAACAGTGCAATTTTTTGACGTCTGAATGTTACGTGGAGTATTAGTTATAGGTGGTCAGTACCTGTGAAAAATAAGAAAGGTAGAAAAGCCTGTAATGCCTCAGTGTGGTAAACAGGAAGACACAATGTTATACTTTGAGTACTTTATGGAGGGGGGTATTTAAATTGTCTCCAGAATTATCATTTGACTATTTCCAACAAATAAGGTAGTTGAGAAGAAACTACTAATTTATTTGCATAAATGTGTATTAGCTTTGTTTGGGGGGGCTGAGTGGGGACTTTGATAGCAATTAGGAACAACAGAAAACAACCAAGCAAAATATTTCTCTGCAATACTCTAAGCTGTGGCGGAACAAATCCTATTGAGATGTACAAACCAAATGCTTGCAAGGTTGACAAATAACCTCAAGTTGAGAGCTCAAGGGTGACAATTTCACAAGTGATATTTTAAATGAACCTTGGAAGATGGTAACATTTAGACAAGCAGAAAAGAAGAAAGTTCAAAGACTGAAAAGTACAGGGTAACATTAGAGACTATGAGTAATACAGTTTAGCTAAAGCGTATAGTGTTTAAAGTGGAGGAATGCTGGGAAATTTGGAGGTTTTGCTGTAAATTCACTTGAAATGCTTTAGTTTGTACTCATTAGGAAATGGGAGGAACCATCAAAGGCTTTGGGTCAGAGAAGCAATATGGTCAAAACGGTGCTGTAGGAAGATGAATTAGGCAGAATTGGGCAGAAGGATTAGAGAGCTAGGAGAATCGGAGAGAAAGTCAGTAAGGGAAGCTCTTGCATCTACGCAAGGAAGAGCTAACGGAAGCCCATTCTAAGGGGAAAGAATTTCCAATGCAGGGTAGGAGAAGTGAAAATGCAAGAGACCTGATCTGACGAGAGCAGAATAAATAGCCGTTGAACTTTTTAAAAAAAATTTTTATTGGAGTATAGTTGATTTACATTGTTGTGTTAGTTTCAGGTGTACAGCAAAGTGAATCAGTTATACATATACATAGATCCACTCTTTTTTTAAGATTCTTTTCCCATATAGGTCATTACAGTGTACTGAGTAGAGTTCCCTGTGCTATACAGTAGGTGCTTATTAGTAATCTATTTTATATACAGCCTGCGAACATTTAAACCTCTAGCTGATGCCACTTTAAAGCATCTTCAAACATCTTCAGCTTTGAAAAAGTGGGGAAATATGGTCGTGTTGATGTATCTCCTTTTTATTTTTTACCTAATTACATTTAAAAATATTTACTTTCACAATGTAGGATTCTCACTCTCTTTGGTAAAGGAAATGGTCAAGTTTTGATTTTGTCTCTAGGGATATTATTTAGTCTTTCAATGTCCTCTGTTCTTCAACTTGATTTTGAGTTGCTTCTCTTTCCTCCCTCGTGGTTTCTCACCACCTCAATATTGAGGTAGTACTGGCTGGTTGGCCGTCTTTTTGTGGTAGAGCTTAGTAGTTTGTAGAATATTAGACTGTATAACTCAAGGAGTTTTAAATGTCACGAAGCCCAATGATCACAGAAGGAAAAAAATACTTTTTTCTCCAGAGATCATATTGAAAAACGTAACTGAATCAAGCTTTGCTTAGTATAACCAAATTAATATCCACTGTTGAGAATTTTTTCTCATTTCCATCCCCTCAGCCTCAGGGTAGAATTCGTCTTTTTTCTTTTCTTTCTATCAATGATTCAAGGTTTGTCTAAAACCTTCCCGGGTACCTCTGGTCCCTAGTAATTTTTCTTTGGGCTCCTATACAACTCCCTGCTTATAACATTCTTTTGACACATAGTTTATACCCTATTAAGACATTGTTTATATCATATTGAAGTTAGCTTTATATATTTATCAATTTGTTTCATCATTGGAAACCCTACCTCCCTAATTAGATTATAAACTCCTTGAAGATAAGAAATTAGCAAAATACATTCTAGCTCTAGTTTTTATTGCCCTTATCAATAAAAACTTCCTTCACGCAATGAAAAAAGAAAGAAATCCCTACATTTAGAGATGTTTACAAAATCCCCACAGCTGCACTGTGAATTAAGTATGTATATTTTTCCAGTGTCAGAAGATGAACAGAGCTTATAAGTTATTTGCTTAAAGTCAGATTGTAAATTTTCTCCTAAACCCTGCAATTGCCAGTTATGCTAGTACATCAGCATCCTGCTGACCTTCACCAGTGGTGTGGTCAGCCTTCTCAGATGCTCCAAGCTGTCCCAGCCCTCTAACCACTCCCAGGTCATTCAGTATGTGGCTCTGACTCCAGGATCAACTCCATTATGCCTTTCTTCCCAAGTTACATCAGTGACCATTGGAAATTCAAAATGCTTGGATTATCTAAGATCATTAGTCCATGACCCATCTCCCAGGGTAATGGAAATAAAACCAAAAATAAACAAATGGGACCTAATTAAATGTAAAAACATTTGCACAGCAAAGGAAACCCTAAACAAGATGAAAAGACAACCCTCAGAATCGGATAAAATATTTGCAAATGAAGCAACTGACAAGGGATTAATTTCCAAACAGATCATGCAGCTCAATATCAAAAAAACAAACAACCCAATCAAAAAATGGGTGGAAGACCTAAATAGACATTTCTTCAAAGAAGACATACAGATGGCCAACAAACACATGAAAAGATGCTCAACATCACTAATTATTAGAGAAATGCAAATCAAAACTATGATACAATGAGGTATTACCTCACACCAGTCAGAATGGCCATCATCAAAAAATCTACAAACAATAAATGCTGGAGAGGGTGTGGAGAAGAGGGCACCCTCCTACACTGTTGGTGGGAATATAAATTGGTACAGCCACCATGGAGAACAGTATGGAGGTTCCTTACAAAACTAAAAATAGAACTACCATACGACCCAGTAATCCCACTCCTGGGTGTATACCTGGAGAAAACCATAATTCGAAAACACATGCACCCCAGTGTTCATTGCAGGTCTATTTGCAATAGCCAGGACATGGAAGAAACCTAAATGCCCACTGACAGAGGAATGGACAAAGAAGATGTGGTATATATATATATATATATATATATATATATATATATATATATACACATACACACACAATGGAATATTATTCAGCCATAAAAAGGAACGAAATTGAGCCATTTGCCTAGACGTGGATGGAGTTAGAGACTGTTATACAGAGAGTGAAGTAAGTCAGAAAGAGAAAAACGAATACTGTATAATATCTCTTATATGTGGAATCTAGAAAAATGGTACAGATGAAAACTTATTCGCAAAGCAGAAATAGAGACACAGATGTAGAGAACAAACTTATGGATACCAAGGGGGGGAGAAGGGGTGGGATGAATTGGGAGATTGGGATTGACATGTATACACTACTATGTATAAAATAGGTAACTAACGAGAGCCTACTATATAGCACAGGGAACTCTACTCAGTGCTCTGTGGTGACCTAAATGGAAAGGAAATCCAAAAAAAGAGGGGATATATGTATATGTATAACTGATTCACTTTGCTGTACAGCAGAAACTAACACAACATTGTAAAGCAACTATACTCCAATAAAAATTAAAAAAAAAATTAGTCCAACCTGCATATCTTGTAATCTGACCGTATCCCTAATCACTCCCACCTTCCCAAACCTATCACTAGTTCTGGCACCATCTCTGAAATCTGCAATTCTCACATTATGGTCATCATTTCCTACCACTGCAGTTCACTTACTCTTGTATTTCTAATCCAAAAATTATTTTGTCTTATGGAAATGTTCAACATGTTTACTCTCCTCTCCCATTTTCCCCCTTATTTCTCTCCTTGCCCAATCTACATTCTATGGTCTAGCACCTCCAGTGCATGTGAACACAATTCTAAGCAGCTATGGATAATTGCAGAAGTAAAGGCATTCCAAGTTCAGGTTATTTGTTTAAACTACATGTCTCCCTGGCACTCACACACTTTGAAAAATAACTCACTTGTTTTGAAATAGAGCTATTTAGGATCAAATTATCTGAAATGGGGTCTCTGCCATTAAACATGCAATCATGTTGTAAAAGCTACCGTCCTAAAACAAAACAAAACAAAATTAAACAGAACAAAAGAAAACAAAACATGTACTTGACTCCATGCCTTTCTAGGCTGTATCCCATAAATCTACTCGCCTTTGCTACAAAAATCCACGGAAGATTGGCGTATTTTCACAGTCTCTGCTTTCTTATCTTTTTTATCTCTTATTCTCCCCTCGAAGTCTATGCATTCTACCACAATTCTCCATAAAAACCACACTTTTCACAAATCACTAATGGTCTTTTTCTCATAAGATCCAGTGGTTAATTTCCATCAGTCACTTTGAACATATCTGATCACTTGTGCTTTTAAAAAAAATACTTCATTTGTATTTTCCGATAGCCCACTCTCCTGGGTTCCCTCCAACTTGTCTGGGAACTTCTCAGAGTCTCTTTCAACTTCTGTTTGGCCCCACCAGCAAATGTTGTCATGCCCCAGGAATCAGTCTTCAGCCCCCTCCTCCATCTTTACTCATCCCAAGTACATGCTGTTGACCGCCACATTTATACATCTTGCCCTTGATCTCACCCTTGAGTTTTCAGCTCATATAATTAATAGCCTATTGGGCAGCTCCTCTTGGACGAATAATAGTCTTAGAAAGCCAAACATGTCCCAAAGAGTCTTTTCATTTTCTCCCCAAATCCATTCTTCTTTATCTCCATTTGCCCAGATGCTTCAGCCAAAAAGTACTAGAAGTCATTCTCGAATCCACTGGTTCTTCACTTGCTATGTTCAGTCTATCCTCAAGTCCTGCTGTCTCCACCGTCAACTCGATCTCAGTCCTCATAGACCATCCTCAGCAAAGGCAGCATCACACCCTGAACCATACCCCAAACTTTACATCTGGATTCACTGTTTCCATCTTGTCTATTACTTTTCTACATCTCGCTCAGACTTCTCTCCAACCAACATCCAGTGTGACATTTTTAAAACAAAACAAACTGGATTATCATTAAGCTCCAAACTCTCCATTGACTTCAACACCCACGTACAATACAAACTCACCCTTTGGCAGACTATGTGGTATGTGAAACCATATCATCTGGCCAGCCTACCTCTGCTCTCTTTCTCTTTACTCCCCTCTACTATAATGTATTTTTCAATTGCAGCCGCCTCCCATTCTTCTCTTCCCAGGGCTATTTTAATTACTGTTCTCTCTATATATGAAGCTCTTCCCTGCCATCTCTCCATGGTTGCCTCTTTACATCACTTCAGAGCATAATTCAAATACTACTTTGTGTGTGTGTGTGTGGTATGCGGGCCTCTCACTGTTGTGGCCCCTCCCGTTGCGGAGCACAGGCTCCGGACGCGCAGGCTCAGCGGCCACGGCTCAGGGGCCCAGCCGCTCCGCGGCATGTGGGATCCTCCCGGACCGGGGCACGAACCCGTGTCCCCTGCATCGGCAGGCGGACTCTCAACCACTGCGCCAGCAGGGAAGCCCCAAATACTACTTTTTAAAGGTCTTTCTTGACCACCTAGTTGAAGCTGTCCATCCTCATTCTATCCCATCAGTCTGGCAAATATCCATTTTTAAATGAATAACATTCATCAAGACCCAAAAGTAATCTAATGACTTATTTTCAGTTTCCCCTGCTAGAATGTAAGCATCTTGGGAGAACGTTTATCACTTTATTCCCAGCTCTTAGAATCATGCCCTACACACAATAGATACTCAGTTTATTGTCATTGCAATCTGTAGCTAAATAAGGACTAAAATGCACATGTTTGACTTTCAGTCCTGGGAACTTTCTAAACTAATGTGCCCTTGTAAGTGGAAGGAAGGAAAAAAGGAAGAAAGGACGGAGGGAGGGAGGAAGTAAAGAAGGAGAGGAAAGAGAAGGGGGAAATAATTGACTATCATGGTCAATTTTCAGTCTCTTCCTCTTCCTGACTCCAAGACAGCTCAGTTAGGACAAATTAATCCACAATTCTGAGTTGGTTTTCCTTTTCTCATTTAACCAAATTGGTAGTGTACTCTCAGTCTAGTAGTTTTCCATAGAAGACTGGATTTTTATAGAGATCTCATGTATCTAGGTATTTGTCGCTTTGGTCTACAAGCTGTATTTTTCTCTGCACGGCCTGAACTAAGTGATTTAAAATGTGTCCATACAATAAGTTTAATTAATGATTAAGAATAGGACTGAAGGGCTTCCCTGGTGGCGCAGTGGTTGAGAGTCCGCCTGCCCATGCAGGGGACACAGGTTCGTGCCCCGGTGCAGGAAGATCCCACATGCCGCGGAGCGGCTGGGCCCCTGAGCCATGGCCGCTGAACCTGCACGTCCGGAGCCTGTGCTCCGCAACGGGAGAGGCCACGGCAGTGAGAGGCCCGCGTACCGCAAAAAAAAAAAAAAAAAAAAAAAAAAGAATAGGACTGAAATGCAGAAGCTCCCTCTGGTGGTTTAATTTGTAGGTGTACAAAAGTAGCAGTGCAGCCTGGAGATCCTGCTCACTATGGGCCAAACAGAAGATCACAGAAATATTGTTCTGCTTCTGTCCAGCCTCTTCCTCCTCCCTCTCCTCTGCCATCTTCTTCTTTTCTTAATTTTAAGTATAAAATGAGTTTGGGTGGCAGCTTTATGATGATAGCTACAAAAATCCATATGGAGAAGCAACTTCTGGAAAATTAAAAGACTAACAGAAAGCAACCACCCAAGACCAGACATTCTGTGGCTCCAAGTAAATACTTTTAAAAGGACCTTGTTTGCTCTTTGCTAACTATAGAGTAAACATATCTCTAGCCCTTGCAAAGTGGAGACTGTAGGTGTTTTCGCCCTTCTTCAACTTTAACACCGTTTTGTTTGCTTTTTCCTGGGAACTGGGCACCTTGTACAAATTTAGAATTCTTATGGATAATATATTTAAAGGAAGTTCTTTGTAGAGCCTTAATAATTTATAACTTGCTATAAATATTCCTTGTTGCAATACTAAAATATACTAGTGGTTTAAAAGTGATATTATAGTTATTATAACTTTTATATCTTTTCCGTAGGTGGCTTCTGGAATTATTTGTACCTTGAACTTCTAAGTAACATGCATATTATCTGGATGATGGTGTTTCCATAGTTTTAGGGTGTGATGGTCCATAATCATGTATTTTTGTATTTCCATTAATACAAACTGGGCAAAAGTTTTTATAGTAATGTACTATCACCATGCAATAATTCTAATCATCATGAAGTTAATTTTTTTCACCAAATGTAACTTCGGCTGGGAAAATATCTGGCTTACAAATGGAAATTGTCAGGAAAGTAGAATATATTTCATGAATAGCTCAAGCTCAGCTTTGCTGAAATTTATCTCTGCTTATATTATTAGTATCGTTTAATGTTGTTTCAAGGTTTATCAATATTCATCCAGTATACTTTTATACTTTCACTGAAGTATGTGTTGCATTATATTGAAAAATATACTAGGATCATGTTTTGGGTGGAATCTACCTGATTTAAAGGTTGAGTTCATAAATTATGTTATGTTATATGGGGGACACTATGATATGTATCTATAGGATGAGAAGATGTATACCTCTTCAGTCAAAATACAATGACATAGGAAGGAAATTAATATATTTGATTATTTAAGGGAAAATTAAACAGGATATTACAGTCACTTAATTACATGTATCAAAACAATTAAACCACAATAAAGACTATTTGTGATGTTAATAACAATTTGTACAACCATTAAAAGATATGTGATTTAATGAAGCCTGATTTTTCGCATTGTATTAGTCAGGGTCCTCCAGAGAAACAGAACTTATAAGATATATAGGATGAATATACATCAGAAGGTATTTATTTTGAGGAATTGATTGGCTCACACGATATGGCAGCGGAGAATTTCCACAGTCTGCTGGCTGCAAGCTGGAGACTCTGGAAAGCTGGTAGTATAAGCCAGTCTGAGTCCAAAGACCTGAGAACCAGGGGAGCCCATGGTGTGAATCCCAGTCTGAGAGCAGAAGGAGGTGAGATGACGCACCTGAGCAGTGAGGCTGGGGTTGGGTGGGGGAGGGGAGAATTCCTCCTTCCTCTGTCTTCCCTCAGTGGATTGGATGATGCCTCCTCATGTTGGCTAAGTGATCTACTTTACTGAGTCCACTGATTCAAATGCTGATTTGATCTGTAAGCACCTTCATGGAAACAGTGTTGAATCTGGGCACCCTGTGGCCAGTCAAGGTGACACGTAAAATTAACCATCACAGTTATTCAATATGCAATTATAATAACATCGTTAACATCAGTGTTTGTCAATTGCCTTTCAGGTGAAAAGCACTGAAGAAGATGACATTAAATGTTTGGTAACTTATAAAAGTTATTTGCAATACCAGAAATAACAGTTATTCACTAAAATTTTCATATGCAGTTCTATGTTTCATATGCAGTTTAAATGTGGATTAGAAAGGTTTTGATGTGAAGCGTGGATTTCAGGTGCAACTACAGATCAGTAGCAATATGAAAAGCATTTTCATACTGGAAGCAAATCTAATTTTTTAAGAAAATACTGAGGTTTCATAAATCTGAGAACATGTAACATATGTTAAGTATGACAGTTATAATGAAATCTGCCAATTTTGCTTTTCTTCTTTTTTTCTGAATGTTTATTTTTTTATACAGCAGGTTTTTATTACTTACCTATTTTATACATATTAGTGTATACATGTCAATCCCAACCTCCCAATTCATCCTGCCACGCCCCCCCCACCGCTTTCCCCGCCTTGGTGTCCATACGTTTGTTCTCTACAGCTGTGTCTCTATTTCTGCCTTGAAGATCGGTTCATCTGCACCATTTTTCTACATTCCCCATATATGTGTTAATATATGATATTTGTCTTTCTCTTTCTGGCTTACTTCACTCTGTATGACAGTCTCTAGGTCCATCCACGTCTCTACAAATGACCCAATTTCTTTCCTTTTTATGGCTGAGTAATATTCCATTGTATATATGTACCACATCTTCTTTATCCATTTGTCTGTCGATGGACATTTAGGTTGCTTCCATGACCTGGCTATTGTAAATAGTGCTGCAATGAACATTGGGGCGCATGTGTCTTTTTGAAGTATGGTTTTCTCTGGTTATATGCCCAGTAGTTGGATTGCTGGGTCATATGGAAATTCTGTTTTTAGTTTTTTAAGGAACATCCATGTTGTTCTCCATAGTGGCTGTATCAATTTACATTATCAATTTTGCTTTTCTAATTGTTGAGCAGGTATTTGATCTGATCAGATAATTTCATTGTGGTAGTTTGTAGATCAGGAAGTTACTGACTATTCTTTTTTATGATGTTACCTGCCCTTCTGTAGAAGAGAGGAAACTCTTACAATACTGTCTCATAAAATTGGAATTTGGGGGTTGTGTATCATGGGAGGACTTCTTTTCATCAATCAGTTATCTTGGTTTTCCTCCTAAACCCAGGTGAGAAATCAAGTTGTCTAATATCCTTGTAGTTCCTCCTTTTCCCGACCCCTATTCATTCCTAGGAATCTTAAAGGGAGATAACTGCCATGTTTCCTCTCAGCCACTCCCACATACATAGGGGAGATGGGATTCTCTTGTCTACTCATATATCTAGATCATTTTCAATCCAGATTATTTATGTAGGACACTCAGGAACTAAGACTTATATAATGTGAATCCCACACAACAGATGAAGATAAATACCACTAATCATAAAGAAGAGACCACTGATTCTATAACAACTAGAAACTCATCCACTAACTAGATTCAGTCTTAGCAAAGTTATTGTCCTGCTTTGGGATTCAATTTTCTCAGCCTTAGGTTAAGGTTAGATATCTTGTATGAGACTTCCAGTTCTATTAGTCTAAAGTCCTTCCTCCTTCCCTCCCTCCCTTCCTTCCCTCCTTTCTTCTTTGTTTTTTCCCCCTTTATCCCTTCCTTCTCCTCTTCCTCCTTTCCAGTTCCTCTTCTCTCTCCCTCTCTTTTGGGGAGTATATTATCTGAATTCTCTTTCTCCTGCTTCGGAAAGATTTTCTTTCTGACCGTCTTTACATTCTATATACGTTTTGTAATTTCATCCATTTTCATGGCTTTAACTATTGGCTCTCTGCAGGTAATTCTAATCATTAACTTGCTCTTTATTTCTAATCCACCATTTAGAACCATCTTTTCGAATGACCTCCAAATCCAAGTTCTAAATTAGAATTCACCTCCTGCTCTGGGGAGCAGTTGAGCCCAAACAGTAAACTTATTCTATGGTCTAACTTCCACATATTGGTTATTGGATCTTTATTCACTCTGCTTGCCAGACTCAAAACTGCTAACAGCTTTATTTCTTCTTCTTTTTTAAATCTCTTATAGTGAATCAACCAGTAGCCAAATCCCATTCATTCTGCTTATAAAAGAGCTTTCCCTTTCTCTTCTCAGATTTCGTGGGTTTTTAGGTTTATTCTAGGATTTTCTTGTTTTACCTATGGGACATGTCTCCTTGTCAGCCAGATCTTTCTAAAATGAGGCTCTGATAATGCTGTTCCTTTGCTTGAACCTTGTAATTAAGCCCCCTCCCAAACCCTTATGAACTTGCCCAACCTGCTTTTCTCAGTTTGTTCTCATGGGAATAAAGCTAAAATCATGGATTTCATCTGCGTCTGGAAAAGTTAGCCTCATTATGATTTGTGGTAACAGATTTTACCCCTAACACCAGCCAGTTGTTTGGCAAACCATTTCTGAGAGTAATAGGGAACTGGGCAAGAGAAAATTAATGAACTCACATTTGTTGTTAAAACTAGAAAAATTGCCAATAGTATGTTCCCTCCAAATAGTTTAAAAGTAGCTTTTAATATAATGGAGCACAGCACATTTGACCCAAAACCATTCTGTTTCTTATTTTTATCTGTTATTTACTATTATTGTTGTTGTTTTCCACCATGCTTGCAGAGTCATATCTTATGTAATTTCTTTTAACCAGCTCTCACTTTAACACCAAGCATCCTAGATATGGCCTGGTTCGGTCACCTGTTGCATACACAGTGATGTAGAGTCCACCTTTGCCTCATCCTCTGAAACAGATTGCTTAATAAACACTCACACCATCTCCACATTCACTGCTTTTCAAGTTATAGTATTTTAAACATTTTTGCTTTTCAATTTCATTATTATTAACAAACATTTTAAAAGATCATTGCAAACTAAGTGGAAGCTCTGCTGATGGATGTCAAATGAAAATGAACAGTTTTAAGTTGTTTCTTACAAAGCTTTTCGGGGTTATTAGCCAAAAGCTTTGAATATTTTAAGACTTAAATAAGACTGAGTGAACAGACAGAGGGAGGCTGTAAACAGAAGTTTACACTTTGTATGTAGTGCCATGATTACAGTGAGAATGGAGAAAGTCAGCTAAGTAAAAAGGAGTTGTTGAAACAAATACTTGAGCAGAGTGGGAGAAGCGATATGGGTTAGGAGCAACTAAGAGAGTTATTTCAAGGTGAGATGGGAATTTGAAAATCAGTGAGAAGCCAGATGTGGAACTTAAAGCAGACACAGATAAGCATTAGGGAGGAAAACTATTTTTTTCCAAGACACTTCAGACTGATTGCAGGGGAGAATGGTAGAGACCAGGGTGGGGGGAGAATAAGGAGGAAATTGCAGTATAAGTCAAAGATGAAAAATTGTCAAAGTAAGTGGGAGGGATTTTTTCAATAGCAAGAAGGTGCTAGTATTGAAATGGTCCACTCCAATCGGCTCACTCAGGGAAGCCAAGGTGACAGGCTAATGTGCTGGTAACAGATGGTTTTCCATTCCCTTTCAATAAAGCGTGAAGTGGAGCTCCCTGATAGCAAGTCAACACATATAAAGGCTCTGAAATTTATTTGTATGTATTGGAATCTGCTCTATATGCTTGTACCTTTGGATACAATTAAAGATGACTTATTAGTCTATGGCTTGTACATTTTCTTTTATCCTTGTAAAAAAAATTGCAAAGATGATAATGGGAATAAAAATAATGTGAGGCTGGTACTTTCAGCTATCTTTCTGCCTTCCTAGGAAATATGTGCAATAGCAGATATGGTCTTAGGTCCAAGATGGGATCGACAGGGTGAGATAAGATTTTCCTTATCTGGCAACTGCAAACTTGTTTTATTTTCTCAAGTTTAAAGGATGAGAAAACTGAGATTCGTAGAAGTTCTGTAACTTGTCTACAGCTCTATGGCTCATAACATGGGATCATAATTGCCATTCCTTTCCCTTTTACTCTTCTCCTTTATTTCAAACTCTCCTGTAGTGTCGCCAGACAGTGTTACTCTTGACATTCCCACCATCAACTTGTAACATCTTCCCTTGGTTCTAGCTACTAGGAGTTGTTGACAGTGAAGATACTTTCCACCTTTGTAATGAATATTTTAGCACCTTGTTAATATATTTACACTCCACTATCACTGTTTTTCCGCTTCACTGATTGGAAATTCACTCTGAGCTTTTTAATACCTTGACCTTACACATCCCTAACTTCTCACTTTCAGTAATTTGCTGAGTTCTGTTGATTTTTTTTCAAAACAAACCTTACTTTTTTAGAGCAGTTTTAGGTTTACATCAAAATCGAGTGGACGATACCAAGATTTCCCACATTGCCCCTGCCCCAGCACGTGAAGAGCCTCTCCCATTATCAGTATCCTCCACCACAGTGATGATACATTGGCTACAATTGATGAACCGGCACTGACACATCATTATCACCCCAAATCCACAGTTTAGAGTTCATTCTTGGTGTTGTACATTTTACGGGTTTGGACAAATATATAATGACATGTATCTACCATTAGAGTATCATACAGAGTAGTTTTCACTGCCCTAAAAATCCTCTCTGTGTTTCTCCATTCATCCCTCCACCCATACCCACCCCTGGTAAACATTGATCTTTTTACTGACTCCATAGTGTTGCCTTTTCCAGAATGTCATATAGTTGGAATCACACCGTATGAAGCCTTTTCAGGGTGAGTTCTTTCACTTAGTAATGGGCATTTAAGTTTTCTTTATGTCTATTCACAGTTTGATAGTTCGTTTCCTTTTAGCACTGGATAATGTTCTGTTGTCTTGATGGACCACAGTTTATTTATCCATTTACCTACTGAAGGACAGCTTGGTTGCTTCCAAGTTTTGGCAATCATAAATAAAGCTGCTATAAACATCTGTGTGCAGGTTTTTGTGTGGACATACATTTTTAACTCCTTCAGGTAAATACCAAGGAGTGTGATTGCTGGATAATATGATAAAAGTGTTTTTGTTCTTTTTTTTTTTTTTGATTTTGTAAGAAGCTGCCAAACTGTCTTCCAAAGGGGCTGTACTCTTTTGCATTCCCAACAGCAATGAATGAGAGTTTCTGTTTATCCACATCCTTGTCAGCACTTGGTGTTGTCAGTGTTCTGGATTTAGCCATGCTGATTCTTCTTCTCTTCTCTCTGTACATGATTCATGAATCCTTCTCTTCATGGACACTGTCACTACTGTACTTCAGAATAAAATTCTCTTTCCTGAGAACTTCAGGATCTGTTAACAGTTTACCTCCCTTTAATGGGTCTCTCTCTCTAGTCCAACTTCTACAGGGCTGTCAGATCCATTGCTAAATATCAGCTCTGGAATTTTGCTTTTCCATTCAACAGCCATCAGAGGTTTCATCTAATAAATAAAACTTCTTAGCTTATCATTTTAAACGCTCCAAGATCTGACTCCAACCTACTCTTCAAACATAATTTCCTTTTACTACTACCCTTCATGTTCCCTTCTTTCCAGGAGAACCAAATTTTTATCCATTTTTGATGTCAGCCTGATTTTTCTTGCACTTGTATCTCTCAAGATTTTCCCTCTGCCTTCCACCATTATTCTTTGTTCAGAAAACATTATATATCTAATCAGTCTCCAAGCTACTATCTCTCCCTCCTGTCTACCTCTATATTGTCTGCTTCTTTCACCACTTCTTCTGCTGACTTGGGCCCCAGCATTTCTCTAGTGCTCTACTGGAGGACCTTTTGTCTCCCTCCCTGCAAACTGCTCTTATGAAGATTTTTCTCTTGTGGAGATCGTTAAGCAACCATTTTCCAACGTGGAAGCTTTTGCCTGCTTTCCATTTGCTTAAGCAAGTTTTTTAGCTTGATATCCAAGACATATTAAGGCATTTTTAAAGAATTGAGATGTAATTGATCTATGACATTATATTAGTTTCAGGTGTACAACATAATGATTAGATGTTTGTATATGTTGTGAAATGATTACCACAATGTCTGGTTAACATCCATCACCATATATATATATCATGGCATTTTTTATGTCTTACCTTTTGCTATACTGCTTTCTTTCACTATGTACATTTTGTTCTATGAAACATGTTAAGTTGTTTACACCTCTTTGCCTTTCTACTCTCTCCTGGAAATTTCCTGCTTTGTCTACCTGGCAAACCCCTAGTTTATCTTTTAATCTGCCATTTAGACATTACGTACTGATGCTCTTCCCTAAGCACCCCAAACAGAGTTAATCTGTTCATTTTCTACATGTTACAGTGTTACTTCTTTTTCTTTTTTTATTGAAGTAGAGTTGACTTATTATATTAGTTTCAGGTGTACAATATAATGATTCAATATTTTTATAGATTATACACCATGAAAAGTTATTATAATATTATCGACCATATTCCCTGTGCTCTACATTACATCCCTGTGACCTATATTTTATAAATGATAGTTTGTACCTCTGAATCCCCTCCATCTAATCTGACCATTCCCCCCCACCACCTGCCTCCCCTCTGGCAGCCACTAGCTTGTTCTCTATATCTGAGTCTGTTCCTATTTAGTTATATTTGTTTATTTGTTTTTTCTTATATTTCACATATAAGTGAAAACATAGTATTTGTCTTTCTCTGTCTGACTTATTTCACTTAGCATAATACCCTCCAGGTCCATCCATGTTGTTGCAAGTGGCAAGATTTCATTCTTTTTTTAATGGCTGTATAATATTCCATTGTATATACAGTTGATCCTTGAACAATGTGGGTTTGAACAGGTACACTTATATGTGGATTTTTTCTTTGATAAATATGTACTACAGTGCCACACTATCTGCAGTTGGTTGAATTCATGGATGTGGATCTGTGGATACACAGAGTGGACTATAAAGTTATATGTGGATTTTTGACTGTATGGGGTTGGTGCCCCTAACTCCCACATTGTTCAAGGGTCAATTCTATTTACCATATCTTATTTAGCCATTCATCAGTTGATGGACACTTATTTAGGTTGCTTCCATATCTTGGCAATTGTAAATATTTGTGTATTTAATAATCTTGATTCTTCTAATCCATGAACACACAATATCTTTCCATTTATTTGTGTTGTCTTCAATTTCTTTCATCAGTGTCTTATAGTTTTCAGAGTACAGGTGGTTCACCTTTTTGGTTAAATTTATTCCTGGGTATTTTATTCTTTTTAATGCCACTGTAAGTGGAATTTTTTTTACTGATTTCTCTTTATGATAGTTCATTATAAGTGTATAGGAATACAACAAATTTCTGTATATTTATTTTATATCCTGTGACTTTACTGAATTCATTTATTAGTTCTGGTAGTTTTCTGGTGGAGTCTTTAGGGTTTGCTATATATATTATCATGTCATCTGCAAATAGTGATAGTTTTACTTCTTCTCTTCCAATTTGAATGCCTTTTATTTCTTTTTGTTGTCTGATTGCTGTCACTAGGACTTCCAATATTTTGTTAAATAAAAGTGAGAAGAGTGAGAATCCTGGTCTTGTTGCTGATCTTAGAGGAAAAGATTTTAGCTTTTCACTGTTGAGTATGATGTTAGCTGTGTGTTTCTCATAAATGGCCTTTATTATTTTGAAGCTTGTTCCCTGTATACCAACTTTGTTGAATGTTTTTATAATGAATGGATGTTGAATTTTGTCAAATGCTTTTTCTGTATCTGTTGAGATGATCATGTGATTTTTTTATCCTTCCTTTTGTTAATATGGTGTATCACATTAATTGATTAGTGGATATTGAACTGTCCTTGCATCCTGCAATAAATCCCACTTGATCATGATCTATGATCCTTTTATATTGTTGAATTCAGTTTGTTAATATTTTTTGAGGATTTTTGCCTCCATGTTTATCGGGGATATTAGCCTGTAATTTTCTTTTTTTATAATATCTCTGGCTGGTCTTGGTATCAGGGTAATGCTGACCTTGTAGACTGAGTTTGGATGTATTCCTTCCTCTTTAGTTTTTCAGAATAATTTGAGAAGAATAGGTATTAACTCTTCTTTAAATGCTTAGTAGAATTCCCCTATGAAGCTATCTGGTTCTGGACTTTTGTTTGCTGGAAGTTTTTTGATTGCTGATTTAATTTAATTACTATTATTGGGTCTGTACAGATTTTCTGTTTCTTCCAGTTTCAGTCTTGGAAGACTGTATGTATCTAGGAATTTATCCATTTCTTCTACATTGTCCAAATTTTGGCTTATAATTGTTTGTAGTATTCTCTTATGATTGTATGTATTTCTGGGATGTCAGTTGTAACTTCTTCATTTCTAATTTTATTTATTTGGGCGCTCTCTCCTTTTTTTTTATGAGTCTAGCTAAGGGTTTATCAAGTTCATTTATATTTTCAAAAAAACAGCTCTTAGCTTCATTGATCTTTTCTTCCTCTTTTTTTTTGTTCTCTATTTCATTTATTTCTACTCTGATCTTTTGTTTCCTTCCTTCTGCTATCTTTGGTCTTTGTTTGTTCTTCTTTTACTAGTGCTTTTAGGTGTCAAGTTAGATTGCTCTTTTGACATTTTTCTTGTTTCCTGAGATAGGCTTGTATCACTATAAATCCCTCTTAGGACTGCTTTTACCACATCCCATGGATTTTGGAAAGTTGTGTCTTTAATTAGTCTCAAGGTATTTTTTTATTTCTTCATTGACACATTGGTTTTATAGTAGCATGTTGTTTACTCTCCATGTGTTGTTGTTTTTTCCAGTTTTCTCCCTGTAACTGATATCTAGTTTCATATCTTTGTGGTCAGAAAAGATGTTTGATATGATTTCAATCTTCTTCAATTAATTGAGACTTGTTTTGTGGCCTAACATGTGATCTATCCTGGGGAATGTTCCATATGCACTTGAAAAGAATATGTATTCTGCTGTTTTGGGATGGAATGTCCTGTAGATATCTGTTAAGTCCATCAAGTCTAATGTGTCATTTAAGGGCAATGTTTCTATACTGATTTTCTGTCCAGATTATATGTCCATTGCTGCAGGTAGGGTATTAAAGTCCCCTACTTTTGTATCACTGTCATTTTCTCCCTTTATGTTTGTTAATATTTTCTTTATGTATATAGGTATGCCTATGTTAGGTTCATACATGTTTAAGAATTCTTCTTGGATTGACTCTTCCATCATTATGTAATGTCCTATTTTGTCTTTTGCTCTAGACTTTGTTTTCAAGTCTGTTTTGTCTAATACGGGTATTGCTACCAAAGCTTTCTTTTTGTTTCCGTTTGCGTGGAATACTTTTTCCATCCTCTCACTTTCAGTCCGTGTGTGTCTTCAGCATTGAAGTGAATATCTTGTAAGCAGTATATGGATGGGTCTTGTTATTTTTATTCATTTAACCACCTTATGTCTTTTGATTAGGGTATTTAGTCCATTTATATTTAAAGTGATTATTATAGGTATGTACTTATTGCCATTTTGTTCATTCTTTTCTGGAGGTATTTGTAATTCTTCTCTGTTCTTTTCTTCTTTTAGTCTCTGCCCTTGTGGTTTGATGATTTTCTTTAGTATTACTTTTGGGTTCCTTTGTTCTTTTGTGTATCTATTGTAGGTTTTTGGTTTTTGGTTACCATGAGGTTCATATATATAAATATATATATTTTATATATATAAGATTTGTTTTACATTTTCAAATTCTTTGTTAAAATTCTCACTGTGTTCCTATAGACTTCTCCTGAGTTCAGTGAGCTTTTTTAGGACTGGTACTTCGGACATTCTATCAAGTAAATTACTTATCTCCATTTCATTAAAGTTTGCTTTCTGTTGTTTATCTCTATAAATTAGATGAAGCAATTACCTCTCCTGCTCTTGAAGGTATGTCCTTGTCTGGGAGTATCCCTATGCTGACTGTGTGTGCCCAGTGGCTTTGGCAGGAGGACTGGAGCCAAAGTGAGCATGGGCCAGGGCCTTTCCCAGCATTCTCTGGGGCTGTCACATTGGCAGGGTGGGCTGGAGCCTGGTGTGGGCCAGGCCTTTTCTTAAGGTGCATGTGCGTTTTGATGTTTGGGGGGATTGTTTTTTCTTTCCTTCTAAATTGTCAGCTCTTTTGGGGAAAATTCAGTTTCTAATCTTTTATGTCCTATAGCATCTAATACATGTTCTTTGCAAATATTGGAACAAAATAATTATGGTTTAAATAAATGAGTTGATGCATAATTCCTGTAATGCTCATTCATGGAAAATTTTAAAAAATTTAGAACTTTAAGGGAACTTTGGAATAATTTTTTCTAAGTTCTTCATTTTACATATAAGAGAATCAAGTTTTAAAAAGTTCTGCCACTGTTTTCAAGATCTCAGCAATTAAGAAGGAAAAATTAGGACAGGAACCAAAGTCTCCTGATTCTCAGGCAATGCTTTTATGTATTTTTAATTATATGACTATGCCTTTTTAAATGTATAAGTTATCTTGTGAATCTTTTTTGATGCTTTATATGGTAATGTGTCCAATTAATTCCTTAATTTTCAATGATAATTACATATGAAGATCTTTACTAGTTAAGTAGTATTAAAAATTAAAATTTTCAATTCTATAAATAATTTTTAAAAAAGAGACCATAAATAACACCCTTGAAATCAAACCAGATTGAGGAAAAAGATATACAACTATTACAAAATGAGATCTTATATAAAAATATTTATTGCCATTTCTAAGAAAGCATTTTAAGAAGAAAACTACCCTTAGAACTCATATAGAAATGGACCACATATTCAATAGCAAATTATTTTATTAAAAAAAATTAGTACAAGTAAGTAATTAGTCATACATATGGTTATAAACCATAAATAATATCTACTTTGATTAGTTTTATTTATACAAGCAGGCTAGTTTATTAATGTAGTTCTCTGATTTTGCATATATGTTTTTATTCGTGTATTTTGCACTTGCATACATGCAAACCCTATAAATGTGTATAGCATCAATTTATTATGGCTGCCATTTTATACAGATAATTTGATTCCCTTTATTTTAAAAATTAACAAACATTGTATGTCTTAAAGGTTATTAGTGTGCTATAAATAAGAATATGTTATTGTTTTGGACTCTAGTGAACATTACATCCTCAGAAAGGCTGGAGCATGCTTTCTAACTGTCTTTAATATTTTCTATTTAAAAGGTAAATAAGATTTGTGGCCGTCCAATCAGAACACCCACACAAAGCCCCCGTTGTTCTTTTGATGGGAGCAAAGAGAAGCATGGAATGAAGATCTTTATAAGAAATGGGGAAGAGACACTTGCCAACAGAAGAAAGTAAGACATTTGTTTTACAACCAGAAAGAGAAAAGAAAGTAAGCTATTAATTTTACAACAGAATAGAATGTATTCTATTCTGCAGGGGTTGAATTAAGAATTAAGTAGAACAAAATACACTATTGAAGAAACAAAGGATCAACATTAATTACCTTTAAAATTCAGTGCTTCCTCCTATTCTGTTAATTAGGAAGATAAGTTCAACTCAGGAGACCAAAAAACCTTTCTGTGATAAGGGAACATTTTTTATGACACAATATGGCAGGCCTTACATACATATGATCATCGTGCACTTCAAATGTGGCTAGTGTACAATGTTGTACAGCAATCTGTAACACTCAGTCATCTTGCTTAACTGAAACTATGCCCCTTGAAGAGTAACTCCCCATTTCCCCCTCCCTGTAGTCAACAATATTGCATTGTACACTTCAGAATTTATTAAGAGGGTAGATCTCATGGTAAGTGTTCTTACCACAATAAAATAAAAATTTTTTAAATGTAGCTAGTGTGACTGAGGATTGAATTTTTAACGTTACATAATTTTAGTTTTAGTCAAAATTTTACATGTAGCTAATAGCTACTATATTGGACAGAATGCAACACAGAGAGAGTATTCATGTTAATGATGTGATAAGTATTACTGAATGTTAAGTACCTGTTAAAAAATGTAAAGTGTCCATACCTTTTACCTGGAATGCTGAAAATTACAATCTTTCGATTCAAAATGATAAGCATTAACTCACATTTCTACCACTGTGCCCGTGATTAATTGTTAAATTAATTGTTAAAGCCTTCATTAGTGTCCGGTTGCTTGAGCATTGGTGATTAAACTAAAAACTTTTTAATACTGGAGGAAACTGTTATTTATTTATTTTGGTATTCAGTTGACCAGTACAATGGCAAATACTAGATTCTCAGTAGGTATTTTTGAATTGACCTGAAATTCAGAATTCTGTGTTTATTAATTCAAATAATTATTTCTAAAAATACCTTATGGAGAATTCAGTGTTTTACATACTTTACTCTCTATAATGTAAAATCTGTTTCCTTTTGAGATAGTGCTCTTAATTGCCCCATTCTCTCCTCAGTTGGGTTATTAGCACGGGGTAAAGAACTGAGCTATTACTGGCTATGTGCTACAGCTGAAAACAATTAGCACATTGTTTGCAAGTAAAATAGCTGTGTTTTTATGTTTTTTTCAATTTAAACATCTATAGTGATCAGTAGTTATTTCTTGCATTTGAGAAATCAGTATGCTTTGGCTATGGTGGTTCTTATAATAAAACCCAGCTAAGGAAGATATTACGTTCCTAAAGATCATGTCAGTTTCACCACCAAAACAACCTAGTTGCTGGAAAACCAAAACAAAACCCGGTACTTAACATGGTTTATTCTCTTGCAAAACTAAGACCGTGCAGGTGAAATGTTACAGAATGGCTCAGGAGCAATGAGGGGCTTATCTGAGTGGAAAGTTTTATAAGTATCTATCCTGGCCATTGAATAGACCTCCATGTCACCAATCTTGCAAACTCATTATTTCTATGCCCTTGACTGGTCAGCCACCATTAACCATTTCCCATGAATCAGGGTAGGCTCATCACTGGCCAATCTCATGCCACGCAAGGTGAACAACCAGAGGTCCTGCACTTGAGCCAGCTTAAGCATTTCACTTTTACACATTTTTTTATTGCCATTCCTGAATGGAGCTTAATTTCTGTGGCAGTATATTTCCTCTTGATGCCTATATGTTGTGCAGACCTATCCATAAAGTAGACCTGAATTTTATCTATCCTTTCCTATCGTAAAGTAGACTTTGTCATCCAAGAGGTGCAGAAGGGTGCAAGTAAGAGTTTATCTGGGCTATTAGGAATTGCAATTCAGGAGAGAGATTTGGGTGAAACTAAAAGGGTGTTGGAGCAGAGGAAAGAGTCAGGGGCTTATACAGATAAAAGCCACAGGGTTGTTAAAGTTGTCTGGCAAGAATTATGATTGACTCTGATACAAGAAAGGAAATATTTATTCTTAAGGGCTATTTTAGGGTAAGGGTTCAATAAGTAGATAGGCTGTCACGAGTTATTTGTGGTAAGTATCCGATAAGTATCATTGGGCAGGTGTTCTGAGTGCCTGCATTAAGACAGTAAGTGGTCAAAGGTCAGATTCCATCCAGGTCCAGATGTTTGTAAGTCACACTTCCTCAGTGGACTCCCAGCTCCGTTTCAGAAAGCTCTCTTAGCAATACTATTTTGATTTTCCTTTTATAACCTGAATTTTATTTATCCTTCATCAACTTATCTTTCCCCACGAGGTCATAAATTTTGATTTAAGTAGGTGGGGCAATGTAGCAGGAATAGGTGCTTAGTGAGTCTGGGCTAATTTCCATGTATCTTACTTGTCCTTTTCCCACCTGCTTAAGCCTGATTTCCAATCGATCACGTCCACTTGATGTTATATTGCTTCTATACAAGCCCGATCTTGTAGCCTGGCAGGTCAGACAGTACTTGTTTCCTCATGGGCATCTCAGGTTGCAGAATCATTTGCTGGTTTATGGTCAAGTGTGCAGGTTCTGCCAGAGGCAAGTTGTAAACCAACCAGCTGACTGACCTACTGAATGACAGATGGACCAGCCAACCAAACAAACAAAAATAGTGTTCAGTAAAAAAATAACTGACTTTGCTCTAAAACCCTTGGTGTCTATACTGTGATTCTTCTTATGGGGCTTTCTGGAGTCTCTGCAGAGAATCTTTATTTGCCACCAGTACTTCAGTCACCATCGCATAGATGAACTGGGTCATCTGAACTGAATGTCAGAGTACCTTGGTGCGTGCTACTTTATACATGGGTTGTAGCAACACAGTATGTTGTAATATGTGTGTAATATGTTTTCTCTAAGATGCAAAGGGATCCCAAAAGCTCTGTGCTTCTTCCTGTGCTTTAGGTCCTCTTAAGTGGTGAAATTTGTCTTTTGCATGAGAAGAACATCCCAGTCAGATTCAGACTACTAGACATTTACAAACCCTGCTGAATTGTCAAGCACTCAAAATGTCAATATTTTTCCCCACCAGAATCATTCAGACTAAGTTATCTAGCATAATGTGATCAATATTTGATTATCAGCGTGGCGTCCTATAGGATGTCTAGATGATCACGGCTCCTGTCTGTCATGGAGTGGGAGAATTGCCTTGAGGTCTAACAGTGAAGGGGTTCTTGCCAGCTGAAAGTGAAACGTTTCTAATTGTCCTTACTAGTTGGTAAAGAGAGAAGAGCATTTGTCAAGTCATTAGCTGCATAGCAGGTGGCAGGACATGTATTGATTTGCTCTAGCAGACACCACATACAAAGGAGTATGTAATTGGAGTCACCCTCTGACTCAGGTTATGATAATCCAACCATTATCTGTGTCTACCCCCTGTGCATAGACCAGCCAAACAAGTGAGGTCAATGGTGAAGTGTTAAGATCACCACCACTACAATTTTTGTGTCTGATGATGACCCTAAACTTGGCAATTCCCAGGGATATTGTGATAGTGTGATTTATAGTAAGAAATATGTATTTGTTCTTTGACACCATTCGTGGCATAGACTCCTAAAACCCTTGGATTTTCCTAAGCGATGAGAGAAGAACGGTGTCTTTTGTTATGTTAATGAGGTGACTTTTGGGTCCCACCTAAGGATGGGGCTGGCTGCCTGGAGAGCCAAACATGTGGTTAAAAGGCTGGAACTTTCAGTCCCACCTCCTAATCTCCAGTGAGGGGCGAGGGGCCACAGGTTGACTCAATCGACGGTGGCCATGAGTTAATCAATCCCACCTGTGTAATGAAGCCTCTATAAAACCCCCGATGGTTTGTAGAGCGTCGGTGTTCCTGAGCGTGTGGAGGTGCAGGGCGAGTGGCGTGCCTGGAGAGGGCACGGAAGCTGTGTGCTCCATCCTCCAGTGCCTTGCCCTGCGCAGCTCTTCCATCTGGCTGTTCCGGAGTTATATCCTTTTACAATAAACTGTTGACCTAGTAAGTAAAACATTTCTCTGGGTGCTGTGAGTGGCTCTAGCAAATTAGTCAAACTCGAGGGGGGAGTGGGTAGTGGGAACGTGTGATTTATAGCCAACTGGTCAGAAGTACAAGTAACAACCTGGACTTGAGACGGGCACCTGAAGTGTGTGTGTGGGACACAGTCTTGTAGGACTGAACCGTTAACCTGTGGAATCTGATGCTCTCTCTAGGTAGATAGTGTCAGAATTGAATTGGATTTTTAGATACGCTGCTGCTGTGGGAAAATTGCTTTTTGTTGGTATGGGGACCCTCACTGCCTCTCCACATACTGGAATTGGTACCAGAACCCAAACAACTGTGATATTCTCTTGTTTTGCTATTTTTTGTACAAGAGGTAGTTTTAGGGATTTCAATTTGGCCCCCACTCCATGAGTTGAGGAGCCATTGTGGAGATTGTGCAAGGGATGTGTATGTCTCTTCCAAAGACGTATTGAGAAGCGTGAAACAGACACACTTCTGTGGATTCATTGGGTCCAGTGTGAGACAGACTGAGCCTAAAATTTAATTTTCATTTTGTAACTGAAAGTGGGGTCCGGCAGCTCGCCACTCAAAAGTCAATAAAGAGGCAAGGTTGGTGGAAAGGAAAGCTTGCTTTATTTCGGATGCTGGCAATGAGGGGGAGGGTGTAATCCTGTCCAAAGGCCAACTGCCCCCCCCTTCCCGCACTGACAATCAGTGGGCAAGAGCTTTTGTAGATGGAGGGAGGGGGCTACATGCAGAAACAGCACGGTCAGCTCTGACAGTCATCTTGAAATTGGTCATGTGGTGGTCTGACCAGCGTCCTCTTGATTGTTTTAAGTACCGTTAATCTTCAGTTCCAGGGTTGGTTTGTTCCCATTTCTTTGAGGCCAGTTCTCGGAATGATGGCAGCTTATGTCATGGCTACAGCCTGGTCATCACGTAGTTCACCTCTTCCACCTGGTGAGGGTGTCAATATCTACAAAACAGCTCACAGGATACCACTCAGAATATGATCTATAGCCCATGAAAAGGAACTAAAGGTCCTTAACTATGCTTAATGACTAAACTATACTATTTAGTCTTGTTGGACTGTTTTCCTTTGTTTCTGCATTTTCTCACTTCTCTGATTAAACTTCTTTTTTTTTTTTTTTTTTTTTTTTTTTTTGCGGTACGCGGGCCTCTCGCTGTTGTGGCCTCTCCCGTTGCGGAGCACAGGCTCCGGACGCGCAGGCTCAGTGGCCATGGCTCACGGGCCCAGCCGCTCTGCGGCATGTGGGATCTTCCCGGGCCAGGGCACGAACCCATGTCCCCTGCATCGGCAGGCGGACTCTCAACCACTGCACCACCAGGGAAGCCCTAAACTTATTCTTTGCCCAAAGGTTTTTCACAGACAAAAGCCAGACTGAGGACATGGGGGGGCAGGGATCATAGGGTCCTGCTCCATTTCAGTTTGACCTCTATGAGCCCCATTTAGACAGAGTAGAATGGCATTTTGGGTCTTTAGGATTAAAGTTAACTGAGAGCTGGTCTCTATTGCTGGGAAGCAAAAGGGCCACAGGACCCTTAAGGAAAGATGGGAAGAAAGCTTTATGCTACATAATTGTTGGGCTTGTTCAGGGATCTTTCTCAAGAGAACCCAGCCTTAGTATAGTGAAGGTACTCAGAAGCTGCGATTAGGAACTAGGTGAGAGACAGAGAGTTCTTTGTGCGGCAAATAAAGTGACATTTCTTTTTCTTGTACTTTATATTTTTGTTAATTCAGATCTCTTATTTGATGGGTGAGCTATTTTCTTATCACTCTAATCAATTTATTAACTAATATAGTTTAATAATAGTTATATAAGTTAACTAATACAAACTAATATAGTTTTAAAATTTTTATTTCCTAAAATTTTGTTTTCTCTTGTTTCCTTTTGTCTGTGAGTTTAGTTTCCTACTAGATTCCTTTTTAAATTTAACCATTTGTAAGAGTTTCTTTTTATGTTCTATATGTTGTTTGTCAGTTTTAGACTTTGCAAACATTTTC
This sequence comes from Grampus griseus, assembly GCF_964374135.1. Lineage (NCBI taxonomy): Eukaryota > Metazoa > Chordata > Mammalia > Artiodactyla > Delphinidae > Grampus > Grampus griseus. Next base: position 17,993,589 of record NC_139012.1, on the reverse strand, counting down.
TATCTAAGATGATAGTTCAGTTAAATGTAAATAAGTGAGTTGATGTGTAACTTAAGATGATCTTTGTTAAACAGAAATTGAGTTTATAAAATGTTTTCATGTTTAAAAATTTCTTGCTTGCGTCAATTCAAAAGGATAGTCTACTATTCTTTTTCGTACTAGCATTATAGTTTTGTTTCTCACATTGTTAATATATGTAGAGACTATATCTTTATATATGTTATATATGAGGTAAAGTTCCAACTTAAATTTTCCAAATTCTGAGGCAGATTTCAAGGGTTGCTCTAAAACAATCTGTTCTTTTCCTTTTCTCATTGATTTTTTTTTTTTTTTTTTTTTTTGCTTCATACTCATTCCAAGTTCCCTTAGATAGATACATACACTGGCCTGTTTATAAGCTCTCTCTGAAATTGCTCTGTTTACTGTTTTTTTTTTTTTCCTGTTTCTTCTTTTTTCTCTTTTGCTCTTAAAGATTTTCTTAAATCTTGTTAGCCCCTTTACCTACTGTTTCTCAAAATTCTCTTAGATGTTTGTAGAATTATTTTTTCAAATATATGTTATAATCTCTTGAGTTTTGATTAGGGTTATATTGAATACAAAGATCTATTCAGACAAAGATATGTTTATAATGCTCTATGTGTCTACTTTTTTGTACTCTGTTTCTAATGGTCGGTCTGTTCATGGGACTGGGTTTTCTCTGTGGATGATCACATGGTGCACTGGTACAGCTGTTCTGGCAAGAAGCTTGCTGTACCTGGTAAAACTCATATACTCTACGCACTACAGTCTACCTTTTAAGGATGTATCCAAGAGAAACTCTTGCTCGTATCCAGTATAGTTGCTCTAGTTGTAAAATGCATCAGTGTCTCTGACACTGTCTTACCATGTAAATGAAAAATAAACACTGTTCTATTTACTAAAACTTTAAACTGTTTTTACATATAAATAAGTCATAGTCTTTAAAAATTATATTGTCATAATTTACTTTAGATTTATTTTCTTTATGGTATAGCTTATAAAAATTTCTGTTTTAAATTATGGTAGATTTATGGCACCTGATTTAAAACATACATATTTTCAGGTCTTTGTGGCAGAGTAAGAGTTAAGTTTATATAGTTTCCTTTATTCAAACAAGTCTTTTGAGGTTTATATAACCATTGTTGACATAAATAATTTGACCTTTGGCAGGGGTAACCAACAATATTTATTAAGAGGTGATTAGTCAGTTTTTGTTTTTTAATTGGAATGTCTAGTGCATGGTTCAAAAACCAAACTCTACTGAATTAAAAAAAAAAACAAAAGCAGAAAGATGAGTTTATTGCAAGGATTTCAACCTGCAAACTGGGAAACTCAAGGCTATGGGAGTAGTGAGTTCTGATTTGCTCACAGACTAAGGGATTTTTATGGTATAAATATGGAAGTTATTTGGCTTTTTCAGGTTATTGTTTGGCTACTGGTCTTCTTTCTTATTTGGATCAGGGTAGCTGAGTTAGGAGAATAGGAAGTCCAGAGATGGCATGGACAGACTTGGTGTTTGGGGATTGGCTGGTGTCCTCTGGCAATTTCTGAGAAGAGCTGTAAATTCCTGTAAGGTTAGGTTAAGTTTCCTTCATGCACCTACGCTGACCATCTTCATTTTGTCCTTGACATAAATGACTCAATTTTAGGTTGGTTCTACAGTGTTTTACAGTGATATATGTTATACTGAAATAGTAGTTGGGTTTAAGGCTACCATCTTGTTCTTTGTTATCCCTTTATACCATTTTTTTTATTCCTCCTTTCTTGCCTTCTTTTGAGTTTAGCTGGTATTTATTATTTTTTTATCTTCAAAGCTTTTTAGATTTGTTTCTTCAGTATTCTCAATGGCTATCATAGAGATTAAAATATGCACTTTAAATTTTTTACCATCTACTTTAAATTAACAGTTTTACCACTTTATTGAACAATATAAGTACCTCAAAACAGTTTCACTCTATTACTCTCTTCCTAGCTTTTGTGCTATTTTTGTCAACAAATCTTACTTCTACCAACATTTTAGCAACCCCCAAGACATTACTGTTATTGTTGTCTTTAAGTAGTCAATATTTACCTATAATTACCTATTTTATTCTTTCTGGTACTTTTTAAAACTTATTTCTGTGTGTTCATCTAGAATCTTTGCTTTAGCCTTAGTACATCTTTCATTGCTTATTACTAGTGATGAGTTTTCTCAGCTATTGTTTGTCTGAACATATCTTCACTTTTGAAGAATATTTTCACTAGGCCTAGAATTTCAAGGTGTTGCCAGATACATTTTTTAAAACTGTAAATGTCCAAGTCATCATTAAGTTCATGGCATGACACTGTATTAAGGAGTACGAAGGGTTTAATGGAAACATTTAATGTGAAAGGTAACTAAGGTAGTTGATGTTGCTGGCGCCCTGCTTGCAGCCCTTTACCTGTCCATTTTGTCTGCTTCTTGGTTGCTGTGTCCTGGCTGCTCACGCACAGCTGCCTTATTATCTGGGGAATTGACCTCAACAGATAGGAGCCTTCTGTGTTTATTATCTATTGCTACCTAACAAATCATTCCAAAACTTAGTGGCTTAAAGCAAAAATAAGCATTTATTATGTAACTTTCTGTGGATCAGGAATTTGGGAGCTGCTTAGCTGTGGGGTTTTGGCTCGGGGTCTCGGGGAGATTGCTGTCAAGAAGTCAACTGGGGCCATAGTCATTTGAAGGCTTTAGTGGAGCTGGAGTATCATCTTCCAAGATAGCTCACTCACATGGCTGTTGGCAGGAGGCCTTGGTTTCTTGTCACAATGACCTCTCCATAGGACTGCTTGAGTTTTCTCACCACATTGTGGCCGGTTTCCCTCAGTGTAAGCAATCCGAGAGAAAGCAAGGGAGAAGCTGTAGTTTCTTATAATGATCCAGCCTCCTAAGTCCCACACTGTCACTTTTGCAATATCCTAAAAGTTATATAAGTCAGTTCTATTCAGTGTGCAGGGGGACTACACAGAGGCAGGAAGGGAAAGATTACTGGGGCTCATCCTGGAGAGTGGCTATAACACCATCTCATCCACATGGGTGAGGGGGGTAAACTCCCACCTACCTCACCCCATCGGTGGCAGCTTGCAGGCAATGACTGACTAACACAGGAGCCTACGGGGCTCGCCCCTTGCTGAAGGTGGTAGGACCGAATATGTGGTGACATTCACACTGCAGCACTCCTTGTGGAATCTGCCTGCAGATGAGACAACATCACTGCTTAACTTCTTCCTCCCCACTCTATCTGGCTTCCTTCACTACCTCTCTCTTACGAGCATCCTTCAGTGAGTCACCTGCGTCCACATTGCTGTGTCAGACACTGCCTCTAGGAAATCTGACCTAGAGATGTCTGAAGAAGTTCCTAAAATAAATGCACGATAAGTGTAAACTAAGGCAGAAGTATAGTCTCCTATCGTAAATATAGATATTTCTCTATATAGTCCTAAGTTCCTAACTTCTTTTTTGTGTTTTTTCTCCCACTTTTTCTGAATTCATAGGGAACCTTTCTGTTGAACGCATTGCCTTCTTCTCCTATTTGTAAAATTTGAAGAAGGAAATTTACATATTAAAATCTGTCTCTGGATCAAAGGGTTGTGCTAAACTTGTAGATAAAATCTGGAAAAAGGAGCTAAACTATAGTTTATTGTTATTTTAATCACATTTTGGAGATGTACTTATTCAGTGTACCCAATTTTTCCCATGTATGTAGCATGATGGTAACGAGCTGATTGGAGACTTGGAGTGATTGATACATACCAGTTACAAAGGTCTCCGAAAGTTGAGAAAGGCAAGGAAAAGGCTTTAAACATCTAGCAAAGCATCACGATTTAGCCTTAGTTTGGGGCAGAAACCTAGTCAACACAGCTGTAAAGGACATTGTCCTCATAGCTGTCTAAACCAGCCCAGGCAGAGTGCTTTCCCTATGGCAGTTCCTGCTCTCTGCTTGATTGCTTGAACTTAGCTGGTAAGAGTAAGCTATTAGCAAGCTTAAATCAGTGATAATTAGCTGTACATTATTATTTCAAAGTGGTGTGGCTGTGCCAGTTAAGTGGGTAATTAGGAAAACCCCAGGACAATAAATTAAGAGAGAGTCTCAACATCAGTGCCCCATCTGTTCTCCAGCTAGCATTCCAATTAGCCTAGCCTCTCATTTAAGAATATGCTGATTAAGGGGTGGGCTGTATGCGTGAGTGTGTATTGGGGTAATAAAGACTTAGGTTTCAGTAAAAGTAAAATGTTTTTAACGTCAGAGGTGATTTTGACGTGAAGGTGGGGAAAGGAGAATTTTTAGAAATAATAGATTTTCAATGTTGGAAACGAAACATAATTTAACTTGTTTTATGAGTTTTTGTTTCTCTCAGTTTTCTCCTCAGAACTTCTTTGGGATATTGTATCAACGAGAAGTTCCATTTTATTCTAATGTGATTATTAAATCTTGAATTGGATGAAAATTTTACCACTTGGAACATGAAGAATTTTATTTATTGAGGATGGGAACTAAAGAGGACACTTGAAATTGCATAGTTTAAGGAGAGGAATGAGTCAGGGCCTCATTCTTATTCAGGATGGGTGTGTCTATGAAAGCAAATTAATTGTTACCCTGTACCTCACAGGAGAACACAGTGATGTGGTTAAAAATAATTAAATTACAATAGGAAAAATCTTTAAACATATACTGAATGAAGAACAGTTAACATTATTTAGGATGACTGCCAAGAAAGCTCAAAAGGTTCATATTAAGTAGAATCAGTTGGCTTAAAATACATGAATTCATAGCTACGTTGTTAAACCTTACTTAGTAAAATACTTTATTGAAACCACAATTTTTAAAATTCTTGATGTGCGTGTGTTTGGGTAAATGTATTTGTTTACGTGGGTAAATCCGTATTGATAGACTGGACTTAATGAATTGTGTGTACACATACTCAGCGGATGAAAATATCCATGGGTCAGGGAAAAGTCAACTCCTTGAGAAAAATTTAATATCATTTGTAGGACTGGAGAAAGCAATTTCCAATCTGTTTCCGAAAAGGAAGTTAGTGCTTCTTTGAGGTGCCGTTGTTATTTATTATCTGTACGTTTAATTTACTAAAATAAAGGCCATGTTCCCTTCAATGAGGACATTTCTGTTTAATTTAAAACAGTGCTTAGTGAGTGGTGACAGTGAGGGCACCTAGGGCAGGGCAGGCCAAGGTGAGGCTTTGGATGAGGGGCCAGAGGCCAGGCCAGAGCAGGGCTAAGAAAACGTGAGCGCAAGGCAGGCTAGCGTCAAGCCCTACATGAATAATGCAGGGCAGGACCGCATGGGTCAAAACCCAGGCACACAGGAAGAAGGAATGCCAGGAGGCAGAGCAAACATGTGGCAAAAGTTTAGGCTAGTGGTGCTTAACCTTTTGTGGGTCACGTATCCCACTGAGAATCTGATAAAAACTTCGCAGAACAAGAAAGTTCATAAACAAAGGACTTGAAACTGTGTTTGCTCTTATTTTCTAGATGTTCGTGGAAAAAATTAATGACCATTTCATGAAATATCTGAAACTAAATCCAAACAGTGGGCAATTAAGCTAATATTCTACAGTATTTGTGTTATACCAAGTACTTGGTATAAACTCGAAGTTGAAATTGTGATGGTCTTAGAGGTTCGGCGTCCAGTGCATGCTGCTGGCTTTTTGTTTTGATGGTAACGATTATTGAAAACGACAGAAAGCAAACGTATGTGGTTATCAGTGTCTGCGATTAGCGCTCTCATAGCTTGCTTGCTTAGATGAGGATAGGCTTATATCAGGGAATATGAGATTTATTCTAAATTCTTCAAGTTATTTACATCGATGGTCCATAATGCTCTGGACCTCAAGTTAATTTGCGACATCCGTGATACTGAGACTGTCAAATTTAAGTTAATGTGAGTCAAAATCTCCCCAAATTTCTCATTACAGAAAGAATAATAAAATATATTTCTCAGCCATAGGAAAAATGTCCTTTAATTTGGACATTTTTCTAACTGGTTCTCCAAAAACCTTCTGTTTCACAATAAACAGCAGCTTTGCCGGATGAGCATAGAAGGTTTTCAATAGTATTTATAATCATGACTATAGGGTTATCTCATTTATATGGCTCAAGATATCCCCCATCAAGAAAACCAAACTGTGAATGCAATTTTCCCTGTCTAATATACCTGAAAGCAACCTTCCTCCCTCCCTTCCTTCCTTCTCACAAAAAGTGAATCTTTTATCCATTTTCCTTTGGAAAGTCAGTGAACATCTGCAAAGTTGAAAAGAACCCCAAATTCAGCTCACATTTTTTTCACTCAAATTTTTTAAGCCATGAGGAGGATTTTAAATATGTGTCGTATTGAAATTGATGATTTTTATAGAAGTGTATAAAAGATACTTCAGAATTTTTAGCAGAATCTATGGGGCCTACATCAGGATGATGAGTGAGGCTCATTTCTTTTACTAAAGTAGCAAAAGTAATTGTACTTAGAAGCATCGTGAGTGCTTCATCTCCAGCAAGAGTACCAAGCACTTTCTTTCTCTTGGTTTTCTGTTGCAAAGAATATTCCATCATTTTAAATCTATCATTGGCATTTGAAGTGTCCAAACCATGCATACAGATAAGAGTGAAAAATGGGGAGCAGGTGGAATCAAGAGAGATTCATATTTTTTTATCCAGTTGTATATTGAATAGAAATAACAAAGCTGCCCACTTCTCCATAATTGTGCTCAAAATAGAAGAAATGTGTTTCTAGAGTGGATTATATCATTTAACAGAGGCTCTGCTTTTTATGATTTTTCTCACCTTCAAGATACAAATTTATGTCAACCATTTGCAGGCCATACCATGGTCTCCAGAATCACATGTGGAATCTTTTGCTTAGAAGTGCAACTGATGAAAGTTTTAAGGTAGTGTTGGGATAATTCTTTTTGTTTAGGCCCATATTCATAGACTTACAGACTTGCAGATCAAATTTTCTTCTAATTGATTGATTCTGTTTGATGATTTTTGAAGATTAACAGTCTAAGGTGCTCCTTTGGCTGTGTTGGTTTGACCCTCCTTCAGCAAGAATCTTGTTAGACATGCAACACTGCAACTTTGGGGTCCTGCAAACTGAGTGAATCCAAAGGATTTATAATCTTTACTGTATTTGGTTTGTCTTACCTTTTCCAATGTAAGCTAAGCCTTATGTACACAAAGTACATATGAATAATCATAATGGAAGCACGGAATTACTTTAATTCTGATCATAGGGACAGTATTTTATTATTTTTTTAAAGAAAATTTCTGGTTTATTTGTCACAGCATGGTTTGTGAGATGTGAGGGACAGTATTTTAGATGTCATAATTGGGTAAATGTGATTATGTATAATAATGATGTATTGTTTAACCCTGGGCAGCAATATTCTATGCCACCTTTCAGAAGTTGGGCATACAATAATACCTGGTTTACATGTGATATTCAAGAGTAATTTTTTTCCAAAAATGAGAATTAGTAGAATAATAGGAATATAATTGAAGACTAAAAGAACTCCTTTTCTTTGAACCTGGTTAACTATACATTTCTTGACCCTAAAGCCTGTCTTAATATCAGACTCCAGGAACACAAATATATGCATTGAGAGGTATACAGTAAGTGAACATGCAAATGAGAATAATTTGTACCAGGCGTATATTGTCTCTCAGTTAGACAAGTTTGTGGATGGAGGTAACCAGGAATATCTGACTGAAGTCATTAAATTAAAAAAAAAGAAAAGGAATGAGAAGGAAGCCCATTTATTGGCAGACTATCAAAGTGAAAGTAGTTCATTAATGTTCTGATGCTGAGAGAAGAAAATATTGTCCAGAATGTTTTCTTATCCCCTAAGTCATGGAGTTTGTAGTTAAAATGTTAGCAACCACAGAAAATATCTTACTGCAAAAGAGAGTAACATTCAAGATTTGACCTAAAATCCTGAATCTCAAAATATAGCTATAATGTTTCTTTGTATAAATGACCTATATTAGAATCATTAGATTTGCAAATATTCTGTTTGGCTAAACCTTCTCATTGGTCTTGACCCAGTCAGGTCCTAGACACTTTTTTCTATTGGAAGATTAATAGCATGCTTCCCGAAACTAGTATAACTGAACAAATAATTTCATATTTTAATGAAAATGAACAAAGTTATGAGGTAGGAGAGAACGTCACACCTCCTTTGGGATGGATGCTCAGTTTAATACTATCTGATTTGTTTAAATATTGGATGTTTGGTTCTGTGCTTATTTTTATAAATGACTTAAGGTCTTTGTTTAAAGTCCTTTTTAATGGAGAACAGAGTCGGTGCTTTGTGAGGTACTTTTTTACAACATGGGAAAATGAGGTGAGAGCTTGTTTTGAAAACCTGGTTTTGACATCAGGTTTAAATCACTCTTTTAGAGGAGGATGCTTTCAGAAAGGGTGCTTCTTACTGGGACATTAAATGGTAATGTGTTGGGTTTGAGGGATATTGAAAAGTGAGAATAGAAGAGTCTATACTAATTGTATAGATGGTCATGAATGTCCAGCTCAGGGCTGGTATAAAATCACCACTAGGGAGCCTTAAGCACACAGCACCTGTTGGAAAAGAATCCTCTGCAGAGGATGGGAGGATGTTAGCATGTTTTCAGTGCTTTTTCCCATCATTTTCCCTGTGCCCCCACCCCAGTCTACTGCCCATCTTAACACCTTCAGCTCTGTTGAGAAAGCACAGTAAATCTGTGAAGGAAGGGAACCCATCTCATGAACAAGAAGACTTCCTACCAGGAGGGAAAAACCTGGAATCATTTAGTCAGAAGAAAGAAAATCCTTCTCTAGGAGAATAGTGCTGGTTCTGAGGTCACAGCTTCCATCCTGAGCAGTGGGTTCAGAGAGCAGACTTTATGAGTTACGCTTTTAGAAAAAAACAGTATTTTCTTTTGTAATCAAATATGAATGCAATGTGCTTGAAACACATTTCCATCTGTGATAAAACTCCCTGGTACCATTTATTGCGTTGCTTCTTAGTGCTACACTCACCCTCTCCCCGCATCTCTCCAGGAATCATGAAGCCTGTATAGAAAGGGACCAAGAAGCTAGATTTCAGTCTCCCTATAGCCCATCTGCCTGCATGTATTTAATTATTTTCAAGCATTTACAACGAGAACCATTATTGCCATAGAACAGAAATCTAAAGAAATCTTTGGAAATCCCTTCTCAAGATCTATACAAATATTTTGTCAAATAGAATGACTTCGTTGGGAATTAAGTTAAATGATGAAATATAGATTCAGAATTGCCAGAGAAAATAGCCCTTACCCAGAAGCATGTGATTATGTATTTCCTCTGCGGGGCAGGAGACTGACACTTTAAATGTCTCCTGTTTGACAACCGTGGTCAGACACGTCCACAGGTTTGAGCCTGTTCATTAGTGCCATATTAACCTTAACTCTGCCTCAGGCCATTAACCAGCAAACTGCACATTTGACCTTTGTTCTACAGATATTTTCAAACAGTGTGTGAGAGGCACTGCTTTTAATTTGGTTTCTGTATTATGTGTGGACTGATGTGAGGGCTGAAAAAATCAATATATATCATTAAATACAGAAACGTGTGGTCTGAAACATTCCACAGAGAAAAGTTCCATTCGAAAATCAGGTTCTTCTCCAACATTTTTCCAGATAATCAGCTTTGCTCAAAGTTAGAAATAGTCTTTTATATCATGTTCAAGGGAAAAAAGGCAAGGAAGTGTTCTATGTAACAGTTGATAAATGTTTTAAAATTGAAACAAATGCCCACTAGATGAAGACCTAAGACTGAGAGGTATGACTTTTGAACATAGCTGTTTCCAGCAACGTCTCATGAAATGAAATGCAAAATCAAATGTAGATTGGAGCCATGTGCTTAAGTGAAAACAGCTCTCTAGAAAATCAGCAAAGTTTGAAACACGCCGTTGTCACCCTTTAAACCATACGTATGAGAAACATGTCAGCCTTATAAATTAAAAAGTAAAAATTGGCTTAGTGGGCTATTTTAATAAATTATGCTAGAGTTGCTATATCCAGGTTTTGGAATATTATACATCTGTATAAAAATAAGTAACTCCTAGATTTATTAACCTGAAAAGGGTTCATGATATATTGTCAAGTGAGAAGAGCCAATTGCATGTACGTGTATAGCTTGACCCTACTTTTGTAAAACCAAACCATCTCTGTCTCTGTCTGTCTGTTTTTGGTTATGTTAGGGTGCACATAGAAGAAACTGAAGAAAGCACCCCAGGCTGTTAACATTTGTTACCTCAGGAGGGAGGATGGAGAAACACGGTGGAGGGACAGATATGAACTTCATGTGCCTTTTAGTTATTTAACTGTTCACCAAAAGATATGTTACTTTTGTTATTAAAAATGATTAAAGTCAAATGATAATGGTAAAGCCAGTCGAAAGTGTCACTTGGTTTTAGAGTAGTAACTGGACATTCCTGTGTCAACCAAACTAGAAATGATTACTTCAGGGTGAATTGCATTTCCTTTCTTTCTTTTTCTTTTCTATCCTTTTTTTTTTTTTTTTTGCCACGTGACAGATCAGGAGACTTTCTGGCACTGCAGGCCTCCAGGGCATGGGAAGCAAGGAAGCACTAACTATGTTGGTCCATGTTCCTCTCCAGTCAGTCGGCTCAGGGCAAGCAAGGCTGGAAGCTATGAATGAGCAATTGTGTTCCAGCCTTTTTCCTCTTTCCTGTGCTAGCACAGTGTGCAAAGCTGTTCATTAGCCAGAGATCAGAATTTTCTCCACTCCCTGCTTCCTGCACCAGATCTTTCAAATTGGTAAAGAGATACAGATAAATCCTGTCTAAACATGTTACTTTCTAAGTGCAGATTTTGGCAGGAAGAACTGATGTATCTGTTTTCTATCTGTCTACCAGTCTACTACTGTGTTCTGTGAAAAGCGTGGTTATTTCTGTAAAATTTTAAACACAGAGAAATATTCTTTTCTATAAAGAGTCATTCAACTTTGGTTTGTCAAATATCCAATATCTGCCCGATACTGCAAAGTGATGGCATTTTTATTAATTAATGAAACAACGATGTCAAGGTCTGCATTAACTAAATGCTTGACTAAATAACTAACTTAGTCACTTCTCACAAGTCCTTCCACTTCTTTGGTTTTAACTTTCCTTAGTTATAAAATAAGAGGCTGCACATTAGTATCCTGTAGGAAGCTTTCAGAAAAACACAGGTCTCTGGTTCCTACCCCGAGCACAAAATCTGAATGTCTGAGGGAGGAATCTAGGCATACAGTTTATGTTTCCTTGGTGATGATAGAGTGCATTTAGGACAGAGCACTACTGGATCAGATCATCTTTAAGGCTCTTTCTAACTTGTCTTTATAATATAGTATACCTGTGATGTATTAATTATAATGGCTATCTTACACCACAGTGTGACTAAATGTTAATGTGTCACTACATGTTAACTTCAGCAACACATATATATTGGGTTGGCCCAAAAGATCATTCAGGTTTTTATGTGAGATCTTCTATATTCTCTCCATAAGAATATATATATATATAGTCTCTATATATGTTCTATATATAATATAGAATCTGCCTTGAACCTGTTTAGTAGAATCTGGCACAGCTTGTAGTCCTGCCCTTGAGATTCCTTCCATTTTCTAGGAAGGTCTTTCTGATATAGCTTCACAATCTAGGAGTGGGTCCCGTAATTTAAAGTTCCCCAAGTCAGCTGTGCTCTTTAAGGACTTTAAATTATCATTATCGTTTTTGAAAATTGTATTTCATTGTAGAAACGTCTAATTCTGGAAGTTGTTAAAAACTAACACCGCATCTGGGGCCAATTCAACAAGAATTTGTTAGGTGCTTGTGGGGTACCACACTGTGGTCCAGACCCTGGGGATATAAAGCAGACATGGCTCTTGTCTTTAGAGAATGCACCCTTTAATCAGGGAGGCAGATATACAGACAGCAAAATATAATACCAGATAACCAGGGCTATAAAACAGATGGCAAGTGTGGCGTGAGAAACGGATAGACCAACAGAAGCGTCACAGGCTGGTCAGGCAAGGAGTTAGGGAGGAGATGAGGATAAAGCTGGATTTTGAAGGATGGGTAGATGGTTGACAGGGAGAAGTGGGAGGGAAGGCCATTCTGGGGAGAAGAAAAGGTGGCATCTTAGAGATTTCTTAGGCAATATGAGTGTGTGGTTTTGGCTGGGGTGTGAGACTGGAGGGAAGGGGGACTGTCAGGGCAACTAAGGGGCAAAGAGTAGAGAGATGATGAGCCACGGTAAGACATTTTACCTGAATGCTTAGGATTTTAAAGGAGGAAAGTGTTATGGCTGTTTTCTGGAGCGAATTCTGGTAAGAACTTGGGGCATGCATTGAAGGGAAGATGGGAGGGCAGACCTAGTCAGAGAAATCATTTGTTAGACTGTTGTAATCCCAAATGAGAAATTATAAATTTGCATGTGGTCCTGACATATAGGCTTTGAATAAATATTCTGGCAAAGCATGTTTTCCTCTTTACAAAATATTTTTGGAGTGTTACTCTTAATAATGTTTGATTTCTGTATTCTTGAGATGTTTTAAGACCAAGATGAGCAAACAACATGTACGTAACACAGCTCCTCAAGGTTAATTATCTGGACGCTCTAACATCTTGAATTTATTTTTCTCCTAATTTTAACTGGAAATATTCTCATGACTGTAGAAAAATAAATGTATGGATAGAGTCACCCTTCCAGCAACTTAAATTTTGAATCATCCAAAGAATATAATGTTTTATTCGTTGTGACATTTCATGTACAACTGGAAAAGGAGGACCTGGTGCATTTTTTTTTTTTTTAAAGTAGGCTGAGCATAAGCTGGGAACTGAAGTATGGATTCTTTTCTCATGATCAACATTCACTGGAGCTGTGGCAGCAGGTCAATGTTTCTAACCTCACTATGGCTTCTAGTTATTTGAGCCCTTCATTTCTTACCAATTCAACTATGATTATTATTTTTCTATATCCAGTATAGATCTCCTGGACCTTCAACGCGACCACTTTTTTGCAACACTAGTCTTCATTCCTGTGACCTCAAAACTGCCACACACAGAATTATAGAGTTCCAAAGTACGTTCTCTGCTCAATTTCTATCCTCACAAATCAAACCTTATTTCAACATTCACGTGGACTTTCTTCCTTTCTTTTAGTCTCAGGGAATTTGCTCCAAAGCTAACCACTCTGTTTTCCATAATCCTTCCCCTCTCTTCTTTTCAGAACTTATGATCCATCAGTTATTCATTTGTTTTTCTTAGCTTTGTATCAATTAAGAGAGACTAGGTTGTGACGTGGTAGCAAAACACCTCAACCTATCATTGGTTTAGAACCAAAAAAATTGTTTTGGTTCCCAACCAATGCCCATTTCAGACCAGCAGGGCTACTGCTCAAGTTGCGGTTCCTCTGGCTTTAAGCCTCAGAGTTACAGAGCAGCTGCCATCTGAAACATTGCCTGCCATCAGGGGAGAGGGAAACAGAAGCTGGCAAAGCCACGTTGGTCCTTAAAGCTTAAGCCTGGAGGGAACAAACATCACTTCTGCGTACATGACTAGAACCCAGGGCAAGTCACAAAGACAAAGCTACTGTCAAAGTGTAGTTCACCTGATTGGGGAGGGGAAGACAATTAGAAGTCATCTTAAAACCTTTGCTTTACCTGTCAATTCTAGATTCCTAATGGTTTTCAAATCTATCATTTTCCTGACATTGACTGGAAGGTTTTTTTCCCCATCCTCATACGTCTCGCTCTGGACTTGCTTATACTCCCCTAAGTGACCTCACTGCTTTTCTGTTTCCACAATACTGCGATGATGATGATGTCGCTTGCTTGCTGGAAAAATTAATGGCTCTCACCACCTGAATAAAACTGAAACATCTTATGATGATCAACAAGGCCGATTATAATCTGGCCTCGTCCTGCCTTTGACTGTGATTCCCATAAGCACACTCCTTACTAGCTAACCTAACTGTATGAGTCTCTGAATACACAATGTTCCTCTTTACCTTTGTTTATCCTGGATTTTTGTTGTTGTTGTTTGCTTCTTGGTTTGTGTTCTTTTTTTTGCATGGAACACTGATATGTTATCTTATTTCCTGTTTCTTTCTTTGTCTTCAAATGTGACACTACTTATTAATACTGTATTATTATTGTGGATTTTTCCCAGAATGTGCATTCTTAGAAGGCAGGGACTGTTTTCTTTAGCTATGAATCCCTAGCGCCAACACAGATTTTGGCACTCCATAGTGTTTAGTATTTTGTGACAAATAATTGATAGCCGATGGTTTATGGAATGAGTGGAAATCTTCGAGGAGACTATCCTTTCAGAGACAACGCAGGCAAAGGCCTGGAAGTAAGTTTGGAGGACAGCACGCATCTCACTTTTGTGGAACCCGAAAGTGTGGTTTGGGTTGTTGCTGAAATTGAGATGAGAGGGTACTAGGGTACCTTATGTAGCTTTCTAAGAAAGCTGTAGAGAATAGAGAGCCATTGATGACTTTAAGCAAGTACGTGGCATAATCTGTGGACTACCAGATTTGAATTTCTATAGGTGGCTCTCATGGAGGATGGGAGGTGATGGTTAAAGGAACCGATGGGAGGTATGCTCTCCTGGTACAGTAATTCCAGAGAAAGATGATCAAGGCTTGACCTAAGGCAATGGCAGTAGCGTTGGGAAAGGGAACTGAAAGAACGATGTGAACTTTCCCCCTTATGATCGATTGGTTGTGAAGGGAGAAATGAAACAAAGGCACCATTTACCAAGAGTGAAGTAGGAGGTTTGGGGGCCAAAAATTATCTATTCAGTTTTACATGATCAATTTGAAGTTCTCAACATTTGCAGCCATTTGTGCCAGGCCTCTTCATTTCTAAAAGGTTCTTTGATTCCAAACATGTGGTCATTTATAGTGAATAGAATTCAGGACAGGAGCCATACATCTTCCTGTTCATTAAACCCCACCTCTCTAAGAAAGAACCAGTCAATTTCATCAATTATGTTTTCGTAGCTGCAGCATGAGAATTGATGTTTGTTCATGCATTCCAGTTAGTGGAACACAGCCATCAAGGAGAGACTTATTTTCTAGAAGAGGAAATCGATAAAATATAGATAAGCATTTAACTGTGCTAGTGAGAAAATAAAGAATCATCTTTTTTTTTTTTTTTTTTTTTGATTGAGCGTGGGTTAGAGATTTGTGCTTCCTGCAACCATTTTATTATCACTTGTCCGGTCAAACTTTGCTAAAAATTTGATTAAATACTCACCGGCCACTTGCCATGGGAACTTCTGATCTTCTCTATGGTTGCAGATCTTACATATTTGAAAGTTATATTTATCCTTCCAACAGAGTAGTGGTTATTTACAACTCCTGCAGTTTCTACAGTTAGTTCTTTGAAAACCAATAAGAGAGAGAATTACAAGTTGAAATGGTTGAGCATTAGTGCTGTCAAAATTAGATTTAATTTTTAAAAATTGTTTATTCCAGCTATAATTTATAGACACCCCTGCTCTTTAATTTCATTTTTAAAGAAATCATTTTAAAGGTATCAATGGAGAATGCAGTTTCATAATTGCTATATTTAAATTACTCATCCCACGAATTTCTGACATTTGCTTTTCTGCCAACGTTTCCATCTCCTCTCCCTGCCTTTTAGTCCAGAGGGGGCATTTCCTCTGGATCAGGCTAGTGGCTTTTCTTTTCTTTTTCCCCAAAACAATTGTTTATGTTTAAAAGTTCAGAGCTAAAGTCTTAAGGACTTGGTCTTTTGACATGCTAAAACTCAAGTTCTTGAGACCTCAAAGCCTTGGTTTTAAAACTCCAAAGTCTTGGATTTCTAAATTGAAAAACTGCTTTTTTGTTGAATTTTCCCTTTCCATAATTGATGGTGAAAGGGGAAATATTGGGTTGGCCAAAAAGTTCGTTCAGGTTTTACAGGAAAAATCCAAACGATCTTTTTGGCCAACCCGATAGTATGAGAGGGAAAAAACTTAATAAATGTATTAAATATTACTCCCTCCAATAACTTTTATTTTCATGCTTCTGAAGTGTGTTACATACCTGGGTTCTCTCATATTTAGTAAAGACATATTATCTGATGTTCTTAGACCTCAAAGAGAAGCCCCACATGGGAAAATCACCCAAGTCTACTAAACCTTTAATCAGTGAGCAATCAGTCAGCTTGTTATAAGCCTCTGACATTTCTATATGGAAAAGAAATTAGTTAATATCACTGTGGTTTAAATGCCAGTAGCTAATGAGGGCTTTTAGGGAAGCTGAAGTGGTGTTGTGTGTGTGTGTGTGTGTGTGCGCGTATGCATATACTATTCACAGCTTCTTGGACCTGGAGTTATATAAAGTTCATACCCAGTGAAAACTTCTATGTAAAGAATAAATTTGAATACATTTTTTAAAAAATGTAGTTTTTGTCTTGTTAGAAAAGTATTGAAAATATATGAAAATAAGTAGAGAAAAATTTAAAAGTTACATTCTAAACACTATGCATAACAAATTATGCTATTCATGTTGGCATTTATTATGGATTTTTGGGTTTAATTGTTTTCTTTGTTTTTTCCATTCAGAGAATTTATCAACAGCCTTCGACTGTACAGGACATTCTATGGAGGCCTGGCTGATCAACTTTGTGCTAATGAATTAGCGGCTGGTGACGGACTGCCATGCTGGAACGGAGAAGATATAGTAAAAAGGTATTTTATGTGTAGTGATCTGTGAAAACATAATGGCCACTTTCATCCTTGCTTTCTTTTCCTAGTTCTTGAATGCATTACTTCAGTTTTAACTTTGCCACACAGGTTAGAGGATACATTAATTCCTTCTCTTTAGTTTGTCAAAAATAAGTTTGATTCTTCTTGACATTTTAGAAATATGATAGCATTCTGTGGTGTTCTGAAAGTTCTCTCGTCTTTTCTATCTGTGGCTTACCCAACAATCCCACTTTTTCAGTGAAGTATTACTTAACTTCTAGCCAATCTGTCTTGTTTCTCAGATACCTTTTTTTTTTTGAACTTTATGAGTATTAGAAAGGAAATTCAGTGAAATGTGAATACCTGTGCAAAGATTTGTTATGTGGATATATGTCACAGCAGCACTAATATGTTCATCCTACAATTGTCTCTGAGTGTATGAGTGTGTGTGAGAGACAGAGGGAGAGAGGGAGAGGGAAACAGGGCTGGTACTTTTATGTATGTCTGTTTGAGGCATTGTTTATTTGTATGTTGTCAATTGTTCTCAAGCTCAGGAGTGAAATTTTTCACCTTTTTTTTCTCACCATCTAGAATTTCTAGAGTTTATTTTCCTTCACTTCCTATAACTGGTTGTGCTCACAAGTAATTACCTGAGCTTGAAAAAGTCCTAGATTCTCCCTCTGTTACAATAGTGTTGGTCAGTACAATTGGCCGGGAATTAGTCCTTTGATTTTCCAATGCTGGTGATTACCATAGATTGTAGACCTGTGCTGTGCTCGGATTAGAATGTTTTAGTGTATTTTGTTTTGAGCAATCTGCGAAAAGGTAAGGTGATAAACTTTCTGATTTATAAACACACCTACTCTGTATAAAGATAGGTAGTTTAGTTACCACTAGAATGATGAGTTCATTTAAAGTGTCCTTTAGCAAATTCAATTTACTATGATAAACATATACTGTAATTAATATTAATATAAATTTATGTAGTAAAATCTGTTTATTTCTGTGTGATCATATTCATTATAGTTAAAGGTTGCATTCCTGATATATTAAATGATTACTTGTAGTTTACATCCAGATATCTCATAGGGAATCTTTGATTTCACAGAAAATAGTTATTGAAGGCAGGAACTATACTTAAATTTAAATAAAAAATTCGGCTGACATGGCTCGTGTTCTTTTTCCATTATGCCCCTTGGATGGCTTAATGTATTCTTACATATATTTGTCCTGCCTTTACTGAGAGCAATCATAGCATGCATAGTAGTTTGAATTCTTACAGTATTCATGTTAAGATTTCTGCCACTTAGACCTAGTAATTAAATTCTACTTTGACTTATACTTTCTCTTTTCACATTGTCCAAACTGGAATTGAACATTTTTGTGTATTAACAATTTTTCTACAAGGGCTAATGAGAATTTCATGGTTAATGAAAAATTTAGTATAGAATATAAATATATTTAATATAGCACATTACATTATACATTTGATTCTAGAACTGCAGGAACCTTAGTTTCAATTTGTCCCATTCCTCTCTATTTGGTCTGAGGTTTGTATAATGGGAAATACTGTTGGAGAAATCAATGATTTGGGAAAACTTTTTAGAAGGAGAGTATTTTCAACTCAAAAATATATTTTCTTCTACATGATACATATTTTAAGACCTCATTCATGGTTTATGAATAAAGAAAGTTCATCTTTAGCAAGAACCCTCCTTGGGAAGTGTCCACATTTCTGGTAAAGAAAGTGAGCAATTCTCATTATTCTCACTTGCTTCCAGCTCCTGTCTTCCCTTTTCTATACCACCCAGCCTCCTGTTTGTCAGCTGCTTCTAAGGGCCCTATGTGACTTCACTCTCCTGTGAACACCTTCCGCTTTGCTTAATTTTTTGTCAAACAGCCCTTCTAGCTCATCACCTTAGCTGACATTTTCCCTTTTTTTGAGGGTGTTTTTTTTTCCCCCTCTTTTGTCCCTATCTCATGGGTCACCAACCTACTCCCTTGCTTCTCTGGGCCAGCAGATGAACCTCACACACTGGCTCCCTACCACCATCTCTAGGCTACTTCCCAAATGAACATTTTTAGCCCTAATTACTTTCTAGCACTCAGCTGAGGTTTCACAAGAATCATCTCATTGAACTTTCCCAAAACTTTATTCCCTAATGCTTCAGAGTAAGCTGATGGGGTATTTCTTTTCTGTTTGATCTTGAGAAAACTCTCATGTGTACTTTGACATTTTTTAAAATATAATTTAAATTGTAATTTCATTCATGGCTCAGCCAGTTCTTGAAATAAATTTAGAACAGGATTTTTTTTCAATGCAAAGTCAATGCTGAAATATAAATATCCATCATATCTAGTTAATGGATCATGGTATATTGACAATGGAATATTACGTGGCAGTCAAAAATGATGCATATTTATATCTGCTAAAGTGGAATAATTTCAAGTAAAAATAGGTACAGACAGAGAACAAATGTATGGATATCAAGGGGGGGTGGGATGGATTGGGAGATTGGGATTGACATATATACACTACTATGTATAAAATAGATAACTAATGAGAACCTACTGTATAGCACAAGGAACTCTGCTTGGCGCTCTGTGGTGACCTAAATGGGAAGGAAATCCCAAAAAAGAGGGGATATATGTCTATGAATGGCTGATTCACTTTGCAGTATGGCAGAAACTGATACAGCAGTGTAAAGCAGCTATACTCCAATAAAAAAGTTAAAAGTCGGATATTAAATTCTTTTTAGATGTTGGGGGTAGGAGTTTATTAATTTTATTTATTTATTTTTGCTGTGTTGGGTCTTCGTTTCTGTGCGAGGGCTTTCTCTAGTTGTGGCAAGCGGGGGCCACTCTTCATCACGGTGTGCGGGCCTCTCACTATCGCGACCTCTCTTGTTGCCGAGCACAGGCTCCAGACGCGCAGGCTCAGTAGTTGTTGCTCACGGGCCTAGTTGCTCCGCGGCATACGGGATCCTCCCAGGCCAGGGCTCGAACCCGTGTCCCCTGCATTAGCAGGCAGATTCTCAACCACTGCGCCACCAGAGAAGCCCGGATATTAAATATTTTATCAACATATTTGCATAAATAAAAGTACTGACATTCATTCCACATAGAATATTTCTGGACAGTTAACATGAAAACTGCTAATATATTTAAAATACTGGGGAGGCTTTATATTTCCATTGTATTTATATTTAATGGAAACATGTTATAGTGATGTTAGAATTATGAGCCATTATTGCTTTTTTTCTTTTTATAATTCTTTTTTGAAATAAAAGCACTATTTTTACATTTCATTTCTAACCAAATTGGATTTTTGTAGTAATTTTGTGATATAATTTTTTCAAAGCATTAATGGATATGTTTCAAAAATTCAGTAGTTCAGTAATCTAAGATGGCTTCGATGTAAAGGCAAGTTCTAATGAATGTTACAATCCCGAACTATTAGCTGCTTTTTCCTTGTGAATAAACAGAGTATAGCAGCGATCAGTGTGTGAAAATGCTAAGATCCCCATATAGAATATTCATTTCAGAGACCTGCAGTTGGTTGAGATAAATAATGCCTTCAAATTTTGAAGAAATGAATATCAAGTGAATTTGTACCACATGTGGGGATCATAGGGGTTTTTTCCTTTCTTGTGCTGGGTTATAATACTCATCAAGTTCATTCTAGAGAAATTATGCCAAAAACATCAATAGGATAAATTTGTGGCCAAGATTGAGCATATCATTCATTGTTAAGAGCGAAGTGATTATTTTGGCAAAATTTCTTCTCCTGGAGGCATTTTTTAGGAGATGATTGGTCAGATTATTTATGTGCACAGACATGCCTCAAAGAACAGGAGAACCATACAAATTGTTTCAGAATTATGACAGGCCTATAAACTGGGTCAAATCACCTTTGTGCTCATCAAAAGAGGTGGAATTCCTCTGTGGTTGTAAATGAAACATCTCAAATAGTTGTAGCATATTAATTCATGAAACAAAATATTTTAATTCAAATGATTTTAAAGAGTGCATGCATACCATAAACACTATCACGACACCGAGGTCCACAGTTCAGATGATTTCTGATTAACGATGAAAATTTACTACTGAAATCCACATAGTCTCTAACTCTTAAAGTCCCTCTTATCTACCCTTCCTGTCTCTTCATCGCGAAACAAAATTGTTCTCTGCAAGGCCTGCCAGTGCTTACTCTGTTCTCAGTTCCTGGTGATTGCAAATTGATTGTTTGATGGCTTGCGCTTGTCCTTCTGAGTACTGAAGTTCAGGTGACAGCTACTTAATTACCAGGGCTTCCTTTTCCCTTTTGATTAATAGACAGATAATCCAGTAACTCTCCCTCCATCTCCAGGAATTTGTAACTTCCGCAGCAACCCTTAAACTAGCCAATAGCTGTTAAGTATCCCCGTAAAATTAATAATCCACGTGATTTCTACTTCATCTTATGTAGTTAATGTTCTTTAATGCTTCTTTCCTATCCCAGTGTTTTCTTTTTGAACTCTTACGATAAGGTGCCCCTGTTCAACATATTAGAATCAAATTTTTAAAAAATAGATAAAAATATAAAACCTTACAAATCTGAGATTTTATACTTATCTATTATCAGTTTTCTTTCCACCCAGACAATGACATTTTTTCTGGCCATAACTTTTTTTACCTTTTTTTTTTCTCCTTTACCCATTATTTATCTGGAAAGACACTTCATCTTCAAATTTTCTTTTTCTTCCTGACCTTCCTACGTATATTTTTTTTAAACACCTGGCTTAGTTTTCAAATGTCATGGACTCCATTTTAAACCCAGCCAGGTCTCAGGATTGCTCTGAATTTTATTACTGTAACAACTGCTTGTTTTTCCTATGTTGCTTATGCAAAGGCAGTATGTTCTTCATGACTTAAACACCAGTCTGTTTTCTATTTCTTTTTCCCCTCGCAATTTCTACCGCTGCAATCAGATTTATAACACTGAATTAAACCTTTGTAATAATCATCAATGTTATCATACCTATGGCCTGTCTTACTTGGTTCAGAATTGGAGGTCACTTAAAAGGGGTGACTACACGGCGTCCCCACTCCTACCCCATTGCGACAATCTGCCATGGACCTTGATATTTCCACTATTAATGGAATATTTTCAACTAAATCATTTTCTCCATACAGCTGCGTATACAGTTTTGCCAAACTCCCACTTTTATCTTGGGTGCTAGTGGAATGAATTCCCTCACTTGTGTTTTATTGTAACCTCTAATTCCACCATGACACTTTGAATACTCTTTTGCATTTATATGTCATATATCTTCCTGTCTACTGAAATTTATTTTATAACACAGCTTCTATATCTGAGAGGCTAAGAGCAATGTCCTTGAACACCTATCAATAATTTTTTAAAGATAACAGGACTCCGAGGAAAAGGAATTTTTATAAGTGTTAGTGAGAACTAAGTTATGGCGATTTGGGGATGTGGCTTGGTGATAACATTTTGGTGGGTAATGTATGGTTCCAAAATGAAATTGAGTGTTGGAAAAATGAGAAGAAGAGAGATGAATCATGAAAGTTTCTACCTATGTCTGACTCTGGATACTGATTTTTTTTTTTTCTAACCTTAAGATCATGCCTGTCCCATTGTGTGTACTTCCATAGACATTTGGTGGAACCAGAGTCTAAAGAACTCTAAGAACCTCCTGTCTTAGAGACATATTAGGTCTGATTGTCTCTATCATAAATGAGGCATCTGGGTTGGGGGTGGGGAAAAGTGCCAAGGTCTGCCCCAGGTCAAAAGCTGAGTCTGCTATCTTCAGCATGGGAAGAACTGAAACATTTTTGCTCTTTTGTGGCAGAAATACAAAGTGTGGTTTTAGATATATTATGAGACTGTCGAATTCCTCACGTTGTAGAATACACAGTCTAGGTCCAATGGGACGAGTATCAGTATGACTGATGTATTAGGTTCTGAATGAGCATAACATGTGTAGAGTTCTTGGCTGTGTACCATCTTTCTGCCTTACTGTAGTATACTTGCTTGGCAGATAATTTTTATTTAAAAGATAGTGTCTAAAATAGTTATCCCATAGTTTGGTTCTGTAGAGAATAAAAGAAGGTAGCAAAGGGATGCTCATTTCATCAACCTTTCTCCAAGTTCTGACATTTCTAACTAGTACTACAGCCTAGGAAAATACCCATTCTTCTCAGGTCAATATACACATTTTGTTATTTTCTAAGAAATGCTCCATTAATTTGGCAATAATTGCATGGTGTCTCATCTTCTGAACCGAGACGTTTTTTGAATCTTTCTTTACTGGCTTATTTGCTTCGTAGTCAGTTGTCTCCTGTTAAGCAGTACAATCATTACATTTAGGCAGCTGGACTCAAAGGTGGAAGTAGAAACTGTTTCACTAAACCCACTCTGAAGGCTGCTTTTCCCTGTCTCTAGAATGAAATCACAGCCAATTCTCAGAATTTTTTTGGTCAAATGTCTGAAGGGTCTTTTATTGTCATTAGTTCCATAAACAGTCTAAATTCAGTAATCAAATTCAGCCCGAAGAAAGTCTAAATTCAGTAAAAAGGTCCAGGCTGACTTGATATGCAAAACTTCATTTAAAGCGGCCATTTCTCTGCATTGCCATGAGGTACTGCTCCAGTCTCAGGGGCACCTGTAGTGGGGGGTGAACCACTTCAGGTCCACGTGCCAACCTTGACTTCTTGTCCTCCAGCCAATATTTCTGACTCCTGCATGTTTGGAGCTGGCAGGACAATGGGGCAGCAGTGAGAGAGAAGGGGTGAGAGAAAGGAACATTCTTTTTGGCTGATAATTTTGTATCTTTCATCGATGATTGTTAACTTGGTGGCTTTTAAGACTGATGTTCTAGGGCATCTGTGTGCTCAAGACAATGCCTCTTCTAATCTTTTCCATCTGGCTTCCTTCTGCTGAGATCTTCTGGTTGGGTTCTTTTCTTCTGCATGGTCCACTCTAGACCACAGAAACTTTGCTTCTCTCTCCTGCTTTTGGTGGAAGAACAGCCTGTATTCAGTGGAGCTGCCTCTCTTTACTCTGCTGCAAGGCAGGCAACTTCTGCTACAGGCATGGGCCGCCACAGCAGTCCAAGTTTCTTCAAAGAAATTCTCTCCTTTGGCCTCTTCAACCTCAATCCTTCAATACAATTAAGATGGATGCCAAGATGAAGGACTCAAAACCAGTTTTCAGCCATCTGCTTTTTATGTCTAGCACCTCCGTTTGGAACACTCTCTATCGTCTTGTTCTCAGCTGAAACGGAAACAGAAAGGATGTAAAATACATCCTTTTACATGTATTTGGGACTGGTGGGAAGGAGACAGAAAACTAGATTCCATGTTCAATACTGCAATTGACCTTGAATGGGATACAAAGGTAAGACTTTGTCCCCACCTCAGGGACTTAGATGCCAAACACAGTAGAGCACACGTTCACAATATGAACACAGTAAGACAGATACTGTGAAACAAGAGAGACACACAAAAAAATCCCACAGACTTTCAAATAAGGAGGAAATCTCACTTGTTTAAGGAGATTTGAAAACTATTTAATAAAAGAGGTAATATATGATATGGGTCTCCATTCATTTCAAATAAATTCTCTGAAATATATATGGATGAGATGAGATAAGATGATGTCTGGAATTTGCTTTAAAATAATTCAGTGAATGGGGGGAAGAGGGTAATACTATATGTGAAACAAGGTTTTCTGTGTGTGGATAGTCATGGAAGGTGTATTGTGGGTTCAGGGTGTTCTTTGTATTTTTGAAAATTTTATAATAAAACATAATAAAAAATAAGGCATAATAAAAATTATGTTAAGGGTCTATTCTGTCACATATGCTGCTCTGAACGATGGGGATACAGTGATGGACAAGACAGACATGAGCCGTTTCTTACCAGATTCAGATAAAGAGGAGATGAACACTGTTCAAAGGATTACAAGTATGAATGGTTTACAAAATCTTTAAGGTTGGATGGAATTTTAATCAGCCGACCTGGAGGCAAGAAACAGAATGGGAGCAAATGCATTTTTGAATGAAGTGCTCCAAGTTTGGTGACCTCTTAAACAGCATTGTTTCCATTTGTGTGTAACCTTTCAGATTTTCTCTTCTCCTTCTCAGCACTTTCTTTTGGGCTTCATGGGCATGTCCTGACTACGTAGTATTAAACTTTTGCTTGTTCATTATAATGTCGCCACTTATTCAGAAAGCCGGTGAAAGCTCAGAGGTTAGGACCATAGTCTGAAGAGCCAGGCTACTAAGGTTCTTAGTAAAGATTAGCCCCTGTAGCTCTGTGATTTCAGGCACATTTATTAACTTCTAATTGCATCAGTTTTCTTATCTTTAAAATGTGGCTGAAAATAATACCTATCTCCTATTTGAGAATTAAATAAGTTATTAACATCAACCATTTAGAATACTGGCTATCACATAGTAAACATTCAAAAACGATTAAATCTTCTTATTGAGCAGTTTATAATCCTTTACTTCAGTAGGAATGAAACACTATTGTATTAAGCTTCTCTCTTCATTGGAGGTTTTCTATCATGGATCAGAAAACTTCCATTTGGAAAACAGACATGTGAAGGTTGGTTTATGAGTCAGTAAAAATTAATATCAGGGATTTTGGAGATAGTGCCTTATGAATAGTTGAAAGAATTATTTCATTGAGGATAGAAGTAGAGAAAATGTATCTTAATAGGCAGTTTATCAAATGCTCCAGTTTTTGGAGAATTTGGAGAGTTGTGGTCTGTCTTGTACCCATGCAGTACATCAGTTTTCTCAAGGGAGAACTGAAAGTTAAGATACAAAGAAAAAACATAAAGATAAATGAAAAATATTTTACTCCCAAGCAGTAGTTTGGGAACAGTCCATCACTGTCTTAGAGTTGATCATAATGAACTACCCGTTGACTGGAAATAAACGTCTGGAGCCATGCTAACTATCAGTACACCATACAACACATTGTTTCGGTGACATGATAGTTTTAAGACTGCTACACTTAGAGTCATTTCTCTTCATCCATTGAGTTCCCGAAGGAAATACATATCATAAATAGAATCACTAAAACAAAATGAGGTTGAACATCAGTCATCATCGTGTGTCTAACTGCTCAGTTTCCTGCCAGACTGACAGGGTACAAGGAAGCTATTTTTAACTTGTTACTTGCTTCCATCAGAGATTGTGTGTAGAGAAAGACGAAAAAAATAAGAGACAGCAAGATACAAGTTCACTGAAGTGGAAACCTAGAGGACCTTTTCCCATCTGTTTGGCACAGAAGTTGTTATCTCTTTAGGGATACAGATTTCATCACAGTTCCATAGACTTGTGAGTGCAGGTTGTGTTACTGCAAAGCAGCAGCAGCCCTCACGGGCTCCGGGAAGTTTATTCTTACCTTAGCCTGAGGAGTTCCTTACTTTTCCTTCATTTTCATATTGAACTTAGAAGTGAAAGACTCTTCCCTTTTTAGTAAAATAGCTGTAAGTTTGCTCATCTATAAAGATGGCGCATATTTGTGTTTCTTAGTCTGGTTCCTACACTTCCATATCAGAGGATGTAAATTCATCAGTGAATGATTTATTATATTTTATTTTATTTTTTATTTATTTTTATTTATTTTTTTGCGGTACGCTGGCCTCTCACTGTTGTGACCTCCCGTTGCGGAGCACAGGTTCCGGACGCGCAGACTCAGTGGCCATGGCTCACGGGCCCAGCCACTCCGCGATATGTGGGATCCTCCCAGGCCGGGGCACGAACCCGTGTCCCCTGCATCGGCAGGCAGACTCTCATCCACTGCGACACCAGGGAGGTCCTGATTTATTATATTTTAGAATAAAATGCCAGAAGAGATGAAAGAGAACAGTCACTGATTTACGATACTTTCTTCTTCAAATAGAGTCTAGTTTAGTCTCCTTTATTTTATGAGAACAGCCCATTGGTTATCAGCACATTTTCTTGACCAACCATCAGCATGCTTATGTGCTGACACATTCCTCAAAACAAATGAGTTCCCGAAATCGGATTTGAAATTACTTGCACGTTAATGAATGTAACATTTGAAGGTTATTGACCTATATGTTTTGACTGGCATGATTACTATAATTATGTATTTCATTGTTCTGAAGATTTCATTTTCTCATGACTATACTGAAATGAGGGAATGTTTTAATTTTTTTTCTCCTGGGAAATAAATGAATGCAAATTATTTTTTTGAGTATTTTTTTTGGCATAATCCACTTTCAAAGCTCTATCTTTAATCATTTTTATATGTAATGGAGCCACAAAGAGTCCAAGTTATAAATCTTTAGGGTATTGAATGAGAAACCCGAGTCTTAGAATCATGAAGGAAATGAGTCTCAAGTTTGGAAAGCAGCCTAAAAGCCAGTTCATCCGATACAGTACAGAACTCTGAACAATGGTTGTGAGAAGGGAAAAGCCAGTAAGAAAATTTTGCTCTCTATACACTTTCAGGATAGTGCTTAAATGTTTCATAACATTTCTATATAAAGAATGGTATTTTCATTTTAAGAAATGCCATTTAATTCTTGAGTTCCCTCTATCAGCCTCAGCCAGCTTGTACCTAAATTGGTACAAAGCTGCTCATTTCTTTTGCCTCATTCTATGCAGTTCTGACAGCAAGAAAGCCTTCCTAATAAAGTGAAGACCCTTTGCTAGCCAGGAAGGCATTAATATATGATGTGTGATGATATGAACATTTTCATATACATTTTACATACATTAAATATGAAATGACAATTAATTATGGATATGGATGAAATAGTGGTCCTTTTCTAGATTATTCTAAACAGGACCTAGGCATTTTTAGGGATATTGAATCAGTAAATCAACATTTTAGAGTAATATATTTAAATTATTTTGTATCAAACAAAATGAATGTCTTCTTTTAGTGAGCATGGAATATTTAAGTAGCATTGCAAAGTAGTAAAACATGTATGGCACTGTTGGTTTGGAATTGAGTCTTTGCCATCTAATTTGAAGTCATGCTTCTCAATTTTCCATATATGTTTCTTCAGAGTTAAGTGGTGATGCTCTGTGGGGTAGAAAGAGGCACAGTATAAACATAAAACCTGCAGTGAGAGGGCTTCCTACGTGATAAATATATAGTAATGTATTTGATGTGTTAGGGTTTCCAGAGAAACAGAACCAATAGTATCTATCTACCTATCATCATCTGTCTTCTATATGTAGAAAGAGGTTTTCAGGAATTGGCTCATGGGTTTGTCGGGGCTGGCAAACCTGAGATCTGCAGGGCAGCTGGCAGGCTGGAAATTCTGTTGAAAGTCAACAGTCTTCAACAGTTACAGTCTTGAATCCAAAGACAATCTGGGGGTTGAATTCTTCCTTTTCTGGGAACGTCTGCCTTTTCTCTTATGACCTTCAACTTGATTGGATG
The DNA here is from genome assembly GCF_964374135.1 of Grampus griseus. NCBI lineage: Eukaryota > Metazoa > Chordata > Mammalia > Artiodactyla > Delphinidae > Grampus > Grampus griseus. The sequence goes on along the minus strand of NC_139012.1, from coordinate 17,965,377 downwards.
AGGCCCACCCACATCATGTAGGTAGTCTGCTTCACTCAGAATCTACTGTTTTGTTTGTTTGTTTGTTTGTTTTTTGCGGTACGCGGCCTCTCACTGTTGTGGCTTCTCCCGTTGCGGAGCACAGGCTCCGGACGCGCAGGCTTAGCAGCCATGGCTCACGGGCCCAGCCGCTCTGCGGCATGTGGGATCTTCCCGGACCGGGGCACGAACCCGTGTCCCCTGCATCAGCAGGCGGACTCTCAACCACTGCGCCACCAGGGAAGCCCTGTTTGTTTGTTTTTTTAATTGGAATATAGTTGATTTTCAATGTGATGTTAGTTTCTGCTGTACAGCAAAGTGAATCAGTTATACATATACATAAATCCACTCTTTTTAAGATACTTTTCCCATATAGGTCATTACAGAGTATTGAGTAGAGTGCCCTGTGCTATACACCAGGTTCTTATTAGTTATCTATTCTGTATATAGTAGTGTGTATTGTCATACTAAGTGAAGTAAATAAGTCAGACAAATATCATATGATATCACTTATATGTGGAATCTAAAAAAACGGTACAAATGAACTTACAACACAGAAACAGAGTCACAGATAGCAAACAAACTTATGGTTACCAGGAGGAAAGGAGGGGTAGGGGGAGAGATAAACTGGGAGATTGGGATTGACATAAACAGAATCTACTGTTCTAAATGTTAATCACGTCTAAAAAATACCTTCACAGCAATATCTACAGGAGTCTTTGGCAAAACTATTGGGTGTTGTGGCCTAGCCGTGCTGGCACGTAAAATTAAGCATCACAGGTAGTGATCTAGGTGATGGCTGAGATGGCAAGTTGGTGCTCTCCTGGAGCTGTTCTAAAGATGGTGTGTTTTAGATTAAGTCTCCAGGGAAAACCTCTCTGGAGAAGTCACATTTAAGCTGAAAATGTGGGAAGATCTGATTTTTCCAAGTAGAGAGAACATCATGCCTCATGTGTCTGAGGAACAGAAGGGAAGTCAGCATGGGTGCAGCGTAGTGAGGCAAGTTAATGCAAGAGGATTGTCTGGAATGAGATTGTAGATGGGCAAGTGTCAGATTGCATGGGCCAGAGAAGAAGTTTGGATTTTATTCTAGGTGCATGGAGAAGTCACTGGAGGCATCGAGCCAGGACTGATACAATCTGGATGCTTCTTGGAGAGTAATTTTGAATTTAAAGTTGGAGAGAAACCAAAGAGAAACTTACCATTCCGTACTGGCTGATGTGTGTGTTATGAGAGAGAGAGAATGAAAAAGAGAAAGAAACTGATCATGTGCCTCTAAAGAATAAAACATTATAATTCACAGTTAATGAAAATCTGTCACACTTGTTTTATCTGGGAGATTTGTCTTCTTTGCAGAGCAATACATACTGTAAGCAAACTACAAGTATGTAACCACACTGAGGATAAAACATGCACAATCTATATCACAGAGGGACTTGTCCCCGCTGAATATAGTTCTTCCTCATATGAGTTAAAAAAACACTGAACATCTAATAGAAAATTGCATCAGTAAACAGTTTACAGAAATTTATCAGGTTTTTAAACATATGAAAAGAATAACCTCTACCATGCAAGTTAAAGAATTTCCAACACAAATTAAATTAAACTAAATTAAATTAAAAAACAAATTATTTTTCTCAGTTATTATAGTGATAAAGATCATTAAATTTTATAATTCACAGCATTGACCAAAATGTGAAGAAAAAGGTATTTAAATACCTCAATAGAAGGAGCAATTATTTCTGTCTTCTGTGTCTTTGAAGGACAATTGGACAACACATATCAATATTTCAAATGCATGTGACCTATGGAGCAGCTGTTTCACATGTAGGAATTTATCTTCAGACATACCAACATATATAAACAATAGAGATTGTATTGTACATAGCTTATGGTTGTGTAAGGGAAACCAAAATGCCCATTAATAGGAAAATAATGAGTTGTTATGGTGTATTAAAAATGGAATATAGCTTTTCAATTTTTAAGAAGAAAGACGTGGTTGTACATGTAGTTATATGGACGTACCTGCAGAAGAGAACTGGAGGACATGTATAGGAAGGAAAGAATGATTGCTTATCATTCTGTGTGCTTTTATAACTTACCATGTGCTTTCAGTCCTTTTCCCCCAAAAATGAAAATAAATTTATTCATATAAATATTAAAGGAAAATTTTCATATATTTTTCTGACATATAAAAAGATACCTTGCTGAGGAAGAATATCTTGGAACGCCCATACATTTCAAATAAAATACAAGTGAATCATCAAATAAAATAAAAGCAAATAAAGGTTTCTTAAATAGTCTTTCAGTGTAAGGTTTAGAATTATTTGAGATAGGAATTTTATAAAACAGAAAATGGTAACTGCTGCCCTGAACGTCAGACTGGTGGTTTGGAGACCATAGAGTGGTAGGGAACTGATTAGAACACCCTGAACACTGCTTTCCCAACTGAGTAGAACCCAAACCCAGCCTGGCTCTCACTCTGCCCCCTGGATGACGAGGTGTGGTATAGACAGAAGGTTTGTGTCCACCCACACCCCCCAAATTCGTATATTGGAACCTAACCTCCAGTGTGATGATATTAGGAGGTGGGGCCTCTGGGAGGTGATAAGGTCATGAGGCGGAGCCCTAATGAATGGAATTAGTGCCGTTGTAAAAGAGACCCCACAGAGCTCACTCACTCCTTCCCGCATGTGAGGACCCAGGGAAAAGACAGCCATTTATAAACGAGGATTGAGGCCCTCACTACTGTACCTTGATCTTGGACTAGCCAGCCTCCAGAACTGTGGGGAATGTGTTGGTTGTTTATAAGCCGCCAGTTCATGGTGTTTCTGTTACAGTGGCCTAAGTGGACTGAGTAGGGTGGATTGGAATAAGGAGAGAACTTGGTCATTGGTAGTGAAGGTTTTTCTTGCCTGTTTATTTTACTACAGTTCCTGTACATCCATATCAGAGCAAATAAGTTTATCGGGGGGTGATTTCTTATATTTTGAAATAAAATACAAGAGAGATGTGTCATAATCATACTGGAAATTCATGTATGGAGAGCATGTGAGTGGTATAAAAAGTTAATTCCAGGTATTAATATAATCATAACTTTTAATCTGTTTCTTTATATTAAAACCATACATTCAGGTATGCTATCATCCAATACATAGTTGATTATACATTTGCTTTTATTTTTCTGAAATTTATATATTGGTTTGCCTTATTTTTATTTTCATCTAAGCACTCTACTTTTCACTTAAAATATATGTATTTTGAATTTCATCTAATTAATTAGTCAGGAAGAAAGTTTTTTTTTTTTCATGACACCTAACCTATTAGTGAGGAAGAAAGATGTTTATTTAAGAGAAATACTAATTATATTACATAAAGCACCTTTAAGGTGTAGGGATACATAGTTAAGGAGAAATGCAGTGTAATGTTCCCTGAAAATACATGAAAGAACTTATGCCATTGAGATATATATTTTTTATGTTCCAAACTTTTAGTACAGTCACTGTTCCTAAAGTGTGGTTCCCAAATTTTCAGGCCTCCACCCCAGGCCTCTACTGAACAAGAAACCCTGGGGCTGGGGCTCCAGAATCTATGCTCTCCCAATGATTCTGATGCACAATCAAGTATGAAAACCACTGCCTTAGGGCATTACATTTTTTTTAAGATTTATTTATTAATTATTTATTTATTTTATGATTTATTTTTGGCTGCGTCGGGTCTTAGTTGTGGCACGGGGTCTTCTCTCTAGTTGTGGCGCGCAGGCTTCAGGGCTCATGGGCTCTGTAGTTGTGCGCGTGGGTTCTAGAGCATGTGGGCTCTGTAGTGTGTGGCACGCAGGCTCTCTAGTTGAGGCACATGAGCTCAGTAGTTGTGACGCCCCGGCTTAGTTGCCCTGCGGCATGTGGGATCTTAGTTCCCTGACCAGGGATGGAACCCGCGTCCTCTGCATTGGAAGGCGGATTCTTCACCACAGGACTACCAAGGAAGTCCCTACAATTTTTTTTTTTTTTTGAGTAATTACTTCTTCCCAAAAATTTAGATTTGACTTAAAAAATATTTTTGGCCGTGCCGCTCGAGGTGTGTGGGATATTTGTCCCCTGACCTGAGAATCGAATGCATGGCCCCAGCAGTGGAAGAGCAGAGTCTTGACCACTGGACCGCCAGGGAAGTCCCTCTAAGACTTCAGACTTTTTAAAGTGGGAAAGGGCCCATTTCTCCTCATAAGGAAGTTTAGATGTCATGATGTGATAAATCTTATTGTAGAAAATATGTAACGCTTGTTTGGATAAAGATTTTAGAGCAGAGTTGGTATCTGATGGAATTCCATGTTGATATACAGAGCATCTTATACATAATGAATTTTGCATATCAGATGGTTGAAGCCTTTACATAGCCAGACTTTTAAGTATTTCATATTTCTGGAAAAAAAGCATTGATTGTATCCTCCTTAGATATTTGGTATCACCAATGGAAATGAATTATTTAAGCCATATTTGGATCTGTAGCTGTGCTCAGGAGGTGAGGCATTTAAAATCACTATTCTTTCATACAAATATGCATGATATAATATGTAGAGTTTTGCATAATAACGGCTATTGGTCTATTTCTAAATACTGACCATAATAGACTGCTGGGTAACTGCAAATAAATATTAGGTAAATATCAATCATACTGTTCTTAGTATAGCATCTTCAGAAAAAAATTCTGGAAAGGAAATTTATGATTTATTAATGATAGTATTATTTCCTTTAAAAGAAATGTTAGAAATGATCTTCTTTACATGAGGTAAATATATATAATTTTTAGTGTATGTATTTTGGATAAAGATTTCTGTTTAGAACATGATGTTTTCAATATTATGTAGTTCTACAATTTAAAAATATTCTTTGGCCAAAATTCCATGCATTGTGCAGGCCCTCAGATCAAGCTGTTTATAAAGTGGAAAAGCTTCAGGACTGGGCAGCTAATTAGGAATTTATTCATGCAAGATGCAAGTCAGCTTCTCTTTGGGACTCCATCCAAGTCAACATAGCAAGCCTCAAGAAGCATACCCCAACCTGATCCATTAGTACTTGTACTGGCATAATTTATCATGCTTTTTAATGTGTGTCTTTTGGGAACTATTCACTAGCAAACTTTATTATTAATTTTATTATTTACTTACCTTTACAAAAATTTTAATGCCATTCCTGGGAAGACACGTGGTTGTTTGGGTATGCCTAATTAGCAGTTTCCTGTTCATTTTACTTGCAGATGTATCACTTTCCTTGCTAGAAGTTTTATAGCAGATGACAAATTGTTCAGCTTCATGAAGATTTCACCAACTAAACAAACTATTTAGTTTTTAATTCAAAAGAAACGGGAGAGCAGCTTACAGGTGGTACAGTGTGGAGAGGAAACACCCCTGTCCAGAGGGTTCTTAATGAAAGAATGTGAAAGTCAAGAATCTTTCTCTTGTTTATCTTAATGAAGGAGATGATTTCTAGTTGCATACAAATGAGTACAAATAACTTGGTATCTTGAATTTCTATTGGGGGATTTTAGCTTTCTCACTGCTGAACAACATTGAACAAATATTTATTTGTTGCCTACTGAGTGCAAGGCCTAGTTACAGTGTGAAAATTCATAGCAGTGATCCCTGCCTTCTTGAGAATTATAGCACCTGTGGTAGCCTGTAGTGTGTGCTGGCGTGGTGATGTGCAGTGTGCTATGGGATTCCAGTTGACCTTGAACAACACGGGTTTGAAATGCAGGAGTCCACTTATATGCATCTTCTTTTCCAATAGTAAATACTACAGTACTATGTGATTCCAAGTTGGTTGAATCCTCAGATGCAGGTCCTTGGATACAGAGGAACCGTGGATACTAAGAGACCACCAATATGGAGGGCTACCTAAATTCTATGTGGATTTTCTACTGTGCTGAGGGTTGGCGCCTCTAACCCCTGAATTGTTCAAGGGTCAACTGTATATTGGAGAAGCATCTGGAAGTCAGGCAGTAAAGGGATCTACTGGATACTGCTGTTTCTGCTCTACTCTGCCCTCCCCTTGACCTGCAGCTCATCCGTCCCCCCACTGCTGGAGGTGTTGGTGGTTAACTCACAGCTGGCATCCTCTCCACAAACTTGCCACCTAGCTCAGAATCCATGCACCACTCCTCAACACCGACCCCCTCCCCAGGCCCCAGCCAAGAGGCAATGACTAAGGCCCAGGAGAGCGGCATCATTGCCTCAAGGTGGAATGAATTCCATGCTGCAGTTTGTGCTTCAGTGCATCCTGGTGGGAGCAGAGGAAGCTAGATGCCAGCCAGCCGAGACCCATTCTCACGTCTCTTTTATCTCTGGCCATGACCCACATCCCTCACTCCCCTTTGTCCGACAGCACTTCTCTAATAAATCTCTGGGACAAGAATCTGCCTCTAAGGAACCTGATTTAACAGAATGATTTTCACAGAGTCCTGCAGGGTAAGTAGGAGCTCTCTAGATAAAAAGGGGAGGGAGGAGAGAGAATGTCATGCAGAAGAACTCCAGCTGTGAAGGCATATGGGGGAAAGAGTCTTGGATAGAGAGTAGAGTGAAATGAGTATGGGGCAGGGTTAGGCGGGGTGGTAGGAGATGGGAGAAGAGTGGTGGACATGGGAGGAGAAGCTGAAGAGGTTAAAAATCTTTGTAAGCCAAATTGCATCTACATCCAATTAATGCCAACAGTTGCGAAAAATCCAGAATATCACCCATATTTTAGTCTATATAAAATATGTGATACTTAAAATAATTTATGTATTTGAGATATTTCAAAATAGTATTTCAAGTTATTTCTTTTGAATGTACTGTAGGAAAGAGGGGGCTGCTATCATGGAATTACCTCTAAGTTGCCGTGTTCAACCTTGCTGATCCCAGCGGCAGTTATAAGGCTGTAGTAAGCCTACAGTAGGCATCGTTACCATCTTGTTGAAATTCTCATTCTCTTTTCCAAAGGAAGGTCTCCAAAATGCAGTATGAAGAGCGTACTGTGAGTCTGTAAGGCATCATTTTTAACAATCAGATGGAAAATGTATATTTGGCATAACGTTTTCCATGATAGGTGTATGGTAACTCAGGTGTTAAACGCGTTTATTCTGATATATTCTATAACCTGGCAGTTACCTATGAAGGTGAGTCTTCAAACGCTGTGGCCTTCATTGCTGTGTATGTCGCTAAGCACAGATGTATGTTATAGTTCCAGGGAAACACACTTTAAAATTGTATATGAAATACGGAAAAATTACTTTTGAGTTATATCCAACGGCCAAACGTGGGACTAAATTAAGGGTTATTTTATCAAACTCAACATTTCTCTACCATTTGAGTTGTAACTAATGCTATATTTCTGTTTGGACCTGAAATTGCCATAATTTGTGACTTTCCCCAAATCCACTGATCTAAAAATACATACAGAGGTGGAATACTGATGGGGAGTTTAATTTGCTGTTGTTCCTCCTGTCAATATCATTCTTGGATCAGTATCTTCATTCTACCATCATTCCTATTGCACTCAGGCCCTTATCTTTGCCCCCTAGACTTTTGTGACAGATTCCTACCCCATCCCATCTGCCACCTCCCTTAGGGATTCATTTCCTATTCATCTGATTATTATTTGAATAAATCAACAATGCAGTTCCTTCTTATAAACCTCTTCACAGTATAAACTTTCTCTGCAACTCTAGATATCTCTTTCTCTTCTGTCCAGCATATCTTCAATTCAAGCGTACCAAATATCCTTTCACATCTCTGTGGTTTGAGGCAAGCATTTCATTCTTCTTCGAGTTTTCTCTTCCCAGTCCTTCAACATTAAGAGCAAATATGACCTTTTTATAAAGCTTGATCAACCTGCCATTTCCTTCTCTGATATATGCCCTTACACCTGTACTTGGTATACGCTCCTGTGATAGCATTTGCCTAAGGTGTACTTTAATCGCTCACTCAGGTGTTTCTCTCTTTCACACTAGACTATTCCATGAGTAAGAGTCCCAGGTTTCATCTAAGTGAGGTTCAGGTATGTCTGGCAAAGTGAAACTGGAAGCATGGGTGGCTAAGACTCTAACTTACAGGAAGAATCATCTAGATGTAAGGAGCACAGAGAACCCAGTGGATATAGAAGAGGTCCGATTTCACATGCACCCTAGTGTCTGTCACTCAAATTTATTTCCCAGTTTAGTCCCCATTGTGTCCCAAGTCAATGGAAATATGGGAGTGTGGACACCTCTGCATTCTGCCTCAGACAGTCAGACAGATTTTGGGCTGATGAGCAATCCATCCATGATAGGTGATGTCATAGCCATGATAGCACCCAGAAGATAAGTGGTTGAACCCAGGAAGCTGTGATCGTGGTCCCTGGCAGAGAACATGATGCTGGGGGCCACAGTATTATTAGTGTAGTGGCCTTGATGCGTGCCTAGGCAGGGGTTGACTTCAGAGACACCTTTTGGGTATTCTCAGAAACACCTGATTTCAAGGGCTCTTTAGAAAGCTCGTCTCTAGCATTTTTCAGGCAATGATCATTAAGGTGAAAATTAAGTTAATGTAACCTTGTTTGTTTATACAGCCTTTAAGGTCTGAGGAGACCATCTATACATCAGTATTAGGATTATGTCTGGTAAATTACAGTAGAGAATATTACTATTCAGGCCATAGCTAAGCACTTTGTATTATCTCCTATTATTACCTATTAAGGAGGTATTATTATGGTCTCTGTCTTCAGAAGAGGAAAGTAAGGATTGGAGACATTAAATCACTAACACAAGATTCTGTCAGCAGCAAGTAGCAGAGCTAAAGCTGGAACTGATGCCAGGTCTCATGTTATTTCCATTGTTGTGCTCTAGCGCCCTAATAAATTACATATGTGAGTGGTGAGCAACTGAATGAATGAGTGTAAGAATAACTAGTGTATTTTTTCATTCAAGTAACAGCACAGATGTCTACACTGAAAGTGTGAATATTTTTCAAATGCCTGTGGTATGACCTGCATGAGCAATAAGACAGTGTTGAAGTCCAGTTTACCAGTCAAATCCCAGTGCAGTGCCAAAAATACCATTCATGCAACCATCAGAAAATAATAAAATCTTTCTCCATAATCCTTCAAAGCTTTTTAGTCCCTGCTAACACATACTTACGTGAACATTATAATGTGTAATTGCCCAATAAAATTGCTTTTAAAGCCCTTCCTGCTAACCTTTAACCCCAGGACTGTGTATAATTTATTATCCTATAAACAATCAGATCCTTTCTCATTTTTTTGGGGGGGATTTCCTTTCTTCCTCCTTCACCAACATTGCTTCTTTACTGGACAATATTGTATCAAGACATTTTTATTATTTTTCATTTTCATGTAAGGGGTATGCTCCCTGTTCTTAATTAGCATTTAATGAAAGTAGAATATGTTATCTGTAACAAAATCCTTGCTTGTATTTTTTTTTCTTGTTGTACCTTTTGTTGATTTCTCTCTCGTCTTTGAATTGATGTCTATTGTAAAAAAGAAGTTTCTCGCTTCTGTTCTCAGCTATGTTGTTATGTTTTGGGGATGCTGTGATCTGAAGCAAAATATAGCTAAGTTTTTCATCTCCATACATGGGTAGTGTGGAGCTATAATGTGAAGGCACGTGGAAACGTGAATCCATGCTAGGTGGGAATGGCAGAAGATTATAAACTATCAAAGGCTAATTCCAGAATTAATTCTGTTAACTCATTACTCACGTAATGAGGAACAATTACGTATAGGAACGATTATGTTCTGAGATGGCCTCATAAAGTCGTTAATATTATTTCTTAAATTTCCAGGCTCTATACGACATTTCTTCTGTATTAAATAAGAAATTACCTTGTTATAAAAATAGATCTGGATTTTAAAAAATTTAGATCTCACACAGGAACCTGAAAACTATGTGCTTTACTCAATATCCTCACCGTGTTTCACTTACCTAAAAACACTTCCTAAAATCTCATTTTCTTCATGACAATTTCAGACTATGGTCAGGTGACTTCCTCTTCAAAGTAACATCTCAGAGTGGTGCATGTTTGACTCTTGGGAGGTCAGGGGCTCTGCTTGACTTCACACCCCAACAGGCCACTTTTCCTGAGAGTCTCAGGAAGTCCCGTCAAGCTCCGCCCCCAACATCACTACAGGAAGCTCATTCTCATGAAGGTGCCCCAAGTGCTCCTCAAGTGGTGAGAACATCTAAAATCATCCTCTCAAATACCCACCTCATTCCATCATAGTCTGGAACTCCAGTAAGCAAGATTTTCTTAGAGAAAATTTCCAGGATTCTTAAAAGCACAAAACGTGCCTTGGCTGTGAAAAACTTCCCCAGGTGGCCACATTGGTACTTTTGTTCTCTTCGTCACATCTTACAGGACAAAAAGAGCACAATCTTTAGGAGTGCAGATACCTCAGATTATTACAGATTGGCTGAGTAGCAAGTTCAGTGAAGCACGTAAAGCAAAAGTTAAACTGAACATTCCAACCAAAGATGCTGGAGTCAACCTCCATCTCCTTCACTTTCAGATTCAACGGGTACCAGTGTCACACACTGACAAGGTATTTCTGGGCCTTCTTATCCTCCCCATCTATTCCTTCTGTATTAGACTGGAATCTCATTTATCTCCGGGCTCCTTGCCACCCCCTTGGTTCTCTACTCCATCCCACAGTAACTTACACAGTGGTTTTCCAAAAGTATAAATATGATCATTGAAGTGCTATGTTTAAAATTCGCTAATATCGGTACCTCCCCACCATCTTCCAGATGAACTTCAAGCTTCCCCATTTGACATTAAAGGTCCCCCAAGATATGGTATCTACTTATATGTGTCTCAAACCTCACTTCCTGTCCTTCTTCATCCACCGCATGTACTTTGCACTCAGCCATCACATAACTGATCGTATTTTCCCATGTGTACCATTTGATTTCATGCCTCATGACTCCCAGCTCTTCCTTCCCTCAGGCGTGCCCTTTACCCCTTGTTTGTCTTTAAAATATCCTATTTCTCCTTCAGCACCTACTTTACAAGAGCATTTCTCAGAGAACGTTTCATTATATTTTAAATTTTATTACTATTTTTTGACATTTCTCTCATTTTATTTTTTTCTTTAAGCTTCTTATTTCAGAAACTTTGTATTATACATCAGTGTTTCCCAATGCATGTTGTGGAGATTTGCTAAAATGTCAAAATTGCTATTTAGGGGGGTTTCTAGGAAAATTCAGCTCTGGAGTTGAGCAACAGCAAATCAAATTTTCCATTTTTTTCTGGTAAAATTTTTACTTGATCAATTACATATAACTTCATCTGTTTATAGTACAACAGTACTTTTTTTCCAGGTCAATGCCACAAACACAAAGAATGTTAGAAAAACAAATCACTTTTCCTGATGAAAAGAACATATAAACCTTCTTCCACCTGTAACTTTCCCCCAACCCCCATAATCTTCTATCACCCCCTGCTTTAGGAGCAAGAATCAATTTTTTAAGAATTGGAAGTTAAGAGTATAGGAAGACAAGTAAAGAGAGGACTTTCTCTAATATTTGAGGGTATAGAATCTTTTTATTTTTGTTTCTCTGGTTGATTTACAGAGACTACAAGCTTAGGTGCCTCTGAACAAGCTTTATGAAGACAGAGTGATGGGTCCATTTTCATAGTCATTTGTTGTCATGACCTGTTTGTTGTTCAGCCTCGTCTGCCACTGGCTCTCCTAAGAAAATGTGCTTGTCACAAGGCTCTGATTGTTGTCACTTCAAAGCTGGGTTTGCTTGTCCAACCCTGACTTCCAATTTAAAGAACTTAAAGAAGTCAGTCTATCAAAGCCCATGCTCTACTTATGTGGCCATTTTACAGAAAAGATAGTACAATGATGTAGTTTAATACTAAACAAGTCTAACCTTTTATTTATAAGGTATTTAGGAAAGCATCATACAGACAGAATAAGTAAAAGGTGATATGTAAATCCTTTTGCTTGCAATAAAGTCAAATATAAACAAAATTAATCCATTTTTATCATAGAATAATTAGCAGCCACCATCTGCTTTGTGTCTGTGATATGCCAGCCACAATAATTGAGACCTTTGCCTGAATTGTTCATTTTTTCCCTTTTGCCGACCCAGTGAAATAGGTATGTTTCCTCATTTTATATATGAGGAAACTGTAGCAGAGCTAGGTAGAAGAATCCACCCCAGTTCAGGTAATTATTCAGTTTCAGAGTTGTGGGTTGAAACGAATTCTGCCTGTTTTCAAAGCTTGTGATTTTTAACCTTGGCAATCTCACATTCAGTAATGTGCTGTAACAGCACTCTTCCCTGCTCCTTACTTATTCTTCCCTAAGTGAAGGTACCGTCAAAGGAACACCTGAGAAGCTAAACTTCAAAAAATTGATTACATTCTGAGCTACTACTGCTGAATAGAATGAGCTCATCATCGCTAGCTTCAATAATTTTGTCTGAAGATGTATTAAAATATGATTTGCTGAAAGACTGTATTTTAAATTATATAATCATAAACTATAAGTATATATTTTCTTTATGGCAGAATACATTTTTTAGTAAGATCCTCTTAAATTCCTTTTGAAATGCTGAGACTCTAGGCTGTGAGTCTCCAGCATTCCTGGTGTTTCTGTATCTTTGATTGCCATCCAGTGGTGGCAGTCATATACTTCTGCTGGGAAGAAAGCAGAAAACCCCTCGATTTTCCAAGCAGACTGTCTCTTATAATTCAAAAGCAAATAATCGATGCTAATTTTGTGGAGCTAATTTATTAAAGTGTTAGCCATGGATACCATTGAGTCCAATAAATGAAAGACCTATCTCGATATTTAGATGCTGTCAAAAACAACTAGTTCTTGGTAAGGAGAACTTGTTCTTTTACTTTTCTCAGGAAATGTATAACAAACATTTCTCCCTTCAAAAATTTGTTAGAAATAAAGTATTTGTGTTAAAATTCCTGCCAAAGTCAATAAGTAGCAAATCCCTATATCAGTGATTAATGCAGTCAAATCAAGTGCTGGCTTTCTAACATTTTTCTCAAATATAATGTCTCACCAGTGGGAGGAAGCACTAATTTAAGATAGTGAAGTGCATTTAGATTATTTCTTCCCAGATGGCCAAATGGTGGTCTGTGGCATGGATATAATTTACAGGAAGTACTTTAAAGCAATAGCTTCCAGAAATATCATAGAAATTCTGAGAACAGAGATGAGAAACAAATATTTCTATAAAACAAAATGGGATTGTATTTAAGCCACTGAAAATAAGGAAATAAAATAGACACTCTCAATAGTTAAAAAGTACAGTGCTCATCTGTTCATATTATGGAGTACTTCAGAGATTATATTTTTTTTAAGTTTGAAGATGAGAAAATTTGGTATCAAAATAATTATTAGAAAAATATCCTTCATCTGAGTAAGAAGTTGTGTGTCTCTGGGTAGACCATTTTATTCTGATTTCACGAATTGTGGATTGGAAAATGGATGGGTAAAAGTAGAGAAAAGTTATCCCGTTTAAAACTACTTATTTAATCTCCAAAATATTTTGATCTAAATAGCAACAATGTAATTTTTCAACAAGTTTTTCCATCATTTTTGTTTAAAAATTTCAAACTTATAGAAGTACAGTGAATATTAAATCCCTTTGTCTAGATTAACCAACTGCTATCATTTTGCTGTATTGTATTTACTCTGTGTGTGTGTGTGTGTGTATACATATATATGTATATATATACATATACATATATACAGATCATATATATTATACATTATATATAATATACATTTGTTCTCTTATCTCACATATTGTGTACAGTACACACACATATGTACTTGCACCCATCCTCTTAATTTCCTTTGTGGAACCATTTGAAAGTTGTCACTAACTATTAATACTTTATCCTGAATTTTTTATAACCTAAGAACTTTAATACCTGTATGACCTAAGAACAACAACAAAAATCCAACAAGTAACGAGAATATTATACAATAAATGTAACGTATATGTGATATCTAATATACAGTCCATATTCCAGTTTTCCCCACTTTACCAAAAATAGCCTACATAGCTTTCTTTTAAAAAGATTCTAGGATCTGGTCAATATTAATGTATTGCATCTGGTGGCCATCTATCCTAAGTCTCTTTTTATATGGAACACTCTCCCCATATCAACTATTTTTTTAACCTTAACACAGACAATTTTATGTTGTATGTAGTTGTCATACAGAATATGCTCCGATATAGATTGTATACTGGTTTCCTTATGATTAGATTCAGGTTTAACATACTTAATGAGCATCTTACAGAGATGCTATGTGTTCCGCTTATCACATCACATCAGTAAACACTTCATGCCCATTTGTCATATTACTGACAATGTGATATGCGTGATGCCCACACACAAATCTGGTGTCTGCTAGTTCTTTACATGTTAGTGGTACTCTTTGCTTTGTTATTAATATGTAATCTGTAAAGCAATACTTTGAAATCATATAAATATTCTATTTCAATACAATATTTCCCCCAATTATTTTAACTATAATATGCTAATTTTTAAACAACTTAAGAATTGATTTCAGTCATTTCCAGTAGAGAGAAGATATTTTGGTGATGCTGAAACTGAAAGAAATATATACCGGCAGAAAAAAGAAGTTTATGTGTATCAAATGGGCAGGGAAAAGTACATTTAAAATGCCACAAAGTTACTTGAACTTTGTGCAGTAAAGGACATCAAAATAGTAAAAATGGAGCCATCTGGGCTGTCCATTTGTATTGTATAAACATAAGGGAGAGATGCTTTTAATTGTTATTTTTAAAATTTATTTTCACCTGCATGATTTACCTGTCACTATTTATTAGTAGATTACAGTTTTGCCAAAATTAATTAAGCAGCAATATCACTAAAACAGTGAGAAATATTGACACATCGAGAACATTAATCAGTGTCTTGGTAATATGTCTTGTAAAATTATTAGTTGGAGCATAGCACTAAAACTCATTCTGCAACCATAGTAATTAGTTTACCACAATTTGCATCTTAGGATCAAAACCGAAGACACATTTTAATATATCTGGATCTACTGAATCATTGTTTCTAAGAAATTTTTAAATAATTTTATAATTACTCATATGATAGAGGTGAGCATTATAAATAGCGAGGAGAGTTTTACTTGAGCATGGGTCAAATTTAGAAAAAGTGAAAAAAAAAAGAGATTTATTTAAAAGCCCTGGGTTTAAATGAATTGTGTGTTCATACCTTACAAGAAAATGGGTATGTAATCATTAAACAGCAAGACCCCCCAGAGCCAGTTTTTAGGTTCAGATTTTGTCTAGAAGACAGATTTTAGGTTCAGCTATTGCTGTTTAGTCTGCTGTATTTCACAGTGACAGGCAGTTAGCTAATAGAGCAAAGGAATTTGAGAAAAGGGGAAAATATTCCAACTAACATTCTTCCCAGTATCATCGTTTCCTTCACAGATACAACTGTCATTTTTCGCAGCTGCTTTTTCAAAACAAATGACAAAGCTCGTTGCAGTGATGGAGAACCAGCATACCTAGCATTTATAGAACTTGCATAGGTGTGGTCATTTAGAAGTTAAGGGCAAAATAATCATATCATTAGAAATACATTGGAACTTACGTTTGTTGAGCAAAGCACAAAGCCATTGAGAAATTGTAGAGGATGACTCAGAGCTCTCTGAATATTACCTATCAGGTCAGAACCAAGGGAGTGAGCCGTGGGCTGGAGTGTGATCTGATGCAGAACAGAGCAAGGAGAATTCAGATGAAGACCAGAAGCAAAACAAAATGTGTAAGAGCCAGCTCATCCTGTCTTGGAAAGAGCTGGGTTTTAAGTTTTTGCAAATTTTGAGAGCTAGTCTACTTTACATTGTTAGCTTAAAATTACCATGGAGGGAGTTTTTATACCACAGTGATTAGCAATTGTTATAATTCAAGCCTGCCTCCATAATCTTACAGAGCTAGTTGTTAAACATTTACCAGCTTATTTGGGTAATAAGCTGGTTTATGAAATAATATATAATTTATATATATTAAATATAATATGCTATTCCTAAATATTATTTGGGTAATTATAGTAGTAACAATGGTAATAGCTTAGTTGGCTAAGGAGGTCAGAGAGTAGTTGATTAACCATACTATGGTTCAACCTTGTATGATTTTTAGTTTGTGTTCTGATTAGCAATAATCAGATTAGAAAATATATCCGATGTTGCTGGTCATAAAGAAGCACCTTTCACCTTCTATCACTCTATCAACGCTGCTTCCTCTAATATTAGCAGCGATCCCCAAACTTTTTGGCACCAGGCACCGATTTCGTGGAAGATAATTTTTCCAGGGACCGGCGGGGTTGGGGAATGGTTTTGGAACGATTCAAGTGCATTAATTTATTGTGCATTTTATTTCTATTATTATTACACTGTAATATATAATGAAATAATTACACAACTCACCATAATGTAGCATCAGTGGGAGCCCTGAGCTTGTTTTCACTTGCCATTCACTATAGGGTTTCAATATGAGTCTGCAAGTAATTGATTCATTATGGTCTCTGTGCAGTCAAACCTCTGCTAATGATAATCTGTATTTGCTGCCGCTCCCCAGCGCTAGCATCGCCGTCTCAGCTTCACCCTAGGTCATCAGGCATTAGAGTCTCATAAAGAGCGTGCAACCTAGATCCCTCACAAGCACAGTTCACAGTAGGGTTCACACTCCTATGAAAATCTAATGCCACTGCTGATCTGACAGGAGGCGGAGCTCAGGCAGTAATGTGAACGATGTGGAGCGGCTGTAAATACAGATGAAGCTTCGCTCGCTCACCCGCCACTCACCTCCTGCTGTGCGGCCCAGTTCCTAACAGGCCACAGACCAGTACCGGTCCATGGCCCGGGGGCTGGGGACTCCTAATGTCACCAAGGACCTCCACTTTGCTAAATCCTAGGGTCAGTTTCTCAGGAGTCTTTTTTCTTTCTTTTAAGGATTTTATTTAAAAAATTTTTTTGGCTGCATTGGGTCTTCGTTGCTGTGCACAGGCTTTCTCTAGTTGCAGCAAGCAGTGGCTTCTCTTGTTGCGGAGCACAGGCTGTAGGCACGCGGGCTTCAGTAGTTGTGGCTCGTGGGCTCTAGAGCACAGGCTCAGTAGTTGTGGCGCTCGGGCTTAGTTACTCCACGGCATGTGGGATCTTCCTGGACCAGGGCTCGAACCTGTTTCCTCTGCACTGACAGGCGGATTCTTAACCACTGAGCCACCAGGGAAGTCCCTCAGGTGTCTTTGTAATTGACCTATAAGCAGCATTTGAGACATTTTATTTCTCCCTCTGCTTGGTACACTTCTGCACATGGCTCTAAAGAGACCACATATTCTTAGTTGTCATCCTACCTCACTGGTCGTTCTGTCACCATCTCCTTTGCTAGTTCCTCCTTATCTCACTGCCTACTTCATACTGAAGCTCAGGCCTTGGTTCTTTTCTCCATTTGCATTAGGGTTTGTCAACCATGGTGCTACTGACATTTTGCTTCAGATAATTCACAATTCTTTATTGTGTGGGGCTGCCTTGTGCACTTTAGGATGGTTAGCAGCTTAAACCCACTAGATGCCCACTGCTAACCCCCTGGCTTACATAACAGGAGAAATTCAGGGCGCCATCAGTCACCATGTACATTGCAAACTCTACACCTTGATCTAGATGATGTATCAGGTCTGGATGTGGCTTCTCATGTCTCGTGACTTATAAACCAAATATAAAATAGAAGAATGTCAAGGGAAAAATAGTAATTGTTTAACATATGCAACTATATTCATAACTCAAATATGTGGCTCCAGTCCTTATTTCTGTGATTGGTCACAAGGTCATGTTGGTAACTGTCACTTCCTTATTTCATCACCCAATTCATGTTCTCCTTGATCTCAGAGAGAACCTCAGAGAATAAGAGTTTTTTCCTGGTTGGATGACTCAGACATTTATTCCTGAAGGTTCTTAATCCTCAGGATTAAGGACAGGAATCCTCCTGTTCTTACTGTATTGCTGTACTCTTTCATTAAACATTACCATTCAACACAGAAGGAATAAGAGGTACCCAGTGAAACTCCTGGTTACAGAAACAGTCTTCCCTGAACCAACTGTGTAACAGCAAACCAGTCATCTCTCGATAATCAGTATCAGTCACTCCATCTAGCATAGCAACACATGCTTGCTATGACTAGGGGCTTAATAGCATGAGAGGAACACAAAATAACAAAATGGCAGTCTCAACTACCAACTCATTAAAACCTTTGCATGTCTTTTGGTGGAAGCATTTCTCCCTTGGAGGAAGTTAATTTCTGGGCCTGCTCAGAGAAAATTTGGCCACTTTTTTTTTAAAATTTTATTATTTTTATTTTTTATACAGCAGGTTCTTATTAGTTATCTATTTTATACATATGAGTGTATACATGTCAATCGCAACCTCCCAATTCATCCCACCACCACCACCCCCTCTGCCACTTTCCTCCCTTAGTGTCCATATGTTTGTTCTCTACATCCGTGTCTCTATTTCTGCCCTGCAAACTGGTTAATCTGTACCATTTTTGTAGGTTCCACATACATACATTAATATATGATATTTGTTTTTCTCTTTCTGACTAACTTCACTTTGTATGACAGTCTCTAGGTCCATCCACGTCTCTACAAATGACCCAATTTTGTTCCTTTTTATGGCTGAGTAATATTCCATTGTATATATGTACCACATCTTCTTTATCCATTTGTCTGTCGATGGGCATTTAGGTAGGTAGCTTTCATGACCTGGCTATTGTAAATAGTGCTGCAATGAACATTGGGGTGCATGTATTTTTTTGAATTATGGTTTTCTCTGGGTATATGCCCAGTAGTGGGATTGCTGGGTCATAAGGTAATTCTATTTTTAGTTTTTTAAGGAACCTCCATACTGTTCTCCTTAGTGGCTGTATCAATTTGCATTCCCACCAGCAGTGCAAGAGGATTCCCTTTTCTCTACACCCTCTCCAGCATTTGTTGTTTGTAGATTTTCTGATGATGCCTGTTCTAACTGGTGTGAGGTGATACCTCATTGTAGTTTTGATTTGCATTTCTCTAATGATTAGTCAAGTTGAGCAGCTTGTCATGTGTTTCTTGGCCATCTGTATGTCTTCTTTGGAGAAATGTCTATTTAGGTCTTCTGCCTATTTTTGGATTGGCTTGTTTGTTTTTTAATATTGAGCTGCATGAGCTGTTTATATATTTTGGAGATTAATCCTTTGTCTGTTGATTCATTTGCAAATATTTTCTCCCATTCTGCGGGTTATCTTTTTGTCTTGTTTGTAGTTTCCTTTGCTTTGCAAAAGCTTTTAAGTTTCATTGGGTCCCATTTGTTTATTTTTGTTTTATTTCCATTACTCTAGGTGGTGGATCAAAAAAGATCTTGCTGTGATTTATGTCAAAGAGTGTTCTTCCTATGTTTTCCTCTAAGACTTTTAAGTGTCTGATCTTACATTTAGGTCTCAAATCCATTTTGAGTTCATTTTTGTGTATGGTGTTAGGGAGTGTTCTAATTTCATTCTTTTATATGTAGCTGTCCAGTTTTCCCAGCACCACGTATTGAAGAGACTGTCTTTTCTCCATTGCATATCCTTGCTTCTTTTGTTATAGATTAGCTGACCATAGGTGTGTGGGTTTATCTCTGGGCTTTCTATCCTGTTCCATTGATCTATATTTCTGTTTTTGTGCCAGTACCATATTGTCTTGATTACTGTAGCTTTGTAGTATAGTCTGAATTCAGGGAGTCTAATTCCTCCAGCTCCGTTTTTTTCCCTCCAGACTGCTTTGGCTACTTGGGGTCTTTTGTGTCTCCATACAAATTTTAAGATTTTTTGTTCTAGTTCTGTAAAAAATGCCACTGGTAATTTGATAGGGATTGCATTGAATCTGCAGATTGCTTTGGGTAGTATAGTTGTTTTCACAATATTGATTCTTCCAATCCAAGAACATGGTATATCTCTCCATCTGTTTGTGTCATCTTTGATTTCTTTCATCAGTGTTTTATAGTTTTCTGAGTACAGGTCTTTTACCCCATTAGGTAGGTTTATTCCTAGGTATTTTATTCTTTTTGTTGCAGTGGTGAATGGGATTGTTTCCTTGATTTGTCTTTCTGATCTTTCATCATTAGTGTATAGGATTGCAAGAGATTTCTGTGCATGAATTTTCTATCCTGCAGCTTTACCAAATTCATTGATTAGCTCTAGTAGTTTTCTGGTGGCATTTTTGGGATTCTCTATGTATAGTATCATGTCATCAGCAAACAGTGACAGTTTTACTTCTTCTTTTCCAATTTTGAATCCTTTTATTTCTTTTTCTTCTCTGATTGCTGTGGCTAGGACTTCCAAAACTATGTTGAGCAATAGTGGCAAGAGTGGACATCCTTGTCTTGTTCCTGATCTTAGAGGAAGTGCTTTCAGTTTTTCACCAGTGATAATGATGCTTGCTGTGGGTTTGTCATATATGGCCTTTACTATGTTGAGGTAGGTCCCCTCTGTGCCCACTTTCTGGAGAGTTTTTATCATAAATGGGTGTTAAATTTTGTCAAAAGTTTTTTCTGCCCTGTTAAGATGATCATATAGTTTTTATTCTTCAGCTTTTTAATATGGTGTATCACATTGCTTGATTTGTATATATTGAAGAATCCTTGCATTCCTGGGATAAATCCCACTTGATCATGGTGTATGATCCTTTTAATGTGTTATTGGGTTCTGTTTGCTAGTATTTTGTTGAGGACTTTTGCATCTATATTCATCAGTGATATTGGTCTGTAATTTTCTTTTTTTGTAGTATCTTTGTCTGGTTTTGGTATCAGGGTGATGGTGGCCTCATAGAATGAGTTTGGGAGTGTTCCTTCCTCTGCAATTTTTTGGAAGAGCTTGAGAACGATGGGTGTTAGCTCTTTTCTAAATGTTTGATAGAATTCACTTGTGAAGCCATCTGGTCCTGGACTTTTGTTTGTTGGAAGATTTTAAATCATAGTTTCAATTTCATTACCTGTGATTGGTCTGTTCATATTTTCTATTTCTTCCTTGTTCAGTCTTGGAAGATTATACCTTTCTAAGAATTCATCCATTTCTTCCAGGTTGTCCATTTTATTGGCATAGAGTTTCTTGTAGTAGTCTCTTAGGATGCTTTGTATTTCTGCCATGTTCATTGTAACTTTTCCTATTTCATTTCTAATTTAATGATTTGAGTCCTCTCCCTCTTTTTTTTGATGAGTCTGGCTAAAGGTTTATCAATTTTGTTTATCTTCTCAAAGAACCAGCTTTTAGTTTTATTGATCTTTGCTATTGTTTTCTTTGTTTCTATTTCATTTATTTCAGCTTTGATATTTATGATTTCTTTCCTTCTACTAAGTTTGGATTTTGTTTGTTATTCTTTGTCTAGTTCTTTTAGGTGTAAGGTTAGATTGTTTATTTGAGATTTTTCTTGTTTCTTGATGTATGCTTGTATTGCTATCAACTTCCCTCTCAGAACTGCTTTTGCTGCATCCCATAGGCTTTGGATCGTTGTGTTTTCATTCTAATTTGACTCTAGGTATTTTTTGATTTTCTCTTTGATTTCTTCAGTGATCTCTTGGTTATTTAGTAACGTATTTTTTAGCCTCCACATGTTCATGTTTTTTACGTTTTTCTCCCTGTAATTGATTTCTAATCTCATAGCATTGCTGTCGGAAGAGGTGCTTGACATGATTTCAATTTTCTTTCTTTTACTGAGGCTGGATTAAAAATTGGCCACTTTTAAAGGCAGTTTTTAAACTTTTTCTAGTGAGGCACTCAGTGCTCAAACATAAAACTGTTTTACTATTTAACAGGTGTTTTGTTTTGTTTTGTTTTTTTTTGCGGTACGCGGGCCTCTCACTGCTGTGGCCCCTCCCGCCACGGAGCACAGGCTCTGGATGCGCAGGCCCAGCGGCCATGGCCCACGGGCCCAGCCGCTCTGCGGCATGTGGGATCCTCCTGGACCAGGGCACGAACCCGTGCCTGCATTGGCAGGCAGACTCTTAACCACTGCGCAACCAGGAAAGCCCTAACAGATATTTTATAATTACTAGTTTATAGGTATATCTTCAACATTATCTAGCCTGATAATTGGGATCAGTAGTTTACATTATACATCTTTGCATTCCAGAATCTAATATAGAGGGCAGCCACTGAATACAGATTAGGTGAATCACAGAATGCATATAAGCATGAAGGAAGGAAGGGAGGGAGGGAGGCAGGGAGGGAAGGAGGGAGGGAAGTGGGGAGGGAGGGAGAAAGGAAGGAAAGAAGGAAGGAAGAAAATTGGTTTAGTTTACTGAAGAAATTTGGCAAGAGCTAAAATTGCTGTCTCTTTATGGATGAACCCCAGATGTCTGCTTGGATTAAATTAAAGCAAGAATGCTTTTACGACAGGTCTGCCACCATCTATTTAATTTTATTCCTTTTTTTTTTTTTTTTTTTTACTATCATAACAGTCAACACATTGATTGGTAATAATTTGGTTCACGCATGAATTGTTGATATACCTTGAGATTTATGGAACAGATTTTATTTCTTTTAAAAAATATACGTGGCCCGATAAATTTTATTTATTATTTTAATATTCTCAAGTAAGCCATACACTGAAAAAGTGTGAAATGTCATCAAAGGGTTTATCATGAAAAGTAACAGTTCCCCTGAATTACCTCCCCGTCATCCCAAAGACAATAAACTGTAGATTTCTGTTTAGGGATCTTTCTGTTGTACCTTCATGTCACTCAGTAGATACTTTCATTATTATTTTCTGGTATATCTGTTCTAGACACCATGTATTGATTACTGTTTTGATGCATGTCAATGAAGAACACTCAGCCTCCTCACTTCCCCTTCCCACCGTTGCCCATCTAGTGATAGCGATATGCTTAGTTCTTCTAGGATGTCCTAGTTACTTTGAATAAAATGTTCACTCCTTTCATTTCTGACTTGCCACATCTTGTGAGTATACCTGGTAAATAAGCTGCTTATCCTGCCCTCCCACCCATCCTCTCTGAATCCTGAGAGTTGACCCACACCCCTCCTTGGCTGTAGCCCATTCTCTGCCCACTCCAGGCTTCCTCAGCCTGTGTCACCTGACACCACGTTTTCCATGTGCTTTCTTTCAAAAATGTGTTGACATTTTTTCTTTGATGTTAGTGCATTCCTGATCTCTGTATGTGTGGGTTTAAACCATTACTTCTATATCCTCCAGAAGGAGAGGAAATAAATGTCTACATTTGACTAGGTTAAAACAGAGTATCATTTATTTCTTTTGTTTTTTATTCAGTGTTTTATAGAGTTGTTTAGGTTTTGTTCTTTAGTCTACTTTTCTT
This sequence comes from Grampus griseus, assembly GCF_964374135.1. NCBI lineage: Eukaryota > Metazoa > Chordata > Mammalia > Artiodactyla > Delphinidae > Grampus > Grampus griseus. The sequence continues at coordinate 17,941,974 of NC_139012.1, read as the reverse complement.
TTTCTTATTGGTAGATTTTTGACTTGATTTTTATCTTCTTCCAGGAGTATGAAACTTTAACTGCTGATTTTTTTCTCATGGTATATCAAATTGTAAAATTTTTGTTTACTCTTTTAACTTTTTACCTATGTAAACTTCAGTTTCATCTCGTGTGTCATAGTACTGCTCCACTTTAATAAGCTGGGCTATACTGTCTAACAATAATTATAATTTCTTAATATAGGTTATAGTTTATAGCACAGGCTCACATAAATTATCTCATTTTTAAAATGACAGTTTTGATGTTTGTCTAAAGAAAGAATTTGTACTCATTTTTTTCCTTCAAAATTAAGCTTTAATATAGAATTATAATTAACTTCCAGAATCCCGAATTCTAGATTACTTTCTTCTTCCTGGTATAGTCTCATTTTATTATAACATTTAGAGAGCACTTGTTTGAGCATAGTATAGGGTCAAACGCTTTTAAAAGGAAAATTATTGCTAAAAAAGTGGGGACATTTATATTGATATCAAATCATTAACTTTTAATATTGAGAACACACTTTGTCCTCCATATTCTTTGTTAATAAATAAAAGCACAGTTCCCAGTTTTTATTTTTCTTCTTTAAATCAATCATCTGAGGTCATTTCAGCAAAACCCTGTTCTTTCAGAATTCCTCAACTAAGGCAGATAAAATTTAACCAAGATGTTTGGGAAAAAAAATTTAATATCCAGTTTGTACATTAGAAAACAGATCCTTGAAAGGCAAAATTAAGAGCTCTTCATCTGCCCCTAAAATAGAATCAACAATTGAATGTGTTTCATTCGCAGCTGATGTTGACAGAGTGCTTTTTCTGCTACGTGAGCAGCACAGAACACAAGGAAAACTGGGACCGTGAGGAAAGCAGGTGGCAGGCTGACAGCTGAGCTGCTTGCAGTGCCTCAGCTGGCGCTGTGGTCCTGTTGTTGGGTTGTGTTCACATCAAAAGAGCACCCATGAGAGTCGCTGGATTGACAGCTTGGTTGACACATAATTACAGCTTCCGTAAATATTTACTTTAGGCGTCAGGGAGAAGGATAAGCACACATTATGGGGTGCTGAGTAAATAGGAAGGTACGTGTTAGGGAGAGATTGCTTTTCTAAATAACGAGAGAAGGGTTTCTCTAAAAGGAGTGATTTAAAAGTGTAGGATAATCTTAAGAGTATGATGAGCACATTTTCTCAGGAATGTAAAGAAGATGTGTTAGTATCTTAAAAGGTTACTTTACACGTGAGTTCCTTTGAAACATTTCCAATTTTATTCACTTCTTGGTGAGTATTTTTGTGTGTGTCTATGTATGTGTGTATACGTCTCCCCCCCACCCCTGGTTATAAAACATTTAATGGCAGAATCTATAATAATTGAGGCCTGGATGTATCATAGATTCTATCCTAATTATGACATATTATATATTAAATATATTTTCAAAATAGGATTTAAGCTCATGCTTTGAACATTGTAGGTCCTCCAAAAGTATTTGTTGAATAAATTTTTTGAAGATAACGTGTTCTCTGTAGGGACAGCAACAGCAATATGATTAAAGTTTAAGAACAAATTTAATTTGTTTATATTGCAGATAGTGTTTTATTAATTGTCAAATACAAAAATGAACACTATTGCTACCAAAAGATTGTTATCTTTTATTAATATTTGAGAATTTATTTTTAACAGTTTAAAGGAAAGAAATATAGGAAATGTTAATATTGGGAACACAAGTCCCACACCCATATTCTCTATTAATGATAAAATGAAAGCACCAACTCTAGGTTTTCATTTTTTCAACATCTTAGTAATTAAGGTCATTTAAAATTTTCTAGACTAATTTTATTCGGTATATAATGAAGTCACATGTCTTTGAAATGGAAAGAAATTGACATTTTCATTTATAATTTATGAATGCCTTAGAGATGATACTAGCAACCTGATGATTTCTACATTGTTACAAAATAAACCTAAGTTAAAAAAAAAGACACCAAAACAAAATGGTTCTATGAAAACCTCATTCAGACATATACATCTTGATATTATTTGAAGAAAACTAAAGATATAACATTTGTAAATTTTTGAATCTAAAACTGAATTATATTTCTTTTATATTTACAAGAGATGAAATTAATCCATTTAAGGTGCTATTAAAGTGTCTTACTTAGCTTGCTTTTCCATTCTGTTTTCTTTCCATGTAAGGAAACAAGCACTCAAATCTAAAGGGTCAGAAGTTTAAAATAGTAAACATATGTCACTCAAATCCATGATACTCTAGTGAGATTCAAAGGAAGGAATTTGTCGGAACCCTCTGAATCATCCCATTTCAGCTTTATTCATTAGCTCAGCAATCCAATTTCCTCTTACAATATCTTCATTGATTTCATTTCCTATCATCTCATCACTCATGTGGCTATTTTCACATAGAGGTCAGGTTATGCTCAGTCTCTTTTGTTAATAGAGATAAAAATAAAACCACATGTCTCACTCTTAGGGATACGAATATAAGTGAGTCAAATGGCAAGCATTCTGCCAGGAGAATTTTTAGAGATAGGATTGATTTTAAGAGTAGATTACAAAATTTCTTTTCTCTCTATATTTAAAAGTGTACACTAATCTTATTTGTTTCTAGTGGTCTGGATATGGTCTGGCAGATTTTTAGATATGTAAGTCTAGAGATATATTTTAATTTGATTTTTTTCATTTTTCTACATTCTTTATTTCAAAGTTATTACCTCATGTGTTTCTGCAGGATCTTTACAAGATAAAATGGACTGAGACATCTGGAGCTCTTAACTATAATGTTAATTTTTTTCCTTTTATTTTTTTAAAACCACATTAACTTTTTATATATATTTATTATTTAAGTCTGGGACAATCTACTTGTCTGTTAGGTTTTAGTCTAGAAGCCACTGTTGCTGCCATTTTCTCTTATCTTTGAATTTCCTTGTGTGGAAATAATGTGGGAAGATTTAGATAGCCTAGTCATTGAACAAAAAATGTCAAGACTGTTAATAGTAAGAAAGCAGTTCTTTATGGTTTTATCTAAATCTAAACCAGATTTTGAGTAGGAGTAAATCCCTATGACATCAGGCCTATGTGGGGTTTTTATTTTTCTTCAGAAATAAGTGTGTTTTGTTTGTTTCTTTGCTTTTGCTTTTAAAACCTCAGCCCTCTGAACTTGTAAACAGATTTCAGGGTTTACAACTGTTTGCTGACTTGAATTAGATCAGATTTTACCCAGCATTCACAATGTTCCATGCCACACATTTTTGTTGTGTTCATTAACTATGTGGGTTCCCCTGTTTTTCTGGTTGTGTCAAAAAGAATGCCTCTAAAAGTATGGATTATACCACGTAGCTGATGACATAAAATCAAATTGACAATTCACAAAGAACAGAAACAGAAGTGAGTTAATAGCTGTATATCTTCATGTCACAATTTTTTTAATGCCACATAACCACATCTCAGCCACGGAAGTATTTCTAATAGCTAACATTTATGGAACGCTTGCTTTGAACTGGGCATTGTGGTAACATTTCTTGGTGAAGAGCATTGTTATCAGCAGCACTTACACACTGCAGAGCTAGCATATGCAAAGCCACATACCTCGTCATTTGCTTCACTGGGATTTGAATCTAAACAGTGTCACCCCAGGGCCCACGTTCCCAGTCCTTGCGTACCACTGTGCCCCAGGCAGGCCATGGTCACCTGTGCTTAGTTCTTCAACATCCCGCATCCCGGAACAGGACGCTGCTCTCCTTCGATGCGCCATGGCTCCTTGGCTCAAGGGCATGGATTAAGCATTTGACCCAATGAACTAACAATATAAATATTCAAACGCGGAACTCTTTGTTTATTACCATTTACATTTACGTTTCAGATCTTATAGAGCAATATGGAAAGTATGAGAAGCCATAGCAGGCAGCACTGAGTAGTAGCATGATATTAAGAACCCTGGACTTAGAAGACCCGAACTCATATTCTGTCTTCTACTTGATATATGAGTGGTTCAGGCTGGTTAGCTGAGCATTGATGAGTCTCGTCTTCCTCATTCAGAATAAGAAGTAATAAAACTTTTCTCTGACTGGATCGTTTTGGAGATTGTGAAGTAATTCACATAAAAGAAAGAGTAAATCAGCTGACATATGGAAGGAAATAAATATCTGATAGTGTCTTTCTTTTGCTTCTTTCTTACAGAGCAGATGGTTTAAAAATAGTTAAAATTCTCTGTAAAAAGTATTTAGAAACACAAAGTGTTTAGCAATGGGTTGTCTAATTTTTGGTAATTGTACTTGAAACCAGAATGTTAATTTTTAAAACTTTGTTTATAAGAATTATGGTTGATACATCATTTTAATACTGTTACTGTAAGTACTGAGATGTTAGTCTAGATGATTCATCCTGACCACAAAATTTAATAATTGGAGATAGTTGAATATTTTTCAAATTGTGGAATTGTGGCCCATCAGAAGGTTATGAAATCAATTTTAAAACCATCTTTTTATTTTAATTTAAAAAAGGGAACAGAATAAAGCAGAGTGTATCACTCAGTAAACATAAATATTATTTTTATGAGACTTTTCATTTAGTTTTATACACACACTTGCCTATACCTGGTTGTATGTACGTATGTACTGGTTTGTGATATACATGTTACTTCTTACCATGGATTTCAGCATTTTAAAAAGTCACTGTTTTAAGGCCCAATTAATCTCTGAACAGTATGTTTGTTTGCTTGTTTTCATTATGGAGATGAAGCTGTAATGCCATTTGTATTGTTTGTCCTCAAGCCCGGTCTTTTCTCTCCTGTGGTCCCATTGCCACACCAACGTGCCAACATACACTTTACAATTATGACACTGATTTTCGTCCCCGTGCTCACCAGCCACCTATCATGACAAGTAATTTAGAAGAATTTCTTGACATCTCTTGCTTAAGGCTAATGCCTTACTTAGCTGATGCACTCTCTTTGCTACTAGGTACTGTTAGCCATCAAAAGGCTTGGTGAATTAAAAGAGAGAAATTGTTCTTTTTCTTATTTGCACTTTGCCTGATAATTCATGCTCATTTTAATGGTTTTTGATGTGTGAAAATGATCTCAAAGAACTGTTTAATAATTGCATAGCCCATTAGGATAACAAGTCATTATGCCATCTTGAGTCCCTGAGAGAGGCAGGTTCAGCAGGGCAGAAGTGTAAGAAAGACCTGCCAGTTAGATTGAAATTTTCCTGGAGCTGTACGCATGTGAACTTCCGTTCAGGCTGAGGCAGCTAAAGGAAAGGAGATAGAATCTCAGTACAGGACCTTGCAGGCCAGGTTGAAATGAGGGCCATCTGCTTCCTCTCACGGATGTCAGGTACTGGAATGAGCAGAGAGGGAAAGCATGGTGCTGAGTTGTGTTTCATTGTGGATTTTTCAGAGCTTGGAGAGAATCATCACTTTTCTGAACCACATGGCAAAGCATAGCCTTCACTGTCTCTGTTTCACTCACTTCTGCCTTTAGCACACTGGCAGAGCAGTGTGCGGCTCAAAGAATAATAGCGCCGTGAGAGAGAGGGTGTGATATGGTTGCCTTTTTACTTAAAAAAAATTTTCTTCTGGCTGCATTGGGTCTTCGTTGCTCCGCACGGGCTTTCTCTAGTTGCGGCGAGCTGGGGCTACTCTTCGTTGCGGTGCGCAGGCTTCTCATTGTGGTGGCTTCTCTTGCAGAGCATGGACTCTAGGCATGCAGGCTTTAGTAGTTGTGGCGCGTGGGCTCAGTAGTTGTGGCTCGCAGGCTCTAGAGCTCAGGCTCAGTAGTTGTGGCCCACGGGCTTAGTTGCTCCGCGGCATGTGGGATCTTCCTGCACCAGGGATTGAACCCATGTCCCCTGCATCGGCAGGCAGATTCTCAACCACTGCCCCACCAGGGACATCCTCAAAAATATTTTAATAGTACAGCCTTACAAATTCTTTCACTTCCAACCCTCTTGGTCTACCCTCCAGCCCCATGCAAAACTGAGCTGACAGTACTTAAATATAAAACTGAAAATGAGCGGCAGGGAAATATTTTGCATGTAAATATATGGTTAAAGAATCTTTGTGATTTCTTTTAATCCCTTGATACTTATTTTATGCATAGGCTTAAGAGCTATTGGAAGGGAAGATTTAATATTTTATTTTCCAAGTTAAAGAGTTATATTTTGCTGCCATTAAAATACCCTAGGCTTTGCTTTATTGGATCATTAATTAGCACTTTGAATGGTCGAAGGGACTTATTCAGTTCACATGTATCTTGCAATACACAAGAGGCGTACATTAATGAAAGACTAAAACATGCCCAAGAGTCCCTTATTGTTATATTAAAACATTTATAAATGGGACTTTAAAGTGCTGCTAAAGTTACAATGAAATGCTATATTGATTCTCAGGCCAGATGTTCTTTAGAAAATGCAGAGTGTGTATTATTCCCACTCCAAATTATAATTTCACATCTGACCTGGACACACTCAAAGATAATTCTCTAAAGACCAGATGCAAGCATGTAGGGCAATTAAAGTAAGGATCCCTAGGATGACTTTTGTACACAAGGTGGCAGAGGTTTCCAGGAATATTCCTTTTGTATCAAGTACTATAGTTTTGTTCAGCTTTGCAACTGAAGACAAAAATTCATTAAAATGTTGTTCCTCAAAAGTGGACTAAGGGCTGTTGCCTCAGGAAACCCCCTCAAGTGTCTCCTTTTGACTTGAGCTGGCACAGTGGCAAAGTCGACCGGCCATGGCGAGACTAGCCTGTGGCCGAGGTGATCTGAGGGAGCGTGAGAGGGACTTTGAATATCAAGTCATCAGGGTCTGGCTGTGTAAAAGTCCAAAATATTGAGTGTGATAATTGCAAAATTGAAACTGAGCGGGGGACCAGCATCTTACAGTCTGTTAAGAGTCGAAAATTACATATTCAAACAAAAGGAGGTAAAGTGGGAACAGTTTATGGAAATATAGATATTCATGCATCAGCAAAGAGTGCAATTGAAGGATGAGTTTCAAAACTCAACTTTCTTCAGTGTTTTCCACAAGATGGCGCAGTTAGACAGCGTTACTATTCTCCAAAAGCTTTTATTAGCCGTAGGAATTTTGATTGTTATAAGACAGTTTGCATTTTTTCAATCAACTTTTGTTGCTTTCTGTGATTTAGCATAGTATTAAGAATAAAGGTATAATTTTGCCAGAACTTCTGCTGCCAGTGTCCTTGTCCCCAAGATGAGCCACAGCCACACCCTGCCTCTGCAGGAGACCTTCCAACACTAGCAGCCATGGGGCTGACAGGATCTTGGTGCTCTGGCCTGGTGTCAGGCCTGAGCCTCTGAGGTGGGAGAGCCTAGTTCAGGACACTAGGCCACTAGAGACCTCCCGGCCCCACGTAATATCAATCGGTGAGAGCTCTCCCACAGATCTCCATCTCAACGCTAAGACCCAGCTCCACCCAATGGCCAGCAAGCTCCAGTGCCAGATGCCCCATGCCAAACAACTAGCAAGACAGGAACACAACCCCACCCGTTAGCAGAGAGGCTGCCTAAAATCATAATAAGTCCACAGACACCCCAAAACACACCACCAGACGTGGACCTGCCCACCAGAAAGACAAGATCCAGCCCCACCCACCAGAACACAGGCACCAGTCCCCTCCACCAGGAAGCCTACACAAGCCACTAAACAAGCCTTACCCACTGGGGGAAGACACCAAAAACAACAGGAACTACGAACCTGCAGCCTGCAAAAAGGAGACCCCAAACGCAGTAAGTTAAGCAAAATGAGAAGACAGAGAAACACACAGCAGATGAAGGAGCAAGGTGAAAACCCACCAGACCAAACAAATGAAGAGGAAACAGGCAGTCTACCTGAAAAAGAATTCAGAGTAATGATAGTAAAGATGGTCCAAAATCTTGGAAATAGAATGGAGAAAATACAAGAAACACTTAAAAAGGACTTAGAAGAACTAAAGAGCAAACAAACAAGGATGAACAATGCAATAAATGAAATTAAAAATTCTCTAGGATTCAAGCAGAATAACTGAGGCAGAAGAACAGGTATGTGACCTGGAAGACAAAATAGTGGAAATAACTACTGCAGAGCATAATAAAGAAAAAAGAATGAAAAGAATTGAGGACAGTCTCAGAGACCGCTGGGACGACATTAAATGCACCAACATTTGAATTATAGGGGTTCCAGAAGAAGAAGAGAAAAAAAAAAAGGAACTGAGAAAATATTTGAAGAGGTTATAGTTGAAAACTTCCCTAACATGGGAAAGGAAATAGTCAGTGAGGTCTCATACAGAGAGTCTCATACAGGATAAATACAAGGAGAACCATGCCAAGACACATATTAATCAAACTATCAAAAATTAAATACAAGAAAAAATAATAAAAGCATCAAGAGAAAAGCAACAAATACCATACAAGGATATCCCCATAAGGTTAACAGCTGATCTTTCAGCAGAAACTCTGCAAGCCAGAAGGGAGTGGCAGAACATATTTAAAGTGATGAAAGGGAAAAACCTACAGTGAAGATTACTGTACCCAGCAAGGATCTCATTCGGATTCCACGGAGAAATTAAAACATTTACAGACAAGCAAAAGTTAAGGGAATTCAGCACCACCAAACCAGCTTTACAACAAATGCTAAAGGAAATTTCCAAGGCAGGAAACATAAAAGAAGAAGAAGACCAACAAAAACAAACCCAAAACAGTTAAGAAAATGGTAATAGGAACATACATATCTATAATTACCTTATATGTACATGGATTAAGTCCTCCAACCAAAAGACATAGACTGGCTGAATGGATACAAAAACAAGACCCATATATATGCTGTCTACAAGAGACCCACTTCAAACCTAGGGACACATACAGACTGAAAGTGAGGGGGTGGAAAAAGATATCCCATGCAAATGGAAATCAAAAGAAAGCTGGAGTAGCAATTCTCATAACAGAGAAAATAGACTTTAAAACAAAGACTATTACAAGAGACAAAGAAGGACACTACATATTGATCAAGGGATCAATCCAAGAAGAAGATACAACAATTGTAAATACTTATGCACCCAACATAGGAGCACCTCAATATATAAGGAAAATGCTAACAGCCATAAAAGGGGAAACTGACAGTAACACAATCATAGTAGGGGACTTTAACACCCCACTTTCACCAATGGACAGATCATCCAAAAGGAAAATAAATAAGGAAACACAAGCTTTGAATGATATATTAAACATGATGGACTTAACTGATATGTATAGGACAGTCCATCCAAAAACAGCAGAATACACTTTCCTCTCAAGTGCTCATGGAACATTCTCCAGTATCTATGTCTTGGGTGACAAATCAAGCCTTGGTAAATTTAAGAAAATTGAAATTGTATCAAGTATCTTTTCTGACCACAACGCTATGAGACTAGGTATCAATTACAGGAAAAAATCTGTAAAACATACAAACACGTTGAGGCTAAATAATACACTACTTAATAAACAAGAGATCACAGAAGAAATCAAAGAGGAAATCAAAAAATACCTAAAGACAAATGTGAAAACCTGACAACCCAAAACCTATGGGATGCAGCAAAAACAATTATAAGAGGGAACTTTATAGCAATAAAATCCTACCTCAAGAAACAAGAAACATCTCAAATAAACAAGCTAATCTTATACCTAAAGAAATTAGAGAAAGAAGAACAAAAAAACCCATAGTTAGCAGAAGGAAAGAAATCATAAAGATCAGGTCAGAAATAAATGAAAAAGATATGAAGGAAACAGTAGCAAAGATCAATAAAACTAAAAGCTAGTTCTTTGAGAAGATAAACCAAATTGATAAACCATTAGCCAGACTAATCAAGAAAAAAAGAGAGAAGACTCAAATCAACAGAATTAGAAATGAAAAAGGAGAAGTAACAACTGACACTGCAGAAATACAAAGGATCATGAGAGATTACTACAAGCACCTATATGGCAATAAAATGGACAACCTGGAAGAAAAGGACAAATTCTTAGAAAAGCACAACCTTCTGAGACTAACTCAAGAAGAACTAGAAACTATAAACAGACCAATCACAAGCACTGAAATTGAAACTGTGATTAAAAATCTTCTAAGAAACAAAAGTCCAGGACCAGATGGTTTCACAGGTGAATTCTATCAAACATTTAGAGAAGGGCTAACACCTATCCTTCTCAAACTCTGCCAAAATACAGCAGAGGGAGGAACACTCCCAAACTCATTCTATGAGGCCACCATCACCCTGATACCAAAACCAGACAAAGATGCCACAAAGAAAGAAAACTACAGGCCCATATCACTGATGAACATAGATGCAAAAATCCTCAACAAAATACTAGCAAACACAATCCAGCAACACATTAAAAAGATCATACACCATGATCAAGTGGGGTTTATCCCAGGAATGCAAGGATTCTTCAATATATGCAAATCAATCAATGTGGTACACCATATTAACAAATTGAAGGAGAAAAGCCATATGATCATCTCAATAGATTCAGAGAAAGCTTTCGACAAAGTTCAACACCCATTTATGACAAAAACTCTCCAGAAAGTAGGCATAGAGGGAACTTACATCATCATAATGAAGGCAATATATGACAAACCCACAGCCAACATCATCCTCAATGGTGAAAAACTGAAACAATTTCCTCTAGGATCAGGAGCAAGACAAGGTTGCTCACTCTCACCACTATTATTCAACATAGTTTTGCAAGTTTTAGCCCCAGCAATCAGGGAAGAAAGAAATAAAAGGAATACAAATTGGAAATGAAGAAGTAAAGCTGTCACTGTTTTCAGATGACATGATACTATACATAGAGAATCCTAAAGATGCCACCAGAAAACTGCTAGAGCTAATCAATGAATTTGGTAAAGTTGCAGGATACAAAATTCATGCACAGAAATCTCTTGCCTTCCTATACACTAACGATGAAAGATCAGAAAGACAAATCAAGGAAGCAATCCCATTCACCACTGCAACAAAAAGAATAAAATACCTAGGAATAAACCTACTTAAGGGCACAAAAGACCTGTATGCAGAAAACTATAAGACACTGATGAAAGAAATTAAAGATGATACAAACAGATGGAGGGATATACCATGTTATCGGATTGGAAGAATCAACATTTTGAAAATGACTATACTACCCAAAGCAATATACAGATTGAATTCAATCCCTATCAAACTACCAATGACATTTTTCACAGAACTAGAACAAAAAATTTCACAATTTGTATGGAAACACAACAGACCGTGAATAGCCAAAGCCATCTTGAGAAAGAAAAACAGAGCTGGAGGAATCAGGCTCCTGGACTTCAGACTATACTACAAAGCTACAGTAATCAAGACAATAAAGTATTGTCACCAAAACAGAAATATAGATCAATGGAATAGGATAGAAAGCCCAGAGATAAACCCACATACCTATGGTCACCTTATCTTTGATAAAGGAGGCAAGAATATACAATGGAGAAAAGACAGCCTCTTCAATAAGTGGTGCTTGGAAAACTGCACAGCTACATGTAAAAGAATGAAATTAGAACACTTTCTAACACAGTATACAAAAATAAACTCAAAATGGATTAAAGACCTAAATGTAAGGCCAGATACTATAAAATTCTTAGAGGAAAACGTAAGGGGAACACTCTTTGACATAAATCACAGCAAGATCCTTTTTGATCCACCTCCTAGAGAAATGGAAATAAAAACAAAAATAAACAAATGGGACCTAATGAAACTTAAAAGCTTTTGCACAGCAAAGGAAACCATAAACAAGACGAAAAGACAACCCTCAGAATGAGAGAAAATGTTTGCAAACGAAGCAACTGGCAAAGAATTAATCTCCAAAATACACAAGCAGGTCATGCAGCTCAATATCGAAAAAACAAAGAACCCAATCCAGTAATGGGCAGAAGATCTAAATAGACATTTCTCCAAAGAAGATATACAGATTGCCAACAAACATATGAAAGTATGCTCAACTTCACTAATCATTAGAGAAATGCAAATCAAAACTGCAGTGGGGTATCACCTCACACCAGTCAGAATGGCTATCATCAAAACATCTACAAACAGTAAATGCTGGAGAGGGTGTGGAGAAAGGGAACCCTCTTGCACTGTTGGTGGGAATGTAAATTGATACAGCCACTGTGGAGAACAGTATGGAGCTTCCTTAAAAAACTAAAAATAGAGCTACCATATGACCCAGCAATCCCACTACTTGGCATATACCCTGAGAAAACCATAATTCAAAAAGAGACATGTACCACAATGTTCATTGCTGCATTATTTACAGTAGCCAGGACATGGAAGAAACCTAAGTGTCCATTGACAGATGAATGGATAAAGAAGATGTGGCACATATGTACAATGGAATATTACTCAGCCATAAAAAGAAATGAAATTGAGTTATTCGTAGTGTGGTGATGGACCTAGCGTCTGTCATACAGAGTGAAGTAAGTCAGAAAGGGAAAAATAAATACCGTATGCTAACACATATATATGGAATCTAAAAAAAAGAAAAAAATGGTTCTGGTGATCCTAGGGGCAGGACAGGAATAAAGATGCAGATGTAGAGAATGGACTTGAGGACATGGGTAGGGGGAAGGTGAAACTGGGACGAAGTGAGAGAGTGGCATGGACATATGTACACTACCAAATGTAAAATAGATAGCTAGTGGGAAGCAGCTGCATAGCACAGGGAGATCAGCTCGGTGCTTTGTGACCACCTAGTGGGGTGGAATAGGGAGTGTAGGAGGGAGACTCAAGAGGGAGGGGATATGGGGATATATGTTTACATATAGCTGATTCACTTTGTTATACAGCAAAAAGTAACACAACATTGTAAAGCAATTATACTCCAATGAAGATGTTAAAAAAAAAAGTGGACTAAGTTTTTCCTTTTTATTAATATATGAAGAAGTATTTAGTGAAGTTTTTAACTGCATGTTTTGTTTTGTTCGAATCATCGGCAAATGTAATGCATTTTGGTTTTAGTGAAGTTTTTTCCAAACAAGAAGAGAAATAGGGTTCTGCTGTTCTTAATTTTTAATTTAATTTAATTTCACTTTGTTTAATTTCATTTTATCTTTATTTTAAATTTTATTTTAAAACAACCAAGAATTCATTCCTCATCCTGAAATAGTGTTATTCAAATAAGTGCGTGACAGGGGAGAATGCCTCACATTCTTGCAACACCTGCTTATTTTTAAAAGACCTTTCATATTAATTGATTTGTGGGATCCTTACAATAACCCTGTGAGGTATTATCCCATTTTTACAGAACAGGAAATAAAGTTCAGACAAAGTGAATTACTTCTCCAATATTAAGTAGTAAATTATAGAAGTAGACCAAAATGGTGTTGCCTTTTTTTTTTTTTAATGCCTGGTTTCCACGTGAGCACAAGAAAATTCAATAGAAAATTTAACTATAAATGAACTAGGCACTGTATGTATATTAATTAGTGGGAAGGGGAATGGAAATGTAATACGTTATTTTGTTTTTGTTTTAAGTTGGTGTATATGTACGATTTAGTAGGAAAGGGAAAGAAAGAAACCAAAAAAATGAACTGACTTATCTAAAAATATTATCAGCATTATCCCCAAATTACCATAATTTTATATTACATCAAGATTTGTATTTGCACCATTTGGTGGAAGTATTTATAATAGGGTTTCAATACATTCAATGCATTTTTTTCAAGTGTTCAAAGAGCAATGTACTCTTTGTTAATAAGTCAATGCTTCTGCAAGCCTGCTTCACAGACCAATATCAAATTTACCTAGCGTTTATTAAGAATACACATTTCTAGGTCCTCCTCTAAACCTAATTAATCGTAGTCATTGTAAATTGACACAGTTATCTTCATTTTCAAAGAACATCCAAGATTTGGCCACTAAGTTTTGAGAAACAATAGGTTTTACTTTTTTGACATAAATACAAATAGACATTATCTGAACAGGGTTATGATCACTGTAAATATCCTTTTCAAATATAATAAATTTTTATTCCATGTAAAAAGAGGAGATTACATAATAAATTAATAAGTAATGTAGACTTGTAAATAAAAGAAATGGACACACATACACACACGCACACACACGCATAGAGAAGGCACATTACAGTGGAAAGATTTCTAGGTAAATGACTGTAAATGCCTTCAATCAAATATTACTTAATAAGGCAACATTATACTTTGGAAAATAATTTGAGAAGTACAAACAATTTTGTTTCTGCTTTTATTTTTTATCTCTGACTCCTACGTGGTCTAAGAATTAGCCATTTTATTTCCCTGATTTGCTTTAGTGTAAATTTGGCAGATTTAATTACTGGTGACAGTAGTAGTATTTTTGAGGGTTGATGATCTGCTATGCATTTTTGTGAATAATTATAAAACCCCACATGTCAAATGAATTGATCAGCTAAACAGTATAGGCATGAGTGTAAAGGGAATTAATCAAGTGGAAGACCAATCATAGAGAAATATTTTCCACTATTTGTTTTGAAAGACACTCAGAAGAGTAACAAGGAAGGAAAACTTTCTAATAATTTTGGAGACAGTATATTTTAAAAAAATGTTACATACATTTTCATCTGTTTTTAACTGTAAGAATTCTTAAAGCAATGAGTAGGCCAGTGCACAGTGAATTCCTTGGGGGCAATTGTATGGTTCGTTGTTTTTTGACAGTATTTGGCAACTAAATGTTCTTGCGTAGGTACCTTGTGGGACTAGTGTAGTATGGAACAAAGTTTAGAAAATCTGAATTTTAGGTACATAGCACCAGTGAACCTTGTGTATTCTTTTTAGCCTACATAAGATAGCTCTTTCTAGGGAAAGAAAATGAATTGTGGATAATTTGAATATAACGTATTTTAAAAGTTTTAAAACCACTCTCTATCCTCCTTTCTTCCAGGAGCATAGCTATCCCTTTCACTGTAGGAATGAATTCTGCTTTTTCATGATGTCAAACATGATGTAACAGCCTAAGAGCAGCGGTCCCCAACCTTTTTTGCACCAGGCACCTGTTTCGTGGAAGACGGTTTTTCCACGGATGTGGGACGGGGGTTGTTTCAGCTGGTAACGCCAGCAATGGGGAGTGGACCCTTACCGGTCCACGGCCCGGGGTTGGGGACCCCTGCCTAAGAGGACCTAAATACAGTGCAAAAGAAACAAGCTTGCACCAGTTCCTTGGGTATTGATTATAGCTCTGCCGGCCTTGATTTTGTGCCTTCCTATCTTTGTCATTCTTATGGATTCTGATACATCCCATCTATTAAGGATTGAGCTCTCTGTTTGCCTTTGAACTGACACTGATCCCATGGACTCTGATTAGTTCTCCTACGGTTTCCTGACTGCTCTCTCATTTGCCTGTTTGAAATCTCATGACTCCATCTCCATGACAGCTCTTCACTGAGCATCTACCCATGATTCAAAGACAGAGATGGCAAGATGGGAAGTCTAGATCTGCAAACTCATACTACAAAAGAGAAAACTGAAAATATTTATTAGGCATGCCTATTATTTTCTATCAACTCCTGCCCACGAAACCTTGTACTGTAATGAGGATTTCTTGAAGCCTCTCTGATTCTTACTGGGTCCTTGGACTTAAGTTAGTTCTCCAGAGTGATGCCTTCATGCTTCATGGAAATATTCGTGGAAATAGGACAAAGCTAAAAATTCCATGCAGCAATAAACCGCTTCAGAGCCAGTGCTAGCATTGTTTTATATCTCTGTATTCCAGTACTTAGCTGCCCTGGTTTTAACTAACACAAAGAAGGCCCTTGGTAACTTCATCTTAGAGGAATGATTAGAAAATATAGATAAACGAGTTGAAAGTTATGGCTAAAGTAAATTTTATAATCATGGTAGTTGTCAGCAAGGCAAACTGTAAACCCCAAGGACATGGTCTAAGATTTAAAATTTTAATGTTGTAAAAAGGGCAGCTTCACTATATCTCTAAGGAACATGATTAACTCTCATCCATTTCCGTACCTGTTTAATGTGCTTTGGCATTATATTTGTGTGTCGCCAGGTATTTTAAACTTAGAGTAATTAGCTGAGAGTTTTGCACCTTTAATCTGGTGCTTTACTGTCAGTATTCAATAGTTATTTTAGCCACTACTGAAATATTTTAAATCCACTGGGGTTTAATCACAGTAATTGTCCTGTCTGCAGTTTCCAGTGACAGAGAGTGACCTTATGACTGACAGCTGGTGATGAATAAAGTTTCTCCTGACACTGTTTGCCTAACAAATAAGTGAGAGTCCTTTCCTTTGTCTTTGCCTTGCCTCACCAGTGTCAAAACTGTAAGTAACCTGTCTGCTGGCTGACATTTGACTTGGTAAAACTATGATCGTCTTGTTGGTTGTGGCTCTGTTAGAGAAAATATTTGTAGTCAAGCAGAATGTCAGATCAGATGAATTCCTCAGCTATTCGGCTCACTTTTGCTCATGGAATTAACTGGAAGTTTAGTATTCTTTTTTGATTTCCTTAGAATATAATATAATAATCGAGCTCGTTTCCCCACACATACAATTCCCATCTTCTGCTTTTTTTTTTTTTGGAAAGAGAAACTTTTAGCAGAGTGTACATGTCCCAAAGACATAGTGAAACATAGGTTAAATTTTTATACTGAACATATATCTCATATATATGAAAAAGTATACATATATGACAAAAATAAAAAGGAAACTAACTTTTATAATATCAATCTGGTTTCTGTTATGAAGCAGGAATTAAGAAATAATTCATTTGTTTTGGGGGTATATCTACCTATGAGCCTTTAGGGAAGGTTACAGTGTGAAATCCAAGACTCAGGGATGCACATTTTTCTCAGGGAACTATGTGCAATTAAAAAATAGCACTTTGGAGGGCTTCCCTGGTGGCGCAGTGGTTGAGAGTCTGCCTGCCGATGCAGGGGACACGGGTTCGTGCCCTGGTCCGGGAAGATCCCACATGCCGCGGAGCGGCTGGGCCCGTGAGCCATGGCTGCTGAGCCTGCACGTCCGGAGCCTGTGCTCCACAACGGGAGAGGCCGCAGCGGTGAGAGGCCCGTGTACTAAAAAAAAAAAAAAAAGCACTTTATTTAATGGGTGGTGGTGTATGGTGTATAGTTGTCCTAAATTGTTACATTACAAGTGAAAAAGTCATATTTTATTCTACAGTGAAACTAGCAGAAATTTGGAGGTAATTCATAAAACAATAAAAATTTATTTTCATGGAAGTAATTAGTGTAATAACAGAGTACTAAACCTGGGGCTGTGAGTTTATCATGTAGGATGACTAAGTCCTGTGACCTCATTGTACTCGTCTTTTGGTAGGACAGCAAATGACAATTATGGACTGTTTATTATGTTCTAGAATTTCTATTAGATATTTAATATAATTAATGCTTTCCTACACATCAAAGAGACATTTATTATTTCCCTTATTTTGCAGATGAGGGAGCAAAATTTAGAGATTAAGTCATTTAACTAGTATTATAGAGCCAGTGAATGGTTGAGCTTAGATTTAAACCCAAATCTGACTACAAAACCAGTGTTATTGCTACAAACTCTACAATTGTATCATTACAACCATCATTCAGTTGCTATCTACTTTATAATCACCACTAACCTAATACCCTAAACATAAAGCAACTTTAAAGTATTTTTGAGAGATTACTTCTTTTAAAAACTGTGATAATAGGTCATTTATTTGTCTGGTGCAAATTGCCTTGAATAAAATGCTCCTATGGGCAAAACAGAATCATTATCACTATCCACTAAAATAAGGACTGTGTTAAATAAGTCTACTCCAAATGGGAAGCCCCAAAATGTTGGTCTCTGCATCCGAATCTGTATATAAAAAATTGTGGCACATCGCTAACATCTTCTTTCTTCAGTGACGCTGCTGCATCACAGCCAGCGTCGAAGTACACACAGCCACTTTCGCTCTCAGGACATTTTCTCAGTGTAGCCACAGTGTGGAGCTGCCGTGTAATGGGACTGAGTCAAGGCTCGCAGACGGTTTGCTGAGTCTAGTGAAACAGAACATAGCAGACAGTGAATAAAGCAGAAGCGCGGCACCTGAAAGCTGACTTTATGGGCTGAATAACAAAGATCTGTACTTTCAGTGAAGGAAACATTTGTGAATGTGCTACGTGAGAGGAAATGAACTAGCATAGACTCCGACTGATGCTTGAAGTCCAGGTGGTCGGTATAAAAATGTCATTGCTTTGGAGTCTATTAAATCTTCCTGTCCTGTCTCTTACTGTGAAATCATGCCCCACTATATTCATGTGCCACTGTCTTCTTAACATATGCATTTTTGTTGCTTTGAAACTACAGAATAAAGGAACGCTGCTAAGAAGATGAAAAAAATAAGAAAACCCAAAATATTGTTACTAATAAAAAATATTTATGAAGCGCTGGAACACTAGCTCATTTATACCCTACAAAAAACTTGTGAAGTGGTCTGAACATGTATTATCATTACTTATGTTTTCCAAGTGGGGAAACAGAGACCCAGAATCAACATTAAGGTTCAATTTTTCCTCTTCTAATTCTTGCATTTCTTCCATTTTTGTTTGGTATATTGTCCAATATTCCACAATTTGCTGTGTTGTTTGAGTTCCTCTTCTGTACTTATTTACTGCCCCCTTTCAGCATTCCTAGCCTACTCACCAGCAGAGACAGGATAAGTTTCTTGATTTCTGTTAGTTCTGTATCACCAATCACTTAACTGTTAGAATAATGTAAACTTCGAAAGCAGAAATGGAGACAGGGGTTGAAAAATCAGACAACTCTTGCTTTTATTCCTCCTGTCCCAGTTTCCAAGAGTTGTTGGTAAAAAATGTTTGACCTCTTTGGATTGCTGTCAAGAAATATAGCTTAAATGAAGTCTGTACTCCTTGTTTTGCACACGTTTTACTTGTTAAAAATATACTTTGTGCAGTTTAAGACCACAATGTTATATAGCTACTCCATTTCTGTGATTCGAAGCAGAAATTCCAAAGTGAGGCATTTCAATCTATGGATACGTACGTTGGTTCTTTAAACCTGAAAATATTCTGATACTTACCACCTCTTGTAGTTTGTGCAGGTCTGTTCTGATTCTCTTGCAGTTACCTGATGAATATTGAGAGGAGCTTTTCGACATAAATAAAACACGGTTTATGTGTACATGTTTATTTTTATAATTTTTATTTTTGGGGGGTCCACGAAGCCTTCTTTTTTCTTTTTCGTCCTTTTTTGGATTACTTTGATGCACCTGTTATGATCCTGCTGAAAGCTCTCTTGCTTCTCGGGAGCTATGAGAAGAGCTTTGTACCTTTGAAATTTTCATTAGCTTTTGACGGGCTGCCAAGATTTCGGCTGCTGTGGTGTGGTACAGAGGCGGCCATGCATCGGGCTGCCAAGTCTCAAACTCTTGTTTAACATGACAGCGAGGGCCTCCAGACTTCACTAAAGTAAAAAGCTTTTGCAGAACAGAATTATATTCTTTGGTAGGTGGTTGGTACAAAGATGGGGTTAGTCCTGGGCGATCCAGGAGCAAGTAGGGTCAATATCAGAAGCGTTCTCAGGTCAGGGAAGGGAGGGTGGCGAGAAAGGGGCAGATGAGGTTTGCCAAGTCTTGGATATAAAGGGGGATATTTAGAAAGGTGCCAAGCACTGATCCTATTCAATTTTCTTCCAGTATCTCCTCTTTGTGTGAAAGCAAGATGCTTTGGATTAGAAATAACCTACTTAATTTAGGAAACCAGATTAATTTAAAAACAAATAGTGCATTTTTCTTTTTGAGACTTAGCTAATTCAGCACTTAAAATACCTCCTCCCCCTAAGAGTTAAATCCTATCAATGTGTACACTGGTTTTGACGATCAGTATTTAGGCTAAGGTTTTTAAATGATCTTAACTGAAAGATTTAACATTGATTTCAGGGATACCTATATGTACTCTTGAAATTCTATCATATACACATCTATATTTATATCTATTTCTCGTCATGGCTCTGTATACATAGATCCATATCTATCTACTAATCTCCCACTTACAGACTTTATAAATTCAGTTTTAACAGAGTATATGGGACAAGGAGCCTGACACCACCGTAATATTCAGTATTTTTACAAAACTAATACTGAAATTTGTTCTCAAGTTTTTGTTGCAAAGCAATAGTTTTTAACTGCTTGTATGCTATTGTCACGTCAATTGTTGACCAAATGCTATTATATATGAGGATGGTAAACACCTGGGATCTACCTTTTCTACGGCAGGCATTGGAAGATTTCAAAAACATCGTAGGCATGACTTGCATTCTAATGGTCTTCAATGCTGATTTTAAAAGACCAGCAGAAATGGGTGTGCGATAGAATAACTAGAAAGGCTACCACCTTCGTTCAAGAGCGAGACCACGGCAGCCCAGAGCGTGCATTGCTCTTGGTGGATCAGTGAGGGAAAGGAAAAGCAATGTGACTCTGTTTATTCTCCTATGTTCCTTTCTTTCCTTGAATCCTTCTAATACTTGCTTTGTTACAGTATCATTTCCCCAAAACATGATACAGGAGGGCTCACAGGCCATGTGCTGGTCCCACAGGCCCCTGAGTCATGGGACCCACAGCAATGAAAATCTGCACGTGGTGATTCCTACATGGGCAGGACGTGACGTGCCTTCCAGCTGTCGCCACCACCACACGACTCTGGCTCTAGCAGTGCCTCCGCCTAGACTTCTGGTTTTCTACTCAGGTTCCACCGAAATAGGAAAGACTTTTTTCACAAGGTAGAGATGTTTTCTTTTTCCTAAAGCAAAGAAAAATTCAAATGAGATGCCCCCTTTCTTCTCCCGCTTCTTTTCTTCTTTCTCTTTCTCTACTTCTTCCTCCTTCTCTCATCCCACCTCTCCCTCCCACTTCCTCTGCTGCAGCCAGCACATCATGAAATCCTTGTTGAGTCCTTACTTGATTATATCAGGATAGCAAAAGAGTATAACTCACTGCCCCATTCCTCCAGAAGCTCACCTAGCTAAACAGGGTTACACAGTGTAAGTGCTCTGGACCTCAGGATAATCAGAGAGAGAGACCAATAAGGGCTGAATTAGCCAGAAAGGGCTTCCTTTAATAAATAATTGATGACTTACTGTGTGTAATTTGTTTGTGTTTGACCGTACCGCCTCCTACACGTACCCTTCTGCTACTGTAAGTTCTCTGTGGGCAAGGACTCTGTCTAGTGCAAACTTGTATGTCCTCTGCCTTTGACACAAGGCGGGCATTGGGAAGTATCTGTTGAATGGATGCAGACATATGCAAGGAAAGCCTCAATGAATGGCGTTGGGAGAATTGTAGGAGATGCTGTTTCCTTTCAAGATGCTTCTTTCTTCCCATGATAGGGAAGCTATGACTAGACCAATAGTGTGAGTTAGAGGAGTGTGACAAGTATGATGGATTTAGCTTCAGAGAGAGAAAAGATGCTGTCAGTTGGGGTTACTCATTGCATGCTCCTATTCTGTCTAGTTGAAGAAGGGGTGAATTCACCCCGCATTGAAATCAAGGGGAAGGTAATTAACTGCTTAGTCATTTATATGCCATCATCCCTGGAACCAGCTGTTTCCGGGATCATACTTTATTACAATTTTTATTTATAGTATATCTTTGCAAGGAAAACATCCGGTACAACAGAACCCAGCAATTGGTGTGTAATAATGCGTATTTTAAAGCTACACAGAAGACACTTTCTGTGAGTTACCGTAGAAAAGCCGGGGCGCCAGACCCTTTTAGCCCTTTTTAAAACTGGAGGATTTCCCCTGAGGTTTATGGTTGTGGTAGAATGCAAAGAGGATTAGCCTTGGGGTTAAATCTCATGGATCTGAATCCTTATGCTACTGCACATTTTAGCAGTGTGGCCTGAGGAAATTAATTTGGACGTGGCCCAGTTAACACTTGCCACACAAGGGGAGGACGTATGAGAATTAGAGAAAAGATGTCAAGTAAGTGTACTCAGCGCATATCATTTTTTCCTCCTATGTCTCCAGTATAAAGGTCTTTTTGTTGTTGTCTGAAAAATCTACTCACACAATTTAGGAATTAATTCAGCTCATATTATTCTACCTGTGCTAATTTTGAATTTTAGCTTGATTTTAAGCATTTTGCGGGAAGGCCCATATCATATACCTATTCCATTTTATTTGGTAATTTACCTCAAAAGATTACAATTTAATACCATCTCTAGATATATTGTTCTGTCTTTAGGCATAAAGGTCGAACTCCTTCGGATTATAAATGCATGGATTTTGAATTACATTTTCATGGCACATAAATGAAATGAGTTGTTTTTATAATATACTAAAAAGAACAAAGAGTCTTATAATAGTCTAAAAAGAACAAATGTTACAAAATGTAAAGAACCAGGGTTAGAACTGCAGCTTTTGGAATCCTTCATTTCAGCCTTTATTTTGAATCTTTTCAGAGGCACTTGTGGAAATACACAGTCATGTCTGTAGATGGCATCATTGCACCAGATGGAATAACACCGCAAATAAGTATGCGCGTTCTTTCCCAGAGCAGTCAACCTGTTTAGTGTCAAGCGCGTGCTTAAGAATCCACAATACCAGTTTTTGGAACTGGAAAATGATGTGTGGGAAGATTTTTTTTTTTGATAAAAAAAAGTGAAAAATCAAATACACCCTGATGGATTCTATAGTAATTGCATCAATTTTTTAAAAACTATTTTAGAGGAGAAAAGAGAAATTGATATAGGTCCACATGGAAGGCTTTACTTTTATTTTCTGGAAACATTTAATTAAACTATAGAGGACCACAAGTAATTGGACTTACAGTAATCAATGTCAGTTCTAAGCCACATAAAATAAAATTCTGCAGTCTTCCCTATTTCTTCTATTTCCTATACTTTATGTGCTAAAGGACTTCTTATGCATCTATATTTTTTTCATTTTCTTTTGATTAGTTTTCTTTCTGGATTATGTCAGCGGTTCACTTATTTTTTTACAGATACGTGACTAGAGTTATATGTTGATAATCTTGGCCAGAATAGTAATATTTCATTTTTTACACATACTTTTGTGGCTTATGAATCATTAAGAGAAATTTCACCTCAAAGGGTGTTTGAATAACTGAATTATTGGGGTGTATTATTGGAATAAGTTGTACAGTCTTGTGGTAGAAATTAGTATCTGGGGAGCCCTGTTACCAAACACAATTAATATATGACATGGGGAAGTTGTTTATTTTTTATTCTAAATTGCAGTTGATGGAGCGAAATTTGAAGACAAGGCACATGTTGTTTTTCCTGAGATCTGTAAATTTTCTATTTGTTCATTGTTGTGTCCTGGAACGTCCAGTGGCCTGTGTAGCACAACTTCTGGGCCATATTCACTTTCAACAAATCACAATGGGACAAATACTGCATCAGACTTCATTGACACAAATAGCTACTACACTCAACTTTACGTCTTTCTATTTATGAATAATAATATTTATATATTATTGATGTTGTTAATATTATCCTAATAGGTTTTACATAAATGAAATCATAGCTACAATTATGTAAATGTAAATTATTTATATTTATCATTAAACATGACACACAGCATGAAACGTGCAATTTAATGAGTGCGTATAAAGTAAACTTCATGTAAACACAATCAAATCAGAAGGTAGAATTTTGCCAGTATTGTAGAAACATCCCTTCCAGGAAACATGGGCCTCTTGCCAGATTACAACCCCCCTCTATTTTCCCAGATGTATCTAATATTCCTGACTTTACTGAGAATCATTCGCGTGCATTTTAAAATAAATATTATATTTTCATCTATCTGTGTATCCTTAAGTAACAAAGTTTTGCCTGTTTTTGAACAGTATACTGTGTGTATTTTTGGGTGTGTATTTTTGGGTGTCTGACATCTGATGCTCAAAATTATGTTTGTAAGTTCCATCTATTTTAATATATGTGGCTGTGGTTTATTTAATTGCTGAATATTTTATGACTGTAACACAATTTATTGATCTGTTCTGCTGATGGACATTTGGGTGTTTCCAGGTCGGGGCTATTAAGAAAAATGCTGCCAAGAGCTGTCTTATATATACATACATACATACATACACACACACACACACACACACACACACACACACACACACACACACACACACACACACACACACTGTTGCACACATATATGTTTCTCTACAGTATATACTGAGGAGTGAAATTGCTGGATTTTCATACACTCAGATTTACCAGGTAATGCCACTTAGCATTTCAGTGTGGTTGTACCAGTTCACACCCCCACCCCCATGCAATGAGGCTTCCTGTTGTCCACATCCTCACTAGCATATGTATTGTCAGACTTTAAAATTTTTGCTCAGTCAGTGAGTTTGTAGTGGAATCTTACTTGCTTTAATTTACATTTCCCTCGTTACTAATGGTTACTGGCTATTTGTATTCCCTCTTTGTAAAGTGCCCATTTTTTTAAAAAAAAAATATTTATTTATTTATTTGGTTGTGTGGGATGATGTCTTACACATATATTTATAGTGTAAGACATATAATCCCCAAGTATCTAAATTGATGCTATTATAATGTATTAAATTTTTTTTTCCTTACTGTTGCTGGTAAGTAGGAATGTAATTTATTTGTATGCCAGTTTTAGATCCAACAACCTGGTAGAACTCCTTAATTAATTCTACAAATGTACCTGTTAGTTCTTTTGTATATAATGGTATTACCTGGGAAAAGGTCATTTTTTTCCCCTTCCTTTCCAATCCTTATGCATTTTATTTATTTTTATTACCCTTCTGCATTGTCTGAAACTTCCTATAATGTTAGATAAAAGTAGAGATAATGATTCTTCTTGTCTTGATTCCAAAATCAAGGTGATAGGTATAGTTATTTACCCATAAATGTGAGGTTTTCTGTAGATTTTGCATATCTTATGTCAGATAAAGTTCTCTTCCAGTCTTAGTTTGCTGACAATTTTTATAATGAATGAATATTGAATTTTATCAAATGGATTTTCTTAATGTGTTATTATGACCATGTGATTTCTTCTAATCTGTCGATATGATTATACTAATTAATTAATACTAACTAATCTCCATTCCTAGACTAAATTCAACTTAGACATTACATATGTACATTGCTGAAATCAATTGGTTAATATGTTTATGAGATTTTTGCATTTGTGGCTATGAATAGGAACTGGCCTTAAGTTTTTAAATATGCAAAAAATATTGGAATTGAAAATCAAGGTGTAATGTGTCATATACAAGCAAATAGAAAATATTTTTCTTTAGTTGTGAAATTCTCTATTTTTTCCTAGTAAACAAAAAGAGATTTTTTGTGAAATTTTAGTACTATCTTGTTATTCTAAAGATCTATATAACTTGCCTCACTGGAAATATTCACAAAGTGTGTTCAAGTGTGAAGGTTAATGTTTTACTTCTCACCTCATCCACAGCTTGTCTCTTTTCTATATGCATGGCTTCAGAAGAAAGTGAAGCAACTTAAATTTCATCCTCCCCAACTCCTCCAAAAACAAAAAGTTAGTTGAAATTCATTGGCATCTAAGCTACACCGTCTGTCCATCTTTTCCTGACAAATGAATCAGGGATTCAGGTGCTATAACGTAGCTCTCATTATGATTGATGGCTTGTAGTTGACCGTGACATGAATGACTTCTAATGCTGGGATGTCTGGAGACTACAAACTTGCTTTTCATCTGTGGTTTGAGAAAGACATGTACGAAATCCCACTCTGTGTTCCACCAATTCAGTTACACTTGTACTCTGCAGTGTGGACAGAGGTGTGGCAGAGGATTAAATTTTTCCCAAGAAAGTCTAAAAGCACAAAAGCAATATAAGAAGTCTTTTCTCTTAAGAATGTTGAAAATGTATTGGAGATAAATACCTATATAAAATATTTTTCACATGGTATAAAATAGTGTATGATCTCTTTCCGAAACAGAGTAGCAAACAAATGTTTTAATGCTCAGAAACGTGAAAGATTTGTTATAAGTGATAGTACTTAAACTAGGGCTTGTTGGATTTGTCTGAGAAGATAGATACAAGAGGACAGTAGAAGTGGGGGTAGACAGTATTTGTTTTTTCCTCTCTCACTGTTAATTTTCTGGATCTTCAGAGGAAGAGTCTACCCAATGACAAACATATTGGGTGATTAATATTGTCCCAGCCCTGTTCTAGACTTTACGTGTATTATCTCAATCCTTGGGGCAGCCCTTCAAAACAGCACTTGAATATCTGATGGCACTTGAACTGAGGAATAGAGACCACAGGGAAACTTGCCAAAGGCCAGACAAGAGCTGAGGGATGACAGAGATTTGATCCCAGGCATTCACCTCAAATACCGATGCGCTGAACTATCATGGTATATTCCTGCTAAATGGTGATCGCGAGGAAAAGAAAAGTTTATTCTTGAAGGGGAATGAAAACGATAATCACTGGTACCTCAAACCTTTAATGTTCCCTCACTCACTCTTAACAAATTACCTGATTCTCACCCTAAGACTAGGTAGATCTCTTTCTCTCTTATAGGTGTTAGAAACTTCATGTTAGGATACGTATGGTCAATCAAAGATCTTTTCCAGCTTAATATATTCCCCTGTGCTTGTGAAGTTTTCTTAGAATTACTAGCAGGTATGAGTCATAGTTATTTACTTAAACAGGAATAAAATTTCTTAAATGTTAGTTTCTGACATCTACTAAGCCAATGCAGAGATTGGAGTCAGTATTATAAGGGGATAATGGTAGAAA
The DNA here is from genome assembly GCF_964374135.1 of Grampus griseus. Classification (NCBI taxonomy): domain Eukaryota; kingdom Metazoa; phylum Chordata; class Mammalia; order Artiodactyla; family Delphinidae; genus Grampus; species Grampus griseus. The sequence goes on along the minus strand of NC_139012.1, from coordinate 17,915,182 downwards.
AATAAGAAGGAAGGTGACAAAACAACAAACTGTGTGTTAGTTGAAGTAGCACTTAACACAGGTTTTAAGTCACTGAATAATAAAAGTGGGAGCTAAGGAAATGTGTTCTGTCACCCAGCTCTTTCAGTGTATGTTGTCAAAAACGTCATATGGTGTGCCATGGTCCCCTGAGCTGCCAGTACGTGGAAAAGAACTGTCGTGTAGAGATCCCATAGGCTTAGAGGGGCACTCACCACAGCCTGTACCTGCATGTAATAGACACATGAGAAAAAGTCATTTTTGTTTACTTGATGCTCCACAGATACGAATTGTGACCCCTGAAAACCAATCCTAAATTAGGGTACAATAAAAAAAGAGTATAAGAAATGGATGATCCTCTTCGACTTGGTAAAAGAATTGTTAAGTAATATCCTTAGATGTTAGAGGCAAAGCTGAGAATAGAACTCATTTCTTCTCATTCCTGATCTGTGATGTATCCTCTTTGTATCTTCTTTTACTTTCTGCAAGTTGAGATGGATGGTTCATTTTGATCCCTAATGTTTTTATTAATCTTTTAAAAATTATGACCTAAACTGTACAAAGTATCAAAAATTGCATAAAACCATCTTTAGTATAAAAAGTGAGTACTTTTGAGTAGAATCCAGTGTCATACTCACACTTCATCCATTATCATTGTATGTAACAGTGTCCCCACCCCCTTGATTGCTGTTTCATTTCTGTTGAATCAGTCCTTTCAGTATTTACAGAACTAATGTTTATAACCTTACATATACTATCTGACATTTATTCTCCTATTTCTAAGACCATTTTTCTAATGGCTGAACCACTTTAAAATATCAATATGGTGTACCTTCTGCAGTTCTAATTGAAACCATTCTTCAGGACTGCTGGAAACGTGGGCTAGGACAGAATGCATTAGCTAGGTAAAACAGTAAGTGGCCTTATGAGATTTAATCAAATCAATGCAGTTAAAACCTTCAGAGAAGGGAAAAGACTGTATAAGTCTAATTTACTTTCTCAATGCCTAAAACAGTGTACTGTGTGATTATGTACTATGTGAAAGGTTTTTGAGGAACATGAAACTACGTTTTGGCACCAATCCAATAAAAATGAAAGAAATGGATACAGAGAAAGACAGTAGGATCAAGTTATAGTTGAATTATGCTGGCATGAAATTTTGAAGGAAGAAAATTAGGACAGTAAATTAAGCAAGGTAGGAGAGAGACTGAGGAAAAGAAGTTCAGAAAGCATTTAAACAACAGGCTGTGTTTTAATTACAAGCGTATTATAAGACTCGGTACTCACTCTAGACTCACAGTAGTCAGTACTGTCCAAATTTGTAACATGGGGAAGTGAAATGTGTTAGGCAGACTAAGATTCTAATAGTATCTGAGATAACAGTTTATGTTGTTGGATAAATTACTTTAAATTTTCTAAATTTTAACCTCCTTATTTGTGAAAATGAAAGTCATATTTACTTTGCAGTGTGCTGTGAAGATAAAATACAATAATATATTTTAAAATGCCTATCTCAGTGTTAGGCATACAGTACACCTCCAATAAATTTTCATTCCGTTTCTTTTCATTTTGTATTGTATTGGGATTATTTATCCATCTGTGATAGATCAAGTCTGGTACACAGATATCATGAGACAGTTTTATAAAAAACTCTTTTGCAAGAAGATTAAATTCTTAGCATCTTGGAATTAAACTCTGATAGTTATTGTAAAATCTAATATCTGTGTGGCACTTTCTATGTATATTAGATAGTCTGCATGAAATATCATATTTAATCGTCACAGCAGTTTTCTGTTATTACTTTCATCCCCTTTTGTAGATTTGTTCATTACCTGTAGGGAGTAGGTGATGAGGGAGGACTAAAAACCAAGTTTGTCTGATTCTGAAGCCCATGACCTTAACCACTAAATTATACTGCTTAACTGGTAATCATCAATGGTGTTGACATTTTCAAATTATAGACTTAAGATGTAGTTGCTTGAAAGGGGGGTGTAGAATGAATAGAAATAGAATGTGAAATGACTATGATTGATTTTTACTGTACCTAACTTTTTGAACTTGCTCAAGCAACAATATTTCTCAGCCTTACTTTTGGCAATGTAAAATGCAATAAATATGCTTATCGCCAATGTTATTTTCAGGATTAAATGCAGTTATATTCTTGTGCGTGGTGTCGAGGTGTGTGGGTATGTATAGCATAGCACTGTTCCTGGCAGAGTAAGAAAAAGAGCTGCCAGTTTTTATAGATTGAAAATATTTGAATCATAATGCCTTATGATGACTGAAATAAAAAAGGAACTACTTGGTTCCAATTCCAGGAATAGCAGCAAAGCTGGAACTCCAAATTATAAACTCTGGGGAAAATATAAAACAGGCATAGGAAAATAATCAAAAGGGAGCTGAGAGGCTGGTGGGGATTTGACCCTTAAAGGAAGAGAACTGTGCTGGGTGAGATTCGTATTTATAAGGCTTTCTGTCAGAGGGCACTCCCAGCTATGTGACACCAGATGGCTAGAACTCAAGCCAAAAGCCACGATCTTACTGGCTTGAAGAGTCAGATGTTGAAGTTTGAGTCTATGAGAGAGGCTTGAAAGTAAGAGGGGAATCCAATAAGGGAGGGAACCATGGAGGGAGGGAAGAAACCTCAAATCAAATCTGCATATAAACTCTTAAGTCTTTGGCTAATTCCTGAACTGGGAGGGAGGGAGGGAGACTCCAGAAATCCCAGCACAACAGACAGCTGGAAAGCTAAAAGAACTGAGTTAAGCTTAGCTGCTGTCCACCAGAAGGGAGGACAGTGCTTGGAGTCAGTCCAGCTACGTTAACTGCTAGCCCTAACTAAAAATGTTCTTTTGAGGAAAATAACAGAATCTAAGTTTATGATATAGCCACAAAATTTAGTTTAAAAAATAACATACATGCCAAGAAAAAATGAGACATGGGACCTAGAGTCAAGGTAAAAGAAATATATACTACCAAATGTAAAATATATAGCTAGTGGGAAGCAGCCGCATAGCACAGGGAGATCAGCTCGGTGCTTTGTGACCACCTAGAGGGGTTGGATAGGGCGGGTGGGAGGGAGACGCAAGAGGGAGGGGATATATGTATTTGTATAGCTGATTCACTTTATTATAAAGCAGAAATTAACACACCATTGTAAAGCAATTATACTCCAATAAAGATGTGAAAAAAAAAAGGTGGTATTAAAGAAATCATAAACTCGAGATGCACATGTTTTGCAATTAGCAGGTTAGGACTTGAAGTAGCCATATTAAATATTTTCAAGGACCTAAAGAAAAATATGTTTCTATTGAGAGAAGAGATGTGAAATAATATCTATTTAACTATCTATCTATGTATCAAAAGTACCAAAAGGAAATTGTAGAATTCAAAATAAAATATCTAAAATTAAACATTTACTGGGATGATTTTAACAATATTGGAGAAAGCTTGGAAGGAGCCAGTAAATTTGAATTTACATCAATAGCAATTATCCTTACTTAAGGAAAGAGAATGATTTAAAAAAAAACCCAAACTCAAGAAACATGTAGGACACAGTTTGCCAAACATGTAATTAGAGATGCAGGAGAAGAGGAAAAAATTATGGAGGAGAAAATATATTTGAATAAATAATATACAAGGATTTCTGAATTTGGTGAAAAACAAACAACTTCAAGAACAAAGTAGATCAGCTAACTCAAAGCATGATATAAAGAAACATCAGTGATCTAAATGTATCAGAGTAAAACGTTCAAAAACCAAAGAGGAATAAAAAATTTTGAAAGCAACTAGATAGAAAGATATATTAAATACTGGGTAACAGTAGCTACTTTTCAGAAGCAATGTAAGAGAAAGACAATGAAAAGTTTTTTTTTTTTTTTTTGCGGTACGCGGGCCTCTCACTGTTGTGGCCTCTCTCGTTTCGGAGCACAGGCTCCGGACGCGCAGGCTCAGCAGCCATGGCTCACGGGCCCAGCCGCTCCGCGGCATGTGGGATCTTCCCGGACCAGGGCACGAACCCGTGTCCCCTGCATCGGCAGGCGGACTCTCAACCATTGCGCCACCAGGGAAGCCCTGAAAAGATATTTTTAAAGTATTTTAAGAAAAATCGTACCTGTCTAACAAGAATTCTATAACCAGTGAAATATATCTAAATAATTGGAGAAAAATACCATGTCAATGATTTTAACAGTCAGTATTGTTAAGATGTCAGTTCTCCCCCAAATTAATGTCAGGACTCTGTGCAATACCAATCAAAATCTCAGTAGCCTGTTTTATGCAAAACACAAATTATTTTAAAAATCTGTATGATAATATAAAGGACGTAGAATAACCAAAAATATTGAAAATGATGCTTATGATTGCAGGGCTTACACTACCTGACATCAAAATTTAAATTAAAGCTACGGTATTCCAGACAGTGTGGAACTGGCATTAAATTAGACAAATAGATCACTGAAACAAGAGAGTAAGGCCGATTAATGTTCAAGAGAGTTGCTAAAGCAATCCAATTGGTAAAGAAAAGCATTGCCAGCAGATGGTTTTATAAAATGTTCAGTTGAGTGTGTATTTTTATGTGCATGTATGTGTGTGTCACACCATACACAAAAATCAAGTCATGGGTGGATCATAGACTTAAACATAAAATCTATAAAGCTTTTAAATGAATACAGAAGTATATCTACTTGACTTAGGGCACAGAAAACAATAGCTAAAACTTTTAAAAATGTTATTAAAATTTGCTATTTGCTAAAAATGCTAATAAAAAATTTTAAATTTCATCTAAAGTTAATGTATGTTTATTAAGTAACATAAAATGAGCACAAAGTCACACACTGGAGTAAATATGTGCAAAAACTATATTGGGGACTTCCCTGGTGGCACAGTGGTTAAGCCTCCTGCCAATGCAGGGAACATGGGTTTGAGCCCTGGTCTGGGAAGATTCCACATGCCGCAGAGAAACTAAGATCGTGCATCACAACTACTGAGCCTGTGCTCTAGAGCCCGTGAGCCACAACTACTGAAGCCTGCATACCACAATTACTGAGCCCGTGTTTCCACAACGACTGAAGCCCATGCTCCTAGAGCCTGTGCTCTGCAACAAAGAGTAGCCCCCGCTCGCCGCACCTAGAGAAAGCCCGCACCCAGCAATGAAGACCCAATGCGGCCAAAAATAAATAAATTTATTTTAAAAAAACTATATTGGACAAAGGTCTTTTATCTAGACTATAAAAGGAAGGCCTACAAATTAATAGTAGAAGAAGACAACCTAATAGAGTGGGTAAGAGATTTGAATAGGCATATTACAAAGGAAGACATGTGAATGGTCATTTAACACATAAAAATTGCTCAAAATTCTTAGTCATCAGGGAAATATAAATCAAAACCATAATGAGATCCTATTTCACACATTTGAATAACTCAACTGAAAAAAGACTTACCAAACTAATTGTTGCTGAGTATGTGGATTAACTCATACATTCTGATTGACGTTTAGAATGGTATAATCACTTTGGATTGTGTTTTGACGTTTTCTCACAGAGTTATAAATACCCCTCCTCATTCACTTGGCAATTATACTCCTACATATTTACCCAAGAGTAATGAAAATATATCTCCATATAAGACTTGTTCATAAATATTCACAGCATCATTATTTAAAATTGCCAAAAGTGGAAAAATACACATATCCATCAAGAGCAAAAAGAATAAGCAAATTGTGGTGTAGTTATACAATGAACTCTATACACTAATAAAAAGGAACAAACTGCTGATACATGCAACATGTCTGAATCTCAAAAATATTACACCGGGTGAAATAAGACAAGGTCAGGAGTACCTACTGTATGAGGCCATACAGTGTTTGAAATAGCAATATAATTCAATGGTGAAAAAACTAGAACATTGGTACTTGGTGGAAAGTGGGCAAGTGAACTTTCTGGGGTGATGGTTATGTTCTGTATCTTGATAGGAGTATGGATTATGAGAGTTTATGTTTGCCAGAACTCACTGAATGGTACCTTTAAGATTTGTGCATTTCACTGTATGTAACCACTAACCACGCTCCCCCACTCCGATACACACATGATCAGTAACTATATACAAATACGGAACACAATTAGTATGATTTATTTTTTGGTAGTGCCATGTGTTCACAGTCTTGGAAACATTTTCTCATATTTTAGGCTTGATCAAATGAAAAATACATTGAGGATAATGGGAGTTAGTTCCCAGCTGTTATATATTGTACTACTAATGTGGAAAAGGGAAATATTAAAATGACCTTGGTTTATTGTATTGGAATTGGAACTATAAATGTTAATTCATGGCTTTTCAATATAGATAGATATACAGATACATACTTGATATTTAGATAGATAGACACACGGATAGACACACACACACACTTTCTAGCTCTGTTGAGAGTGTGTAGAAGCAACATCATATCAATATCAATTGCTATATCTATTGCCCAAATCCTGGTTTTTAAATATCATTCTCCAGTCAACGTAACCAGGGTTCCTTAGAGAAATGGAGGGTCCCAGAGTCTGGACCGGAAGAGTAAGGATAAGCCTAGAATATCTTGTCTAGAAAGTAAATAATTTCTCAAACAATAATAGGGACATGTTAACAGCACCCAGAATCCAGACTGAAGAGTCTCCAAATGGACAAATCTAGTATAATTTGAGTATCAGAAATAAATAAGAACAGTCAAAGATCAAATCCATTTAATATTGATAAAATGGGAATCCATGAGTCCAACCTGATATAAATGAATAAATGAATGAATGAACAAATAAATGGGAAAGAAGGAATAACTCTTCCTTGCAATAGAATATCAACAAATAAATGCAGACTTAATGAAGAGGTTTGAAGATCACCGTGTTGTAGCTATCAGAGGAATACTTCAGTCAAGAATTAACAGATTTTGCTAAAATTAGTGGGTAAATTTTTGATAAAGAGCATCATATTGACATAGTGTCAAACTATTGATGACATAGTAAGCAAATGTGAATTTTACTGGATAGATACAGGGTACAACACTTCAAACCAGTCATCAACGTGATTATCATCAACATTGGGATAAACTGACAGCATGTGCATCCTGATATACCTAGAAGGACACATATGACTTCCGTGGCGTTCTTGCCATAAGGACATAAACTTACTCTAATCATGAGACAACAGTGAAACTCAGCTTGAGGGGGATTCTGCCAAAGAAGGAGGCTGTACCCTTCAAAAATTTCAAGGGGAGGAACGGTAAAGAAATGCTGAGAAACACTGGCTTCCAGATTAAAGTGGGCTGAAGAGATAAGGCAACTTAATGCAGGACCCTGGATTCCATTCTGGACTGGGGACAAAGACAAGATATGAAAAAATCATTGGGATAGAATTATATTAATGTCAGATTTCCTGCTACTGATCATTGTTCTGTGGTTAAATTAGAATTTCCTTGTTTTTAGGAAATATACACTAAAGTGTGTGTATCTGGGAGACAGAATGAGAATGAAAAATCAAGTGGAGCTAAATGTAAATAATTAGTGAATCTTGTTTAAAAAGTGTACTAGAATCTTTGTATGTTTTGGCAAATTTTCTATACATTTGAAATAATATTAAATGAAATAGTTAAAAGATAAAGCCACATACCTAAACTTCTCCATTACCATTTACATCCTATTTTTTCTGTTTCTCTGGAGAATCCTGAGTATTAGTCCCACGATTTTGAAAAATATATATATATACTGGCCACTTTAGAAAATCACAAATAATATTAAGGAGGAAATTAGCTAAAATCTCTTATAGCAGAGGAGAAATGAGACTTTGAGCATAAATGTTTTTGATCTACAATTACTCCAGTACACCATTTACTAATGTCTTAAACTACTGTGGTTTCACTGCTTTGTGGTTTCCTTAAAGATGAAAACAAATGCATTTGAAGTGGTGGTGGGGAAGCCAGATGGAAGAAAATACTATAATACGTACATATATATATATATATATATATATATAATATGTAATACTACCAACATAAAATACCATAATTGTTAAAAATGTACTTAAATATTGAATGTTACTATGTGCTCATTAGAAAAGCATTGCTATATCTTTTAAAAGAGTAAATACTCTTTTAATGTTGTAATTTGGAAATACTGAATAGTGATATTATAATAGGGAAGGCTGATGTTATTACAGATAGTGACATTATTATATAGGGGACTGATGTTATTATTACCTTTTTACTACTCCATCAACATCCAAGAAGTTATTTCTCCAGCAATCATTACTTTTTATACAGTTGACCTCTGTGACTTTTCATTTAAATGTTTTCGTTTTCATTCCTTAATGGTTTACATTAAATTTATGAACTTCTTCTTCATCTGCAGTACAGTACATTTTCATGCTCTGTTTCAGAAACAGAGGCATGCATTTTGATTTGGTGCCACTGCAGATTTATTTCTGGCCATATATACAAAGTTATTCTCCCCCAAATATATGTCTTCATATTACTGTTAATTTCTTATGCTGAGTGATTCATAGATTATTTCTTTTTTTTTAACATCTTTATTGGAGTATAATTGCTTTACAATGTTGTTAGTTTCCGCTGTACAACACAGTGAATCAGCTATATGTATACATATATCCCCATATCTCCTCTCTCTTGCATCTCCCTCCCACCCTCCCTATCCCACCTCTCTAGGTGGTCACAAAGCAGTGAGCTGACCTCCCTGTGCTACGCAGCTGCTTCCCACTAGCTACCTATTTTACATTTGGTAGTGTATATATGTCCATGCCACTCTCTCACTTCATCCCAGCTTCCTCTTCCCCCTCCCTATGTCCTCAAGTCCATTCTCTATGTCTGCGTCTTTATTCCTGTCCTGCCCCTAGGTTCATCAGAAACTTTTTTTTTTTTTTTAGATTCCATATATATGTGTTAGCATATGGTGTTTGTTTTTCTCTTTCTCACTTACTTCACTCTGTATGACAGACGCTAGGTCCATCCACCTCACTACAAATAACTCAATTTCGTTTCTCTTTATGGCTGAGTAATATTCCATTGTATATATGTGCCACATCTTCTTTATCCATTCATCTATCAATGGACACTTAGGTTGCTTCCATTTCCTGGCTATTGTAATAAAGTTGCAATGAACATTGTGGTAATTGACTCTTTTTGAATTATGGTTTTCTCAGAGTATGTGCTGGGTCATATGGTAGTTCTATTTTTAGTTTTTTAACAAACGTCCGTACTGTTCTCCATAGTGGCTGTATCAATTTACATTCCCACCAACAGTGCAAGAGGGTTTCCGTTTCTCCACACCCTCTCCAGCATTTACTGTTTGTAGATTTTTTGATGATGGACATTCTGACTGGTGTGAGGTGATACCTCATTGTAGTTTTGATTTGCATTTCTCTAATGATTAGTGATGTTGAGCATCCTTTCATGTGTTTGTTGGCAATCTGTATATCTTCTTTGGAGAAATGTCTATTTAGGTCTTCTGCCCATTTTTGGATTGGATTGTTTGTTTTTTTGATATTGAGCTGAATGAGCTGCTTGTAAATTTTGGAGATGAATCCTTTGTCAGTTGCTTCATTTGCAAATATTTTCTCCCATTCTGAGGGTTGTCTTTCCGTCTTGCTTATGTTTTCCTTTGCTGTACAAAAGCTTTTAAGTTTCATGAGGTCCCATTTGTTTATTTTTGTTTTTGTTTCTGTTTCTCTAGGAGGTGGGTCAAAAAGGATCTTGCTGTGATTTATGTCATAGAGTGTTCTGCCTGTATTTTCCTCTAACAGTTTTATAGTGTTTGGCCGTAAATTTAGGTCTTTAATCCATTCTGAGTTTATTTTTGTGTATGTTGTTAGGGAGTGATCTAATTTCATTCTTTCACATGTAGCTGACCAGTTTTACCAGCATCAGTTACTGAAGAGGCTGTCCTTTCTCCATTGTATGTTCTTGCCTGCTTTATCAAAGATTAGGTGACCATATGTGTGTGGGTTTATCTCTGGGCTTTCTATCCTGTTCCATCGATCTATATTTCTGTTTTTATGCCAGTACCATACTGTCTTGATTACTGTAGCTTTGTAATGTAGTCTGAAGTCTAACAGCCTGATTCTGCCAGCTCTGTTTTTCTTTCTCAAGATTGCTTTGGCTATTTGGGGCCTTTTGTGTCTGCATACAAATTGTGAAGTTTTTTGTTCTAGTTCTGTGAAAAATGCCATTGGTAGTTTGATAGGGATTGCATTGAATCTGTAGATTGCTTTGGGTAATATAGTCATTTTCACAGTGTTGATTCTTCAAATCCAAGAACATGGTTTATTTCTCCATCTGTTTGTATCATCTTTAATTTCTTTCATCAGTGTCTTATAGTTTTCTGCATATGGGTCTTTTGTCTCCTGAGGTAGGGTTATTCCCAGGTACTTTATTGTGTTTTTTGCAGTGGTAAATGGAAGTGTTTCCTTAATTTCTCTTTCAGATTTTTCATCATTAGTGTATAGGAATGCAAGAGATTTCTGTGCATTAATTTTGTACTTTACCAAATTCATTGATTAGCTCTAGTAGTTTTCTGGTAGCATCTTTAGGATTCTCTATGTATAGTATTGTCATCTGCAAACAGTGACAGCTTTACTTCTTCTTTTCTGATTGGGGCTCCTTTTATTTCTTGGTCTTCTCTGATTGTTGTGGCTAAAACTTGCAAAACGATGCTGAATAATAGTGGTGAGAGTGGGCAACTTGTGTTGTTCCTAATCTTAGTGGAAACGGTTTCAGTTTTTCACCATTGAGAACGATGTTGGCTGTGGGTTTGTCATATATGGCCTTTATTATGTTGAGGTAAGTTCCTTCTGTTCCTACTTTCTGGAGGGTTTTTATTATAAATGGGTGTTGAATTTTGTTGAAAGCTTTTTCTGCATCTTTTGAGATGATCATATGGTTTTTCTCCTTCAGTTTGTTAATATGGTGTATCACATTAATTTATTTGCGTATATTGAAGAATCCTTGCATTCCTGAGATAAACCCCACTTGATCATCGTGTATGATTCTTTTAATGTGCTGTTGGATTCTGTTTGTTAGTATTTTGTTGAGGATTTTTGCATCTATGTTCATCAATGATATTGGCCTGTAGTTTTCTTTCTTTGTGACCTCTTTGTCTGGTTTTTGTATCAGGGTGATGGTGGCCTCGTAGAATGAGTTTGGGAGTGTTCCTCCCTCTGCTATACTTTGCAAGAGTTTGAGAAGGAGAGGTGTTAGCTCTTCTCTAAATGTTTGATAGAAGTCACCCGTGAAGCCATCTGGTCCTGGGCTTTTGTTTGTTGGATTTTTTTTTTTTTTTTTTTTTTTTTGCGGTACGTGGGCCTCTCACTGTTGTGGCCTCTCCCATTGCGGAGCACAGGCTCCGGACTTGCAGGCTCAGCGACCATGGCTCACGGGCCTAGCTGCTCTGCGGCATGTGGGATCTTCCCGGACCAGGGCACGAACCCGCGTCCCCTGTATCGGCAGGCGGACTCTCAACCACTGCGCCACAAGGGAAGCCCTGTTGGAAGATATTTAATCACAGTTTCAATTTCAGTGCTTGTGATTGGTCTGCTTATATTTTCTATTTCTTCCTGGTTCAGTCTTAGAAGGTTGTGCTTTTCTCTGAATTTGTCCATTTCTTCCAGGTTGTCCATTTTATTGGCATATAGATGCTTGTAGTAATCCCTCATGATTCTTTGTATTTCTGCACTGTCAGTTGTTACTTGTCCTTTTTCATTTCTAATTCTGTTGATTTGAGTCTTCTATCTTTTTTTCTTGATGAGTCTGGCTAATGGTTTATCAATTTTGTTTATCTTCTCAAAGAACCAGCTTTTAGTTTTATTGATCTTTGCTATTGTTTCCTTCCTTTCCTTTTCATTTATTACTGACTGATCTTTATGATTTCTTTCCTTCTGCTAACTTTGGGGTTTTTTTGTTCTTTTTCTAATTGCTTTCAGTGTAAGGTTAGGTTGTTTATTTGAGTTGTTTCTTGTTTCTTGACGTAGGATTGTATTGCTATTAACATCCCTCTTAGAACTGCTTTTGCTGAATCCCATAGGTTTTGGGTCGTCGTGTTTTCACTGTCATTTGTTTCTAGGTATTTTTTGATTTCCTCTTTGATTTCTTCAGTGATCTCTTAGTTATTTAGTAGTGTATTGTTTAGCCTCCATGTGTTTGTATTTTTTACAGATAGTTTCCTGTAATTGATGTCTAGTCTCACAGCATTGTGGTCAGAAAAGCTACTTGACACCATTTCAATATTCTTAAATTTACCAAGCCTTGTTTTTTGACCCAAGATATGATGGATCCTGGAGATTGTTCCTTGAGCACTTGAGAAGAAAATGTATTCTGTTTTTTTTTTGGATGGAATGTCCTATAAATATCAATTAAGACCATGTTTTTTAATGTATCATTTAAAGCTTGTGTTTCCTTATTTATTTTCCTTTTGGATGATCCATTGGTGAAAGTGGGGTGTTAAAGTCCCCTACTATGATTGTGTTACTGTCGATTTCCCCTTTTATGGCTGTTAGCATTTGCCTTAAGTGTTGAGGTGCTCCTTTTTTGGGTGCATAAATATTTACAATTGTTATATCTTCTTCTTGGATTGATCCCTTGATCATTACATAGTGTCCTTCTTTGTCTCTTGTAATAGTCTTTATTTTAAAGTCCATTTTGTCTGATATGAGAATTGCTACTCCAGCTTTCTTTTGATTTCCATTTGCATGGAATATCTTTTTCCACCCCCTCACTTTCAGTCTGTATGTGTCCCTAGGTTTGAAGTGGGTCTCCTGTAGACATCATATATATGGGTCTTGTTTTTGTATCCATTCAGCCAGTCTATGTCTTTTGGTTGGAGCATTTAATCCATTTACATGTAAGGTAGTTATTGATATGTGTGTTCCTATTACCATTTTCTTAATTGTTTTGGGTTTGTTATTGTAGGTCTTTTCTTTCTCTTGTGTTTTGTACCTAGAGAAGTTCCTTTAGCATTTGTTGGAAAGCTGATTTGGTGGTGCTGAATTCTCTTAGCTTTTGCTTGTCTGTAAAGGTTTTAATTTCTCTGTCAAATCTGAATGAGATCCTTGCTAGGTAGAGTAATCTTCGTTGTAGGTTTTTTCCCTTTCATCACTTTAAATATGACCTGCCACTCCCTTCTGGCTTGCAGAGTTTCTGCTGAAAGATCAGCTGTTAACCTTATGGGGATTCCTGTATATGTTATTTGTTGTTTCTGTTGCTCTTTTAATATATATATATTTTTGTATTTAATTTTTGATAGTTTGCTCAATATGTGTCTTATCGTGTTTCTCCTTGGATTTATCCTGTATGGGACTCTCTGTGCTTCCTGGACCTCACTGACTACTTCCTTTCCCATATTAGGATAGTTTTCAACTATAATCTCTTCACATATTTTCTCAGTCCCTTTCTTTTTCTCTTCTTCTTCTGGGACCTTTGTCATTCAAATGTTGGTGTGTTTAATATTGTCCCAGAGGTCTCTGAAACTGTTCTCTGTTCTTTTCATTCTTTTTTCTTTATTCTGCTCTGTGGTAGTTATTTCCACTATTTTATCTTCTAGGTCACTTATCGTTCTCCTGCCTCAGTTATTCTACTGTTGATTCCTTCTGGAGAATTTTTAATTTCATTTATTGTGTTGTTCATCCTTGTTTGTTTGCGCTTTACTTCTGCTAGGTCCTTGTAAAACGTTTCTTGTATTTTCTCCATTCTGTTTCCAAGGTTTTTCATCACCTTTACTATCATTACTCTGAATTCTTTTACAGGTAGACTGCCTATTTCCTCTTCATTTGTTTGGTCTGGTGGGTTTTTGCCTTTCTGCTTCATCTGTTGTGTGTTTCTCTGTCTTCTCATTTTGCTTAACTTACTGTGTTCGGGGTCTCCTTATTGCAGGCTGCAGGTTTGTAGTTCCCATTCTTTTTGGTGTCTGCCCCCAGTGGCTAAGGTTGCTCTAGTGGGTTATGTAGGCTTCCTGGTGGAGGGGACTGGTGTCTATGTTCTGGTGGATGAGGCTGAATCTTGTCTTTCTGGTGGGCAGGACCACATCTGGTGGTGTGTTTTGGGGTATCTTTGACCTTATTATTTTAGGCAGCCTCTCTGCTAATGGGTGGGGTTGTGTTCCTGTCTTGCTTGTTGTTTGGCATAGTGTGTCCAGCACTATAGCTTGCTGGTCATTGAGTGGAGCTGGGTCTTAGCTTTGAGACGGAAATCTCTGGGAGAGCTTTCGCCATTTGATATTACATGGAGCTAGGAGGTCTCTGCTGGACCAATGTCCTCAACTTGGCTCTCCTACCTCAGGGGTACAGGCCTGACACCTGGCCAGGGCACCAAGACATTGTCAGCCACACAGCTCAGAAGAAAAGGGAGAAAGAAAGAAAGAAAGGAAGGAAGGAAGGAAGGAAGGAAGAAAGAAAGGAAGGAGAAAGGAAGGAAGAAGGAAGGAAGGAAGAAAGAGAGAGAGGAAGGAAGGAAGGGAGAGTGAGAAAGAAAGGGAGAGAGAGAAAGAGAGAGAAAGAAAGAAAGAGAGAGAAAAGAAGAAAGAAAGAAAGAAAAGTTATTAAAATAAAAACTAAAAAAAACTACTGAAAATTTAAAAAATTAAAAATTAATAAAAAAAAAGAAAAAAGAAAAGTGCAACCAAACCAAAAAAAAATCCACTAATGATAGCAAGTGCTAAAAACGATACTAAAAAAATAAAATAACAGACAGACAGAACCTTAGGACCAATGGTAAAAGCAAAGCTATACAGGCAAAATCAAACAAAGAGGCATACACGTACACACTCACAAAAAGAGAAAATGGAAAAAAATATATATCTATATATAAAAAAAGAAGGAAGATAGCATCCAAATCAATAAACCAATCTATCAATGATAATAAACTCTAAATACTAAACTAAAATAGACATAAAACCAGAAACAGATGCAGAAAGCAAACCCCAAGTCTACAGTTGCTCCCAAAGTCCACTGCCTCAATTTTGGGATGATTCGTTGTTTATTCAGGTATTCCACAGATACAGGGTACATCAAGTTGATTGTGGAGATTTAATCCACTGCCCCTGAGGCTGCTGGGAGAAATTTCCCTTTCTCTTCTTTGTTCTCACAGCTCCTGGGGTTCAGCTTTGGATTTGGCCCCGCCTCTGCGTGTAGGTCGCCTGAGGGCATCTGTTCCTCGCTCAGACAGAACGGGGTTAAAGCAGTGGCTGATTAGGGGGCTCTGGCTCACAGGCCAGGGGGAGGGAGCGGTACGGAGTGCGGGGCCAGGCTGCTGCGGCAGAGGCTGGCGTGACCTTGCAACAGCCTGAGGCACGCCGTGCGTTGTCCTGGGTAAGTTATCCCTGGATCCAGGGACCCTGGCAGTGGCGGACTGCACAGGCTTCCCGGAAGAGGGGTGTGGAGAGTGACCTGTGCTCGCACACAGGCTTCTTGGCGGCGGCAGCAGCAGCCTTAGCGTCTCCTGCCCGTCTCTGGGGTCCGCGCTTTTAGCCGCGGCTCGCGCCCGTCTCTGGAGCTCCTTTAAGCAGCGCTCTTAATCCCCTCTCCTCGCGCACCAGGAAACAAAGAGGGAAGAAAAAGTCTCTTGCCTCTTCGGCAGCTCCAGACCTTTTCCCAGACTCCCTCCCGGCCAGCCGTGGCGCACTAGCCCCCTTCAGGCTGTGTTCACGCAGCAACCACAGTCCTCTCCCTGCGCTCCGAAGCCCGAGCCTCAGCACGCAGCCCCGCCCGCCCCGGCGGGGGAGCAGACAAGCCTCTAGGGCTGGTGAGTGCTGGTCGGCACCGACCCTCTGTGCGGGAATCTCCCCACTTTGCCCTCCGCACCCCTGTTGCTGTGCTCTCCTCCGTGGCCCCGAAGCTTCCCCCCTCCGCCACCCGCAGTTTCTGCCCGCGAAGGGGCTTTCTCGTGTGTAGAAACTTTTCCTCCTTCACAGCTCCGTCCCACTGGTGCAGGTACCGTCCCTATCCTTTTGTCTCTGTTTCTTCTTTTTTCTTTTGCCCTACCCAGGTACGTGTAGGGCAAAAGAAAAAAGGGAGTTTCTTGCCTTTTGGGAAGTCTGAGGTCTTCTGCCAGCGTTCAGTAGGTGTTCTTGTAGGGGTTGCTCCACATGTAGATGTATTTCTGACGTATTTGTGGG
Organism: Grampus griseus; assembly: GCF_964374135.1. Lineage (NCBI taxonomy): Eukaryota > Metazoa > Chordata > Mammalia > Artiodactyla > Delphinidae > Grampus > Grampus griseus. The sequence goes on along the minus strand of NC_139012.1, from coordinate 17,899,013 downwards.
GAGGAAGGTGATCTCCATGTCTTACTCCTCCGCCATCTTGAAGGTCTCGATTATTTCTTTTTGATATAAGAAATGTATTTCTAAAGTCACGGGTGCTCTTTTATCATGAATTTATAACATCAGTGCTAGTTTAATCTTAAGGTAAATTTTATTGCACTTTTAAATATCACTTAATGTATCTTGAGGTTTATTTTATGTTTTAAAGAAAAGACTTTGTGTTCATATTTGCCACCGTATTTATATTCACACTCTAGACTCCTTACGTTTATGCCAGGTGGTAGATTTTAACTGACTGGGACAAAATACTTATATTCCAACCATTTTATTTGCTACTTAAAATACTTTTATTATGCCCAAATAGAAGAGAAATCTGCTTCTTTAGTAGTTAGATTGTTTGACTTCTTTAAATAATTTTGCAAGTATATGGCCAACTTGAATAGTTTGGCAGTTTTTAATAATTGAAGGGCTTTTAAAAATAATTACATCAGGAATTAAAACTATGGTATATTGATAATTTGACATTTGAAATAAAATATATGTATTTCTCTTACTCCTTAGGCAAACTTAAAATTTCCATAATTGTTTGTATCTGTCATGAATTTCTGAGAAATAAAATGACTGTCTAAACAACTATTTATTAGAAGCCCCTATTTTAAAAGAAGATTTTTGTCAAGATATCCCATTCTACAGGAAAGCAAAATTAACCAAAAACTTTCTGATCTGATTGCCTTTCATGTGTGAGACTCAATTATGGTTCTATTTTTGGGAATCAGGAAAGTTATTCCCTGAATAACAGTACAGGTCAAGATCACCTTTATGCTTGTTAAAGAAGATGCTCATCCAGAGACCTTTAGCTTAATGACCCAGTTTCTTCTGCATAAGTTACAGTCTGGGACCTTGCTGGGAACTTTTGAAGCTTCATTAGCCTTTTAGACCGCAGGGGAAACATTAAATTAACAAAAAAGGAAAGAAAGAAACAAAATCTCAAATCAATGATCCCAGAGAGACTGGAGCCAGCAAAGTGTGTTGACTTTCTTGCTTTCCTTAGCTGTGGAACACGGCATTGAATTGTGTTTTGGTAACTTTGTGTAATTTCTTCTGCCATTTAACATTTGCACCTGTCTGACTCTGTTAAACAGTGTTCCATATTAATAACTTCTGTGTAGTTAGACCATTATTATGCCGTACTCATCACACTCTGAAGTAGAATCACCTTCACTGCAGAGTGGAGGCTGGCTCTGATAAGATGAGCAGGGAGTCAGGGATTATGAATCAGATTCTCTAGAGAGAAATGAGAGACAAAGCTATGAATTTGGATGTCACAGTGAGAGGTGAGAAAACGACATGGATGAGGTCACCCGGGGAGAGTGTTTAGAATCGAAATCCAGAAAGCCAAAGATATGACCTTTGAATCACCAAAGCAGAGCAGCAGGAGATATAGTAGATGAACCTGGAGAGAATAACGTACTGAAACTAAGAGAGGACACATTCAGCAGTGAAGTGACAAAGGGAGCAGAGAGGCCTATCTTCAGATATATTCAAGAGGGTAGTTTGGGCAATTAGAAGATTCAGTGGATATCGCCAACGAGAAACGTTTCGGTGCTAATCTGTGGATTAAATTGGATAGACCTGAACTGAGGGATAACTAGGAATACGGAGTTTAAGAAAATTTTTTTTTAAATAGTTTTAGGTTCACAGTAAAATTAAGAGGGGTGTACAGAGATTTCCCTTCTGCCCCTTTCCATATGCAGAGCTTCCCTCATTATCAGCATCCCCCAACACTCCACCACAGGGGTACCTTTGCTACAACTGATGAACCTACACCTACACATCATAATCACACAACGTCTATAGTTTACCATAGGGGTCACACGTGGTGTTGTACATTTTATGGGTTTGAATATCTATAATGACATCAATCCATCTGTACAGTATCATTCAGAGTAGTTTCACTGCCCTACAAATCCATCTATTCATCCCTCCCCGAACACACCTTCTGACAACCAGTGATCTATTTTTTTTCTTTTTCCAGGTTTGGAACTTTCTTTTGTTTAAGTTTAATTTTATTTATTTATTGTTTTATTTTATATTGGAGTATAGTTGATTAACAATGTTGTGTTAGTTTCAGGTGTACAGCAAAGTGATTCAGTTATACATATACATGTATCTATTTTTTACAAATTCTTTTCCCATTTAGGTTGTTGCAGAATATTGAGAGTTCCCTGTGCTATACAGTAGGTCCTTGTTGGTTATCTATTTTAAATATACTAATGTGTATATGTCAATCCCAAACTCCCCATTTATCCTCCCCCCTCCCACCTTTCCCCTTTGGTAAACACAAGTTTGTTTTGTAAGTCTGTGGGTCTGTTTTTGTTTTGTAAACAAGCAAACAGTGATCTTTTTACTGTCCATGGTTTTACCTTTTCCAGAATGTCACATAGTTGGTCTCACAGCATATGTAACCTCTTCAGACTGGCTTCTTAGTGACATACATTTAAGTTTCCTTCATGTATTTTCGTGGTTAGATCGCTCATTTCTTTTCAGCACTGAATATATTCCATTGCCTGTATGTGCCGTAGTTTATCAGTTCATCTACTGAAGGATATCTTGGTTGCTTCCAAGTTTTGGCGATTATGAATAAAGCTGCTGTGAGCATCCTTGTGCAGATTTTGTGTGGACGTTAGTTTTCAACTTTTGGGGGGAAGTTCCAAGGGGTGTGATTACTAGATAAAATGGTAAGAGTATGTTTAGTTTGTAAGAAAAGCCAAGCTGTCTTCCAAAGGGGCTGAACCATTTAGCATTCTCACCAGCAAGGTCTAAGAGTTCTTCTTGCTGCACATCCTCACCAGCATTTGGCATAGTCAGTGTTCCAGATTTTGTCTCTTCTAATAGGCATGTACTGGTGATAAATAGCAGTTTAACAAATCATTGTAATTATAGTCTGGTGGACTTTTATTTCGAGAATTGTGCTGTGAAAGATAAGCAAGAAATGGGATGGTAAATAGGTTAGAGTCAGCTAATATACAATGGAATGCCTTCTTCGTTGTCAAAATTTTGACAGATTTTGAAACTTTAACTTTCAAAATTTGGCAATTAATAACAACAGAAAAAGTGATAGATAGCCACTGCCCAAGCTTTCTTAATGCCCTCGGCCATCCCAGCTGTCGTGGACACTGCACAGGAGCTCAGTGACCATCCCAAGATCCAGAAACTAAGAGGAGCTCTTAGTTCAATGGGAACCACAGGCCCTGACTCAAACTTTTGTACGAGAGATGCTGTATGATTATTAAATAATTTTAATAACATGCCAGGAGGGGGGCATTAGATCAAAGGAGGTTGTGGGCTTTTTGTCTTGTTTTTAAGAAAAGAGAGACTTATGCATGTTCACAGATAGGGAAGGTTTGCATGTAGGTATAAATGTTAAAATCAGTCAGAGATAGAGTGGGAGAAGAATCCAGGGAGCACAGAAGTAGGCATTAGCTTTGGGTGGTGGGGAGACCGTCGTTCCCCTAGGGTGGAGGAATAGACTGGGAATAAATATGGACAATTTTGTACATTGGTGGGTAGAAAGATGAAGAATTTCCTAGTCAGGGGCCCTTTATTTTCTGTGTAAATTGGGAGATATTGTCATCAGTGTGACTGGTAGTGAGTCAAGAAGCTTGAGGAGAATTGTAAAATTTTCTGTCAGGCTATTTCCACATGCCTCCTATTATTGAGTAGATTTGAAGCTCAGGGTACAATGCTGGTATGTGATTCATCCTCTCTTTTTTCTTTTAATTTTTATTGGAGTAAAGTTGCTTTACAATGTTATGTTAGTTTCTACTGCACAGCAAAGTGAATCAGCTATACATATGCATATATCCCCTCTTTTTTGGATTTCCTTCCCATTTAGGTCACCCCAGAGCATTGAGTAGAGTTCCCTGTGCTGTACAGTAGGTTCTCATTAGTTATCTATTTTATACATGGTATCAATAGTGTATAGGACTGCCCTGGTGGTGCAGTGGTTAAGAATCCACCTGCCAACGCAGGGGACAGGGGTTCGATCCCTGGTCCGGGAAGATCCCACTTGCCGAGGAGCAGCTAAGCCCTTGCATCACAATTATTGAGCCTGCGCTCTAGAGCCCGCGTGCCTAGAGCCCGTGCTCTGCAATGAGAAGCCACCGCAGTGAGAAGCATGCACACTGCAACAGGGTAGCCCCCGCTCGCTGCAACTAGAGAAAGCCTGTGCGCAGCAGCAAAGACCCAACGCAGCAAAAATAAATAAATAAAAAAATAAATTTATAAACAAAAAAAAGTGTATTTATGTCAATCCCAATCTCCCAATTCATCCCATCCCCCGCCTTTCCCCCTTTGGTATTCATATGTTTGTTTTCTATGTCTGTGTCTCTATTTCTGCTTTCTAAATAAGATCGTCTATACCAATTTTTTCAGATTCCACATATATGTGTTACTATATGATATTTGTTTTTCTCTTTCTGACTTACTTCACTCTGTATGACGGTCTCTAGGTCTATCCACGTCTCTACAGATGACCCAATTTCATTCCTTTTTTGGCTGAGTAATTTTCCACTGTATATGTGTACCACATCTTCTATATCCATTCTTCTGTTGATGGACATTTAGGTTGTTTCCGTTCCCTGGCTATTGTAAATAGTGCTGCAGTGAACATTGGGGTGCATGTGTCTTTTAGAATTATGTGTTTCATTCTCTTAATTTTAAAAAATGTATCTCAATAGCAGTCATGCTAATAGCAAGAAATGTAACTACCATGCTTTCATGCTCCTACATACATATATACTCATAACAAGGTTTTTGTTAGTGATAATATTTACAAAGACATGATTATTCTATATACTTACTACCCACATTCAACTCTAATTTTTCTCTCTCATCATAATGTTGTAGTCCTTTCATTAGCTGATGTGTAAATATTCCACTAGGTTTTTTGTTTTTTTTTTTAGTAATTGTGTAGTATTTGATAATATGCTTTAGCCAAATTGATTCAGTTATCTCCCTCTAAATGAATACTTCTGAAGGTTTTTTTTTGCCCCTACAGTGTGCAGTGAATAACAGCACACAACTTTGTATACATATACTAGAATTTCTATAGGGATTGCTCAGATTTTTATATTTACATTTGCATCGCTTGGACTTTTGATATTTTAATACACTATTTTCCAAAGGGTTCTAGCAATTTTTACTCCCACCGGCAATTCATTCCTCATTTCTTTGCATCTACATCAGCATTGAACATTACTGCTGTCTTTTGTAGGGGTGTAGAAATATGGGGATATTACTCCCTTTTTGTGTATGTATGATTGAAAGTTAATAGAAATTTCTTAAATACCATCAAGCTAATTTTTTTTCAAGAGTCTCCTGACTCTGGAGAAAATTATTTGGTTCAGACAATCCTTCATCCTTCACTCAGTGCTTTGGGAAGATAGTTCAGTTTTTCTCTTTAGAAACTAATGCATACACATGAGCCTACTGTGCTGGTCTGGGCTGAAATAAGAGCTTCAGAAATGTTTGAATACATAATTTTTTCACCCCATAGTTTTGAAATCTGTACCAAAACTGTGTATGTTTTGTTGCCCTGGATACTGAAAAGTTCTGTCAGTTTATTAACCCTGCTTGTTATGATGTGTTATGAGAGAGTAAGATAATTATCAATCATCAAAAAAGGGTGGCTATGATTTCCTTTGAGATAGTACATATTTAGTATCATCAGGAAGGTCTCAGAATTTGCTGAAACAAAGTTCACACACAACTCAATGACAATGAATAAAATCTAATTTAGAGGTGATAGTAACTAAGGCCCTCTATCATGGTCTGAAATTTGCTTTTTATAATTTCTCTCCTTCTAGATTCTTCTTTCCTTATGTGCTAGCAATAGTGAATTATTCATGGTTCCTGAGATCTGCCATACACATACATTTATTTCTGTAATAAGTCAAGCCATTTTATTGAATTAGAATTCATTTCCCACATCTCTGCCTGCAAAAATCATATTCAACTGACAAGATTCAGCTCAATGGCAACTCTTTCTTGAAGAGTTTCCCAAATTAAAAAAATATATATTTCCCACTTTTATCAATTAGGTACTATATTTTATATTATCACTATAGTTACACATCACTGTCTCCTTTGCTAGATTTTAAGAGTTTTGAGATTAGAGACTTTGTCTTACTCATCTTTTTATTTAGCAACCATTTGTATTACTTGACATCTAGCTCAATGCATCACACGTAGGAGATACTCAATAAGATTGAATGAATGGAAGTGTGTGCAGGTGATGGAATAGGCTAGCTAAACCAGGTTAGGGAAGGCGCAGCTGTCAATGTCCACTGCTGGTTATAAATCCTGAGAACACTGTATTAAGGGTTTCAGGATATAATGAAGCTTGCACTGGGTCAGAACACCCTTTCATAAAACCCTCTGAGAATAAAATAGACCAATAGATTACACAAACAACCCGTGGGATGACGAGCAAAACTGCCCTTGTGTGTTCTTCTCCCTTGAGAGTTAATCACATTTGACCGTGTGATTTCATACTTACAGTGTATTTTATATTCAAACAATCCCATATGTTTAGCTGGAGAAATTTTACCTAATTTTGATAACTTATAATGCTAGTCACATAATAATTTATATATTCTTATTTTTCTGGTTTTAAAAAAGGATATTTAGGTGCTTTTTAAGTGTTCACCAATATTCAAGTATCAATTTTAAATACTTGGAGTATATTTGTGAATTAAGAGTAAATATTGCATCGGTTAGAAAAATTTCTGCTGCTAATAGCGTAGCGTGAGTCCAGAGATATCTGCTTCATTTTTAATGCTCTGGTAGTATACTCTCTTTTGTAAATTCTTTCATCTCATAACTAGCTAAATCCCTAAGAACCAGAAAAATGTGATCATAATATTCTGAATTGATTTTTATCTACTACTTTTGGAACTGTAAAATATATATATATATTTAATTTGTAAAGAAATATGAAAGCTACTCTCTGAAGATGCTAGTCCATACAGAACAATCCATATATGAATTCAGAAGGAGCCTGGAGGAAGAGCTTTCTCACATAGACAGATGAATTAGGGTACTTAGCTGACAGGGTCATCACTACATTTCTTATCGGAAAAATGGATTTCTACTGCAGGGCTGGAAAATATTAAAAAATTCTCAAGTAGGCTGTAGCATTCAATGAATCATGTCATAAATTGAATGGGAAGAGACTTTGAGCATGTCTCGCAGAATATGGAGTGAGAAAAGGGCCTGCAACATCAGGCCTGCTAGATAAAGAAAAATACCTATGCCAGCAAAGAGAGCTTTTGGGCTTAAGGTAGAAAATTGAATGGTTATGTTTAAGTGAATGCTTCGATAGCATTTTACATGAAAAAAATCATCTGTTTTTCAGAGTAATATAATGTGCTAAATGCTGTGTGTATCCTCGAAATTATTTTGCCCCACGTAAAGATTATGGAGAGAAATGCTATCATTGTAGAAGCAGTCACTTTTATGAAGGTGGCCAATACATAATGCTAATGGTATTTACTCTTTGCAGAAATAACTCAGGCTTTGAATTTATGCTAGTAATTTAGAGTAGCTTAGAAAACCTAAGGAAGGAAAGAAAGGAGGAAAGAAGGGAAGTCAATGAGTTATCTGAAGTAGAACAAACATAAGTACAACTGGCAAACTATATCAACGAGTTTTAGAGCCCATGCATGTGCAGACTGAAGTTCTATTTAAATTTGTCAAGAGACACGATCTTTTTGGGATATTTTAGTGTCAGCTGGACTTAGTGATTCATACTCTTGTTAGTACAATAAAAGTTTCAGTTTGTGCTAGCGAAGAACAACCATTTTGAAGGAGTATTTGAATTTTGATTCTATCCTTCCACTCTGTGTAAACATGACCTTATTTTGTGCAGGAATTTTGAGACTTTCTTTGATTTTTGTACATACCATGCATCTCTAAGCCTTAAAGAATAAGATTACATTCTAAGATTCAAAAAGGGTTTCTTTCCTAGTTTAGACATATTTGGGTTTAGAGCAAAGGAATGTGAACATATTTTGAAGCAAGGAATTCACTTAACATTTATCTAGTTGATGGTATAAAAAATAAAGGGTGGAAGAATAAAAACATTTTGTTTCAAAAGTTTATCATTTAAAAATATATTTTGTTTTTCTTAAATATTTAAAATTTCTGTGATTTGAATTATACTGCTGCCAAAAGGGAATGCTGTTTTTTTTAAAGAAAACTCATGAGGCAAGTTTGACTCATAAGAATGATATTTATTTTATATTCTCAGTGACAGCCTATATTTTAATTTTAGGCATGTTGCTCAAGATTTTCAAAAATCTGAGCTGAGGTAGTATTAAAAATGTTGGATATGAGCTTTAAAATTTGAATTATCTTTAATGGACTCCTCCTAAGACATTAACATGAAAATAGATTGATAACAAATAACTTGAATTGCATCACATGTGTCAACTAATGCTTTTCTAGTATTAGCTGTGTTAACTTGACAGTATTTCAATGACTTTTATTTTGGAAGTTTATTATCTCTTCTTATTACATTTTTAAGATTTTATTTGAATAGGAAACATAAATCTGCTGAAGCCATGATTGTTGATTTATTGTGTAGTTCATAATTCTAGAAATGAGTTCCAACATTTACTGACCTACTATTTTGTGTAATGCCCTATGCTACACACCAGAATAGACATAAAAAGTGATGATTAATGATCTTCATGTTTCTGGGTATTTATAGTCAGCCTTCTAGGAGGAAAAAATAGATACATAAAGCTATAAATATACCAAAATATCTAACCTTAATAATAAATATATAAAAATGTATTTATATACATTTTTGGGTTCATGAGGGAGGGAGGGAAAATGCATTGGTTGAAGTACTGCATTAAAGGTGAGTCATTGGACTTTAGCCATATAAGGAGTCACATGAGCTGGTGTGTGAAGGGGCAGGGGCATTACAGGAAGAGAGAGAAACATGAACACAGCCACTGAAGTATGCAAATGTGTGATGTATTTTTGGAGTGGCAAATTGACTGGTATTGGTAGACCATGGGTTTTCTGAGGAAAGTTGGCAGAAAATGGGATGAAAACATAATTTTAAATTTCTTATAAAAAAACGTGGAGATCTGCAAAGTTCTTAAATAGGGAAACGATAGAGTCATAACACATTTTTAGAAAAACAATGCTAGCGGCTATATGAAGCACATGTGGCTGGCCCAGCATATTGAGGGAAGGGAGATACATTTGGTTGTATCTGAAAGAATTTTTGGTGAAAGATAAACTTTCCAGATGCGATGTTAATAAAAAGGAGAAAACATCTGCAAAAAATAAAATGCATTTCCTATTGCCATGACTTGGTGACGGACTGGTATGAGAAGTAAGGGAGAAGATAAAGGATTAAAGATGAATGAACTCACGAGTTCAAGCTTTGGTGGCTTCAGGGAGAGTGATGCCTTCCATAGATAAGGGACACAGACACTGTTTTTGTGGAGGGATACTCTTTTAGGCATGGGAAATTAATATACATTTGGGAGTTTTATATCTATCTAATATTGAAACTTCGTGGTAGATCTTACCAGGATAAGAAGTAAAGTATAAGAGAAGGGAACATAGGCTTTAAAATAGGCTTTAATTACTTCGGAAAAAATACAATTTCAAGAAGGGTAGTGGCAATCAACAATTTTAGAAGTTACATAGAGTCTTAGAAGGATGAAGATTGAGAAGAGGATGCTGGGCACTTCTCTGGTGGTCCAGTGGGTAAGACTCTGTGCTCCCAATGCGTAGGGCCCAGGTTCGACCCCTGATGGGGGAACTAGATCCTGCATGCATGCCGCAACTAAGAGTGCATGCTGCCACTAAGAAGGCCACATGCCGCAACAAAGATCCCACATGCCACAACTAAGACCCGGCGCAGGCAGAATGAATGAATTTTTTTTTTTTAAAGATATGATAAATTGATGTCCTTTAAGAAAAAAGAGAGAGAGAGAAAAGGATGCTGGATTTGGGAAGCAGGATCATCAGTGATTTTTAAGACTGGGTTCCCTGGAAGCTGAGATTCTAGTGCGAGTGATTTATTGAGGGATTGCTCTCCAAGGAAACTTCTGAAGTTATCAGGGAATCATGATACGGGAAGGAAACAAGCTAAGCTGGCATGGAGTCTAGCTTCAGCATGATTCCATGGGGAGCTCTAGAGTAGGGATTGCACCAGAGTCTTGAGAAGAATGGCCTGGGCCTTTATAGACCTACATCAGTCAGTCATTGGTATGGGCTAGTGATTGCAAGTATGAAACTCCAGGCAGGAGATTTCCTTCAGCCAAGGGCATTAACCCAAGAAAGGTGTCTTAATGACCCTGAGCAGCCAACAGCCCAGCATCTAGGGGAGGACTCTGGCCTGGTCAGTGGGATTTGGTGTGGTGCACACAATGTCTTCCACAATCTTTAAGAGAGCGGTCTCATTTGAGTTGTGGTTGCAGATGCTAGACTGCAGTAATCTAAGCAATGAGACTAAGGGGACACAGTGGCTAAAAGGGATATTACAGGGCCAATGTTTTTTAGGTTTAAGAAGATCTGGTAATTTTTGAGAGACCAAGAGTAAAACGGAGAAAGAAATATGGCTCCTATCAGGGTAAAAATGAATTGTAACCGAAGATGGCATGAAGTGTTTAGCTTTGGAAAGTCAAGGTTCCTTTAATAGACCGTTAACTTGTCGATAGAGTAATATGGTAATATGATAACATAAAAATTTGTGTTGTGATTGTTATTTGTTTCCTTTTGTCTTAATAGAAAGGGTAGGTTTAGAACTGCGGTGTGCCAATAAATTTTTAACTGTCTCTCTGGAGAAAATTAAAAACCCCTGATTTGTAGCGTTTGTCAATTTCTGTAGTATAAAGGTGTAAATATTCTCACCACAGCCAATTTCAAGCTATCAATGATGACCCCAAGTGGCTTGCAAGAGTCCTGAAAATGTAGCAATCAACTCTGCTTTGGAATAACCTTTGATTACTGTGGGAACTTTCAAATTAACCTTAGTGAGAAAAAAGTTAAGGATATTCTTCTTGAAACCCTTGCCTCTACCATTGAAAAGTAAAAGGTTGCAATAGTTCATCTCTGAGAAGGATGGAGAACATAGGATTTATTCATAAAGCCAAACACGATACAAAGCTGTTATTTTAGGATGGCTCTGATATTTAATATACAGTGATCATCCGCACAAAAGAATGCTAGTAATAAACTCATGGATTCTATTTTTATGATACAATAATTAATGTCTTTAATGTTTGACCTTTGAGAATTTTTTAAAGTGTGTTTCTTTGTTTTAAATCAGTGAAGCTTATTTATTGGGTTCTAGTGTCACATCTCAACACAGAATTCTTAGATATTTCTAAACTGCAAAAATTGGCAAGAGTTTGCTTTTTTAAGTCTTTTAATCTTAATGCGTAAGTTCAATTTTACCTCAACCAGGAAGGCACAAACAAAAGGCCTTTGCTCTTCTCCTGCAATTCTGTTCTACCTGCAGGGTTTTATGAAGAAAGGAACTATTCCATCAATAGACTATTGATAAAAATAGACTAAATAGACTATTAATAAAAATAATAAATATTATTAACCTGTTTGAGTGCTTTTCCTGTATTTTCTAACTTAATCTTATAACAACCCTGTAAGGGGATATTGTTATTATTCTCCCTTAAGAAATAAAAGTTTTATTCTCCCTTAAGAAATAAGAGTTTTATTCTCCCTTAAGAAATAAAACTTGGTTAAAATTCAAGATTTTTCACTTATAAGATGCATGATTTGCAAAGAATATTTAAATTCTCTAAGCTTCTGTTTTTTCATCAGTAAAGTGGAGACAGTAGTACATACCCCATAGCAGTTTGTTAGATCATGGCTAGATTAGACCATGGTTAATAACACTTTAACTGGAGCATTAATCATTGTCATTCATTTCAGTCCCCATTATCTTTCCCTCTTGGCTGAAAGAGGCACAGTGGACAGTTAAATCTATGCACAACTGAATGGGCATGTGGGAAACTGTTTCTTCCTTCTACACAGAAGGATTTTTTGGGGCTCCCCGTACATTCCATGAAAAGTACATGTGTGGTTGCGAGAAATTTTAAACATTACCTAGCCTTTCCCTGACATGCACATGCAATTTACTAAATCATGTAAGCAAACCAAATTCTAATATCATTAGATTCATTTCACAACCTCTCAAATTAACTTATAAACACAAGTTTCATGTTTTATCTTGAAGGAAAAAACAACACCTATTGACCATATTTGTAACACACTAAATGCTAAGTTCACCTAGGGTAACAATTTCAAGTTTTAGGGTTTTATTGAAAGTTTCACTCTTTTATTAGTCATGGGTTTAGTAAATTAGTGCTTCCTTGGAATAGAAGTAAACGTGTAAACTGAACGTGATGTTTAAGTAGTAACTTTTGGAGTAAGTGAAGCAGCTTTAGGACATTTGTATCTTTTGTGAAGTGAAAATTCACAGAGTGGAGGGCAAATTCTCAGACTGAAGCACCTGCGTGCTTAGGCTTCCCATCCGTTGACTGTTTTGTGGTTTTTTTTGACTTTTGAATGGCTCTTTACTGAAGACAAAATGGAGAGAGCTAAGCGTAATTCTAAACACTTGGATACCTCTGCAAGTGTGGTCAACGTTTTTTTCTCCTCCAAGCACTCTCCTGTTTCCTTTTATCAAATTGGCCAATCTTATCTCAGTGCTCTAAAGAAAGGTTTGGAAGTACCCTAGAATGAGAGAAAGTTTCTCAATGTTTGTGGGAATCAAAGAGGCTTTTGAGAAAATGGATAATATTAATGGAAAAAAATGTATATTTCTCCCTAAATTAGAGAAATCATTGAAGACTAAGTTCAATGAAACAATATATGCTTCATTATAATTTTGTGAAGTTGAAATAGGTATGAAAGTATGATTGACAATTAGAAATACAATTACTGTAAGTAGCAACTCTTTTAAAACAGACTTCATTTCTGGTGACAGTTAAATAGGTTTCTGCATGACAGTTATTATGTTTGTACATATACATACACACTTAGATTAGAACAGATTATTGCCTTTATGGTAACTGTGTCATAGATCAGTGAGGAAAAAAATGCTCTATTCAAAGAGAAACTATGTACAGTTAGACATGTTCTCCTTTCTTTCAGCTGTTGTGAATTATGATCCTGGTTTATTATTCAGAGGGGAAAATAATTGTTTTCTGTAAGATTTGATGTAATACTTCTGCTTTGGTTCCAAATTTCAAAGTGAAGAAAAAGTTAGTAACATCAAAAGAATAATGAGAAATATTTTCCCTGGTTAAAATATATCTTATAAATATGAAAGGAAGGAGATAAGGGAGTATTTAGAACTAATGGTACAATTTAAAAAAATTCTCCTAATCTTGTTGATAGTATAATTGGAATTACATCTCCTGGTTTAATTATCTCTGAGATTATTTTTTAAATAAAGACATATGTTGGCAAGAAATTTTATCCCATTTTCAAAATAAATGCCCTTTAATGACCATATGTCTGATTGTCCAATAAAATAGTTATTCTTTGTAGACTTGTAATAGAAAATACATTCTTGGGTGCTATACTCTTTCCATTATTTTGGAGAACATCATTCTAGTTGCGCAAAATACTTTTTATATTTAGGTATAGAAGTAGCCTTCTAGAGTAGTAGTAACAGTAGTAGTAGTATAGTACAGTAGTAGTACTGTAGTAGTAACAGTTGCTGTTACTTATTTCATGTACCTGTTTGGTTTTTGGATAGTGAATAAATCAGTTCACGGTGAAGACATAGGCTGTTTCTTTTCTGTCCTAAACTTTTCGTCTAAGAGTCATGATTACTGATTTGAACAAGTTTGATACTGAGTATTTGAATGCCAGTTTTTATTTGATTGTCCATTTTATCCCTTATTTACTTCACCCAGAAAAGTGATTTGCTCTGTTTTGTTAGAAGCTCAGTTCTTTAGTGTGGCCTCTCAGTTTGTTTGTTGGATGACCTGGACAGAAATGATTTATTCAGTTTTTTAGTTGAAAGAATACTTACTGGATGTTCCGACACACCACAAACAATGGTAGAAACTAGGAATGAATGAAAGCTGTAAATAGGCTCATCCCTGTCCTCTGGAGCTATGATGGGCGGAGAGGGTTGAAGTGGATACAGTGAGAGAGGGGTGCATTTAGGAACGTGCCGGAGGTGCCTTGCCTACAGGGAATGTTTTCTGGAGAGGGCTGTGCTTCGAGAGTCAGAAGAGGAGGAAGTAGAAATGGAGGAGAAGGAAGAAGTAGATGGAGCCAGTGACAAAGGTGGAAAGGAGGGTGTTTGGGAGTAGTTGAACTTGTTTCATAAATGAGGTATATGTTGATAACTAGATTAGAGAAATTCAGTATTTGAACTAATCTCTTAAACCGTAGTGGTCAAGATTTCCAATATGTGTCTTCTACAGAGATTTCCAGAGTTTGATCCATTAAAAGTCCTGTGTATTTGAAAGTGAATTGCTATGCAAATAATTTACAAGATATTATGCCAGTAGCCTTGTATAATGAGTAGCTTTAAAAAAATCCAGGTATTGCTTAAAAGATGTTTTTTATGCAGTATGATTATTTTCAAGGCTTAATCACATTGGCTATGGATATTTTATTATTTTGAATCAAGTAATGCTTAAATGTGATACGATTTTTAGAGATGCTGTGTAAAAATTAGCTCTTGGTTTATTAAAAAAAAGTGGTAAACTCCTCTTAGCTTTTCCTGCTAGCTCTGCAATTCTAAAATCTCTCCCTTCCACCCATGTGTTACAAACCTATAGCTCTTTCCTTGGTGTGATAATGCATGCGTTGCTCCTATTGGGTCTTCATATCATACACATGCCTGTTTCAAAACCAAAATTCTCCTAATCTTGTTGATAGTATAATATATAATTTCAACACACTGCCACCTGCCCCTTTAGTAGGATGACATGACATATATTCCTACACTCAGAATTACCAGTGTTTTTGTGTCTGACTTTCCAAGCTTGTTTATCCCAGACAATGCTCTCTACAGAAGCACCATCTCCCCGACAAGACTGCTTTGAAAAGGAGAGTGAGTGAAATTTGCAATTCATTGACAGTGTACCACACATGGTTTAATAGCCCTACAGACACTTGCAAAAATGCATATGTGTGTGTGTGTATGTGTGGATATATATGCATACACACACACACACATATATAAAAGCTTTCAGTGATTTTCATATCTAGCCAAGTCCTATGTTCAAACAGTTTTCTTGCTGAACTTTAATAAATAAAATGATGAAATCTTCTGTATTCTGTTTGGATTGTTGGAGGGGGTCTGGAGCATTACCTGCTTATCTGCTTATCTGCCCTGTAACGTATACCCCTGAGTATCTATAGTGCACAGTTTGAAAATTATTGCCCTAAGTCAAAGAACAAAATATTAGTTTCTAATAGTAGAATTTCAGTCATCTTCAACTAATATCTATTGATGAAGGGAAAACTCCAAAAATCACACAATCTATAAAAATCTTTTATGTTTAATGTCAGCTGTGGTGCAATATGATGCATATATCAGGAAGGAAGTGGTTGTTTTTATTCAGTTGCTTCTGAAATATACATGAGATGATGTCATATAATTATGGAATATTCGATCTGAAAAGGACTACAACATCAAGTCATTCATGCCTTCAGTTTAAAGATGAGGATAGTGCAGGACAAAATTTAAAGAGGATTGCTCAAGGTCTAACAGGGTAGGGGCAAAGATGAGTCAGGAATTTAGATTTCTTTGTTCTCTCTTCCTATATACCAAACTGAGCGCTTAACTATATATTGTTATTGCTGGATTTTCTATCTTGCAACAGAGGGGTTTCAGGTCAATATTTGTTTGAAGTTACAATGCAGATATTTTGTAGAGATATCATATTCAAAGTTTAGCAGTGCAATATAAATATCATCAAATTGACTACAAATCCATCACTTTATCTTCTATGCTTTTAATTAAATCTACCTTCATACTGTAGAACAACCAGGGGCAATTTTTGCCCCTCAGGTGTCAGTCTTCAATGTCTGGAGCAATTTTTGGTTGTCATAACAAAGAATTTTCCAGCTCAAAATGTCAAGCGTGCCAAGGTTGATAAGCTTACTATAGGGGATTTAATGGTGCCCTCTGCAACATCTACATGTAATGAATGACATCTTTCCCATATTAGTTAAAAAGAAGCCTGGTCCTCCCTATCATACTAGATTTTAAACTTTAGGGTTGTCCCTGCCTTACAGTATTTCATATTTTGGTGAAGAGTTTCAAATGTTGTCATCTTTATTTTATAGGATTTGATCCTCTTCCCTTTTGTTCTAAGTTTTTTGTTTTTTTTTAAGTCTAACCTCGTAAGAATGCCAACGCTTTTCCTTTTTGACTATTCAAGTTCCATTTGTCAGATATATCTCCAGCTCTATAGAAAAATCTGACTGTTGTATTTTAGCTGGGTTTCCGCCATAGATCTACCCTAGAATAAACTTGTGTTTTCTGTTTTTGTGTGACTTCTGGTATTTATTTGCCTTTTAGGTTCTGTCCTTATTAATGATTTATGATTTCATGTAATGATTAATAATTCTTTTTTATATATTGAAGAAATATTTATTGAGTCCAGGGAATATAAGCTAAATACCTACCTGCCCTTTTGGAGCTCAGTCTTTTGGAGGATATACATAAATGAACTTATAAATAAATATGATGATAGAGAATGTGGAAGCTTCTGTGGATGCACATAATAGGGGCATCTAATCCAGGCTTCAGCCATCAGGAAAGTGACATTTGAGCTGAGACCTGATGAATAAAGTGGGGAAACGTATTGTTTCTGGCAAAGAAAACAATATGTTTAAACACTTAAACCATGAGACACAGACAGTGCCCCATAGGATTTAAAAGGCATTTATGAAATAATGTAGAGCTTGGAGAACTCATTTCATATGTATTCACTCATTAACAACCATTGATAGAATGTCTACTCTAGGACTGGCACTATTCTAGGCATCAGAAGAATAGCACCGAAAAAGCAACTGAAGACTGCCCTCATGTAGCTGACATTCTAGTGTGGTAGCTTATTAGTGTTATTTATCTATATAGGTTACTTTTCATAAAAAGGTTTCCCTCTGTGTACAAAGTTGTGAATGCAGTATAACTCTGTTGGCTGAGCAGTGCACTGAGTGGTAAATTAATGGAATATATTTTGAAAATCATAAAAATAACGTTAAGTTGTTAATTTGCGAAACATTACAAATTTATTCAAGAAAATTTGATAATCAGTTTCTAATTCTTCAAGCCCTCCTTTCGGTGTTTCTCTTTCTCTCGGAATACATGGCTTGTTGTAGATGAGACTTTTCCTTTTGGAGAGGGTTTATTCCTTTGTTCAGTCAAAGTATTATAGTTGATTTGGCAGATATATTGATCAGCAGTACTTACAGGGGCTTCCCTGGTGGCACAGTGGTTAAGAATCCACCTGCCAATGCAGAGGACACGGGTTCGAGCCCTGGTCCGGGAAGATCCCACATGCCATGGAACAACTAAGCCCGTGCGCCACAGCTACTGAGCGTGCACTCTAGAGTTCACAAGCCACAACTACTGAGCCCACGTGCCTAGAGCCCGTGCTCTGCAACAAGAGAAGCCACCGCAATGAGAAGTCCACACGCCGCAACGAAGAGTAGTCCCCACTCACCACAACTAGAGAAAGCCCGCATGCAACGAAGACCCAACGCAGCCAAAAAAAAAAAAAGTACTTACAGAAGGAATGTATTTTAAAGCAGCATAGAAATTAAAGCACCTTTTAGAAAAGTGATTCCCTGCTCTTACACTAAGACCTACTAAAAAACTTTACACAGGCATTGCAGCATGAAGAGACTTAACTGACTTCCATTGGGTTAGATATGGCTAAAGAATTAACAGAGGATAAGTAAGTAGTATTCTGCAAAAAAACTGCATTCATGGGAAATTTAAGGAATTTCTAGAAATATAATCAAGCAATTGCATTATTTTTTACCATGCTTCTAACTGGTGAATATTTCCCAACAACATTCATGAAGTCAACTTTGAAATATAAAAAGATTTTATAATTCTTTGAAACCATATTTCAAGTGTCCTGATTTCAGCTTAGTCGTGTTAGAATAAAAAAGTCATTCAAGAAGCTTATACTAGAGATAGCTGTTTTGAAGTCATAACATTTTATTAGATACAAACAGAAAATGTGGTGTGGTTGGCAAACCCTACATTAGGTTTTGAAATTACTGTGCTACCAGTGTGTTCCAATCAATGAGAACTTTCAGCCGTGAACTTTTATTGATTTGTATTCCTCAGAGTAACATAAATAGCTTTCCTTAAGTCTTCCAATTTCACTATCATTATTTTTTTTCTGAAATCTCTGCTTTTAGAAGGTATATCTATGCACTTACTTTTTTGCTTTCCAATTCCTTCATGGTTTTTTTTTTTTAACATCTTTATTGGAGTATAATTGCTTTACAATGTTGTGTTAGTTTCTGCTGTATCACAAAGTGAATCAGCCATACGTATACATATATCCCCATATCCCCTCCCTCTTGCATCTCCCTCCCACCCTCCCTATCCCACCCCTCGAGGTGGTCACAAAGCACCGAGCTGATCTCCCTGTGCTATGTGGCTGCTTCCCACTAGCTATCTGTTTTACATTTGGTAGTGTATATATGTCAATGCTACTCTCTCACTTCGTCCCAGCTTACCCTTCCCCCTCCCCATGTCCTCAAGTCCATTCTCTACGTATGTATCTTTGGTATCAGTGTTCTATATAAAGTAGGGGGAAAAAGTTATGGTATAACCAATTAAATTATTCCAGAACAGTTAAATTATACTATTAATACTTCAATGGGAACAATACGTTTAGGTTTTGAAAAACAAATGAAGTTTACTGAAAATTTCAAACAGCAAAGAACTGGAAAGTTTCAACTGCTTCTTTTCACTTCTAAAAATTTATGTGAAACTCAGCCCTCAAATCCATGCTATTGAGAGATGTATTTTCAAAATTTGTTGAAAAAAATAGGAATTTAGTTTTTAGGCTTACCATTTAATGGTCAGAATAAGAATTCAGTACTTGCCAAGGCACGCTTGGTTTTTTCCTACTCTCTAAGATGTTCGTTATTATACATTGCCTAGAAATGTGAATAAATGTATTAAAGAGCAGTCACATGGCACACCGAAGCATAATTACATTGAAATATTTATGTTGCTGTTTTTAAAAATCATCCATTTGAATTGTTTTTTATCCTGTTTTCAAACATTAGTCTATATTTCAGAAAATATGACAGTAACAATTGATAAGGAAGGGTGATGATAAATGTTGAAAGACTTTATCTTCTGTAAGGTGAGTTTTAACATGCTTTTCTAACTAGTTCCAAGTAACTATGGAAGAAAGCAAAAAAAATGTAGCTTCAAACTTCATTGACTTTTAAGCTTTTAACATTACAGACATATCTAAGCAGTGAAATCTTGCTTAATCTTCCTTTAAAATATCTATAAAATGTGTACTTTGCCACTAGCCATTACAACCGTGAAAATCTACATTCAAACATGCATATAAAAATCAGTCACTCTTTCCTGACATAATAGAGTTATGGAAAATTAGTCCTAATGGTGTAAGGACTTCTTACTTTGTACTAATCATAGTACTTTCTACTGTAAAATGATAGCAACATTCTAAATTGGATATATGAATGAGTCAAAATTGGCAATAATCCCTAATAACTTAAAATTAACATATAGAACCAAACCCTTGATTAATGCAACCAAAGCAGTTATTACTAGGACATGAAAAAAGGAAAAGTGTGATTGTTTTTCTTGATATAAAGCTTAGGTTTTGTGGTATTCCAAAACTCTGAAGACGTAAAATAAACTCTGTTGCTTCTATCTCTAGTACACTTGTAAATGTCACTTTAGATATTCTACTTTCTTTGATGGTTCAGTTTAGCTACTGAGTTTTCAATCTTAGCTTTTCGTTATTTTTTAACATTATTGAAACATTATCTTACTGAGGGAAATTTACCTATATTGAAATGCATAGATTTAATGTTAAATGTACAAGTCAATGAATTTTAAGAAATATATACACCCATGTAGCCAAAACCTAATCAAAATACAGAATATTTCCACACCCTAGAAAGTTCCCTGTACCCCTTTCTAGTCATCCCCCAACTCCCATAGGCAACGTCACTTCTTTTTTTTCTTTTTTATAAATTTATTTTTTATTTATTTCTTTTTGGCTGCGTTGGGTCTTTGTTGCTGTGGACGGGCTTTCTCTAGTTGCGGTGAGCGGGGGCTACTCTTCATTGCGGTGTGTGGGCTTCTCATTGTGGTGACTTCTCTTGTTGCGGAGCACAGCCTCTAGGCGCATGGGCTTCAGTAGTTGTGGCATGCGGGCTCAGTAGTTGTGACTCGCGGGCTCTAGAGCGCAGGCTCAGTAGTTGTGATGCACAGGCTTAGTTGCTCTGCGGCATGTGGGAGCTTCCTGGACCAAGGCTCGAACCCATGTCCCCTGCATTGGCAGGCGGATTCTTAACCACTGTGCCACCAGGGAAGTCCAGCAATGCCATTTCTGAAATCTATCTCCATGTATTAGTTTAGTATGTTCTTAGACTTTATATATTTTGCATCTGCCTATTTTTGTTCCACACATATTCTTGATATCCATTCATGTTGCATCCATTGGTAGTTCATTATTTTTATTAATGAGTGTTATTCCATTACATGACTATACCAGAAGATTTTTATCCATTTTCCTGTGGATGGACATTAGTTTTTTTCCTACGTCAGTTACTTTTAGTAATGCTGCTATATACATTTTTGTAAAAACCTTTTTCTGAACATATTTCTATTTCTTCTGTGTAAATGCCTAGAAGTAGAATTGCTGAATGATAGAATACTTGTATATTTAACTTATAAGAAACTGAAACAGTTTTCAAGAATGTGTACATTATTTTAGTTTTCCATCAGCAAATTATGAGAGTTTGAATTGCTTTATATATTCATCAACATTTAGTGTTGTCATTTTTTCCATCCTAGTGGGGAAGGAAATATTTCTTTGTGGTTTTAATTTCCCACATGATGTAAGATGCTAGGCGCATTTTCATTTGTATCTTGGTCATTTGTATTCTTCTCTTTTGAAGTATCTAAGTCCTTTGGTTATTTCCAAATTTGCTTGTCTTTTTATTATTGATGTGTAGAGTTTCTTTACCTATATAGGATACAACCTCTTTGTCAGGTATGTTTTAAATATGTTATCCCAGTCCATGGCTTATCCTTTTATTTCAACAGAGTCTTTCGGCAAGAAGTTTTTTTTTTTTTTAAAGGAATTCTATTATTATTTGTTCTTTTATATTTATTGGTACATATATCCTGTCTAAAAAAATCTTTCCCTTCCTAAAATGAGGAAGATAGTCTCTTAAGCTTTATTCTAGAATCTCTATAGTTTTAGACTTCACACTTAAATCTGTTAGATACCGGAAATTAAGTTGGTGTATCACGTGATGTAGGACTTAAGCTTCTTTTCTTCCTTTGTGCTTATAAAGTTGTTTCATCTCCTTTTGTTGGAAGAATTTGTCCTTTCCAATTTGAATTGTCTTGATGCCTTCGTTGAAAACCAAATGACAAAATATGTGTTCGTACTTTTTTTTTTTCTGCTTTGTTGACCTACATATCTTCACTTACCCTACTACCACACTGTCTTGATTATGGTAGCTTTTATAAGTCTTGAGCTAGGAATATTAAGTTCTCCAACTTTTTGCTTCTTTATCATTATTTTTATTTTTCTACTCTAGTTCTCATATATTTCCATATAAATTTTTATATCAACTAGTCAGTTTCTTCAAAATATCTGATGGGATTTGGATTTGGATTAAATCTAATAACCAAATGGGCTAAATTTGGCACCTTAACACTATTGAGTCTATTCAGTCTTTTAATTCATGAATATGGAGTTAGGTCTTATTTAATTTCTCACAGCAATGGTTAGGGGTTTTCAGAGCAGGACTTTTTTATATTTTTGGTTAAATTATTTTTTTTGATGCTAGTAAATAGAACTGCATATTGAAATAAAATTTACCTTATTTTTACATACAGATTTTGTGTCCTCTATTATAAATTTCTTATGAATTTCTACATAAATGATCATCTCTGTTAATAAGACACTTCTTTGGCTTCTTTTCCAAATTTTGTATTTTATTCATTTTTCTTGCTTATTGTGCTGGTTCAGACTTCCAGTACAATGTTAAGCAAAAGTCATAAAGACAAGCATGTTTGCCTCATTTCCAATATTAGGGAGAACTCATTCAATATATAATCATTAAGTATAATAAGTAGTATTATATATTGTAGATGCCCCTCTATAAGACTGAGAAAGTTTCCTTCTACTTTTAATCTTCTCTGAGAGCTTAGCATGAATACTTATTTAATTTTGTCAAAAGTGTTTCTCCATCTATTGAGATCATCATATGGGTGTGTCTTTTTTATTCTCTTAATAAGTTCAAATACATTGACTTATTTTTTCAGATAGTAAAATACCCTGTCATTAGTACACTAAGTCCCATTTACTCATGATGCATATATTATCTTTCTTATTTGCTGAATTTGATTTTCTAATGTTTTAAAAGAACTTTTGCATAAAATCTCTCTGCCAAATTTTGATATTAGGGTGGTACTGAGATTGTAAATCAAGTTAGTGTGTTTATCCCTTAGTCTACTTTCTGGAAGAGTTTATATACAATTGCCATTATTTCTTCCTTAAATGTTTGAGAGAATTCATCAATCTATGACTGAAATTTTCAAACTATGAATTTAATTTATTTAATAGATACAGAACAACTCAGGTTATCTAATTCTTCTTAAATAAGCTATGGTAATTTATCTCTTTGAAGAACTTTACCTAATCTGTCAAATTTATGAGCATGAAGTTGTTCATAATATTCAATTATTATCATTTGAGTACCTGCAGTATCTGAAGTGATATTCCATCTTTCATCCTTTTTTTAACATTAGTCTTGCTAAGGTTTAAAATTTTATGAATCTTTTCCAAAAAACAACTCTTCAGTTTGCAAATATTTCCTAGTATGTTAAAATTTCATTTATTTCTTCCTCTATTTCTATTACTTTATTTTTTCCACCTTCTTTTTATTTCATTTGCTTATAATTCTCTTGTTCTTTAGCTGACTTTTAAACATGTAGATGTTTTCCCAATAGAAACATTTTATATGATCAAACTATCCTCTCAACACAAATTTAATTTCACCGCATAAATGATGTTATTTTATGATATTTTCATCATTTTGTATTATTTTCTAAATTATCTTTTGATGTCTTTTATGAACTATGGGAGACAAAGTATTTTCTTTAATTTACAGATATTTGGGAGGTTTCTAGGTATTTTGTATGGCATTGATTTCATATTAACTGCTACTCTGGTCAGAGAATATATTATGTAAGATCTAAAACCTGACATTTGTTGGAACTTAATGTTTGGCTCAGCATATGGCCTATCATGGTGAATGTTACTGTTGTTTTTATTATGGTAAAATACATATAACATAAAATTTACTATCTTAACCATTTTTAAATGTTCAGTGGAATTTAGTATATTTATATTGTTTTGCACCCATCAGCACCATACATCTCCAAGCTCTTTTCGTCTTGTGTAAACAAAACTCTGTACCCATTAGACAGTAACTCTTCGTGACTCCCTCCCCTCAGGCACTGGTAATCACCACCATTCTATTTTCCTCTTTTTAAAAAAAATCTCCCTTTTCCCCCCATCCCCCAGCCTCTGGTAGCCACTGTTCTACTCTCTATTACCATGAGTTCAACTTTAATTTTTTTTTTTAATTTCACATGTAGTGAGATCATGCAATATTTTTCTTTATTATTTGCCTGTTTCATTTAGCCCAGTGTCCTGCAGGTTCACCCATGTTGTTGCAGATGACAGGATTTCCTTGTTTTTTAAGGCTGAATAATATTCCACTGTTTTATATATGTCACTTTTCTTTTTATCCTTTTGCCCATTGACAGACACTTAGTTTGTTATTGTATCTTGACTAATGTGAATACTGCTGCAATGAATATGGGACTGCAGATATCTCTTCAAGATCCTGATCTCAATTCCTTTGGATATATAACCATAAGTGAGATTGTTGGACCATATGGTAGTTCTATTTTTTAGTTTTTTGAGGAATCTTCATTCCATTTTCCATAATGACTGTCACAATTTACATTCCCACCAATAGTGCACAAGGTTCCTTTTTCTCCACATTTTTGTTCACACTTTTTCTTCTTTTAATAGCAGCTATCCTAACAGGTGTGAAGTGATGTCTTACTGTGGTTTTGATTTGACTTTCTCTGATGATTAATGATGTTGAGCACCTTTTCATATACCTGTTGATCATTTATATGTCTTCTTTGGAAAAATGTCTATTGAGATCCCTTGTGCATTTTTCAATTGTGTTATTTGCTTTTATGCTTTTAGGTTGTAAGTTTTCATTATATGTTCTTATATATTTCGGATACCTTAACTCCTTATTGATACATGGTTTGCATATATTTTCTCCCATTACATCAGTTGCTTTTTCATTTTGTTGATGGCTCCCTTTGCTGTGCAGAAGCTTTTCAGTTCGACATAGTTCCACTTCTTTATTTTTGTTTTTGTTGCCAGTGCTTTTGGTGTCATGTCTGGAAAAAAATCATTGCCAAGACCAATGTCAAGAAGCTTTTTTCTAGGCGCTTCACAGTTTCAGGCTTTATGTTTAAGTCTATAATCCATTTTGAATTGAATTTGGTGTATGATGTAAGATAAGCGTCCAGTTTCATTCTTTTGTACGTGGATATTGTTTTTCCAACACCATTTATTAAAGAGACTATCCTTTCCCCATGATGAATATTTTAATTGCACAAAAACACACTGTGCATTTTTCATTTGTTTGATGTAGTTTATAAATGTCAATAAGCTCAAGGATCTGTAACCATACTGATGTTTTTGTCAGTAAGTCAAAGAATTGTTCTATCAATTACGGACAAAGGTTTTATAACATTCAACTGTGATTGCCAATTTATTTATTAACCTTTAGTTTTGTTTCATGTATGTTGAAGCTCTATTATTAGGTAGATACGCATTTTGGAATAGAATTGCTTTTTTATGCATAGTCTAGCTTTGTCCACATGTTTGCTTTCAATCTATCTTTCCTTGTATTAAAAATATGTCTCTGGTATACAACATTATTTGGGTCTCACAATTTTATCCAGTGTGACAATTTTTGCCTTTTAATTAGAAAATTTAGTTTATTTGTATTTAACAAATTTACTATATATTATATACGTATATTTCTATCTTTACATGTGTATCTACTGATCTATCTATATATATTTGAGTTAAATGAAACATATTCCTTTTTTTGTATTTGTTCAATCTGTTTTTTATTTGTTAATTTGTTTATTTTTTATCCTTATTTTTTCCTTATTTTTGTTTTATTGAATTTTCAGTATTCATTTTTAATTTATCCATTGCAGAGTTAGTTGCATGTCTTTATATTATTTATTATATATATTTATTATTTTTATTGATTACAAAAGTCTTTAATTTATCCTTAACTAATCTAAATTGTGCGTAGTGGTAATTTTTTACTACTTCACACATAGTGTAGAAAACTGGGAAAAGTACATTTCCTTTATTTCTTCTATGTCCTTTGTGATATATTTTGTAATATAATTTTATCTATATAATCATAAGCCCCATCATGAAATTTTATTTTTTCTGTTAAACAGATAATTGCCTTTGAAAGAAATTAAGAGATTAAAAAATCTAGTCTTTTATATTTGTCCTCATACTTATTATTTCTGTATTCTACTTCTAGATTAGAATTTTGATTTGATGTCTTTTTGTTTGAAAAACTTTTGTTAGCATTTCTTGTGTTGCAAGTTGGCTGATAACAAATTAACCTTTTTTTTTTCTGAAAATGTCTTAATTTTACCTTTCTCTTTGAAGGATATTTTCATTATATGTAGAAGTCTTAGTTTACATTTTTTTCTTTCATCATTTCACTGTTTTCTAGCTTCATATTTTAATGAGAAAAAAGTCATCATCTGTATTATTGCATCACTGTGTATTTCTTTATTTCTCATGTTTCTGTTAAGATTTATCTGTATGATTTTTACCATATACTGAGGAAACTGTTTATAGATTCTTTTCTCTCTGTACATTTTCTTCTTAAACTTTACTGAGATTTTTTTATCCTGAACCATTTTATATTAAGCTGCCAACCTGATGACCCATTATCCCCAAATACTTTAGTAGTGGTTCTTAACCCAAGGGCAATTTTGCCCTCTAAGAAACATTTAATAATATCTGAAAACATTTTTTGGCTGTTAACTTGGAGCAGGAGGTGGGGGAAGAAGGGGAAAAGTGCTACTGGCATTCAGTTAGCAGAGGCCAGGCATGTTGCTCAATATCCTACAGGTCACAGGAAATGCCCACAACAAAGAATTAACTGGCCCCAAATGTCAATACTGATAATGCCATGGTTGAAAAACCCTGCTTTAGTGTGTTTTTCCTACATATATACAACAAACACACACACAGAATATGTGTACATCATACACACATGTGTATATGCACAATACGTGTGTAATACAACCATCAAAACCAGGAAATTAATATTAATACATTCCTTCCGTCTAATCCTCGGACCACTATTAAAGTTTCAACAATAGTCCCAATAATAGCAAAAAGATCAAGTTCAGAATTTTGCATACTTTTTAAAAGTCAAATGTTTTTAGTGTCTTTGTGTCAGGAAGAGATCTTCAAACTTCCCTTAACTTGACCATGGCATATTTGAAAATTTCTGGCCAGTGTTTTCTTTACTTCCTTTTTTCCTTCCTCCCTCCCTCCCTCCCTCCCTCCCTCCTCCCTCTCTCCCTCCCTGCCTTCCTTCCTTCCTCCCTTCCTTTTTTCTTTTTCCTTTTTTGAATACCTCAATTTAGGTTTCCTAATGTTTCCTTGTGATTAGCTTCACTTAAACTACATTTTGACAAGAATATCACAGAATTGATGCTACATTTTTTTCATTGCCTCCTACCAGGTGGTGTATGATTTCAATTTATCTCATTACTGATGATGCTTCTTTTGACAGGTTGTTCAAGGTGGTATCTACCAGTTTTCTACCCCGTTAGATAGGAATTGTATGTGTTTCTTTACCTGTTTGTCTATTATCTCAAGCAGATGGTTTTTATTCCTTACTGTACTTATAGTTATGATACCTAGTGCACACCTCAAACATATTTGTTACCCACAACTGAATCTATACTTCTAACACAAAATTGTCTCCCAGTAATATTTTTCTCTGTAGTGATACCACCAAATACCTAGTTTTTCAAGCTGAGACTTCTTAGTGGAACAGACTAAAGCCCTTACATCCTTTCTTATTATCCATAGCCTATTATATTAGTGAACTAGAGATATAACAAGGGGTTAACTAGTCCTTCTTGTTAGAATATGAGAGTAAAAATTGTTACTGAACCAAACTTGGGTCCACTCGACTGCCACACATCAAAGTCAATCTCTTGACACCAGGTTGTGGTGAAGGAAAGTACCGCATTTATTGCAGGGCCAAGCAAGGTGGATGGGCAGCTCATGCTCAAAAGACCCAAACTCCCTGTTGGCTTTAAGGGAAGAGTTTTTAAAGGCAACATTAAGAGTGAGGGTTGCAGGGTGCGTGATCAGCTTATGGACTTTTTCTGATTGGTTGGTGGTGAGGTAACAGGGTGATATTTTGTGAGTCTCAATCATCAACCTTCTGAGTCCATCCAGTCTGGGGTCTACATGCTCGTGGTCAGCATGTAGTCACCATCCTCCACTTGGGTGGGAATGTCTTAGTTTCTGCAGAACAACTCAAAGATAAGTGTCAAATTTTTATATATATCCCTTGAGGAGGAACTAGGACTGTTTTATGGCTGAACTATTGTTTAAGCTGTCATTATTTTTCTTGCTTGACTGTTTTCCCTTTGTTTCTGTATTCCCTCACTTCACTAATTAGTAACTGCTTGTGCCTGCTCCTTGAACTCAGAGAAGGCCTAGGAGACTAAAGTGTTTTTCTACAAATAAGAAATGGAGGGCACCAAGGGGCTTTTGTACCCAGGAGGCCCCTGCAGGGTCTTGCTGGGTTTCAGAGTCATGCGGAAAGGAGATAAACAGTGAGGGATCAAAATAGAAACCTTTTCCTTTTTTTTTTTTCTGGCACAAATCCAGCCTGGATTCATCAACCCCTCTTTTAATTATGAGTGAATGGAAGAATTCCATCATTGGATAGAGTTAGTTTCTATTACATAATAAAGGAAAATGCCTATAGCTCACAAATCATAGAAGAGAAAACATCATGCTTTATCAAGATAACTGCAGGAAGCAGAAATGAAGTATAGAAAATATTGACTTTGTGACATCAATTTTTTTAAGAAACATAAGAAACGAAGATGGGATGAAAAGATAACAGTGTAAGATGTTTTCCAAAAAATAGCATAGTGTGCAAGGAACATTGAGAAGACAAATGAATGGCAGAATTCTCAGATGTGAAAAGCCTTGGATAGTAAACCACTTTTGTTACTATTCCTGAAAGATTTATGTAAAGTAATTTTTTAGCCAATTAAACACATGAATCAAAAACTAAACTTTCGAGAAGTAAGAAATATAAGTGTTCTGTCAACAAGGCACGGGAATAAATGTAAATCAAGACTTAATTCTAATTATTTTTTTAATCATACACTGTAAATATAAATCAGAATGTGATTGCCATAAGAGAAGATGTATGATCTAAAAGGAATAACTTAACAATTACAACCTGAATCCAAAATACAGGAGGATTTGGCAGGAAGGTTTGATAAGATGAGTGAAATTACAGTCTTTAAAATTCCCCTTCTTTTGTAACACATGTAAGATAGATTTGGTGTTATTCATTAGGAAAATATGTGGGAAATATACAAGCATATACAGGAAAATATACATTTAAGTATCTCTAAAGCTTTAAGGCATTTAAGAAAGGACATGTACATTCTGGATTACAATGAGAAATGGCATAGAGTTTGTTCAGTAAATATATAAGAACAAAAATATTTAAAATAAGATGACAAAAGTAAAGCTGAACATATCGTTTAGGAAAGTAATTTTAATAGATAGTTGATCTCTCATTTGGGTCAAAAAAACTGAAACTGAGCAGAATCCTGGGGGGCCCTCCCAAGTACAAATTCTGTGTCCCCCATTTCTTGTTTATAGGAATAAGCTCCATTCAGCCTCCTTTACCTTCCCTGAGTTCCAAAGGGCAGATTCAAACATTGCTAGTCAGGGAAGGGAGGAAATGCAGAAACAGAGGTCAGTCAAGAAACAATAGTGCAGCCTTGGGGCAGGGTCCTGGCTCCTTCTCAAGGAATATATATAACAATATCTTTGAGTTCTTCTGCAGGAACTAAGGACCCCATCCAGGTGGAGGATGGCAACTTCAGGCTGAGCACAAGATTCCTGGAACACTGCCCTGTTACCTCACCACCAACCAGTTCAAAGAAAGCCACACACCTGGTAGCCCTTACCCCAGATTTTGCCTACAAAACCTTCTCCCCAGATACCATTGGGGAGTGTGGGGTTTTTGAACATGAGCCACCTGCCACTTGCTCTCCTTGCTTGGCCCTGCAATAAACCTTTCTCTGCTCCAAATTCTGGTGTTTCAGTTTGTTTGGTCTCACTGTCCTTCAGGCACATGAGCTTGTGTTTGGTAACAAAACATTAATAACCAAATATATACTGTGTCAGGGAGGAAAAACTTTTCTTCTGCCCTTCTAAGTTCTTCTGGTTAGTCTGAGAATTAAATTGACGTGAAACAGATTACCAGGAGAAAATCAAAAGAAGTTGAATAACGTGTATACCTGACAGAGACCTAGGAAAACTGAGTAACTCACCAAAATGGCCAAAATCCTTACTATAATTAAGCTAAAGACACAAAAGGGTGTTGGGCTGGAGGGCAAAGTGGTTTGGGACTTCACAGGGGAGGAAAGCAATTCACATGGAGATGGAAAAGCAAATGTTTGATAAATAAATGTTTGCTGGACCATACAGAGACATGGGACTTTGGGTAAACTCTGAATTCGAGGCCTGTCCAAGTTTCCCCCATCACATAGCCTATATTCTTTGGAGATATCTCTGGTAATATCTGTGTCCTGGGAATGTTACCAGAAGTGGGACCCATTCCAGGGCCCAAGAGTGGGCTCTTGTTTAACACTCAGAAATGAATTGTCCAAGGAGACACGTGTATGGACAAAGCAAAATGCTTTATTGGGAAGGGGTGCATGGGTGGAGAGCAGTGGCATAAGGGACCCCAGGAGAACGTCTCTGCCACGTGGCTCACAGTCTCAGGTTATATGGTAACAGGGTTAGTTTCTGGGTTGTCTCTGGCCAGTCATCTTGCTTGTGCCCATATTTGGGCTGACTCAGGGTCCTTCCCGGTGGCACACACATCTCTCAGCCAAGATGGATTCCAGCAAGAAAGATTCTGGGAGGTTGGTAGGACATATTATGGGCTGGTATCTCCTCCCTCCTTTTTGTCTCTCTCTAATTCTTCTGGTTGTCTGTAGCTTGTTAGTTCTGTGTCCCTTAT
Source organism: Grampus griseus (assembly GCF_964374135.1). NCBI lineage: Eukaryota > Metazoa > Chordata > Mammalia > Artiodactyla > Delphinidae > Grampus > Grampus griseus. Next base: position 17,868,287 of record NC_139012.1, on the reverse strand, counting down.
TGGGACCTTGTGTTGTGAGATAACTCATGCAACAGGTCATTATCAAGACTGGCCAGGGCAGGTGGTTTGGGTCAATGGTTCCCTAACAGGAACAGGCCCTTTACCTAAATTCTTATAGGCAGGTAAGAGGAGATAATAAGCAAAACTTTCTGAGTCTTCTGTTTCTTACAAATAATCAGCCTAATTTAATCCTTATGTCAAAGAGACATATTTTGGTGTGGCAAATCTTGCTCCCCTTACAACTGTTAATATGAGAAAAACCTAAAATAAAGGGATTTAGAGAATACAAAGAGAGAAGATAGAAAAAAGATACACTAGGTAAGTAGAAGCAACATTAAAGCAGTGATGAGAATATTAAAATTAAGCAGTATAATGCTTAGTTTTCAAAAGCATTAAAAATGGACCACTCTTTATTGTTGAAGCATGAAACTGTCAATAAAATCATACCAACATTCAAGCACTTTTATGTGCTAAATAATGTGATATTTAAGTGTACATTTAATCAAACTTAACAGCCAACATATAGGGGCATAAAATTCAAATAGTAATAGGAGCTATGAATGCATTGCTCAGTTTTTCCCATGCCAAGAAGACTAAATATGTAAATATATTATTAAATATATAAATGGATATGGAGAAGCTAAACAACATAATAATTATGGTTGATTAAACAAACAGTGAACTCAATACCCTCCAAACATGTATTGTAACCAGGAGTGTCCCCTGGACATATATAAAATATGTCTGCATATTAAGCCTCTGCACAAATGTTTGTAGGAATTATAGAAGGCATGACTGTAGTCACACTCAAATAAAATAAAATAAATTTATAAAAAGTATACAATTTAACTTCCTAAGGAAAAATCTGAGATGAGAACAAAGCTTTTGATATATGAATATTAATCACTGCATTACTTATGATATGAGCATAGCAGTCATTTTAGAAATGACTGATTAAAGACAGTCTGATTTTACTACTATTAATATTTGTCATCTAGAAGTTGTTGAATATTATTTGTGTATGTACTGATGCAGATGTCTAACGATTATGTCTGAATACAAACTTGTACCAAGGATTATACTAATTTCATTCTTATTAAGCTTGATTTTAATTCTCATAAAGTTAATGGTTATTAGAATAAATGCTAATAGGAAATTTTTTCTCTTATTGAAGTATTTTTGTTTGTGTAGTTATAACTATATGTCAGAATTTTGGAAATTAAGGGAAGGGTTGGGTTTAAATAATTTTATTTACCATCTCAACAGTTGAATTTAAGATGTTACCTTTCTTTGTAAGATTTGGAGAATTTCACAATGACTTTTACTTTTGTTAGTCATTGATATTTTCATATATAAAGAAGGTTTACTTGTATAGGCGCAAGCAAATCATACTTTTGCTCAGGCTAATAGTAAGTCCAAAGGTTTCTTTTGTTTTTACTCTAAAGAAAATATTCATTATTGTGTTTAAATTATAGAAGCTTTGTGTCCTTTACATGTAATAGAAATTTGTGAGGTATTGAATGTAAATGTCTCATGGTATATATTGTATAGAACTGGACCCATGTAGCAACTTCTGCCATACTATTTATAAATTATAGTAGTATAGGTTATCTTTAGCAAAATAAATGTAGGAACTATAAACTATGGTTGAAAATGAGTACAATTTTGTTTAAATTTTACTTTTAAGTAACGTTAAGTACCATTACAACGTTAAACAGTAGTGCATTAAAATTAAGTGACGATTAAAGAATAAAACATTTAAAGGTGATAAAATACCCAGAGGTTTCAAGTTAAACAGAAGTGTATTGGGAAAGGATATTTGGAATGACTCTTTTGAACATTTGTTTCTGGGATTTTGAAATCAAAGCTATCAACACAAATTACATCAAACACATCTCTACAGTTCCGTTTTGTCTTAATTTTCAAATAAAATGTCAATGAATTGTTTGGATATTACTTTGTTTGCCAAACATGGAAAGTATCCAAACAAGTTTTTAAAAATTTTCTTCTGCCTATCTTTGTTTTCTACTTTCTCTTAAATGAGAATGCAGCCCGTGGACAAATAGTACTATGAATTTAAACAATTAAATGAAAACTTTTGGTGACCATCAATTTGCGTAGACATTAACTTAGCTAATGCACCAGTTTTTTGGTATAAATACCTACAATAAGAAGGAAGTGGAGAGAAGATAATGGAAAAAAAAAAAAGTAAAGATAAAAGCCTCACCTTTAAGAAGGTTCTCTTAGAGTCACCTCTAGTTTTTCTTAGAAGTTGTAACTTCATTCCACTAAAATCACATTTTCTTCAAAACTTTTGGATTTTCTAAAATTGTAACTATTTTAGGACCCCATGGCAAGAAACATCAGGTAACATCTGTTACTCATTCAAATATTCTTGCTTTTCCTTACTTTCTTTTTCTTCTTTTCTTTCCCCATTTCTTTCTCTACCCTCCCCTACCCTCTCTTTCTGTCTCTTCTATTTTTCTGTCTCCTGAGACTTTCTTTCTCTTCATCCCGTTCTTACTCCACATACTATATAATTTTTTTTTTTTTTTTGTGCGGTACACGGGCCTCTCACTGTTGCAGCCTCTCCCGTTGCGGAGCACAGGCTCCGGACGCGCAGGCTCAGCGGCCATGGCTCACGGGCCCAGCCACTCTGCGGCATGTGGAATCTTCCCAGACCGGGGCACGAACCCGTGTTCCCTGCATCGGCAGGCGGACTCTCAACCACTGCGCCACCAGGGAAGCCCCATACCATATAATTTTAATTGACCTCAAATTTATGCTAATACTCTTAAATTCACAAATAAGAATATTCAAATGATTGAGATATTTAAGTATCACAGTCAGTTGATTAAAAGATAAAAGGAATACAATTTCTCAGAAAGGACGAGGAACTAAACATAAATTCAAACAATAAATTTCTGTCAATTTTGACAATATACACCTTTCAAATTAAAATGTAACTCCTAAATTCACTTGTTTGTTGAGGTTGCCTTCTACATTTCCTCTGAAAAATAATGAATTCTATATCTGACCTTAAATGTGCTTGAAACATTTATTTTTTAGCTCTATTTTCAGAAACTGCCAGCTTTCACTACTGACTGAACGTGTCATCATTGGAACACTCCTGCTGAGGTAGCTGTTCTCAGATTCTCTTTCAGATCCATATCTACCCCGTCCCAGGGGAAAGAGGGCATCATCGCACCTTGCAATTGGTGTTTGCTTGAACTTTGAACTCCCAGACTTGTTATAGAAAAGACAAAGGAAGTGGCTGTCCAGAGTAGATTACCAAGTGTAGAAATGATGTCAGTTCAGCATTTCCCTCTGTGTCACAGCACCAAAAATAAAAGAGTGAAGTTAAAAAATAAAAAGTGGGGTGTTAAACATAATTTAGAAATTCTAATAAAGATTTAAGGACACATGAATCCACATATGTTATCTAAAGTGTCATTTTCAAGTGACCTTGCTCATGTCACAAAAAGGCAATGATTTTAGTTTCATTTTGATTTAGCCAAATTTAAATCTATTTAACAGTTCTCAAAATTAAACTAGAGTGATTCAACAATGTAAATTCGCATGTGTTGTGGATGATTTAGAAGTTCAAGTAAATTATTTAAATGAGGAAAAATAATTCAAAACTTAGTTCAAAAAATTCAGGTAGTTCAGATCAAACATTCTTAATTTTTTTTAAAAGAACAAAAAATGTATATAGCATTTCAAAGAAAATGGGTTTTCCCATTAGAAATGCTGTTTAGTAAATACTATTCATGTATCTGTAATATTCAAAGTAAAGTCATAATTTTCAAAAAGGCAAAATAGCTAAATTTCCAAATGTCATTGCTGGTGAATCTTGTCCTCTCAAATGAGCTATCTGGTTAAAGCAGTATGGGAAATATTTATAGATTTACAGATACAGGAAAATGGTATATTTAAACTATTGTATTGAAATCAGGGTGATATTTTTCAAGGAAGCACTCTTTTTTGAGGTCATGTAGAAGAGCAGTCTGCAAGGGAGTCTGAAAAAGAGCAGTCACTGAGAAGGGAGGACAGAAAAGTATGCTGTACCACAGAGGGAGAAGAATTAGAAAGGAAGGACTAGGCTACCATGTTCAAAATAGGAAGATGAGATGACCAGAGAGGCGAAGTCAGAAAGTGACCATAGGATTTGACAACATGGAGATCATTAGAAACTCTGAAAAGTATCAATTTTGGATGATTTATGTGATAGAAATTTAATAAAGGGAGCTGAGAGTAATATGAGGTTAAAAATCGGAGACAAGAAATTTGACTGGGGGGCTTCCCCAGTGGCGCAGTGGTTGGGAGTCCGCCTGCCGATGCAGGGGACACGGGTTCGTGCCCCGGTCTGGGAAGATCCCACATGCCGCGGAGCGGCTGGGCCCGTGAGCCGTGGCCGCTGAGCCTGTGCGTCCGGAGCCTGTGCTCCGCAACGGGGGAGGCCACAACAGTGAGAGGCCCGCATACCGCAAAAAAAAAGAAAAAAGAAATTTGACTGGATGGAACCCAAAAATGAGGAGAGATTGGAGAAGATGTAGGGTATCTATGTTTAATTACTCTTTTTGTTTATGGGGAAGATACTAATGTCAGCTTCTCTGGTCAATGACCAAGAGATGGATGAAGCAAAGCAGAGAGGTTCTAAGATAAGGAACAAGCTCCTTGATACGACTAAAGGCATTGGCCTTAGAGAGGAGGAAAGACATTTTCTTTATGGAGGAAAGAAAAAGATCAGTGTGGCTACCGGTAGATATGGGAAACTGTCTAGGGACAGTGTTTCTCTCCACCAGATAATATAATCTCTTTATTTGGAGGTTATAAATTATTTTCTTAGACAAAGCCAGTACTCCAGAAGAAAGATAAATGTTCCATACTACCCCAATAGCTTATGAAAATTACTTTTGATAAATTAGGTTTTGATTTTTTAAATTTATTTTCCAATATATTTGCCTTTCTTTGTCACTGCTGCTATTCTGAAAACTTGCACATTTTCTTTTACATTATCATTGAGATTTCAATTTTGGTACCTCTAATACCTCTTTATCAAAACAGTGAAGCCCAAGTGTTGATTTAATTATCATAATATTAGTATAGCATGACTTACTGAGAACGTTTTTTGTGTTTTTTTTAACCTTTTTGATGCTCCCATTGATAAAGACTATATATGAAGAGTTACATGGCCTAAAACACTACATCAAATACTCATATTTACCAAGGTAAATTGAATATCTGTTTTCGCTTTTTCATACTATCACTGAAGATAAAGCACTCCCTTATTCACTATACAGTGTGAAATGCTTCAAGAACAAGAGAATGGTTCATTAGCAAAGGGGTAGATAAAACTACTTACACAGTGACAGCAATTTCTATCCTGAGCCTTAATTTATCACTCCTGAGGGTTTTCTACAGGAGTGAAACATAATGAAATAGTATTTAAAATATTAGAAAGTGTGGAGAGAAGCTCAACCACCCTAAGCTTTTATGAAATTATCATAGTACTGCACTATAAGGGCTAGCCTCCCTCTTTATGATTATAATTGTGATTAAGTATATGTATTACTCAAAAGCATAAGACATGATATTTATAGTGTAGTTAATTTTACCCATACTAACAGGGTGCTTTTCATGAATCTTTAGGAAACAATGAGTAAGTTTTCTCATCACTTGGAGTCTTTATACTAGAGATACACATTCTGAAAAACTGTGTAATAAAGATACAATCGATGTGCTTGCATTAAGTGTTTAGGAAATAAGTATCCATAATATACAGGATGAAATTAATATTGTTAGTATATTTGAATGAATTTTCTTTTGGCTTCATGCTTAACCAATTATGTTTGAAGAACCCAGTCTTGATTAATTTATTTAAATTGACCAGTGTACCATTTGGAAAGAAATATAAATTTACCTAAGTTAGAATATATGGCAATAAAGCATGGTACAGTCTTTTAAACTTAAGACATATGATGGATGTATAGTTTGTAGCTTTATTTTTGGCTCAGAGTGACAAATTACAAGGTTGTACTCCAATGTTCTGAAGTCTGTATAGATTTAATATCTTAATTCCATTGGTATTCGTGCAATCTCATGTCTTTAATTCAGTTTTTTTCTTCAGTCACTTTCGTCTAGATTTTACATGTCTAACATGATTTGTTTTTGTAAATATGTCTACTCTTTTACACAGTAATGGGATGAGGTGGAAATAAATGCACTACCATGATTCTACAGAGTTAGTACAGAGCCAAAAGCTTTTTTTTCTTGCTAATAATAGGAAGCCTGCTTAAGGTGTTTGTTGGAAAGAATAAGAAGGGTAAAGAATGAACGTAAAGTTCCAATAGCATAGGGTAAAAGAATAAATAGATTGGAGAAGGCGAGATTATGGTAGAAAAATCAGAATTGGTTGTTGTGACCGTTTACCTTTGAAATGTAAGAACATTGATAATACCATAGGAGAGAGGTTGCCAAGGTGTGGGTGGAGTCAGTTCATCTCTCTGGGAACTATTTCCCTTTTCTGTAGAAATGGAAGAGTTAAACCAGATGATGGTTAAGGTGCCTCCCTTCTAGCTGTAAAATTCTGTTGTTGTAATTGGTACCTTAGCTGTGGTTCCAAGTGTAGTTGGTTAAGAGTGAAATAGCAAAGTATATGTGAGATACCTCAAAATATAGGGAGAAAAAAGACCTGGTGAATCATATCATTGAAATAAATGTATTAGTAAGGGTTTCCACAATCAGGGTTAACATTAAAGTTCAAGAAATCAAACATACCTTATGACAGGCTTGGAAACATTTAGGACAAGATTCACATTAAACAGTAAATGGAAAGTAAGCATTCTTTTTTTATTCTTGTTTTCTTTTTTAATCAGCACAAAAAAGAAAACATATTTATATATTCTTTTTTTGTTTACTTATCAGAAATATGGGTATAGAACCTGCACAATTTTTTTCAAAATATTATAACCAAGAGAATGAGGATTTTAATATGTGTATGTCTATCTATCAATCAGCACATATGTATATTATATTGTATATTGGAATATATGATGTATATATACAGATATCAGTCCATGAGCATTACCTTGTTAAAGTTGATTTATTTCTCACAGTAACCATATAACACATACAGTATAGCTTGCCTAATGTCCATGCAGATTAATATTGATGGAGAAGAATATGGTTACTGATTGACTGTTCTATAGCCTATATTCCTTACCATTATGATTTATTGATATGGTTAGCTTATATTCAGTACAGGAATAAAAGTCAATAATAAACCTGGTAAGTAATATTTGGTAGATACTTCATTGGTGTTTAATAGAAAAGGTCCATGGAATCAGGAAATGGGATGCCTCCAGCCAAAGATTCACATTTCCTGATTCCAAAATATATTACAAAGTTGTATTAATCAAAACAATATGGTACTGTCATAAAAACAGTAAACATCTAGATCAATGGAATGAAATAGAGAGCCCAGAAATTAACCCATGCATGCACAATCGATTGATCTTTAGCAAGAGTGCCAAGAATACAAAAGAGGGAAAGGATAGTCTCTTCAATAAATGATGCTGGGGAAACTGGATATACACATGCAAAAGAATGAAATTGGATCTACATCTTATACCAACACAAAAATCAACTTAAAATGGGTTAAAGGCTTAAATGTCAGGCCTGAAACCATAAAATGCCTACAGAAGAATATAGGGAAAAGACTCCTTGACATTGGTCTTGGCAATGATTTTTTTGGATATGATGCCAAAAGTACAGGTGATAAAAACAAAAATAAACAAGTGGAACTACATTAAACTAAAAAGCTTCTGTGAACTAAAGGAAACCATCAAGAGAATGAAAAGGCAACATATTGAATGGGAGAAAAAATTTGCAAATCATGTATCTGATAAGGGGTTACTATTCAAAATATATAAGGAACTCCTACAACTCAATAGCAAAAAACAAATAACCTGATTAAACACTGAGCAAAGGACCTGAATAGACATTTTTCTAAAGTAGACGTACTAATGGTCAGTAGAGATATGAAAAGTTGCTCAACGTCATTAATCATCAGGGAAATGCAAATCAAAACCACAATGAGATATCACTTCACACCTGTTAGGATGGCTATTTAAGAACAACAACAAAAAAGTGTTGATGAGGATGTCAGGGAAAAGGAACTCTGGTGCACTGTTGGTAGGAATGTAAATTGATTCAGCCATTAGGGAAAACAGCATGGAATTTCCTCAAAAAATTAAAGCTAGGACAATCTTACTTCTAGGTATTTATCCAAAGGAATTGAGTTTAGGATGCTGAAGAATTATCTAGCTGCACTCTGACGTTCATTGCCGCATTACTTACATTAGCCGAGATATGGAAGCAACCAAAATGCCCATGGATGGATGAATGTATAAAGAAAATGTGATATATACATGCAGTGGAATATTATTTAGACTTTAAAAAGGAGAGAATCCTGCCATTTACAACAACATGGATGAACGTGGAGGAAATTACAGAAAGACAAAAACTGTATGATCTCATTTATATGTGGACTCTAAAATAGTCAAATTTGGGAATTCCCTGATGGTCCAGTGGTTAGGACTCTACTTCCACTGTAGGGGGCATGGGTTCGATCCCTGGTTGGGGAACTATGATCCGTGAGCCACGTGGCATGGCCATAAAAAAAAGAAAAGTCAAAATCATAAGAGGAGAGAGTAGAATGGTGATTGGCAGGGGCTGGGAGAGGGGAAAATGGGGCAGTGATGGTCAAAGTGTGCCAAGTTTTATTTATGTAAGGTAAATAAATTCTGGAAATCTACTATACAATATAGTGCCTATAGCTAACAATACTATATTGTGTACTTAAAAGTTTCTAAGAGGGTAGGTCTTATGTTGTATTCTTACCACACACACAAATAATAATAAAGGGGACAGGAGGAAACTGTGTGAAGTCGTGAATATGTGTACGGCTGGATGGTGGTGATAGTTTCAAAGGTGTAAACTTATCTCCAAACTCATCAAGTTGTGTACATTAAATATTAAATATGTGCTTTTTTTACATGTATATTACAACTCAAGAAAGTAGTATTAAAAAAATAAAAAATGATTTGAAACAAAAAAAAGAAAAGAGCTGTGGAAGAAAGATACTAAGAAATTCATTTTTCTTTTAGGGTTTTTTTGTGAGAAAACATTCCCAACTTGATGTTCTTATAAATGCCAGAGAAATTACTCATTTGTAAAGAGGGACAAAAAAGGAAACTAAATGATCATTGTACTTATAAAATCAGCAAATAATTAAGAAAATAAAATTACAAATGGTTTCAAGATATTGATTTGTTAATCCACAATCACTATTATTTTATAGTTTATTTTATACCAAAAGGGCAAATAGGTGCAGCATTTTCTTTTATGTTAATAAATTACAGATTCATTTCAAATGTTTTTCTTTTGAAAATGATATGCAATTGGCATAGACAGTCTAGAAAATTTTGAATCATTTAAGAAAGCATTACAATTTCTCCAAATTCAGTCTCCACTGTTTGGTGTGTTTCCTTCCCGTGTTTCTAGGAAGCATTTTGCACAGTGATTAAAAACATGGACTCCTTAGCCAGACTGGCCTTAAATTCAAACTTGCCAAATTGGGGCAAGTTATTCAATGTCTCTGTGCCTCAGTGTATTCACATTTTATAGGTGAATACTAATGTTATCCACATCCCTGTGTTCTCATGTGGATTAAATGAAATTAAATGCGCAAACTACCTGAAGCCCTGTCTGGAACATAGTAAAACACAACACAGGTAGGGTGAGACCTGTCCTGTGACTCTAGGACATTCCCAATTTAGACCTCTTGTCCTAAACTATTTATTAGTAGCCATTTTTTCACTTAGTAATGGCCTGGATGTCCAATAAATGTTATGGTCACCATATACTTGAAAATGTGTTATTAATTATTCTAAGCATAATTTTCATATGGCTGTGGTAATATTATATAAACAATTTTAATATTGCTTTTGTCACTTAACATAGTATAGCCAGAATTTCTCCAAGTCAACTTTTTACAAATAACTTTATAAATAATTTTTAATGTTTGTATGTGATTCCTCAGAATGAATGTCCCGTAATTTGCTGATGTATACTTCAATTATTTTTAATTTTGCCCACCAAAATAATGCCGTGATGAATTTCTTTCTCCTGGTATTTGGACTACTCTTCTGTGGATTTACTCACCGTGGTAAAATTTAAATTACTGAGTCAAAAGTAATAAACATTTGTTAGGATTTTGTTAATGGTTTATATCTGCTGCCATGGAGAATTTCAGAGTATAGCTTAAGCAAGAAAAAAAGGCAACCAAACTCTGTTTGTCCAGACTTTTGCTGAAACTGCATTTCAGGGTTGACATTACATAGACACTTAGGTTGATTCTTTCATTTGACCTTTATGTGCTGACTGCCCTTCTTATCTTGTGTTGGCAATAATATTCAAGTTTTTCATCTGCTTGGTATTCTTACACCGTATCATAGCTGTCATTTTGTGCTAATTTTCCATAAATTATCTAGCAAAAACAAACCACTCAATAACAAAGAATGAATTGAGTGTACACTCCTTTGACTTATGATTTCTGGAGCTGGAGATCTCCTGTGGCTAAAGGAAAATATTCAACACGTCAGTGTTATGTCAAACATCAGTTCTGAAATTATTGGGTAATCTCAAATCTCCAAGTGTGTTGCTGTGGGTTCCAAGAGATTTGCGGGGTTGTTTTAAAGGAAATAGAAAATGTCAGACTTGTGTCTCCAAGGTTTGGTCTCCTGAGTAATGTATGGTATGTGTCCTTTATCGGATGCCCTTTTGTCTGCATAAAGTAGAAATATTCAGTCTGTGTCAGGAATCTTTACTCTCCTAGTGGATTCTAATTAGCCTTGACAATTTCATATCTTCCCTTGGTTTGCATTTTCCAAGAACAGTAACCTTTGTTTTTGTAGCTCCCCTTAGCATACAATAAGGTTCTTTTTAATGGTAATTGATATTTTATAGTACCACTAAATAGGTATGTTAAAGGGGCTACCTTATTTTCAAAAAGAACTGAGATTTTGGAAAACTTCAGATGTAGTGGATTGGTAACTGCAGGGGTTGCTGCTGCTTAATTTCCTCGGATTTTTTTCAGTAATAAATTTGTATTTCATTTAATCATATTTTTTTAAATGTTTTTCCTCAGGTAAGAGTTCTGTTTGTTCCCAGTTCTTTCATTTTGAAGGGTTAAATTCACTGTTTCTAAGGCACTCTCTAATTTGTCTTGCAACTTTTCTCTCTCTTCTTGAATCACGTTCTCTAGGATTTCAGTTTTTTTTAACTTTTTATTTCGAAGCAATTATAGACTCACAAGAAGTTACAAACAAAATACAGATAGACCCTCACATACCCACTACCCAGTTTCCCCCAAAGAGGACATTTTATATAATTGCAGCACATTATCTAAACCAGGCAGTTGATATTGGCATAATAAAACTCACTAGATGAGCTAGTTCCTCAGGATTTTGTATTATTTTGAAGCAGTTTATGTAAACTTCTATCTGCGGGAAATGTTCTTATAAGAAATAACTGACCTTATTTCAAAAGTATTATTCTCAGTATTTTTTCCCTTTGATTCTGTGTATCTCTTTTATATCTATGATTAGAGAAAAATGAAACATTCTAAAAATGAATAGTTTTTAATTCTTTTTTAGATCAAAATAATAGTACTAATATTTATTAAAATGCTTATTGTTGGCAGTATACATATATAGTTTCACTTAGTACTCAAGGCACCCTGAAAATTAGACCACATCACTGATATTTTAGACATTAAGGCACTTGAGGTTCAAGAAAAGTTAATAAATAACCAAATTCGTGTTGTGAGTTAAGACTAAAATAGGACTCAGAGTCAATCTTTGTGATGATGAGATTCAATCTTTGGGATGAACAGTTTGAGATTTTTCTATACAATCGTGTTGAGTTTTTTGGGTAGGTAATATAACCCACATAATTTCTACTTTTAAAAATATAATGAAAATTTATTTGCCGTCTTAAATATAATCCATTTTTCATCTTCAGTGGAGACCTGAAAGAAAAATATTTGTCATGGTACACAATTTTTTTTTTTTTGCGGTACGCGGGCCTCTCACTGTTGTGGCCTCTCCCGTTGCGGAGCACAGGCTCCGGACGTGCAGGCTCAGCAGCCATGGCTTACGGGCCCAGCCGCTCCGCGGCATGTGGGATCTTCCTGGACCGGGGCACGAACCCATGTCCCCTGCAGGTGGACTCTCAACCACTGCGCCGCCAGGGAAGCCTACAAATTTTTGAATATACGTATTAAAAAATCTTATACATTAGATGGTCAAATTATATTTTTAATCTTTTAATCTCTTTAATCAGTTATAACTGAGAGACATGCTAATTCTATCGCAATTAAATATCTTCCAATTATAATTTTATCTGTAATTATACATTCATGTATCATTAATACATTTTGCCTTATAAATGTTCATGGTATGTAACTCATTGAATAAAGAATTATTGCTGCTATACCTTTAATGACTATCTTGACTTGTATTATTGATATTTTAATTTTTTCCTGTGAACATTTCCACTTAAATTCTACTTTATCTGAAATCGAAGTGTTTTGATTTTTATTTTTCTCGTGGATTATTTCTTTTATTATTTTTCTCATGGATTCTTTAGGTTAGGAAATTCTAGCAGGATTCATCTGGGTGATTCTTCTGCTCCCGTGTCATTAACTAGGGTGATTCAGTTGTGCTCAGCTGGCAAACAAATCAATGCGGAAGGTCCACGCCTTTTTTTCTATGTCTTGTAAATTGGTGGGTGTGGCTTAGCTGAGAGGGACTCTTCACTAGAGGACCTCCACATGGCTTATATATGGCTTCTCCATCATGGTGGTATCAGTGTGGTTGAACTCCTCATATGGTAGCTGGGTTCCCAGAGACTGAGCTTTCCAAGGGAACCAGGCAGAAGTGTATGGGCTTTTACTATCTAGCCTTAGAAGTCCATAAAATTACTTGCCGTACTCTCCTGGTTATAGCAGTAACAAGCATGACCAGATGAAGGGAAGGAAACACAGATCCATCTCTTGATGAGAAGAATGTCAGCCTATTTTGATGCCATGTTTAAAACTGGCAATTATATATCTGGTGGAAGTTATTTGAGGAAAGACTTGAAAGAGATGAGGAGAAGCTGTGCTTTACTGAGAAAAATGCATCCAGAGAGAACACAGCTTGTGCAATAACCCTGAATCAGGAGCCTGTGGACTTATTCATAGAGTACCATCATGGAAGCCAGTGTGGTTGAAGCATAATGAAGGAGAGGAAGAGTATTAGTAGATGATGTCGGAGAAACAAAGGATAAGAGGCAGATTGTGGAGAGAGGGCCTTGTAGGCCATTGTAAGGACTTTGGAATTCCCTCTGACTGAGATGGGATCTATTGAAATGTCTTAAGTAGAGAAGTGGCATGATCTGAATTACTTTTAATAAGATCTCTCTGGCTCTTGGGTAAAGAAAAGGTGAAGGGGATCAAGGTGAAGCTGGGAGTCCAGGAGGGAGTCTTTTGCCATAATCAGATAAGGAAAAAGGCATATATGGTCTAGACTAGAATGATCATTTTGGAAATGGTCACTAGTATTCTGAATCTGGACACTTTCAGTAGAGCCTACAGGAATGTTTAATGCTATCTCTTGGGTTCACTCAATGTTAGATGGGGGATGTAGAATGCTTTTCCTTCCCTTTGCCCCTAACAATCCTCAATATCTAGTATTATAACTAGGAGTATGAAATATCATTGCATTTATTAAATACTTATTTTCTTTTGAAATTTTACTTTAATCATAATTTTGTGGTAAACAATTATAAAACATGTAAAATGAACTTTAATTGGATCAGTTGTCTCCTTTCAGGATTTTGGATTCACAACTTCCTGCTTCTTGAAAGTTTAATTTTGATAATTTTTCCCCAATATGTACTGATATGTCCTTGAGCAAATTATTTTTGGAAGGACAGATCAGTGGGATATATAGAGATGTCATCCCTTTGCATTTAACCTTGATACAGAACCTGAGAGATATGATGTTTTTGGTCATATTCTTATTAAAGTCTCCACGTCTTCTAATATATTCACACAGCCGAAGAAAGGTCTAAAGTAAACCTGATATAGTTTATTTTTAACTAACGTTTTTTTCTATATATATATTAGTCGGATATTTTCTTTATTTTTGCAGTTTTGGGGTTTGGCTCATTTCTGTCTACATATGGGTAAGTCTTCACTGTTTTCCCACCACAACCACTAGAATCCGGTTAGTTCTTTTCTTCTTCATATTAAGTTATAGCTTTGATTATTGTTTCATATCAAGTTACTCTTGTTTCTTTCTCAGGTTCACAAATTATTCTTGAGTCAGAACTCCCATCTCTGGCATTCCATCTACCATCTTTTCTGTCATCATGTTCTGCCTTTCTCTTTCCCCCTGGGCCCTGATTCAACTGCTGCTTGAACTTTTCAGTGCATCTGTTTTGTTCTCCACAGATCCCATTGTGGATGGAAATTGTGCTATTGCATTTTAGTTTTCATATAAACCTCCTAATCTCACCCATCTCCCATTTTGTCATTTAGGCCCATTTTGTCATTATAACTTTCAGCTCCCGTTTCATAAATGACCTGTCTTTCTACCTACTCTTCATAGTTTAAGTAGTTTAAAGCAATTTTCTAAATATTTTTTCTTGTTCAACAGTAAAATCATTTTTAGGGGTATTCTTTCCCTAAGTCTTCAACATGATATTCCCTTTCTTGTTTTCGCAGGATGATTTTTAGTTGTGTGTGTGTTTTCTGTTATGTTTTCCCCATTCTCTTTACCTAGAAGGTAGTAATATTTATCTAAAATCAGGTTTTTGAATAAAAAATAAATAGCCACATTTACATCTCACTTACCTTTGAGATGATGGCTGAGCTTCTTTTTAATTCTAAACTGGAGGAGAGTAGGTTGATATGCACATCCCCTCAGTAGCCAGCAAGCATCTATTGGAATAGCTCAGCTAGGCTAAGGTGCATACCTGTCCTGTGCTGTCTCGTTCAAGGCACAAGACGCATTGCAATGTTCAGCACACGTGTAGAGTGGGGGACAAGGATGAGTACTGTTTGTAAATGATATACGTTACTGATTTCTGGGTGGGGATTCTAAAGAAAGGCTGTATTTTATTTTGAAATTAATTTTAAATAGCCCGTTGGTATGGCGCAGGTCACGTGTTTATCAGGAATTTCTTGATTTGCTTTATACTCGCTCCATTGTTCCTAAACTTCGTGAAAATCTTTTTGTACTAAATAGCAAAGTTGTAATGTGGGAAAAGGAAGGGAAAATAGGAAAAGAGGCTGAATTCTTGCTAGGGGGAGCGAGATCAGGGAGGGGGCAGCAGCAGAGGGAGCGAAGATGCTGGGAAGCCTATGTGATTAAGACCCGAATCACTTGGGTTATAAATCGCTTCAGGTACCCAGGCTCCTCTGTTGCTTCACCCAACGAGGCTTTTCTTGAGGGAAATATTCTCCAGGTCCTGGCAGAATCTTGCTGCATCTTGTTCTTTTATTGTAGCTTCAGTCTCTCAAGGAGTCTATATTAGGCCCCTCAGAAAAACAGGACTGGGGCTGTAGGAGAACAACTGCTGCTTCTCAGGGCTCCTGCAGGAATGACTCAGCGACAGGCTAGGGAGAGCCAACTGCCATCTTACCAGATTTTATATAGAGGAAATTCTTCCCTCCTGTGAAGTAAAATATGGATAGGAAGGTTTACCTTAATTGTTTTTACAGTTAGTTTACATATTGAGTGTCAGTTTTAGGATTTAGTGTTTATGTTGTTTGTTCTGTTTTACTCATTTATTTTTATTTCTAATGAGACCTTGGATGAGACTCCATTAAAAAGTGCTATTCAGAAACTATTTAAAACTGGACCACATCAGCATTAAAATGAAATTACAGATTCATGGGATTTGTTACCAAATTCAGGAACATTGAGGAATTTCATAAGAACCCGTTCTGGAAAAGATAACTTAGCTCCTGAAAGTTATTTTTTGGTTTACTTTTGTATCAGTCATATATGCACTCAGATAGCAAATATGTGTTAAGCTCTCATATTCAAAGCATTTTGTCAAGCCCTGGAACTAGAGGATCATTAAGACAGACACACTAATTGACCTCAAGAATTTACAGTCTAAACGGTGAGCTGTGACAAAGCGAGAGAGAGGCAGGACATATATACACTACCAAACGTAAGGTAGATAGCTAGTGGGGAGCAGCCGCATAGCTCAGGGAGATCAGCTCTTGGTGCTTTGTGACCACCTAGAGGGGTGGGAGGGAGATGCAAGAGGGAAGAGATATGGGAACATATGTATATGTATAACTGATTCCCTTTGTTATAAAGCAGAAACTAACACACCATTGTAAAGCAATTATACCCCAATAAAAATGTTAAAAAAAAAAAAGAATTTACAGTCTAGAAGGGAGTTATAGGCACTAACTATTGTGCAGTTAATTACTTGATTAAAATAATGATACATGTATCCCAGAAAAAAAAAAAAGTGTCAGCAAGCAATAGTTACAAGAGCCAACAGCCTAGAAGAGACACCCTAGTTGGCAGTTAGTTGTATTAGTTTCCTGTGACTGCTCTAGCAATTTACCAGTGAGTGGCTTACAACTGCAGAAATGTGACAGCTAACAGTTTTGGAGGTCTGAAGTCTGAAATCAATATTGCTGGGTCCAAATCAAGTTGCACTAAGGCCGTGGTTCTAGGGGAGAATTCATTCCTTGCCTCTTCAAGCTTCTAGCATTCTTGGGTTTGTGGCAGCATCACTTCAGTCCCTGCCTAGTGGTCCTATTGCCTTCTCCTTTTACTTCTGTAAAAAACCAAAAACCAGAGGCTTCCCTGGTGGTGCAGTGGTTAAGAACCCGCCTGCCAATGCAGGAGACACGGGTTCGAGCCCTAGTCTGGGAAAATCCCACATGCAGCGGAGCAACTAAGCCCGTGCGCTACAACTACTGAGCCTGCGGTCTAGAGGCCATGAGCCACAACTACTGAGCCTGCATGCCACAACTACTGAATCCCACGTGCCTAGAGCCGGTACACTGCAACAAGGGAACCCACCAAAATGAGAAGCCCGTGCACCGCAAGGAAGAGTAGCCCCCGCTCACCACAACTAGAGAAAGCCCACGTGCAGCAACAAAGACCCAACGCAACCAAAAGTAAAATTAATTAATTAAAAAAAAATCCAAAACCAAAAAACTCCCTCTGTCTTCCACTAAAAGGGATACATGCCATATGGGCATTTGGGGCCCACATGGATAATCCAGGGTAATCTCTCTATCTCAGAATCTCAAATTTAATCCCATTAGCAAAACCCCTTTTAAAGCTTGGTGTAGTGACTGGGGAAAGAGATAGAAGTTTCTAGGCAGGAGGAACAGAGTGTAAACCGAAGGACCTTGCAGAAATCATTTAAATGACTGAAAGAGGGGAAGTAGAGGAAAAGCACAGAGAGTGAGGGAGAGGTTGGCCAAATTTGCCTCGAGGTACAGAATCTCCAGGTCATCTGGACCAGAAACACCCATTCTGTTTGGGCTCTGCCAGCCATCAGAAACCTCCCGCCTTCTGTGTATGCATCTTTTTCACATACTGAGTCAGCCAAGTGTGTCCAGAGAGGAATCACAGTTGTAGGAATCTGAAAGTCCCTAGGCACATAGAGTTCTGTCTATGGAACTAGATCCAGCTGTTTTTTTGCACTGCATAACTGGGTTTGCCAAGAAATAGCTGGAGAAGCAATTTTCTCATATATGCAAGTGAACACAAATTAGAGTCCATTACACAAGTGGATTGTTTTTTCAGGACGGTCTGATAGTAGGAATTTGGCTGTGGTGTAGTTAAGATGAGGATGGACAGAAAGCTGAGCTATTTCCCCACCTCCTCCAGCTTCCTCTCCATAATAACTGTGATTTGAAAGCTATCAATTTTTATTTTTTGAGATTCAACAGACCACAAAATGGACAGAACTTTAAGTTGGGATTGGAGACAGGGTTGAAACTGGGTATTCAAATGGATGTGTTATGCTCAACTTCTAATTGTTTTCTATATACTAATTAATTACTACAGGCTTACTTTCCTTAAGAAAAATTATTTACAAATCTTTTAAAATTTCAAATCTCGTTTATGGGCCCAGGAAGTCCACTTTTTTGCTATTGAAAATGAATGTAAAGAAAGTGAATACGGGAACAGTAGGGTATGTGTGTGTATAAGTACATATAAATATATGTGTATATTATTGTGTATATTTTATGTATATATACATATATATACACATATATATACATTGTGTTTATTTTATGTATATATAAATGTTTATATGTATATACATTATATATTATATTATTATATATTATGTATATGTTATATATAAGCATTTTTTCCATATAGTTCTTCTTATGTTATTATGTCTGACTTTCATTAATATTCTAACCAATTTATTTGGTCATGCATAAAATAAGAGCAGACAGAAGTATTTACAATAAAAGCTACATAATACTGAGCTTGTTGGCTTCCTTGACAGATTCCCACCCCCAATCCAAAAATACATGGACCAACCACATATCAAAACTGTCCAATTAGTAGAGTATTGATGATGGATTTAAACTTTGAAAACTGTATTTGTCAAAGACTGTCCTTTATGAAAAAAAAACAAGCTACAAATTTCCAAAAGTAAAGGAAGAAAAAAGAAAATGATGCCATTAAAGGTAGGATTAATAAATATATTAAAAAATATTTAATTAATTGTCCATCAGTTAAAATATATCTTACCATTATGACTGCCCTTCCCCCTCTCATTGGTGTTTATTTGTAAATTGCTCATCTGTGTTTCTATTTGCTGTGTAGGATTGTGGAAACAGCTACTTTGTGGTAGTTTGTTATTGTGGCCCCAGGAAACTAGTATGCTCTGAAATTCAAAGTTTCTTTCTCTCTGATTTTATTGTGTTACGTATTGGTAGGAAATACCTGGGTGGTTCATTTGCATGGTATGTTGATAATCTGAGAATTATTGTATCTCGCAACTAATTTTAAAGTATATTTTGATGCAGTAGTTAGTTTCATGTCTGAAGTTTAACTAATGTTGGTGCCAATTACATTTGCAAAACAATACAAAAACCTGTGTAAGATTCTAGGGACTTTTAGGATTTTGTAATGTCTCTATCAAAAGGTTGACGAGATGAAATTTATATAACGTTATATGCAGTGATCTGCTAAAAATTCCTTGTTGATTGCTATACAAAGCATGACATTACCTTATTAGAATAATGTTTATGAGTGTTTTCCATAAGATATCACAAACTGTGATATCCTCAGTAGATATTTAGTCATCTATAAATGATAATAAAGGCCATAATAAGGTCTCTATCAATTCTATTTATTTTGACTTCATTATTTAAAGTCAGAAACATATATTTCAAACTTAGACATTATTATCTATAATTATAAAGTCAAATAAATGGTAGAAATTAACTTAAATATAGTTTGTGTCTCAACAGTTGAAGTGAGATAGTGGAATCACAGAGGTTGAATCTTTTTGAATTGATTCTACAGATACCTGCATTCTCTAAATCCCCTGTAGTCCTCTTACCTGTCATGAAAGGTTATTCTCTTAAACCTGGCACATGGAATCAATCATATGACTCCTATCTGTTACGAGAGTTCAAAGATTAAGACCTTCACTGTCAAGGAGAAGGGCTGTAT
Organism: Grampus griseus; assembly: GCF_964374135.1. Taxonomy (NCBI): domain Eukaryota; kingdom Metazoa; phylum Chordata; class Mammalia; order Artiodactyla; family Delphinidae; genus Grampus; species Grampus griseus. The sequence continues at coordinate 17,848,491 of NC_139012.1, read as the reverse complement.
AGAAGCTGCATGTGCACAAAACAGCATTCAGCAGTGGCAGCGAGTGTCACCCAGGTATTTGAGAGAAAGTTACAAAACACAGATCACTAGTACTTACTTCACATTTGCTACCAAAACCAAGAAGGGGGGCCCAGAGATGATTTGAAAGAAAAATCTGTTCTGGAGGAAGGGGTTCACTGATGAATACCTAGCTTGTGCTTCCCAGACCTTTAAACCAGAGACGGCAATGCATTTACCAGAGTCAAAGACACCTCCTAAAACTAGGAGACTCAGAACTCTGGAAATGGAAGGAATTTTAATATGCAATCACCTAACCAAGTCAGAAAAAAGGATATAAACCAAACATCTACTACTGCTGCTACTATTACCACCACCACCAACATGGCCCCATTCTCAATCTTGAATCTCTAACAGAGTTGGCAATAATAGTAGAAAGAGAAAGCCCCTGATAAAGTGTTTTCCTCATCTCTGATCAGTGATCATATTCTTAATATCTTGTCCCAGTGAAGCTATCAAAAACTTCTAAGACAGATCACTTTAATGATTCATAACGAATTCCAGGGTCAGATTTTATATATTTTTCCACCTGAAATTGTATAAGTGCACATCAAAATACCATACTTTTGATGTGAATCTGAAACCAATTCTATTGCATTCCCAAGAAAATGAAATTAATATCAGCCAAGAGAGCATGGTGTGTTTCAAATAAGAAACGTTGGTAATGTCAGGAGAAATGACTTCCTAATGACATACCGTGTGTAGATGTATTAGCACTTCTTTTTAATATTTCATCTGTTGAACACAGAGAGAACTGGAATCTTGTTAATCATCATTTTAAAACATTTTTATAGAACGTAAATATCTGTTGAACACAAAGAGAACTGGAATCTTGTTAATCATCATTTTAAAACATTTTTATAGAATGTAAATATATCCGTACTTGCCTTTTTGCCATGTTAATGAGAAGCAAGTCATACTTGTGGAATGAGTATTCCTATTAAACTGCTGTCATCCATTCCCAGACCTGCTTAAAAGAAACAGGCACAGATGGTGGGTCTATTACTTCTCTAACAAAAAATTTGCCTCTTTTTTGTGTGTGTTTTGTTCCCTCCTTCTCATTGAAATGTGAGCAGTTTTTCAAGTCAAGAAGCCTCTGTAGGGTTCCTTGAAATGTTTTATCCATTACTTGTACATGTAGGAGGAAAAAGAGTGATTAATGATTTATTAAAATTTCATAATGAGAAAAACTCATATAAGAAGTCTGTTGGAAAAACTTTGATTTAGTAACTGTATTTTTTGCATGCAAATTAAAGTCTTCAGGGAGTTTTTGTGTCAGACTAGGAGCCTAAATTACTAATTTTATGATGACAAAACCATTTAGCCCGTGTTAAAAATACCTATGTTGATCTTTTATTTATACATTGTTCAATGCAAATTTGTCTGTTGTATGCATATTAAGAAAAAGAGCATGAGAAGTTTTCAACGTCAATGTTTCGTTTAGGTTGAAAATACATGTATACAGTGAGGTATCCAAATTTTAACTATGCAGTTCTATTTTTTTTTTTAATATAAAATGAGCACTCTTGTGGAGCCAGGATCCAAATCAAAAAACATATTACTAGAACCCCAGAAACCCCCTTCAAGCTTCTGCACACTATCTCCTAGAGTAGTACTTACGGTGATTTGGAACATCATTGATTAGTTTTTAACTTTTAATGAATGGAATCATAGCACATGTTCCATATGTTGCTTCTTTCATTTAATAGTTCGCTTATAAGATTTGGAATACAGTTGTAATTCATTCACTCTCATTGCTATATAGTATGACATTATGTAAATATTCTACCATTTATTTGCCCATGCTAATGTTTAGGGATATTTGGGTTTTGTCCAGTTGGGTGCTCTTTTGCATAGAACTTCTCCGAAAATTCTATACCTTTCTTTTGGTAAACATTGTTTAGTATATACCTGAATACACGTCAAATAGTGGTTTATATCAGTTTAAACTCCCATCCACAAGGAGAGAGGGTTCTAGCTGCCCTACGTCTGTGCCAATGCTTGGTATCATCTTTTTTCATTTAAATCATTCTGGTGTGTGTATATCACTATTGCACTGTGGTTCTTCTTAACCTTACAAAAACAGAAAAGAATAATTTTATTAAAGCATGTTTCACTTAAAGTATCTTAAATGCCCTGCTTTGCAATATTTTTTTCTTACTTAAATGATACATAAGAATAGTGATCCTGAACTATTCGGTAATATACTAGCTGGGAAGGAGATTATTGATCAATTGTAATTCTGATAAATTTAACGAGTTATTTACTGTAATAATTAAGAACAAAAAATAAGCAATTCTTTGGATTAATGTGGAACAATATTCTTGAATGTTAAAAGAAAGTTCCATGGTCTATAAATAAATCAAGACGTGAACCAAGTAAGTGTTTATTTAAAGTTAAGAGAGGAGTCTCAGTTTCCATTGTTGGCATTATGTCTGTATTTCAGGTGAAACAAAGGAAAATCTTAAGGCAAACTTGCAGTCTATTAGTTCAGTCTCACCCTGCCAGCAACTGTTATTTCATTCTTTATCTAGTAATATACAACTGTTCGCTGAAGAGGTTTTTGAAGAAAATAGTATATCCCTTTTAATTAGAAGCAGTGAAGACTTTGAAATGGTATAGTTACAGTAAAAAGAAATCAAATCAAAACAAAACAATTAAAAAAACAAGCACTTTGCACCAAGCTAATTGTATCTTTATGTTAGTTGGTTTCAGGAGTTTTCATTCATAATTATTGAATGATTGTATCTAGAGCTCACATTCCCTGTGTTCATATCCTTGCTGTATATTTAACGAGTAGTGTTGCCTTGGGAGAGTTACTTAACCTATTCAAATCTTAGATCCCCAATCTACAGATAGGGAATAATTATCGTATAAATATTATATGGTGTACTGTTCTGGGTCCTCCAAGAAGCAAATGCCAAAGAAGGACTAAACACAAGAGGAGTTTTATTAGGTGAAATGCCTATGAGTGAAAACGGGGAGGAATCTGAGTAAGGCTGGAAGAGCTGTTGGCCATGAAGCAAACATGACCCGGAGTGAAGGAGAGAGGGAAGCAAGGTGGAGTGGAAGCATTCGGCATGAGGTGCCGTCTAAGGCAGGTTTAGCAGGGGCTGCAGGGAATCCTGAGTCAAAATTGACCATTAGGGGAAAGCTATGTCTTCCAGTGATGGGTCTGTGTTAGTATCTCTGCTGCACTCAGTCATTGGTTGGAGGAGACAAACAAATAGATTTCAGAGCAAAGCGGCAGGTGCCCTAGTCAGTGACACTTCCAATATTTTGAAGCCTATGAGGCATGTTCTCATGGCTGCAACAAATGATTGTCACTGAGATGAACTGACAGACTCCAAAGAAAGTAATTAAAACAATGCCTGAGTCATAGTCATCATTTATCCATTTATTTATTCACATTATTCATCATTATTATTAATAATCACACTAATAAGGGAGCCACATGCGTAATCTACTTGAAATATTTGGAAGAAATATATAACAGTGCTACAGAGAAGTTAAGAGAAGCCTAATACTTATAATTTACTTGATTCTTCTTAACTAAAGAATATTAGTACACATTAATAGTATATGCGTAATTGTTTTCCTTCTACTATTTGTTATTGGTATATATTGCTAAGTTACTAACTTACACTGGAATACCTAACTCTAAAACCCTCTATTTCTGCATAAAGAAACGAGTTCAAGGTTGTTTTAAAAATAAAGAGTTATTAATATCATTATTCTTATCACATCCAATTGGTATTATCCATATCAAAGAGTTCCATCATTTACTATCATTGGAAGGACATAATTAGCAATTGTTTGATCTACTTTTGAAAATTGATCATTGGGTATGCGTAATATTGGGAATAACTGGATATTACTTGAAACTCCTTTTGTTTGGCCATATTCTCAACAGTGGAACCTCTTTTCATCTTTTCAAAGAGTTTCCACTGCTGTAGAAAGTTCAGAAGGTTCATGTGCATAATTGTGATACTCTGCTCAAATACAGAGAAGGGATATTACATTACAAATTGTGTGAAAATGCTTCCCGAAAAGTCTGTGAGGCCACTTTATCATGATACTTTAATGTAAGCAACATTTTACTCAGAGGAAAGTCTTAAACACAGAGGGGATGGAACCTCCAGGGCATGTCCCCCATCTGTTACTTTCCCCCATTTGTTCTCTCCTTTTGTAAATAAAAGCCTAGTTATTCTTCCCTGTGTGTGTTACTCAAGGGCCTTTGCGATTTCCCCTGCTGGGATGTCATCTTTTGCCCTGGAGAGCACATTAACTACATCCAAGACCTATCCTTACCTTAATATTTCAAGGGCTGCCTCAAGCTATAACTCCTTGGTCCAAATAAACTTCTCCATATGTTCAATGTTTACTACTTGTGTTATCCCTCCCTCTCACTTGGCATATACTCTTCCTTCTTGCTATCCCTACCACATACTGAATGTCTCCTTCATTCCTACTGCTGTGCTTTAACTGTTCACTTGTCATTATGCTACATCACACTGTCAGGAAAATAAAGATAGTTATATTGCTGGAATCTAGTAAGAACTTTTAAATATAATGTAATGAATGAATGCATGAATGAACAAGTTAATTGATACATTATATTCCCAGGTATATAATGAGTGCTGTGAGGATAAGAATTGAGTCTTATAACTCCTTATAACCCCAGTCATGTAGTATAGGACTGGAATATAGGAGGGGGTGCTTAATACATCTTTGTGACTGATGAATCTAAATATTTGTTTGAGTACTAAGTTGACATTATGTGACATATATATGTGTATATGTGTATATATATTTCTTTTGTAGTCCAATATGTAAAAAAATATTACTGTGATTCATCTAAATACTGTGTAAAATGAAGTGAATTGACCCAGATGATATGGATTCAGATGTGTGTAATTCAGCAAAGATTGGTAACAAAGTGAGATGTATATTAACTTTTTTTAGTATATTGGTAAGCAGTATTAAAAACACAATTTTTGGTTGGGTCTTTTGAGAGGATAACAATACAATAGTCTGTATTTGCATGCTAAGTGTTTTACCAGGAAAAAAACATTGCAGCTGTGCCAAGAAAAATAAGCTTGTGTCCAAGAAAAAATACATTATTTTATACTCTTGAAGGAGTAAGATTCTGAACTTGAATCTGTTCCAAAAGTTGTGGCAGATGATACTATGACCAGATTATTAAGTCATGTACCTTTCACTTTTCACTTTGTTAGCTATACTCAGCGTGTGGTTGGAAATGGAATCAAAGCCCAGTCTGGAAATCCCGAAGTCAAAGTCAAAGGAACTGATCCGGTGATAAATCAGATTATTGATAAACTGAAGCATGTTATTCAGGTAAGTGCCAATGCTCTATTTATTGGTATAGTCAGTGATAACTAGTAAATGATGACTTTCCATTATATGTCATCAACCTGTTAATCCTATCTGATAATCCTCCCTGAAGCTGAGTACTGGAATAAATTATTTGTATCTAGAGTTTTGGAAATATTTGGTTGAGTGATTTTCATATACAGTCAATGTGCAGCAGTATTTTAATGGATGGATAATATCTATCTGTAAAAGGAACCATGGTTTCAGGGTTTCAATAAATAATGAGAATCTCAGGATGAGCTTCATCCCTAACGAATAAGCTTTAGACATGGGAACTACTGTCACCATCTAAGAAAACACATAGAAGAGCATGGAAGATGCCAAAGTCACATTCCAGGCAACTTTCTGAGCCTTGCTGTGAAGGTTTTTGCTGCATTTTCAACAAAAGTTAAGTCATAAATTAATCACATGCATTTCTTGTATTTATTTCCTGTATCACCTTTTACATGTTACCTAATGGTTGTTTATGAAATACTTGTTTTATCTTTAATAGTAATATTTAATTTAGTGAGTATATACTGCTGTTTTTAATACATGGCAAGTAAAGCATGAAGGTATCTGTCAAAGGAATATTTCATCAAACTATTTGATTAATGAAAACCAAATATTATATTGCATGTTGTAAAAACCACCTTCCATTCTGCATCTGTTGGAGTTTGGGCTAAGAAGGGCTATTTTTAAAGTTATTAGTCTTTTTATAACAATTTATATTTTAATTTTTTCTAAGCAAAACTTTGTATGGATAGTTGATCCTGACTTCTAGTGTTCTATGTCAGAATCTATACCTAAGCATAGTACTGGGTTTTTATTGATATTATTCCAGAGTCGTTGGTATGCTTCTCATAACTGTTCTGCAAAACTTAAGTTTATATGGGGCCAGTTCTTAGGATTCCATTTTTATGGGAGTCTCTACAGATTGAGCAAAGCAAGATATGGGGGCTTGTGTCCAATACCAGAGACTTCTCCTTTTCAGGAGGCAATAATGGCTACTTTGCTCTTTCTACGGCTGGTACATTGGGAAAACAGAGCTCTCACCCTGGAGAGCAGAATCAAAAATAAGTTCCATTAGGAAAAGTATAAGAGAAAACTAGTGCCGCTCACGGGCCCAGCCGCTCCGCGGCATGTGGGATCTTCCCAGACCGGGGCACGAACCTGTGTCCCCTGCATCGGCAGGCGGACTCTCAACCACTGCGCCACCAGGGAAGCCCCTAGGATATCTTTTAATTCTTAAATTTCCAGTGGGCCAATAAACAGTCTATTAGGAAATTGACACATAAACAAACTAGATTCCTAAGTATATGCCGATGTATATATGTTTTTGTTGGAGTTCCCCGGGAAAGAGACTGTGAAACAGAGATGTGTGTGCAGGAGGTTCACGGCAGAGTGCCCTGCAGTCAGTAAGGGGCTGGAGGGAGGGGCACAGCACAGAGGGAGCAACTGAACTGTGTTGTAGCTTCAACAGAAGCCTCGCCTGAACCCAGTAGGACCTCAGGAGCTGGGAGGCCTCTTTCAGGTTGTCCGGAGTTGAAACAAGGAGGTGGGTCTTCATTGTCCCACACTGACCAGTGATTGGATGAGGGCTAGTGGGGTGGAGGTAGGGTGTGTTAACTCAGCTCTGAGTCAGAGCCAACATTATGTACAGCTAGAGGAACAAATGCCTTCATCTAGGTGGCACCTCACAGCATCACGGGCTATGATATGGTATGTAGATCTGTATTATTCAAAAACTCTAGTGCACAATGGACCATAAAATCCAAAGAGCTTTAATAAAAAGTGGTTCCTCTCGCTGAGAGACAGCAAAGCTCAGTGGTCTCCGACGTGGGCTAAGCATTCCCCAGGGAGTTCACAAGCTGAGCCACTGGAGGACAGAAAGGAAATACAGAACTTCAAGGTATATTTATTCTGTCACATTCTTTTACTTTTTTTTTTTTTTTTTGGTTGTAGGAAGGTATATAAAATATGTAACAGTGCAATAGCACATACATATAGTTTAGAAATACATAAATATGTGTCGAGTGGGTGTGTGTTCAAATTGTTTTAATGGTATATGTATACACACACACACACATACATATATATATTATAAAAACAGATGGAAAACCCTGTTGTAGGCAATAAGGATGGAGCTGCTATATACAAAAGAGTACATGTAAAAAAAACATATTCACAAAGAAATAAGTAGATACTCAAAATGTAGGGTTTATTAAAAATTCTTCACAGGAGGATTCACTGATATGTTGCCCATTTGGCATGACATTTGACCCTTCTTGCTTCATAGATTTCAAAGCCATATCCTTTTCAAGGTGGCAGAGGGAAATAATTCCACTTTTTTTTAGCACCCATGTTAAATTGAGTCCCATTCTTTCATCTTTATATTAGTGTGCAGATCTCCAATTATTCATGCTTCAGTTTCCTTCCAGAGTTACAAGAGAATATGAAATAAAATGCTACCTTTGAGGTCTATCTTTTTAAAGTCTACTAGGGTGATATGATTGAAATTTAGATTTTTACAGAAGATAGCAGAAAGTCATATTTTGTACAATATTCACCTGTAATGTCTTCGAACATTTTCTTTCCTAAGACAGCTGTACTGGAGATGAAGAGAAATTTTTGACTTTGCCAGACTTCTGACCGCTGGTCACATGCGTGTGTCCTAGTGGGAACGGCTGCTGTGCTGTAATATCCAGGGGCAGTTAAAAAGACCCACCACAGGGTCAGGTCTGAAAAGGTTCAGAAAATCATCTTCTATAAGTGAGAATTTATTAATTTGAGAATAAGTATGGAGCAAGGGAGGAAGTAGAAGAAGGAACATATTTCAGAATCTAATCTGTAGGTTTAGGTGATCACTTATTTGTGTTTGGAGTTTGTTTTTTATTGTAATGGATATTAAATGCATTTGTCGAGAATACAGTATACTATAAAAATGCCATCTCTCATCATAGGGGTAAGCAAAAGTTCCTCTTGTCCTTTTTTTTCCATACCTAAGTATATGGAAATAAGCCAGCCATATTTATTAGCAAAAACTGTCTCCATATGTTAGCCCCCAAACATCTTTCTTCTAGGCCTGCCATTGAGCACACCTCATTTTCTACCCTGTAACCTCTGCAGTTAGAGTCATTAAACAAGTGGGTAGGGATTTTACTTTGCAAATGCCACTTTGTAAATGTCTTAATCATTAATTTATTCAAAATATTCCACTAATACTTATTGAATTCCCACTATGGGCCTGGTTCTGCACAAGGCACTGAGGTTACATGGGTGAACAAAGCAGACACAGCCCTGCTGTCATGGGATTTATATTCTAAGGAAAAGGACAATGCAATGCCTGTAGCTGACAAACATGAACAAATCCAGAAAACAGAACAGATGAGGTAGGGAAAGGCACTCAAGAAGAGAGAGCTTGTGGAGGCCTTTCCAAGTTGGGGGGCGGCTGGATTGATACTGATTGACAAGGAATCATAGGAAAGGGAGAAGGAATCATAGGAAAATCGGGGAGAACTGTGTTTGAGGCAGAGGAAATAATACATTCAAGGACTTGTGGCAGGAGTAGGTTAATTGTATTCAGAGAACGAAGAGAAAGCCATGTGTCTGGAACAGAATGAATACAGAAGAGAAGAAAACATAAAATGAATTAAGGGGAAACTGGTAGGCTCTGGTAGGGCATTTCAGTTTTCTCCTAAGTGGGAAAGGAAACCATTTAAAGGCTTTAGGTGGAGTATGATGAATTTAATTTATGTTTTATAAAGATAATTTTGGCTTTACTATGGAAAATGGACCTGAAGAGCAAGAGTAGAAATTGATTGGGGCTAGAATAAGAAGAGTGGGTAATATGAGAAACAGATGGATTTGGGTCAGTCTGGCAAGTGGAGTTATCAGGAATTGTTGATGGATTGGAAATTGGGACAAGAGAAAGAGAATATAAGGAGGATAATCAGGGGGGATGATAATGTCATGAAGTGAAAAAAGGAATTCTGGAAGTGGAGCGCATCTGGGGTTTGATTGTTGGAGTTGACCAGATATTAATAAATGAATGGTTCTCTTAAATTTGAGATGCCTGTTAGACATCCCTGAGGCACGCGCAGAGTTCATTGGCGACCCTAGAACTAGAAACGGACATTTGGGAACATCAGTATACAGATACTGTTCAAGTCGTGAGACTGTATGAGATTGCTACTTTCTTGTGAGAGTTTGTACCAAAACAATTAGAGGAGAATATAAAACAGCAGAATTCTATGAAAAATGTGTACTGTAAAAATCTACAAATGGAGAAATCATTTATTTAATGTATGTGGTACCTTGCAGATACTTAGAGAGTTGATCTTGGACAGACAAGATATTTAGTAACATTAACTTTTTCTTACTGAAGAATTATATGTCTATTATAATAAACCAAATTTTATTATTTTAGAAAATTTTACCAATAGAAAGAGTAGAAAATAAATGGTATACCACTTACGAAACAAAAAGCCTCAGGAAATAAGCCTTCTAGACTTTTTTGTACTTATGTATACATTTGACTTTTTTTAATAAAACAAAGAGTACATTTGGTTTTGTGTCCCAAACTACTCACCTAACAACACATAAATTTTTTTCACGGAATTAAATATTCTGCAGTATGGTTGCTAGTGCCTGAATATTCTATCATATGGTAGGACTATCATTTTATTTAATCCAAGCACCTTGAGTTGGATATTTAGGTTATCACCAATTTTCACAATAATAAAGACTACTAATAGGTATATCCCCTATACATAAATCTTTTTGCAACTTTTTCTCTTGTGATAAATTTCTAAATGTTGTAACCAAGCATCTGTTCATTAATAATTTTAAGTATTTTGATAAATATTGCTAAATTTTTCTCTAGGAGAATTATAGGAATTTATATGTGAAGCAAATTATATATTTTAATTTTCCCCGCATATTGAGGGTGTAGGTGAGAGATGGCAGTGACCACACATCAGTGTTAGGGAATATTATGGAGCTCTAGGAACCAAAGTAGTCAAACCAAAGTAGAAATGTTAGTCTCAGCTCCTGTCACCTGAGAGTACACCAAGGATGGCCAAAAACAGAAACAAACAAAAAAAAGGCTTCCCTGATGGCACAGTGATTGAGAGTCCGCCTGCCGATGCAGGGGACACGGGTTCGTGCCCCGGTCCGGGAAGATCCCACATGCCGCGGAGCGCCTGGGTCCGTGAGCCATGGCCGCTGAGCCTGCGCGTCCGGAGCCTGTGCTCCGCAATGGGAGAGGCCACAACAGTGAGAGGCCTGCGTATCGCAAAAAAAAAAAAAAAAAAAAAAAAAAATATATATATATATATATATATATATGGTCATGAAGAACCTAGGGGCAAGACGGGGATAAAGACACAGACCTACTAGACAAAATAAATATTTTTAATTAGAAAATAGTTTATAAGATTTTTCAGGACTTCCCTGGTGGTGCAGCAGTTAAGAATCCGCCTGCCAATGCAGGGGACACGGGTTCAAGCCCTGGTCCAGGAAGATCCCACAAGCCACGGAGCAACTAAGCCCGTGCACCACAACTACTGAGCCTGCGCTCTAGGGCCCGCGAGCCACGACTACTGAAGCCCACGCACCTAGAGCCTGTGCTCTACAACAAGAGAAGCCACCGCAATGAGAAGCCCGCGCACCGCAACAAAGAGTAGCCCCCACTCGCCGCAACTAGAGAAAGCCCACGCACAGCAATGAAGACCCAACGCAGCCAAAAATAAATAAAGATAAATAAATTTATGAAAAAAAAATTTTTTTCAAGTCTTCCTAGAGAAAGCGAAAACAGCTTTAATTTTATTTAATTGTTTAGGACAAGCCCTATCTTTAAGTCCTGCCAAGAACAAAAATGCCAAGAAAATTCAATATAAGTGGATAACTATGGATTATAATTTGGTCCTCAGGGAATATTTCAGGCGCTTCGAAGTCCCCTCACTGTCTCTGCAAGTCCTTCTGAACTGGGAACAAGGACCTTGGACAAAAGAGGGAAGTCATTCCCGGCTCCCCTCCATCTGTGATTTTGGCATCTTTCTCTAGATAAGCCACCATACAAACCCTCAGAGATACATTCCTGCAGTTTCCTACATTCCAGAACCTGTGCTTAAGGTGGACATTGCTTGTACCTTTGAAAACGACCCGTGATAAATATAGGGTAGCTATTAGCCTTCCAGTGAAGAATTGTGTAAAGGATGGAATTTTAAAAGGTTAACATGAGCTTTCTTAGATGTTTGCATCAGCCTGAATTGCCCTTCGATAATAGATAGGAAACAGCACTTGATTCCTCTTAGTGCATCTGACAGAGGAAATGTATGAACATTTTAATTCAGATTGTCTCTCCTAACAAACTTATTTTGAAACTTCTCGGTCATATTGACTAAGTTTGTTTAGGGCAAAGCTGTCAGCAAAAAAGTCACAGTTATGCAGCAATTTACTTTTAAGCATTAAATAGCATCTATCATTTTTCAAAGAAAATGATGTCAGTGGTTAAAATCCTAACTGCTGAGCACTGTTAGTTGTGGACGGTAATGACCCACTGCTTAGAAATTACTTTACCTACTTTCAGTATGAAACATAAAAAGTAATATCACAGCAATTTTCTATAATTCTTTTATTGTAAGACCAATAAATGTTACAGTGTTGTTAAAAGTAGTAGATTTAAATAACATTTCTTCAAACAATTCCAATACATATAAGATATTACCGGTTTCTATTAAATATTCATTTTTATAGAAAGACTAAACTTCTTTAGAAAAATGTCTTCATATATAAAATAAATTTGATTTGTAAATGTGAGAAAGAGCAATCATCATAACCATTTGCTTAAAAGCACAAAATACGTAGATATTTTATAATGTGTATTTCAGTAATCGCAACCTATGGCTTCAAGAAGAGATGACAGACTTTCTTATTTTATGTAGGGAAAACTATGTTAAATTGCCTCTTTTCTTTTATCTCATTCTGTTCCTAGGATATCAATATGATAAATAGTGACTTAATAGCTATGATAAGTTAAGATGAGATTCTAATTGAAATCTCAGTGTATGGTTATAAGGTTAGTGTTTATAAATACAAAAAAATGACACAGAATTTTAAAAAGATATTAGTATCTCAGAATTTCTGAATTATGAAAACTGTCCAAGCTTTTTTCATTAAATCACCTACTATGAAATGCATTTAGAAAAACGTTTCCTGTTGTTAATAGCTTATAACTCTGGCAAAGCCACTTGGTCAATTCCTAATTGCAAACTATTTTGACACCATGAGGTGTCAGCTGACTCTGAACTTCTTCCACTTCTACCAACTCATTTCCTTGCTTAGGAAATCACTACAGCACCCTGACTCCTTCCTCCTGATCTCCACTACACACTAATATCATGTCCCCCGGCATACTTTATTAATATTCCAGAAAGACAGTCACTTCTTGATTTTGTATTAGCAATGCAGTAGTGACCAAAGCCTGCTTAGTTTTTGATTCAGAAGAAAGTATTTGAAATGCACTCAATAACGTTGAATGGTCATCTAATTTAGCAATTAGTTTGGTCTGAGTAAAGTCAAGGGAAGTTTGCTTTCTGGAATGTGTGGTATAATGCATTGACTTCACTATTGGCCATTTCATTAAAAAAAATCAATGGTCAGCATAAAACCAACCTTTTAAATTAGTGGGCAATCAACTGGAAATGCAAGTTTCAAAACTCTTTTTGAAAGTAATGGGGTTTGGGTTGGCCATTGACCATTTATTTTTTATTATTTAAAGAGTATGTAGCTGTTTTATGTTGGGTAAATATTTGACTTTATATTTACTCTGATGCTGCCACATCATTATTACCTATTAAGATTTGAGCCATTTATCCAGCAGATTTTCTGTTTGTCAAACATATTGAGAGAATGTTGGACACTAAAACTTTTATATTTTTTATTTAGGTGATTTTTTTGTACATTTGTAAAAAAAAATCTTTTCTTAATTTTGTGCATTCGTACAAGAAAAATTGTACATTTGTACAATTTTGTGCATGAATGTTGACAGCAGCATTATTTGTAATATTTGAAAAGTGGAAATAACTCCTTTTTCTCCCTTGTTGTTTAGAGGTGTGTTTTCTGGGTGGGGGACACTGTTATAGGAAGATTCGTGGCTCATAACTACTGCTAGAATATAGAACAGAATGAACTACAAGACAGGAAATAGAGGAACTAAGTGAAAAGTTACATACTGACCCGCTTGTTTTCAGAATGCTAGCATAGAGGTACCAGCTACTCATGTAGAATATTAGATGACTCTTCTTTGAAGAAACTGATCAATTCTAGAACAAATAATTCCACATTCTGATTGGGCTTATACCCATTGAGAAGTTAATTTATCATCTAATTGAATGGTGGTGAAATCCTCTATTATACCCTATATACATACAATAACTTCCAGTTGGCTTCTGATACCCAATACCAATGAACAATCAAAGATCACTGTGCATTGAAGGAAAATGGGAAAAAAATAAATGTAAAAGAGAAAAAGAAATGGAAACATTTAGATGAGTATGAAGAAGAAAATATACAAAACTATATGAATATCCTCCAAAAAATGAGAGAATAGGTTGTATCTTAAAAAAATACTAATATATTGCTTCTAAAAAATTAATGAAAGAATAAGAAGGAAGTTCAAAAATTAAAAGTATATAAAAATTTAAAATTCATTAGAAGGGTTTTCAAGATATAGTCAAAAAATATTCTATAAAATAACAACAAAAAAGAGAGAAGGAAATAGTAAAATGATGAGATGTTAGAATTTTACTCTAGGAGATCCTTGTAATAAGAATTTCAGAGAAAAGAACCAAACTAATAGAGAGAAGGAGTTTATCATATAAATAATAAATCACTTTTTTCAGAAATGAAGAGTCTTGACTCCAGATTGAGCTCACCAAGTGACCATTACAATGAATGAACACACACACACACACCACACACAACAATTATGAAATTTATGAATATTGAAGAGAAGATATTAAAATCTTCCAGTGAAAGAAACGAACCAAACAAAATACATACAAATGCATACGAAGAATGGGGATCAGATTTGTAGTTTCTTACTGACAGGAGTACTAGAAGAAAATGGAGAAGCAGTACCTTCAAATTATGAGGTAACTGATTTCTGACCTGAAATTCTATACATAGCTAAAATGGAAATCAAGTATGAGGATAGATTAAAAAGCTTTTCAAATAAGAATACACAGATTTATATTTTATATACCTTCTGTGTAAAGCTGTTGGCAAAGAGTGATCAAGAAATGAGAAGATATGGGGTCCAGGCAACATGATGTTGAATACATCAGGTTAGGGAAAAGGATGACTGTGGGAAGGAATTTTGCAAGCCAAAAAGAAAAAAAAAATTACTAAATGTGTTGGAATGTATGAAAAAAAAACATTTGACAGGCTTCCCTGGTGGCGCAGTGGTTGAGAGTCCGCCTGTTGATGCAGGGGACACGGGTTCGTGCCCTGGTCCGGGAAGATCCCACATGCCGCGGAGCGGCTGGGCCCGTGAGCCATGGCCGCTGAGCCTGCGCATCCGGAGCCTGTGCTCCACAACGGGAGAGGCCACAACAGTGAGAGGCCCGCGTATCGCAAAAAAAAACAAAAAACAAAAAAACATTTGACAGATTTGCTAGAGCATTTAAGGAAAAAGTTAGATAAATATAAGGCAAATTATGCAAATTGATAGATACCATGGCAATTGTACATTATAGGAAAGCAAAAACCTTTATATGAAAAGATATATAATCATAGTACACTATTTCCCTGAACTGAATAAAATATTTGTAGATAAAACTATTACTGTAATCACAACTTTGCTAAAATTAAATTAGTTGTATGGGAAAAAGTAAAGTGGGTTGTGGTGGTATAAACAGAAAGTCAATAAATATTGCCAAGAATTGATAGTAAGAAACAGAAAATAAATGCCAATTTAATAAAGGTTTAGACATGTAAGGTTAATGCTAGAACAATCAGGTTGCTTATTACTTTCACCAGGAGCAGGAAACATGGTCTATAAAGTGCCTTTGGGAGTAGAAATGCTTTTTTTTTTTCTTTTAAATAGACCTTTTGGTACTACTTGGTTTTTTACTAAATATATTTATTACTCTGATAAACATAAATATAATTTAAAAAACTAAAGACAAACTACATCATGTTTTATGTGGAGCTACATCATCTGGTCTTCCATATCTCAAACCTCATTAGCTAATTCCTCCCCTTCTTACTCTAATGTTACATCTACTCTCCCTACATACACACTCATTGTTTCAGTTCTTTCAATATCCCAGGTTCTTTCTTACTTCTAGTTCTTCCATTCTATTTTTTTTAAGCAAAACACATTATTATTAACTTTTACTTGGAAAAAAATTGTCTCTTTTTTTCTGTATCTCATAGTCATCCATTATGTCTCAGTTTCCCCCAAAGAAGGGCACGTGTATTCCTGTGTTCTTCCTGGCACTCTGCAACTGACCTATGAGAGCGCTTCTTTAGAGAAGAAAAAATCAACTTTTTCTGTACCCAAATATCTTGGTTAGTCTGAGTTTAGTGTTTTGAACCATATCTTGCAAACTTGGCTAATATTTCTGTTTGGACTTGGCCGATCTTTTTGCTCTGATTAAACGTTGCAGAGAAACTCCTCCTCTAGCTTTTTCTGGATATTAATTCAGGTTCATAGTTCTACCACCCTCATTGAATTCTGGGAACCTAGGGTTATAGTAGTTCATAACGCTTCCCAATCAAACAATCCAGCTTTTCTCTTCTTGTTATTCACAATTTTCTGGGCCATGTGCCGTCCTCTGCTGGCAGCTGTCACAACTTGATTCCAAATACCCCAAAGTGTGGCATGCAAAAAGGACTCCATCTAATGATCTTCTGTAGCACTCCTTTGCCATATGAGTGGCTCACGCATATTCTCAGCTTTCTGCAGGCGTTATGATGAGTCCATAATGCTTTGCAGACTCAGTAAATGTACTCTATAATCACCTGAATGTCATTTTATGAATGTGCTTTGAAGACGTAATTTGTCAGAGCAGAACAGTTTCTGGATATGTTTCTTGCAATTCAGCAGCACTTAACCAGATGGCCTCCTATAGTTCTGAAGCAGTGAATGCACCTTGAAAGTAGGCTGACTTATGAGAGGAATATGGTCACTGGGGATCAATGGGAAAGTTTCTTAGGCACAGGATATTGAAGAAGTGAAATAAATACTGTATAAAGATTCATTAAAAACTAAACTAAGGGCTTCCCTGGTGGCGCAGTGGTTGAGAGTCCGCCTGCCGATGCAGGGGACACGGGTTCGTGCCCCTGTCCGGGAAGATCCCACATGCCGCGGAGCGGCTGGGCCCGTGAGCCATGGCCGCTGGGCTTGCGCGTCCGGAGCCTGTGCTCCGAAACGGGAGAGGCCACAACAGTGAGAGGCCCGCGTACCGAAAAAAAAAAAAAAAAAACTAAACTAAACTAAACTAAGTAAAAGTCCTATGATAAAATGAAAATATGAATTGTAATAACCTTAAGAAATGTGATAAGTCCTATGAATATAAGTTCTGCATCATTATGTGTTTCACATTGATATGGTGGAAACTTAATTGGTTTCATTAGAAATAAAACAAATCATGAGTTTTATAGTAATGAGTTTGAATAGGCATTTATATACCTTTATACAAGGCAGGTCAGTTACTATTTCTGAAAATGGTCATTTTGAAATTTTATATCTGGAAATATATTATCAAACCAAGCCTGAAACTCATTAAACAGATGGTAAAATCTAATTTAACTTCCTTTAATGCTCCTTTTCTTTTTATCTTATAAAAGCAGATGAGCTTGTCAGCCTTTAATTATAAAAGAGTAATTTGAATTTATTAGGTATATATAACAAACCAAGTTATTTACTATATCCTAGTGACTTCCTACTGTGCACATTCATTTTTAATTTAATGATAAGAAAATCTTCTCAAGATTTTTGTAAATCACATTATCAGAAGAGCAGTTTAAAATTTCTAGAAAATAAATGTTCTTAAGGCACTTAATAGATGTTGAAATGAGACCTAATTCTTAAGAGTTTTCAAAATATTTGATTTGCACCCATTAAAATTGGTACAGAGTTTAAATTTCATAATTTCCCATTTAAAAAAATGTGAAACATGCCTCAGACATATCAAAGTGAGTTATTTATATACTTCAATTATGAAATATATAGTTTTGACTGTATTGTGTTTTTTCATTGATGAAAATGGAGTAGCAAAATTATTATATGTCATCCAAGGACACAATAACTTTATTAGAAAACTAATTTTCTATGTCTGTTTCACAAATACTCTCATGACTAGTGGCTTTTTCGTGTTTCTGTGCTAATTCATTATAGTGTCACCTTTTACCCAACCTTAAAAATATCTCTTTTTCTGATATTTTAAGAATGTATTGCATCTCAACATACAAATGCATTTCTTGGATTTGTAAAAAGGGAAAATATCCAAGGAATTATCCATTTAAAATAAACTTTTATGCCTAATGTCGCTTGTGATGCCTTTTGACTACCATCTCCATTATGTTATGGGCCATACTTGTATTTCCTCATTGTGTCTAGCAGAGAGCATGGAAACATAAAAAATGTTCAGTATATATCTGTTGAACAAATGAATGAAATTTATAGTTAAATTGATCACTAAAATATAATAAATATAAAATGAAACAGAAAAGTGAATCTTCCTAATGATCAAATACTAACAGTAACTATTTAATATCATTCTAATTACAAATAATATGCTTTCAGTCTTGGATTATAATTTTAAAATTCCTGTACTATTTTACTCATTTGTCTACTCATTTATTCACTGAATAAGGCAGTTTAGGTGTCAGGCACAATAATAGATACAGGGAGTACACAAAATGATTTAAACGAGGATGTTGATGAGAAACAAAGTGTATTACACTTATGAACTAGTCTGCTTCTCATCAAGTAAGGAAAGGGAGTCTGACCATGTCCCTTTACTTGATTCAACAAATATTATTGAGGCTGTATTATGGATCAGGAGATTTCCTAAGTAGTGGGCATACAAAATTGAAAAAGACCGTACCTACTTGTAGTAAAACATTGTCATAATAAAAAAGTAAAGGAATTCATTTTGTAAGCTTTATAGTAAGATTTCTGATCTAGCTTCAGAGAATTTGTCCCAGTTCCAGGAACCTAGAAGCCATTCAACTGAGATTGAATATAAAATGAATGAGAGGATATTTAATAAAATACTGTGGTACCATTTACTTCAATTAGAATATAGTTATAACTTATTTTTTTTAATTATGATGTGTCCATAATAGATGTGATGACTGAATAACAGAAATGTTGGACAGTGACACCTTTGAAGCAGTCAAGCTATTGCCATGATAATTTTGTGTTTAAAAACCAAGTAAAACTTAGTGAAATACATCAATAAGTATCTTTGTTCACTTGTTCATGCATCTGTTGTCAGCTGTGATTCAGCTGGTCTCTGCTGGGCTGGGCTGGGTTTTGCTGGAAGTCCAGATCGGTTGCACGTTGGTCATCTTTCTCAGATCACAGAACCGGAAACATGTTATTGTTATGACAGAAGTCAGGAGTTCAAACCCACCTGTGCAAAAACATACCAAGCTGCTGCTGCAGTAGAGCCTCTAAGATAAGCCTTTGGCCAAAGCAAAGTCACACAGCAAAGACCAAAGGCAAATAGTGAGAAGTACATCCCTTCCCACCCTCAATCCCCCACCCAGGGATGGAGATGGGGGAGAGAGTGAACAATTGCCCCAAATGATCTAATCTACCAAAATCTTGAAGATTTTAAAGTCATAAAGTCATTGGCATTGTTTTTCTTTTTTTGAATAAAGCTTTGCATAGACACAATACAATAGAAAGGTCCTATTTGAACTCTTCCTTCATATTCATGAGATTGCTACATTTTTTCCACTCTGATTATTTTTTTCTTCGTGTACAAATCTGAAAACTGTATACTTAAATTTATTAGATCAGGAAAGGCACAACAACTTAAATCATCGCATAAGAAATATTTCTCAATATTTTTAACGTTTCATGCAATTGTTAGTATTTTCACAGCAAAATACTTGGAATGATAGAATTTATCAATAGGTCTAAGTCAGATATTGATTTAACAAACTACACAAATCAGAATAAATGACAAATGAATAAATTACACTTGTAATATTTGTTTGAGCTGCAAGTGAGATTGGATTTTCATGTTAAACATTTGGATTTTAATTATTTTGTTAGGATTGGTTTATTAAAACATAATTAGTAACATCGGTAGAAAAACATGAGCTATAATTGAATCATTTAAATAATCACTTCTTGATGTCTTAATAGGCCAGATTTCAATTAATTAAAGCAGATAAAAGTTCTCTTTAAGTACAATTTATTATCAGTAAGTTTGCTTTTCTAGAAATGATAGGAAATTTAGAATTCTGCATTAGCATTTAATAACAATATGCTATTCTGATAGTGATGCATTACAGTTATCTACAAAACATGGTACAAGGCAGAAATATAGGTAATTAGAATGATTGCAACCTGTTTGCCTTTGGGAATTATCAATAGTAGTAGAATTTTTTATCATTAGAAAAATATAGATGATTTTAGAAATGGACTAGTTCCATTTTCTATCTAGAAAGAACTACTTATATACTGAGGTTGTGTTTACAGAATACCAGTGTTTCCAAACATAATGTGTTATTTTCTGTTTCTTCTATTCCACGCTGAAAATTTGTTCAACCAAACAAGCTATTAAATCTAATAGTACAGAGAAACTAGTATAGATATCTCAGACTGTTTCTTGTATTTTCTTAAAGGAAAAGAAATAATTATTAGCAAAGGATCTACCTTCCCAATGACTTCATTTCCATGTCTGTATCGCAGTGATAAATTTCATGGGTTGGGAGGAACAGTCTGAGATATCTATACTGGTTTCTCTATACTATTAGATTTATAACTTGTTTGGGATAAATTGAGAGATTGGGATTGACATATACACACTACTAGATATAAAATAGATAACTAATAAGGACCTACTGTATAGCACAGGGAACTCTACTCAATACTCTGTAATGGCCTATATGGGAAAGAATCTTAAAAAAGAGTGGATATATGTATATGTATAACTGATTCACTTTGCTGTACACCTGAAACTAACACAACGTTGTAAATCAAGTACACTCCAAACACCTGTTTCACTCAGGGACAGTAGTTGTTGTAAATAACTTTAACAAGCGTTTACTCTACCTGCTTTTATCATAATGTAATTTTATATGACAGTTCCCATGGGAACAAGCAGAAGGGCTTGTATGGAGTATCTCTACGTGACTCCATTAAGTAAAGAAAGAAAAGTTGTGTTTGGAAAGTGATCAGGTTGATAGACTTTGTCTCTATGAAACAAGTGGCCATGCATTATGTTTTAGTATGGGAGGTCAGAGAGAAGAATTCTCAAAATTTATTTGTTTTGGCAGCCAACGATTGGTCACACTGCACGTTTCAAGGTTACAAAGGAACCTCGTGGTGGTGCAAATGCAGGTCAGGAGAAGACACTTAATTGTGCTCAAGGCTTTAAAATGAAGCCAGAGCAAGAGTTCCAGAAGTTGGCAATATCAAGAAAGCAACCTCTGGAAGCAGACAGCCAGGGGACTCCAGAAATCTCTTTTCAGACCCTACATCCCTGGACTTTCAGAAATCATCACCCTGTTCTCCATTACTAAAATGTAATTCATGGTCACAACAACATAAAAATCAATTAAAAAATAAAAACAAAAAATACCAAGGTCATAGATACAGAGAACAGATTGGTGGTCAGAGGTTGTAGGGTGGGAGAAGTGGTGAAAGGGGTCAAAAAGTAAAACAATTTTACAAAGAAAGAATTTCAATACTGAAAGCCTATTTGAAACCACAGCTCTGTGGCTCATCTTGATGGATATAAAATATTGTTTATATGAAATAACATTAAAAAGAAAATTGGAATATAAAATAGTAATTTTAATAGAAAGTAATAGATTGATTATAACCATAATGAATTCTGATATGTACATTAGTAAAGATAGATTATTGTGAATAATATAAATGGTTTAATATTTATTATTTTGGTAAGTTTAAGTTTGGAAGGAAGTTACAGTGGAAGAATAGATGTGCAGAAAGATTCAATACAACTTAAGAAAAACCAGTTTGCCACAAGTGACCCTCCAATACTAGCCCATGAAAAGCCCCCTTAGAAATCTCTGACGTTCTCAGGGTCAAATGTCCACAGTTCAGTGACCATCACTTTATCTAAATCCATTGACCCATCCTAGTCACATGCTCCACTATCACCTTTATTTTTGTTGTTCTATGCTCTGCTCAGATCAGAAGCTACAGGTTGTTTGAGAACCAAAAGTGCAGCCTTACGGGGAAAAAAAAATGAAAAAGATAGTAAAAGATAGATCAAGGGACTTTATAGCCACAACATGTCTGAGGTCTGAGGGAGCAAAACATGAAGAGAGAAAATAGTGAAAGCTAGCAGGAAAGGAAAGGGGCATAATACTAACTAATTTCTTAAATTTTGACTCCAAAGAAATAACAGTATTTCACAGACTCTCTTCTAAACACCAGTTTCACAAATGTAAATTTTTTGAAAATTTCACTCTTAATCCCTTTCCTTGACAGTGAAGCCCAGAGGAGGATACTTGGATTCAATTTCCATCACAGCCACCCTCCCAATCCTATTCGGAAGGATTCAGAAATCTTTCTTGAGTTGAGCAGCCTTCAGATTTCTTTCTGATGGTTCTGACATTTCTATTTAGATCTGTCTCCTTCTAGTCTTAATACTCTGTAATCACTTGAGCTTTTTTGGTTATTAGTGGACTGCTTGTGCTATTATTTTAATAATAACAATGTAACGGATGATTTGACAGTTTATTCTTAAATGTCTATGAATTTTACTCATTAACGTTTCTAAAATATTCACCAGAATTTAAGTATTCCAAGTCAAGTGGTCACTAAAGTAGGGAAAAAAAAAACCATATTTATGCATATGCCTTTCAAAAAACAGAAATGTACCACTTACTTTTAAAATGCATATACTTTGTTCTTTTTTTCTAGAGTTTTGGCTGGATTGTTTGCTGTATTGCAGAGAATCTTATCAAGCACAATCTTAATTTTCTTCTTTTTGAGGATTTCACAATTAAGATTGGTATTGATCCACCAATTAATTCTTTTCTCCTTATTGGATGAGTGCACATAGATTGCTTTACTTATATCTTAATTTTCAACATAAACTTTTAGCAGAATCTTTCATGTTCATCACCATGTAAAAAGATGATTTTTTTTTAAAACGCCACATCTCTGCTTTTAATTATATAAAGAAAACAGCATGACTGTCACAGAAAAACAGTATAGAGAAAGCACAATACTGAGCCTATGATAGAAGCTCAGCAAATAGTTAATGTATCAGGTCTGCTTTCAAAATATTATTTCATTATTACATTCATCACAGTGGCTGGGTATGGGCTCAAAATCATTTAGTATACAAAGAAAAATTTTACAAAGCTTTCAGCATTTATTAAAATTAGGATAACTGCTGTATTTCCTTTATAGAATAAGTTTAAGTAAAAAATAAGGTTTCATTTCTAGAATGTTGAACTGAAAATAAGTTTAACAGAATGAATTATTTGTATATGGAAGATAATAAATATTTGTTTAATGGAATTGGAACTATGAATGCTAAAAATTAAAAATATTGCACTAAAGATATAGTACATAAACCAATACATTAAAAAATTCTATCAATACTTAAGAAACAGAATATTCTTGAGTAATAAAATCTTTGAGATACAGTGAGGAAAAGTTCTCTTCAAATTCTTAAAAACAAAGATCACATGACTCTTTGGCTACAGTCTTAACTGAATAAAGAAGCGAATATTTACTAATCTCTAAATCATAATAGTAAAATCATAACTAATAACTAGAAGGATATGTTTTCCTAAAAATTAACCGAATCAACATTTCTTTTGTGTATTTAACATTAGTTACAAAAGTTAACTTTTCATTGATGACAGTCAGAACATTTGCATATGGACCAGTTTCGAGAACCAAATTACAAACCCCAGAATACAGAAACAAGCAGATGTGATTTCTATTCTTTTTCCTTTTCATTGAACAGTTACCTCATTTGAAATTTTTCACTGATTTCATTTAAATTTTTTTTGATGGTAGATACATCTCTTGCTATCTATGTATGGTTTTCATTTTAATGGGTTGCCCTGAAGCTGTGACCATAATAATGGTGCATTTTCCTGCTGTTCGTTTATTCTTTATTTCAAGAATGCCGATTTTCAAGAAATAGAATTGTCATAGATTTGTGTTTTGCCTCTCCAAAATGTTCTTCCATTATTATTTCTAATTAAACATTCTATGGTTAATTGATGCATAGAACACCAAAGCTCCTTTAGAAATTTTTCAGTTTCCCAAATGCACATAGACATAGACTATTTAACAGTTACTACAAAATGATCTTTGGAGCAATACATTTTGTTATATAAGGACAATTCCCAATTGTAATTTAAAAGTGATACACTAGCTTTTGATGGCCTAGAATTAATGTACATTTATCATGTTAATCTTCATGCAAATTGAAGAAGACTGTGTATTCAGGATTGGTTACATAATTTTCAAGGTCCAGTGCCAAATGAAAATGTAGATTCCTCTCTTCAAAATTTACTAAGAATTTCAGAATGATCACAGTAGCACATGGATGGGGCCTTAGTAAACAGGTTGTATGCCAATGAAGACAGCCCTGTGTGTAATTTGAGAAAACTAACATCTTTATCAGAATGGTTTAAAAAATATAGAATATGAGATAAGTAGAAATAAAAGCTGTAATGAAAGATGACATAGCCAATCTCAAAATCAAAGCATGGAATTCTTACATGAATTCTCTGATAGAACTCACCTTTAAAACCTAATATTTCACCTATATTTCTACTTTTGAACAAATCTAGATAGAATTTCTATCTTACTTTTGCCTAAAATCTAACTTTTATCAATTCTAACTGCTGTCCCAAGTTCTGCCCGAATAAATAATTCACAGATGACTGTATTTCCTAGTGTATTAGTTGGAACCATATGAAATTATCAGTATCCAGCCTTCGTTGATTTACAAAGAGGGCAGTTTTATGTGTTTCCACCTAAGACATAGCAGCTCATTAAATATGTGAAGTCAGGAGCTGTGCAGACCCCACTCCCCCTTATGAAACACATTCATGTGCTCCTCCAAAAGCCACAATCAATCTTTTCTTACCCAAACTAATTATTATTTGAGTCTTTGACATTATTCATATGAGAAATTTTCCAGATTCTTCACCATGTTGGTTGAGTGACTCTAATAACTAACTTTATTAATTTTCCTCCTACAGTTTGACAGTCTTTATTGAAAAGAATGATCCAAATGTTGACTGATAGAGTCCATAGTGAAACATGTTTGCCAGTCCAATGACCTAAATAAGACTAAACCCTGACTCCCAATGTTTTTCTTATCAATTTATAAGCAATATGTTTGCTAGTATAAACTTGTGTAATTTTACGTGAAACCTGAAGAACCTTATTTACGTATATTCTTTTTATTTTTTGTTTTGCCAACAAAGAACCCCTTTGGTAGTGTCCCATCTTCCATTTTCTATCCTATTTTTTTCCAAAATTCTTTCTGTTAAAACTGTAACAGTTTCTGTGGAGAAACCTAGTTCTTACCAATTCTGAGATCTGGGAGGCATTCTTGCAATAGGTCTCATAAACTCTGTCTGACATGGTGGGCAGTAAGATCAATAATATCTGTATAAAGAATAGAATTGTGAGTTCTGTTATGCTCATGTATAACACGAGAAAACAAATCAGTAAAAACAATTCTCCTATAGAATATGGCCTAGATGTGTAATTTTCTGCTGGTTTCAACTGACATGAAAATGACATAGATACATTGTAGAGCACTGGATTTCTAAAATTTTCATCTGCTGAACATTTTTCATCAACAAGTTTTATACAGAAGTCCAACATGAGAAAACCCTAACTCAATGGAGATTTTCTCTCCACCTGGGCTCTGTATTAATCCCACTGTGTTGCCCACCCCCCAAAAACCCAAAACCCAAACGAGCAAACCAAACATTAAATCTGAATTCTCAGTGGCTTTACCAAACCAAAGCTTGTTACACACATAAAGTCCAAAGTTGGTCAGGCTAACAACCTCCGTGTCTAAGCTATGGCACTCATTACATGTAACCTTGGAGTACTCAAGGCAGATGAAAAGAGAGCTTAAAATAAGGCAGAGGTGTTTTCTTGCATTAGCCCCAAAGTGATACGTATCACTTCAGCTCCTAGTCTATTAGATATTTTCATAACTGAAGTCTCAACCTAACTAGAAGTCTCTGAAATATCTGGGAGTGTGTGGATATTTACTGAGCATGAAATGTCTGTCATAGACTCTCTTTGGCTTTCTCAGATACCCCCTGATTCTTCTCCATAGGAACTCCTAATGCCTAATATAATATAACACAATAAAAACTCTGATCTTAAGGAATGATTTCCCTATGCTTCAAGCAATTCTCCATGAAATATTGTTCTCCTATACCAAACATTCCATGAGAAATGGGCTGCAAAGAATTCAAAATTTTTTTTTTCTGAAGCAGACTGGAATGCAAATTTTGTGTAGCAACAAAAGGACAAAGCCATGTGCTTTGATAGACTGCCCAGTGTGAGGTAGGGATGGTGTTCTTCTTTGAAAGTTGGGTCTCTCAAGGATATCTGATGGTGACACCTGACCAAGTCCCAGATTTCCCCCTGAAAGCTTTCTGGGTCTGTTGTAATGCCGGAGTGAGTCCAGAAAATCTAAGACCCCAAGAGCAGAGATAGTGCCTTATTCATCTTTTGGTCTTGCACATGTAGTCCTGAATCTGGCACCTGCTGGGTTTTCAATTATGTTTGGTTGATATGAAATGAAATACTCAGCTGCCTGCTATACAGTTCCAAAGCAGGCCCTAAAGCTGAGCACTTCCAGGATCATTCCTTTTACTCCAAATCTTGGTCTCCCTTCAGAGTTTCCAATTTTGATTATAGATACCTCCTGTCATATGGTCTTTTGAGCTTAACATTTTAGAGTCTCTATTGGGTCTTGCACATTTTTTACTCTTTATGTAGTCAATCATATGCCAAGGGTTGTTGCTTCTGATTCATGCCTTTCTCTCAATTTCATTTCTAAATCTAAGTCATTCACATATTAGCTTGCAAGTGAGCTATTTTAATGGGCTCCTAGCATCCAAGATCTCCTCTTCCAACTGAGAGTTCTGCCAGAATTGTCTTCTTAAAGCAGAATTTAGACCACCTGTTTCTAAGTACGTTCCAATGACACCCCAAATAAGGGTTTTTAGTAGGTGCTATATTCAGGGAAACAGAGATGGAAGAGTTTGTTTAGTAAATAAGTTTATAAAATCTGGCTTGAATAAAGTTGAATAGGATTTACTTTTTGTTGTTACCGTGTTAGTGTATATGAGAAATTTCTGAACAGCTTTGCATGTACAGAATTTCTCTAATATTTTTAACAAAAGAATATGTTTTCTTACAAGTATTCTTTCAGATTTGCCATAGACTAAACTTTCAGGGATTCCTCATTATCAACAGAATCACATCCAGATGGTTTAGTATTATATTTAAGTCTTTCCATGACAGGCTTACTTACAAAACGTTTTTTTTTCTCAGACCAGTTTGTACTCTTCAACTTGTGCATCTTCTACTTTATGTGTTTGTTCTTACTGTTGTTTCTATGTGGAATCTCTTGCAACACAATTCAGTTTCTTTTTTGAACACTGAACTCACTTATCATTAAAAAATCCCCTTCCTTCGCTATTGAGATTTCCCTGTCTTTACAGGTCACAATAATTTCTACACAGATGGAAGAGTTCTAGTTTAATGGAATATTTCCTGTGTACCCAACAAAGTACTAGGTGTTTATATATGCTATTTTGTTTAATCATCTCATCAATCCAATGAAGAAATATTAACCAACCCGTTGTACTAAGACGTGCACAATTAATGCCACGTGTGTAGGTTTTCTCAGCTGTCAGCTAGGGAAGCTGTGATTTAAAGAAAATTCAACTATCTTCAAAACTTCCCTGAGTTACTTACACTGCGTTCCACATCACTTGGCTTTTATTTGGTTTTGTAGTACTTACTGTATTCTACCATGTTTCATGTAATTTGTAGTTAGAAGTCATTCCCATTAGAATGCAAGCTCTATGAAGAGAGACACTATATCTTGTTCGGTGTCTAGTTATTATAATTGCATGTTATACAGCTGAATGCATATTAATATGAACTTGACCAATTTTGTTATATTAGCTTCCTTTGTGATGTTTTATCTGTTTCTGTATGCTGCATCAGGATTTTCTTCATTCAAGTTTGTGTTAAGATAACTCTGGGAACAAGATCTTACTTTATTACTTGTACTGTACGTGTGTCCTCCGAATGCCTGTGCTGGGCTTCCCAGGAACTCTTTCTGACACTCTTGGTCAGGGCTAAGCTTTAGGATTTCAAGTTTATAAAGCAATTTACTTTAAAAAGTGACAATAATGCCTCCTAGCCAACGTCAGTACACAGAAAAGGAAAAGGTTTCCTAGGTCTGTACCAAAGTGGACAAAATCAGAGAGAGGCCAAGAGAGAGGTCAGCAGAAATCTGAAGGCAGAACTTTTAAAATAGTTAATGGAAAGCATTTTTACGCGTGCCTTGCTTTGTGACCAGAAGTGAAGTACTATAAAGAATGGGCTAAGCATCAAGAAACGCTCAAAAGTAGTTTTCTTTTGTAGGCCCACACCTGACCTTGAACAGTTACACATTGCAGATTGCTCTCTAAATTAGCATCTTGAGAGTAATATTTGCTTTTAAATATGTATTTTAATGTAAACATGTTCTGTGACTGATGGTGGCTGCCTGTTCATCACTGAAAATAGGAAGGCTTCATTTTTATCTTAAAACCTGGGTATCTTCCAAGGTCAAACTTGGGATTCAAGTCTTATTTCAGAACAGACTAGATGGCAGCTAGAGAATTTACCCTGACTCCTGGGCAAGCCCCAACCCTTTTTGGTCCATAAACACTAAGGGTGTCTCAGAAATGATTTCGATTATTGAACAATGTGTTTGATCCTATTCACTTATTAGGAAAAATATAGATGGTTGGGAGTCCTCATAATTCTTTCCAAGGTCAAGTAGAACCCAGATGTTTTCGACTCCTTCAAGTTTCAGGGGTCATACCTCACTTCCAGCTAAGGAGGCAGTATTGTGAAACCCACTGGTGTTGACCACAAGACCGTCCAGTCTTCTGCCAGGTTCTTGTCTCCATACATTTATGGAAAATCTTGAGAAATAAATGAGTGGGCTGAAAGCTGTCCTGATTGCTTTTGACCTGTCACAGTAATCTTGTAGAAGTATGTTTCATTCTGTGTAGGTCAGCTTTTGCCATCTCAAATCAGACTTCTCCAGAATGACACTGCTCTACATTTCTTCCATTGTCCCAGGTAACAACACAGGTCTTTCACTTAATTCCTCAAAGCAGATTTCATACCAGGCTCTTATATTGTCATTATGTTTTCTGGGGTTTGACTACACCCAGGGGAATGCTTTAGATGATGTCTTCCAATTTCCATTTCAAAGAATAAAATTATTTTCTATCACTCCCATCAAAAGTCATCCTCTTCTATAACTGTAATAACCTATGTGAAAGCAATTTGAAGCATTAAAATAATAGTCACCTTTTCTAATATTAGAGAGGCTTACAGCCTCACTGTCTCAAACCTTTTAATTTCAGAATTAGATAGTTGTTTACCCTTCCTTATTCAAAAGTCTCACTGATGTGTGTTCTTCCCAAAGGAACAAATCGTCACACTGTCTCTCCACCAGGTTCATTCATTTGTTCAAGAAAAAATGTACTGAGTTCCTCTTCTTTGACAGGTATTGTTGAAAATTCAAAGGCTAGGAGAACCAGCCATAGCCTTTGTCCTCATGGAACTTACTGTAGTTGGAGTGACGGATATGAATCAAGTGATAATATGTATGGTTACAGCTAGGTTATATAATGTGAAAGAAGGGAACAGAATGCTACAGGACTGTAACTCACTGATGAAGCCACCCTGCTCTGAGAGATAATTAGGAGTTCATGAGGTAAAAAAGAAAATGGCGTAGAGTGAGAATACCAAAAAGAAAAAATGTAGAAAGACAGCATATGGATGTAGTGTGTGATGAGAAGAGTGTGAAACAGTAAAGACTGAAAGAAAACTGGTGAGACGGAAGCTAAGAGAGCAAGGGGAGGAATAGAAATAAGATGATACTGGAAGTAGGCAAGAATGGGACCACACCAGACCCGGTGGTATGAGAAATGATTTGATGTTTATCAAAGAATAAAAAGTTATAAGAGGGTTTTAAGCTGAGGCATGTGTTAACTAGATTTGCATTTGAAAAAAAAAATCCCTCCAGCTGCAGTAGGTAGAGTAGATTGCGCAGTAGGTAGTGTAGATTGCATGGAAGCTAAATAAACTTGGGAAGATGATACGGTGGATTATAACAGCAGTTCATACAGTGCTATGGATTAGGATAGCGGAGAAAAGGAGAGATACATGGATGTGAAGGCCATGTCAGAGGTAAACTTGTCGGAATTGATCATTTGGCTCTGAAAAGCGCGGGGCACCGTGGTATCGGGAATAGCTCCTACTCAACTAGATCGATGGTGTTGAGGTTTCCCAAAATAGAAATCAAAGGAATAAAACTAATACATGAGAAGGAACATTAGTTTACTCTTGGATATGTGAAGTTTGGAAAGTTTTTAAGAGTTGATATCATGTAGAAATTTGACTTTCCTGCTTTAAACTTCAAAGGATCAGTCCGAATTCGAGATATAAACTGTGTCATCACCAACCAACAGAGGTAATAGATTTCGTAGGTGTGGATAAAATTTTCTAGGGGAATACTCAAAGTGGTAAGAGAATTGGATGTAGAAATTCTCTGAGCACTGAGGAAGAAACTCAGCATGTAATATGGCTTGTCAGAGGATGATGAGCCTCTCCAAAGAAGCAGAATATTCAGCCAGAAATTCCGGTGAATTTAGATTTTCAAGTCCAGAAACAAACAAACAAACAAAAAAATGAACACCTAAAAAAAAACAACAAAAAGACCTGTCTGTCTCATTTCTCCGTCTACTTATTAATCTTTCTATACAAGTACTTATGTCATGGTTACAGTGTTCCAAATACTGTTCTAAGTTCTTTACAAATATTATAATTTTGAAATAGCATCCTCTCCATTTCCTACTCCTAACTCTACGTCCCTATACCAACAGACTTTAGTCATCAAGGTATACATGTTGTAGGCATAACAGCAATTGTATTAATTAGGATAAGTAAACTACTCTAATAAGCAATATCCGGATCTCTGTGGCTTATCATAATAAGTTTATGTCTCACTATAACAGCCAAGAGAGGTAGGCCATAGGGGTTTGCCTTGAAGAGTGACGCAGGGATCCAGGGTTCTTCCATCACGTGGTTTCTCCCTTCTCCATGTTAATGGAGTCCTCTCCATCCAGCTGTTGGATAGAGAACGGGGGAACTTAATCACACAGGAAGTTTTAATGGGATCTTCTGGGGAGTAACCTACAGCACTTCTCCCCATTTCCCATTGACAAAAACTCAACAACGTGGTCACTTAACTGCAAAGTAAGCTGGGGAAAGTGGTCCTACTATGTGTCCAGGCTGAGATGACCACAAAGCATTATTTTTGCCACAGAAATCTAGCCAAAGTTAAAGAAACTTGTAACCAAAGTATGTTTATTTGTTTTTATTTTTCATAAACCATGCAGTCTTCTTATTACAGAATTCAATCCACCACATAAGGAGACGCACCCAACATGTTCCATTGTCTAGGGAAAATAGAAAACAAATATTCATCTCATTAGTCTAGGACTTTCTTTGCTCCAGGATCTCAAATAGTACCATACTGTCTCTCCTGCAATTGGCTCAAGTTTCTTAGAAAATATATGGAAGAGAACAAATTTAAATCATGGAAGTCAATTTACTCTTGAGTCTGCGTGCCCTCCTTATGGGGCCTTGGGAGCCACCTACCCAGCAGCCCAGGGATAAATTCCATGGCAGCTTTCACATTTACATGCCAATAGTCCATTCTTTGCTGCCTACAACCAAGGTTCTCAAAATTAGGCAAATTTAACCACTACATGGGAGACCATCTTCTACACTGCTGATAACTTATCTTTTAAGCACAGTGGTGGCGAACTGCCCCACACATTGCTTTCTTTAGCAGATGTGAATGCATTCTGGATTATTCATTGCTCAAGTTTTTACCCAGACATACCCACAACAGAAGCAATACAGTACATCTTATCTTCCCAAATTAATTACAAATTTTTTATTATCACCACTTTTCCATGACTATGACCTTTAACAAATACAGACAGTTAGGTCAACAGTCGTGTGACAACCACATCAAGTAAAGATGTTCCACTGGTTTTGGAGTCCCTCTTTCTCCTGTTATTTTCATTCAAATATCTTTACTTTGATTAATATAAACATGTTTTGTTTGATGAGAGAGAAAGGTAGTGCAACTCATTTTTTTTTCAAATGTTGAAAATATTTTGGAAAATAAAGATCTATTTTTATGTGAAGTGTATGATTAGATGTAGCTCTGTTTCTACAGAACAGCAAGTTCAGAAAGGGGGAAACAAGTTAAAATCTATGGCACAATGTTGAAATCCTCACAGGCAAATGCCTTAATATTGATTTTTTATATGGGTTTGGAGATGGGCCATGACGATCTATTGACTTACGTGACTTGTGGTGAAGGTTACAGATACTTTTCCCAGATTGTATTTCTCTACACAAGGTTTTACAAAAATATAGCTGGACTTGTTTTAAAAGATACTTTAGGAGAGAGGAAGTGTATTTTCTAAGACTTGATATACAGAAACACTGGGTTCAATATCTGACTTTATGTCTGAATTGTATATAGGTTTATTTAGACTGAACAAGAGAATGAAATATAAGTGGAAACTAGAAAGATAAATTTGGGAGGGAAACAGCCATGACTCGAAAGACCTAGGGCATTGTGTTGTCTGGGGAAACCCAGAGTCCAAGCACCTGCCATTCTCCTGCAGTATGAGGGAGTGAGGACATAGCAGTAATTAGCCATAACCCAACTTCCTTAAATAGCCCAGATGTCTGATGTCTATTTGGGGGATATTTTATGGACTGAGAATTCTTGAGACCACTGTGAAACACAGTGAGAGTCCTTGAAGGCTTCTGGAGCTAGCTCAGTCCAGATTTGCAGCAGCTCTCAGCTCAGAGATCTGTACTAAGATTAGTTCCTTCCAGCTAAAAGTCTAGTGATGTAATGCTTGTTTACAGAATAGGGATCATCACCATTGCCTACTGGTCCATGTTAGAAGAGCATCCGGTAGCCAGAAGGTTTGGGGATAGAAAGTAATGATGTAAGCAACTCATTTCTTTTTTTAAGAAAGGCACTTAATTCTTCCATGGTATATTTTATCTATTTATGTAATACTTGTCTCTTAATGACTTCTTTGCTATGAACATTGACTACTGTAAACATGTAAAAATGTTCAAATAAAAATTTCATAATTTAATGTTGCTGAACATTGACCAAAAAAATCAAAGATACTCAAACATTGTATAAAATGTCCTTGCAATGAAAATTGTCACTGTTCAAAATAACAGTGAAAAAGAATATCATTGTACTCAGTTTTCGATTTACTATAAATACACAAAAATATAGTACCTGTAGCAGTTGAACTCTTCGAATTATTTAAATAACTATTGTCATTACTTAGATGTTACAATATTTTAGGAGTTAGCTAAAAATATAACTATTAGAAAAACAGCTGCTTTTTGTTCTTGCCTTTCTGATGATGCCTATCTATAAATATTTCTGTCATTATTCATTGATAGAAAAATATTTTACAGCAGGACTTAGTGACTTGCTTCAAACAATAAAAATGGAAAAATGGTACATTACAGTAGAGAAACCTGGTAGATACTACTTTAATTAAGTGATCAAGGTAAATATCACCAGTGATAAGTCATGTTATCAGTACCCCCTGATATGATACAATGAGAAAGCCACTTCACCTCTGTATTACTCTTCACCTAAACCCATAATTCCAGTCTAATCATGAAATGACTCACACAAACTCAAATTTAAGGAAATTCTACAAAATATCTGTCTATTATTCATCAAAACTGTCAAGATCATAAAAACAACAACAACAACAAAAAAAAGAAAGACTGAGAAATTGTCAAGGATTATAGGAGGCCCCAGAAGGTACAAAGACTAAATGAAATGTACTAGCCTAGATTTGGGTTAAATCCTAGATAGTTAAAGGACTTTAGAGAAACAAATGGTGAGATTTGAGTAAGTCTGTAGTTTAGTCAGTAGTTTTATAGTAATGATAAATTCTTAGTTTGGGCAAACTGTGATTGTGTAAAGTGTTAACATCAGGAGAAACTGGTGCATATGGGAACTCTCTGTATATCATTGCAATTTTTCTATAAATATAATATTTCAATACAGAAAGTTTAAAAATTCTATTAAGGAATGCTGTCTTGTACAGGAGAAATTTCTCCATGTTCATCTTTTATGCAGACTAACCTGCTGTGGCATTTTATCTACATATAACTGATAGCAAATTAAGAAATCACAGCATTTATCAACTGGAAGCTATGTTAGAAATAATTTAACTCTATATATGAAGATACCAAGATTCAGAGACAATATTTTACTTGTCCTGAGAGTGCTGAGCAATTTATAACATAGCCAAGGCCAGAACTCAGAACATAGCCAAGGCTAAAACATAGCTAAGGCTAGAACTCAGATGTCTGAATTCTCTTTCTATCACACATAATACTGAGTGAATCTGTGTGCCAGACACTACTACCCATGTTACCAATATTAACTCTTTTAATTCTCTAGGCTGTCTTTGAGTTACCTATTTTTCATTGTGCCTGGCATAGAGCAATTGTTCATGTTAGTTATTTTTAACTTGGATTTAATCAAGCAAATGACCTCATTAGATTTACACCTTAGAAAGTTTGCTCTGGGATTTTAAAGTATCTCTTGGTTTGAGGGGAAGTGGGATTGGAGACCGAGGCTCTTTCAAAGGCTCCAGCGGAAGCCTAAGGCTTCCAAGGCTTTGCCACTGGAGCTGAAAAAGGAGTAAATGAAGGTGGGACTGATGGGAATTAGTGATTTATAGGACACATGAGATAAAGAAGCTAGAAATACTCTACCCCTGAAATCACAAATGCAAAACCTCTCTTTCCTTCTAAGCTCTTTCATCCTGTTGGTTCCACTACATTGATTTTTGGCCCAGTATGCTTGTGTGGCCTCCTGTTGTGTTTATCTTTCCAGCCTAGATGCCATAGCATGTCATTCAGGAACTCTTGGCAAAATACTCAATTTCAGTGTCCTATTTATTCTTACCTGACATACCCTCTCTGGGGTTTGAACACTAAATGAGCCTCTCCTCTTGTCTGAGGTCACTTCATCCACCTCCGCATAGACCTGGCCTTACGCATTAACTGTTTTTTGTCATCAACATTTTTTCTATACTGGGCTTCTTTTTTTTTTTTTTTTTTTTTTTGACATAGTAAAGTCTCTCAAAGCCTTACATCCAGTCCTCCCTCACTTCTTAGATCCCTTCAGTTACCACCCTGTCTCTATCTTCTTCCCAGCCAAGCAGTTGAGTCATCCTGGTTTTGTTAATTTCCCTCAAGATTAGGTCCTAGATCCTCTCTCAGCTCAGTCTGTTTGGCATTTCTGAACCAAAGTCTGTTCCCTGTGCCCTCCTAGGTGGACTGAGAACCTTACTCCTCGATATTGGTGCCTCAGAAGCATGAGTGCAGCCACAATGGAATTCTCCAGTTGGCTCAGATTTCAGTGAGTGGGGAGGGATCGTGTTTTATCCAGGTTTCTGTCTAGAGTCTGGTGCCTGGCTCCGAGTGGGAACTTGACATATCTTTCCTGAACCACTTGAATAAAGAAAATGAAATAAATTTCACTGTTAAAGCTAGAAGGTAGTATCCATCTGTAATTTGATTGATTCCAGATGTGGTCTGCATGCATATTTTCTAGAACATCTCTTTGGTAAAGCAAGGCAAAGTAATATTCTTAATCTCATTTAGGAATGTTTTGACCTATTCTTTTCTATGAGGATTGATTTAAGTGTGTACCTGACTTTTTCAAAAAGCACCGTTTCTACTCAGAATACTGTGATTATTATTCTAAAGTTTGGTCTCTACCTCTAATTTCAAAATAGACTTAATTCTGATATATCCTGACTTGCTACTTCTCTCATCCTAGTCATTTTGTCATTTAAACTGGTGCAAATAGTCCATCAGGTCTAGAACAAGAGAACAATGACACAAAAAATGGAAATCTATACTATGAATAGGTCCTGTATCAACCCTTTCTGATTAATTCTCCCTTTCTTCTCAACGTCCGACTCATCCTGACTGAATCAATCAAAAAGCTATTACTTTCATACTTGGAAGTGTTGGTTTCAAAATCAATAAAAACACAGTTCATTTTTAATATGCAATATATTACAAAAATGAAAATTCCCATTTACTTGAGGTAGAAAGTTTTAAAAAAATGTATGGTTGTTGGAAAACTTGTTGGCTGCATATATACATGTATATGTGCATATATATTTGTAATTCTTCATTACAGTCTTTATATTTTATTTTACTAAAGATTTTCATCACTATTAACTTTTGTACCTATAAATGTGGATGCATGATATATATTTGAAGAGAAAACAATGGATTGCTTCATGGTGAATTTCTGCTCAAGTCTTATGCATCTGAATTGTAGGCACTGAATAAATCAGCATCTTCTATAAAGCTCTAGCTGCAGTGGATAATTCTACATTAAAAAACTTACATGAGCCATTCAAAGACACCTCTAGCAAAAAATGTGTTAAGTTCTTAATGGGGACATTAAAAGCAGCTAGTTGCATAACTAATAATCATATTATTTATTAA
The DNA here is from genome assembly GCF_964374135.1 of Grampus griseus. Taxonomy (NCBI): domain Eukaryota; kingdom Metazoa; phylum Chordata; class Mammalia; order Artiodactyla; family Delphinidae; genus Grampus; species Grampus griseus. The sequence goes on along the minus strand of NC_139012.1, from coordinate 17,811,917 downwards.
TAGGGAATAAATAGAAGCTCTGGTTACTATTTGAGAATAATTAATTGTATTGTACATCTGTATTCAGGAATGTCTATTTTCTGATATGCTTCAATTGCCATTTATCTGTATGTCTGCAATAATTACGCATGTTTGTAATATTGAACTAGAGACCATGATTTCAGTCAATTTCTGAGTAAGATTCTTTCGTTCTCTTTGATTTGTTTCATTTGAAAACGTGCAATCTGGTATGAGATTATATAATCATATATAAAACTTGCTTAACAGAATACCTTAATATCAGATTATGTCAGTAAAATGAGTGCTATAGTATGTAATGAAAGGTATTATTTTGCTATTTATTATATTTATTATTGTGTCACTACAGCCTTTTTTACTGCCCATCCATGAACTTTCTGTATTCTTTCTTTGAATGTAATCAAATGGTCATGGAAGAAAAGTTTCTAGATCATCGGAAGTTGACAGTTTTCAATGTGGTGTGTGTGCTTAGTCTAAGATAGAGTTGAGTTTGGTATATGGGTGATGGATGAAGTTTTACTGAGTAATGGATAACTCCTCATTCTGTTAATGGCATTTCATCTATCAACTACTTTTTATATGGTTGATCACAAGATGTTGCTGACTCAAATTTTGTGGATTACCTGAGGTGAAAGTGATACCTGTTTGAAGTTTCAAGAATACAAAATTTCCCCTCTTGGGAGTAGGATGGATTATATTATCTGTTGAGATGCTTTTCCATGTGAGTTCTTTACTGTCAACTTTCTTGTTCTCTCAACCATATCTCTTCTGTATTAGCTGAAATAGAACCTTATGTTGTTAAATGATTTTTCCATATCGTGGAAAATTCATGTCTCCGAATCTACATTCCTTCCTACAAGTTACAAATGGGAAATAACTTCTTTTAAGAAGATGAGGTGGATTTCTGGTCCTCTGTGCCAGGGTAAGCTCTCTATAGCCCATCCTTCACATTGATTGCAACTGAAAACTTGAAAAACTACATAAAACAACTAATTGAGGTCTCTGAAAAGTAAACAAAAGTGGGAGGATTATGAAATATCGTCAAAATTTAGGGAGGCAACCTGCACTGGTACGAGTTTCCTGTTGTTTTTCTGTCAATCAAAAAAGAGAATAAAACAAAATCAACAACCACAAAACAATCCAGGAAAATAGATATTATGAGAAACAGGAAAAAAACAAGAAACAGAGTTAGAACCCTAAAGTTAGAATTATCAGAAAAAGAATATCAAAGAAGAGATTTTTAGTATCTTAACCAAATTTTAAAAGGGAATAAAAACATAAGCCAGAAAAAATGGTGTAAAAATAAACTGATTAATTTATTTGTTCGCATTTGCCTTGTTTGTATTTAGCAACTCTTTTTAAAGACACTTTTGGATCTCTTTCTTTAAAGGGATATTTCTTGTATCTATCATAAAATTGAGTACTGCTTTCTAATTCATATTATTCGAATTTTTAAAAGTAAATGATCATTTATTTTTGTTGACAGGACAGATATATTTTTATAGTCATTATGTTTAAAATTTTACCTGTATTTAGATTTCTTCCCATTTCTTTATACAATATCTAATGGCTCCATACTGTGAGTGGCAATAAAATTAGACTAGGTGCTGTTTCTAATTTCTCTACTCCTCCTGTGCTATTCAGTTTTTGTAATTGGGCATTTATTAATATTTGCCTTGTAATTTTAATATGTTTATATTATTGTAGGTGAATTGTGAGCCTTAAAAATATTCTGTTACTCTCAGCTGTAACATATGAGACGACCAGGGAGCTAATTCTGCTTTCTACATCTTGTACTCACTCCCTCCTCTTAATTTTTATGGTTGGATTTTGTACATTGTCAGAACTGTCAATAAAAATGTGTTTTCACATTTTCCACGCCATTTTCACCTTAAATCTACAGCTGAATGTATTGGATGCTCACTGCTAGTTTTAATGATAGTAGTTCTCCTAATCAGCACTGGGTTGACTGAAGTTTGACCTCTAGTAAATTTCTCAAAAAGACTTTACTTGCCTGAATTTGTGGGTGTTCCTAACTGTCGACTTTATAGTTGATGGATATCTTGGGAGGATAAAGATAAAGCCACTGGCTTCATTCTCTTCTCGATTACTTTGTAGATACTGCCTCCCATATTCTGGTGTCAACTTGTTGCTGTGGAAAACTCTGATTCCCCATTGGTTTTCCTTTCTTAAGAAACGTCTTGACTTTTGTACTTAACCTTCCAAATAATGCTTTCTTAATCATTAAAGTTCAATTATTATACAAGGATTTGTCTTGGATTTGAGCCTTTTGATAACATAAATATATATAATATGGATAAGTATACCTATATGGTTTACCTTGGCCTAACATAATGTATATTTTTTCTAATTCTGTTTTATTTCCTATATTTCTGTTTCTTTAGAGAGAGGAGAGGGTTTATTCAATATTTTGTTTTCTTCTCTCATTTCTCCTCTTTATGATTCTTACTTTCTTTGTGGACAAATCTTTCTTGTTTTCTTTGTATTAGTCTCTTCTAAAATGATTTCTACTTTTAATCCAATTTCTTTCATGAATCCAGTCAGTTTCAATTTCACTCTCTGGCCATCTCTTCCCCTAGAACTTGTATGTCATCTCATGGTCCCTTTATGTGTTTTAAGTTGTTAAAATTTACGTTGTCCTGTACAAGTGTCCATTACATTTTTCTTCTGTTGCATTACAGCGTTTCTGATGATTAAAAGAGTTGATGTGTTCCTTCTCATCTTTGTTCTTATAGTATCTTTTATGGAAGCTAAGCAAAGTCCTTTAGTGTTTCTCATATGGGAATATTGAATTTTCTTGACTAGCTCACAACAGGAGTTTCTTGTAGGAAGTGGGAAAGAGGTTATAGAATTGTGCAAGCATTGTAGCTCAAGGGACCTCTCATAATTTTCTATAATGATAAACTATTGCCTCACGGTTTGAGATATTATAGGTCCACGGCTGTTTTAGTTTCCAGAACCCAAACTGGTTTGGGACACTTTCCATCTGTAGGCTTATTCTCTCCTGTTTCCCACTGCCCTGCTGCAAGTAAACAACGCTTGCCTTCCAGAATATTCATTCAGTGTTAGAAGTTATATTCTGTAGGTGTTTTCCGAGGTTTTCCACCCCTGAGTTCCACTGAACATTGTTCAGTATTCTCTCTCCACTTCCCTGAGGACTCGGTCCTAGTAGTTCTTAATTCTGCTCTAGCATTTCTGTCTCTGGCTGGGGCTTCTCCTCTGGGTTCACATACTTGCTTGTGGATTTCTAGTGATCTACCACCATTAGCTGCTCCTGTCCTCTCAATTCTTTCTTCTACTGAAGCTTCACTTCCCTTGGGTACTTCTTACTCAGTTCAGTACGGTTTGTGACAACATGTTGTATGATTTGGAGTTAGAGGGTCTTTCTTTGTTTTATGCACTTTCTGAAAATAAAGTTTATAGTTTTTATTTTTGTTTTAGTTTGTTTTCTCTCTTCTTGTTTCTAGGAGAAGTGAGACGACTCAGCTGCTGCTGTTGAAGTGTACAAATCTTTGCACATGTTTAAATGATAGAAATGTAATATTGAAACTTACCATTGCTCCGTATGCTTCTACGTCTACCAGTTTTATGAAAATTTAGTTTATCTGTTTTAGGTTTTATTTTTTAATATAGTTATATATAAAATTTTTTAAAAATTTAGAAAAACAATTCCAAAAAATAATCAGTTAAAAGTAACCTACATTCTTTTGCAAGGAAGTATAGAGGCCCAGTATTTTCAGAAGATTTTTTTTTTTTTTTTTGGTCCTCATTTCTGAGTACTTCCCTGTGTTATACGCTTGACTTTATTACCTGCATAAGTGCAAAATTATCCCCAGCCCCTCAGGTTACCTGTTAACGTGGCAGCCTTGATAAATCTAGTGAATGGACAGCAGATGTCACTGTTGGATGAAATGAGCCATTCTGCTAATCCCACCCTCTGTCATCTGAAAGTGCCTCTCTCTCTAGGGTCCAAATCCTGGGGTTTACTATAAAGAGAGAAAAAGAATTAAACTGAGAACCTGAGTCAGTTTCATAACTTGGCCTGGCACCTTAGGGCATGGGATGTAAGCCAGCTCTGCAATTAACTGAACTTTTTCATTGGAAACGAAAGCATACTTTTTAAGAGTTTACTCTGCATGGTGGAAAATGACTTGTGATGTTAGGATTCTGAATTCTTGTGTCTTACTTTGTGCAATTGTTTCCCATTTTCTTCAACACATACCTGCAGATTTGACTCTAGCAGCATTCCATCTGTTCACACGGTGCTTTTAAAACGGATGTGACATTGGGAATCACGGCACACAGCAGAGCCATTTAGTATTAAAGTGTAGTATTGAGCACAGAGTGCTTTATTTTAGTATATCCATCTCCTAAAATTCACCTCCTAATATCTTTTACTATGCATTGTTATCTTTTGCAGGTGCCCACATTTCAGTCCTTATTCACATTGAGGATTCAAAGCTGGATGCTTTCATTTTTCAGATAGCTTTTATTCTTTGTAAGAATAAAGAAAATAACAGCATTTCCCGAAGGTTTCTAAGATATTTAGGCTCTTACTTGTGTCTATTATCTTGCTATGTCGACCTGCTGACTTTTTGAGTGATTTCTCACTTTCTGGGTCAGAAATTCTTCTGGGTTACACCTTATGTCCAACTAGTGTACTGTTTGTTACTAATTAATTAAGTTCAACTTTGGTTTTTAATTTTAAACTTCATAATTTATTGCTACTCAACTATTTTAATTTTCTTTCACAATCCTTTTATGGAAGAAACGCCAATCAAAGTAGCATGACATTTTAATCTTAATTTCATCAGCTCCTAATTGGCAAGCTTATATAATTCTTGCTGCCTGATGTGCCGGTAGAGGGGTTGAGAGTGACTAAGAAAAGGTGACATTTAAGACACATTCTGTCTTTGGGAAACACTGCAGTTAAAATTATTGAGTGGATTTCTGTCACTATTTGTTTTGATCCTAATTCTACATGGTAATTTTGCTACTTGGGGATGGGATAGGGGAGGAGAGAGTCTTTTTTTTCTCCCGCCAGCAGTGAGCACAATACTTGACCAAGAGTAGAAACCCAGTAGTTGTTCAATTAATGAAAGAATGATTGAGGCTATCTTAAATACTCATCATGCATATTCCTGGCACTAATAATTTGAGGTTAATAACATGAAACACACAAAAATAGAAGAAAAAAGTGATATTGATTAATTGAGATATTAGGATAGAGATTTACACATTCATTCATTAAATCAATTTCTATTGAGCACCTACTGTGTGCTAGGCATTATTCAGGGTTCCTCTGTTGTGAAACTCACAATCTAATTTGGAAAGGATCTAGTAAATATTTTTGTGGTTTTGTTTGAAAATAAAAAAGCAATCAACTAAAGTATTTCTCCAAAAAAGATCACTTTAAAAAATATTAAAAATACCCCAGAAATTCATGAAATGTATGTTGAGACCAAATCAATATAATTTTAACAATATAATCATTTATTCAACTTCACAATTTGTCTGGTGGTTAGGTTTTGGCAGACATGATGTGGTAGGTATTAAACTTAAATCCATATTGTAACAGACTGTGTTACAACTTATGTTCTAACTTATGTTCAAATACCAGCAACTGAAATGCTGCAAAGTCAAAGTGAATTCTCCACGCAATGGCACAAATGCAATTTTAGCATGCCTTGTTGGTATACATGTCAGTTTGGTTTTGTTTTTTTCCTTTTTCTACACAATTATTACCATCTAAGAGAGACATATGTTGTGTCAATGGTACAGCTTATTAAGGTGTTTAAGGAGGAAATATTAAGAAGGTGCACCAGATGGTGTTTAGCTCCATAAGAGCACAGATGATTACCAGGTAGTTGCTACTGTCTTTTCTCCTTGATATTCATATATAACTCATAGCACTTGCAGAAACAACATTTTAAAAATACCAGCGTATTATCTTTGAAGAGCTCTATGTATGTTACGGCACATTTGTTTGGTGTTAACTGACTACATTATCTCCAACTGTAAAATAATCCATTTAGGGTAGAAGGAAAAGACACCTATCCCCATGTGTTTCCAGAATTCTAATTAGAAAAAAACCTGATGCCACCTCCCGATTTAACTTGGGCCCCCATTCGTGTGTGTGCACACAATCAAGCTATGCATATTACAACTATTTTACTGTTAATTCACAACTATATTCACAAATGAGAATTCAACAGTAAAGGAGGAAAAAGAGAAATGCAAAACTCTAAAATATAAAATCTACTTCAAAAAGTGACATGCAGGAAAGCCTGGTAAATGAGTTGTTAGAAAAGAAAGAAAGAAAGAAAGAAAGAAAGAAAAGACTATGGGCTATGCTGAATGGTTTAGGGGGTAGATCCATAGAAGGAAAACTACCTGAAAAGACGCTAAGGGTAGTGGCGGGCCGTAGCATGTGGTAGGAGAAATTAACATGGAAGAAAATCAATAATACCTCCATTATGTGATGGTAGCCAGCCAAAAAATAATAGAAAGCAAGTAAAATGTTTAGCATAACCACTTAAACTACTAAATTAGGTTTGTGAAAATGGGAAAGCCAAATGCCTTAAGGCCAACTGCAGGTACGAAAGCAACAAATCAGGTCAACCTAATGATATTTTTAATGTAAAATGAATGTAGCTGCAATTGTAAGCAGTATATGTTCTTTTTATTTTTTTTTAATCATTCTGTGATAAGCATGTGCATTCTTGGCTGTACTAGATTCTCAAGTCATTGTCAATCTTTCAGTTTGCCTTCAGATAACAGGAATCCTCTGGTTCACCCTGTGGAGAATCTGGTACCTTGTAATGTGGAGTGAGCTAGGGGTTCAGCCTTTGTTTAAATCACTTGCTGACGTAGAGTCACCATCAACTGAAAATATACAACTGCTTAATCTGTAAGCACTCGTGTGAACAGCCTACCTAGAGAGAAATGAAAAAAAAAACTTGGTCCTGTAGCAGGTTCAGAGTTGGGCCCCATTAATTTCACTGAAGTTGGGATCAGCTGATTCTGTAACTTTTCACGGAAACACTCTCTTGTGTGATTTGCCACCACAACTTTTCATACCCTATTTTTCATCACGCAAGTAACAGAACTGTTCTCTTGTTACTAAAACTGCCAATTTTTTCCATGGATTAATATCCCTACCCTGCTATTCCTTCAGCCGGGAATGAAATTCTCAGCTTTTTTTTTACTCCAGCTAATGCAAGCTTGAGTTTGTCTCCAAACCAGCTGACCCACCTCCAAAAAGTAGTTTGCAAATTCCAAAGAAAACACCTGCTGCTTCATTGTCTGTGCTCTCAAAGCACTGGGTTCAGAATGTGAGTAACTGGATTCCACTCCTCCAAATTACTCAGTTGTGTGACCTTGAACAAGTCACTAATATCTTTAAGCCTCATTCTCTCTTCTATAAAATTAGAATAAGAATGGGAAACTCACAGGGCTTTACAAGGGTAAAATGAGATGATGTTTGTTAAGTACCCAGTGTAGTATCTGTATCCATAAGATGCTGTACCCTCTATGTTTTATGGTACTGATGCCAGTGAATACTTTTGGTAGTTGCTATATGCCAAACGTTCCTCTAAGTGGTTTTTATGTGTTATAACTCATTTAATGGTTACTGTTGTTATCTCTATTTAAAAAATGTACACTGAAGCACAGAGTGTATTTAAAACTTGCCCAAGGTCACATGTTAGAAAACAGCAGAGAGAGAATTTGACCCAAGGGATTTGGCTCCAAAGCTACAGTTGCATTGCTCTCTGCTGCTCCTCCCACTGTTATGACAATTCCCGCTCTGCTTTGGTGCTTATCAGATTGCTTTATATTTTATTAATTTATGTGTATTGCCCTACAACTAGTTTAAGAGCTGCTTGAGGGTGATTTATCTTTTCTGGCCATCTAGCATGCCTGGACCATAGTAAAATCTCATTAAATATTTACTGGAGGGCTTTCCTGGTGGTGCAGTGGTTGAGAGTCCGCCTGCCGATGTAGGGGACACGGGTTCATGCCTCGGTCCGGGAAGATCCCACATGCCGTGGAGCGGCTGGGCCCGTGAGCCATGGCCGCTGAGCCTGTGCGTCCGGAGCCTGTGCTCCGCAACGGGAGAGGCCGCAACAGTGAGAGGCCCATGTACTGCAAAAAAAAAAAAAAAAAAAAAAAAATTTACTGGAAAATGAATTAACAAAGCCCAATAAACATGAGAAAATTTTAAAAGTTATAAATGACCTAGAAGATCCTTTTTTACAGCTCTGTACTGATCTCCATAGATCTATAGATGTGTTGTATATTGTGAATATATACATTTCAAGAATTACTAAAATTGACACACTGTGTGTAAACATATATATGTAAAGGTATAAATGTATGTATATATAGAGAAAGAGAGAGAGAAAGTCTTGTTCTTTTGATTGAAAATTCTCAGTAGAAAATACCAACAACTAATCTTCCCTGTTAAAGTATGTCGGTGGTTTTATTCCCTTAAGCTCAATCCGTTTACTTGATTTTAGCACGTCTGAAAGTTGTGTCAGAAGAAACAAGTTTTCTGAATACCTAAATCAGATTTTGGTGACATTTTTAAAGCATTAATGACAGACAAGCAGAGGATTCTTTCAGGTATTAATTTCTGCCAATTGACCACATGTTTACAAACATTATGGCTATTTTTAAAATAGGGGCCACATGGTTGACTACAGTAGACTTAAGGGGTAAAATTAAGAGGTGAATTTAGGCTCCTTCTCTTACAGTTTTCAAATGCTGTGATGAGAGTTGCACTAACCAAATAAACAAATGAGAATTTTTCTAGTGTCTGTGGCATATTCTCTAGCATATCCCCAAAGTACTAAAGGAAAATATAAATAATAGTTAATAGTGAAACATAATTAGTTTGGGTCTAAAAACATATTTTGCTCAATGATTTGGGCCATGTCTCATTGACTCTACATTTCATTTATCTAATTAGAAATCTATGGTATAAAATATGTTTATTACTTCTACCAAGGAAGATTTATATATAAAATCTTTCCTTTATGAAACTGAGTGCTGGAAGATGAATGAGGAGAAGTTGTTTTGCTTGAGTAAGAGAGCTTTTCCTCATTAAAAATCAGGACTAAATGAATTATCTGATTTAAATAAGTTTAGGTATAATGTAGGCAATTGTGCAATTGAAAATAATAAATACTTTTGAATATCTACTCTGTTGCATCTGTCTACTGGGTATTACCAACATGGAAATTAATCTTATTATATTATTATTCATTTTAATGATAGCTATCATTTCATGATCATCATATCCATCAAAAGTGGAATAGGAAAATAAATTATGGAATATTTATAATCATATTCATAAACATTATACAGCAATGAGAAAAAATAACTATTGCTTTACACAGTATAGGTGGATCTTACTAACATAATTTTGAACCAGAGAAGCCAAGCAGAAAGAAACATTATTTGTGGTTCCACAAAAGTTTAAGGCAGATAAAATTAAGAGAAGTCAGGATAGTGTTTTTAACTGTGGAGGAAGGGAGTTAGTGTTGAGACGGGAGGCATGATGGGGGCTTCTGATTTGTTGGTGATGTTCTATTTTTTGATCTGGTTGGAAGTGAGTCAAGTGTGTTTACTTTGTGAATATTCATTTAGCTGTAACTTTCTATAAGTATACAAGTCAGTCAACTTTCAACATCAAAGACAAGTAAAAGTAGTAAGTGAATCAGAAAAGGGATGACCGTAGGAAACTATGGAGAATGTAATTAATATGTTCAAATTCAGTTGAGAATTAAGTTTAGATGGGCATTAAGAAACAGTTATGAAATTTCTTAATTAGAAGGTCATTGGTGACTCTCATAAGAGCACTTTCTATGGAATGGTAGGGGATGAAATCAGATGGCAGTGTGCTGAAGAATGGATGGGGGAGTTGTCAGTGTTAGGGAATGACTTCTTTCTGAAATTTCAAGATCTTTTTACAAGGCATAAAGAACTGTGTTGGAAAGACCCGAGAGATTTTTTTGTTTTTGTTTTGATTTTTGTTTTAAAATCTTGTTCTCTTCTGCTAGCATTTTATTTAAATCATTAGAGAAATATATAACTTTTTCCTGATTTAAATACAATCTCAACAAATGGTTTTTTTGCTATCTAGCGTAGGCTGTGTGAGCTCTAGAGTAGTTTGGCCATTAAAAATAGAATGCTTTTATATGTTTTTTGGCATTTATCTAATAGACTTAATTACTAAAAGCTGAGGGAGGAATTTTTGTATATCTTAGTAGCAGTTTAATGTACCTATCTATGCCCACCCATGACTTCAAACATACATTTGTAATCTTCCGTTATGACTCAGCCAGTGCAAATAAAGTGTGCTCACAGTAGCTGTACCTGTAGCTACAGCCAATGCTTAATTGACATTCCTCATTGTGAAAAAAATAAGGTGGACTCTTGAATCATGATGGGAGCTGTCTATTAACCATTGGCTGTAGCTACGGAAAGCAGGTTTAGGAATGATTCTACTGATGATGAAATCATTATATACAGGAGAGATTATATAATGATGACCTTTGAATCAGTTCAGCCCACTGATGAGTTTCATTTGCCACATTCCTTAGTTATTGTTTGTAGCTATTATTTTTAAATGCCATAAGGCAGTACCTGTGCTCTCTAGATTGCCACAATCTTGGTGCTTTACTATTTCTGCCTTCTAGCGTAGAAGTGTAATACAGTGAATAAAAACATGGGCTCTGGAGCCAGGCCACCTGGGTTTGAATCCCAGTTTCATCACTTCCTATGTGAGCTTGAACAGTTACTTAATATTTCCGTACCTCTGGTTTCTCTTCTTCAAGCTGGGAATAGTATAATTTTGTGCTTCTTAGGTATCGGAATAAAGTCTAAAATTATAGAGCTAGATTGGGCTTAGAACTGGAGTGATATGATGATATAGGGACCCTAATTCCTTGCTGCCTGGATCGGTTGAGCCATTGCAGCCAATCTAGAAAGCAAGGTGGCAGAACTTAATCTATTTACGTATGCGTACATGCTTTAACTTCAATTTTATGCTCCTGTGTATACCTAACCGAAAGAAATTTTAACATAAGTACATGAGGAAACATGTAGCAGGGCATTTATTGGAACATTTGGAACAAAGGGAACAATTGGAACAAGAACTTGAACATTTGTTTTGTGAAGCAGCAGTAGGGGGCAACCTAGATATCTATCACAGGGGGAGTGGACAGGCAAAATGTAGCAGATACACATCAGGGAGTACTTTGCAGCAGTTGGACACAATAAATTAAATGCATGCCTAGCAGAACAGGTGGAATTTAAAGGTCTAAGGCAGACTGAGAAAAGTTAGAGACAGAATGAATTCTAGAACATAACATCATTTACATGAATGAAAAATACATGTACCAAAATACACGTTTTGCAAATCACCCCCCGAAAAGATATAGATTAAACACATTAGAATCTTAACTCTAAAGGGGGAGACAGAAAGGAATGGCAGTGGAGATATAAGGAAAAATAGGAATAAATGAAAAAACCACAGAGCATAATGTTGATATGTCGTGATCTGAGGATTCTGAGCTCATTCCTCTACACCTGAAATCCAACAATGAAATTAGGTGAAATATGGATCATATAGTACTTTCCTGATAAAAAATGTGGTGAGGATTAAATGAGTTACCACTTAAACACTTCTAATACTGCCTGGCACATAAATGCTCAGTAATGTTTGCTATTCACTCACATATGTAACTGGCTAGGGTCCAGAAGGCATATTAGTTGTGAAGCCAGGTGTAAAAGAGTGATCATTTGGAAAAAGTATTTTAATTTAAATTGCTTATTTGTTTTACCATGATGACAAAAAAGAGTTAATGATTAGATATTTATAACATTTCTATTTCTTCTTACACCCTCTTTTCACCAGTTCCTCTCTCCCTTACAGATACTCACATGTAATAAGAATTTCAGAAACTCACATGTAGTCATATCAGGTGCATTGCAAGAAGAAAAAGACATATTTGCTTAGAGCATAAGGGATTTTAGCCAACGTAAATGAATCAGAAGGTTTTAATTCACAAGGGTTCAAATTCATTTAGGCCTGTCATATCCTACAAAGGAAAATCATCAACCAGAAAGAGGCAGTCAGGCATGATATTAAACAGCTGAACGTGTCAAAATAATCTCTTTGTCGTTATGGAGTCCCATTCAGTACATCCAAGCTTGAGCTCTTGCCATTGTGAGAGATTTTCTCCCTTCTTGATAAATTAGTCTGCTTCTTTTTTTCTAATATAATTATCTTGAAGTTTTCTCTGGAATGCAAATTTAAACTGAATAAGTCCACTGCATTATAATTCTTGGAGTATTTGATTAAAATATTAAATAACTTTAATTTGTAAAGTGGGTTTCCATATGGCGGGAGAAATGCTATTTTTTGTGGTTTATTGTAGAGTACAAGGTAGAATTGGATGTACTTCCTAAAGAAGGATAGTGTTCTTCCTAACTGCCTGAACATCTAAGTAGGAATAATTTCACAGCTACAAATAATTACACATCATAGAGATGTGAAAGCCAGTGTTTTGTTTTGTTTTGTTTTGTTTTCGTTTTTGTTTGCGGTACGCGGGCCTCTCACTGTTGTGGCCTCTCCCGTTGTGGAGCACAGGCTCCAGACGCGCAGGCTCAGCGGCCATGGCTCACAGGCCCAGCTGCTCCGCGGCATGTGCGATCTTCCCGGACCGGAGCACGAACCCGTGTCCTCTGCATCGGCAGGCGGACTCTCAACCACTGCGCCACCAGGGAAGCCCAAGCCAGTGGTTTTTTAAGCTCAGTGGTATGTTTCTAGAAAGGTTCATTTTTAGATCATTCAGTAGCCTGACAACAGTGAGCTCAAAAATTCACTGAATTATTAATAAAGAATGAGTTACTTTAATGTTTCCATTTAGAGTTGGTGAGGTAAGGCAGAGCAAAATAATAATAAACGTTTGTTGTGTAATAAAAAACGTATCTTTGGAGTAGTATATGATCAGAAAAGAGATTCATTGTCAGTTTTCACAGGGCATTGTTTTATCAAGAGACTTGGAAGTATTTTGTTTTATTTCAGCAAATTAAGAGAAAGACAACCTAACAAATTGCTTCTTAGCAAAGTTTTTTAGTCTGAATACTAAACGCAAGATTTGTAGGTAGTCATTGAGATAGGTTCATGTATATCCACTTTTGAATCATCTTTATTTGTAGGATATATTTGCACCAAAATATTTCATTGCAAGTTGGATATGTTTATTCTTTGTTATTTATTCTTATTTGATGAATCAAAAGTAATCAATAGTCTAATATCCCACTAACTCTTGCAGCCAAAAGTTTAGTTGATAACGGTGTGTTCATGCATTAGTCATTAGCTAAACTATTATGGAAGTCATAAAAGGCTTAATGAATTTAAAAACTGATAGCAATATTTTAGAACAGGAAAAAAAGAGGAACAATGCATCTCTGCAGAAATGCATTGGTTACTGCCGAGAGTTTAGATAAAAACAAAATATTGAATGACTAACATGTTATAAAAGCTTGAAATTAAATCTTTGAATAAAACCCACTATTTCCCATATGCTAAAGTAACATACTTGCTTTTCATTTTTACCTTGGTTATTTTTGTACTTTAAATCATTCATATTTTTCATATTATAAAAGTAAAATATGCTCATTTAGAATAAATTTGAAACTGTCAAAATTATCAAGGAAAATATTAAAATAACCCATAATCTTTTAAAATGGTTATTTTTTATATTTACTTTTCCAGTCTTTTTTCCGTGTCTGTATTTTAAAAATTAACTTAGAATCATTTGCTATTTCCAATTATATATTTCATGAAGGATTTCTAAAGTAGAAATGTTTTTAAACATAACACTTTCATGACTACATATTACTCTGTTGTGTGCATGTTCCATTATTTGACCATTAACAATAAATATTTAGATTGGCTTTAATTTTGTACACACTTTCCTAAGAAAAATTATAGAATGGAAATTTCTGGAATAAAGGACATACTTTTTAAAGTATCTTAATATTATTAGCACATTGTTTCACCTAAAGCTTGTAAATTTGCAACTCCCTCAGCCATACTAAGTGCCTCTTTCATCACATCCTTGCCAACATCATTTTACTTTTTTTATTTTCATTTTCGTTTCTGTAATTCCTATTGAAATTCATTATTTTTGTCAAATGTTTATCCGTTATAATTGTTCTTTTTCTAAATTTCTTATCATAATTGTGGACTCTATATTCTTTGGAGGCTTTATGCTTCTCTTATAATCAATTTGAATGAATTCCCTGTATTAATGATATTAATATTTTGTTCATTGTATTTGTAGAATACATATTTTTAATCTTTTTACCTTTTATTTTTTAACAGTGTTTTTCATCTTTATAAATTATTATTTATATATAAGGATGTTTTTAAGTTAGTCTGGATTGCTTGTACTCTTAGAAAATCTTTTCTCTTTCCCAAATTAGAATTATATTCACTTATGTGGTTTTTTCCCTCCACTTTAAAGGTTTCTATTTTTACATTTAATCCTTTAATTTTTCTAGATATAATTGTGGTATATAGTGTGAGATAAAATACCTACGATTTCCCTCCAAATATGTGTTGTATTGTCTGAGTATTACTTTTTTACCCACAGATTTCAAGTTTAATATAAATATATATGAAATTTAATATGAATATAGGTTCTTTATAGACTATATTTTTAAATAATCTTTCTAAATATTCTTTTAACCATAATACCATCCTGGTGGCATGTGCCTTAATGTATTGTTGCGCCAGTTCCCATCATCAGCACTACTTTTCGTTATTTTTCACTTTCTTTTCCTTGTCCGTCTCCTCTTTCCTTCTTCCTCAAACTCTCTCTTCCTGTTCCACCTTCTTTCTTCCCTCATTTTCTTTCTCCTCCTCTTCCTATTTCCCTTTATCTCCTCCTTCTTCTCTTTCTCTACTTTAAGGTCTTAGCTTCTGCTTGCCAGTCTTTAATTTTCTAAGTAGCATGCAGGTCTGACATTATCTCCTTTAAAAATATGCAAATAGGGCTTCCCTGGTGGCGCAGTGGTTGAGAGTCTGCCGGCCGATGCAGGGGACACGGGTTTGTGCCCCGGTCCGGGAAGATCCCACATGCCGCAGAGCGGCTGGGCCTGTGAGCCATGGCCTCTGAGCCAGTGCATCCGGAGCCTGTGCTCCGCAATGGGAGAGGCCCGCGTATCGCAAAAAAAAAAAAAAAAAAAAAGTAAATAAACATGCTATGTTTCTAAGGAGCATGAAAGCAAATATGAGATTTCTTTAGAATATCCCCATATATTATACTGTCTTCCTACCTCATCACTTCATGCACATGTAAGGACATGTGAGTGGAAATCAGTGTTTCACAATGAAAACTGTACTAACAATTTTTTCAACTTGGAAAAAAAATGATGAAAAGTCTTATAATTAAACAGTTGAGAAAATGCCCTTTGCAGACGGATACTCCTTATTTTCTAGCTCAATGTCTGTTTTACAGCTGCCCAGCAGTTAAAAAAAATCCCACCTTCAATAGCAGTGCACATCATGTTCTGATAATTGCTATTTTTTTCCAAATCACATTACTAGATATCAGCTGTGCTCTGAACTTTCATTTAATTATTCATTTATTCACTCATCATGCAAATATTTATTGAATGCCTCCCATGTACCTAGGATATAGGCCCCACTTTCACTGGGTGATATTTGAGTAGAGGTGGGATGGGGTGAGGCTAGACCAGTCATGTGTAACAGATACATGTTTAAGATCAGTACCAGTTGTAGTGAGCATTGTGGTAAAAATAACAAAGGCAAATATGTGAGAAAGAGAGTCATTGGGTGAGGCTACTTTAGATGAGGTAATGAGGGAACACCTTGCTAGTTGGCATTTGACTTGTGACCATGTGACTTATAGGGAGACACCAAATTTCCCCAAAGCAGAGATGGAACATAGGGAGCTAGAGGCTACTCAGCCCAGCGTGTCCACCATGGAAGGGAGTTTGGTTTTATTCTGAATGCATTATGAAGTCACTGCAGGATTTTAAGAGAAGGACAGACATTATTTAAGTTTGAAAAAATTCATCTCCCAGTTCTGTGGAAAATGGATAATATAGGGAGGGGTCAGATGACTGATTCAGTGATATAGTAATCCAGGTGTGCCTCAATGACCTTTGATTCAATTCAACAGATTTTGATGAAGACTCATTTCTGTAAGTACTATGTTTAGTTTAATGTTTTCTTGTATTGGATAATGCATGATAAACCTCTCCAAACTTTATGAGGAATTCATGTGTCTCAGCCATTGAGAGGTTTAGGCATGATCATAATTCTGTAGCCCTTTAGTAGGAACCTGGTTGAAACGTGTATCAGACCAAAGACCCTGCATTCAGGACTCTCTTTCCTCATAAACCTGTCCTTTATGTCTATAGACATTCTTACAGACACACATGTAATATGACTGCAGTAGCAGTGTTTATTATCTCTTGAAACGACAGAACCTGGATGCTTGCTGTTTGTGATCAGAAACATTTTTGCATAAAGGAATTCATAAATAGGATTATGTTAAGTGATGACAAATCACTTATACAATGCTTTCCACTTTCAGGACACATCCTTACTGTTGCTTTGAACCTTCACAATAAAGCAGTCAGGAAGCAGAGATATTACAGATTGGGAAACAATTTAAATGAGAATAGTGTATGTACTGGGGTCCCATGTTTATTGAAGAGTAGAGCTATGATTGTAAAAACAATTTCCAAAGTTTAGTCCAAATCCCGTTCAGAAATACAACACTGTATTTGAGAAAGAGAGAGAAAAGTATGCTTGAGGAAGAGAAAGCAAAGTACACTTTGAGAAAGAGAAAGCAAAGTACACTTGTTTAAAAGTGTAGCCTATTTATTAGAAAGAATTCTAAAATAAAAATTAGTATATATTTCTTCCCTGGTGGCGCAGTGGTTGAGAGTCCGCCTGCCGATGCAGGGGACACGGGTTCGTGCCCCAGTCTAGGAAGATCCCACGTGCTGCGGCGCGGCTGGGCCCGTGAGCCGTGGCTGCTGAGCCTGTGCGTCCGGAGCCTGTGCTCCACAACGGGAGAGGCCACAACAGTGAGAGGCCCGCGTACCTCAAAAAAAAAAAAAAATTAGTCTATATGTTGTCTAGGCCTGGATCTGCCACTTAAATTAGCTAGCTATATATAATAGAAAGCTAGCTATATATAATTATATATAGCTATTTTCTATTATAGAAAATAATAGAATATAGAATATGTTCTATTATAGAATATAATAGAAAATAGAATATAATAGAAAATAGTGTCTATTTTCTAGATACTTTTCTAGATAGAAACGTATCTAGAAAATAGATACTTTATACCCAGAGGCCCCAGAATGTTTCATCTGTAAATGAAGAAGAAATGAACTTCATTCTATCATTTATTTATTCAGCTGACTCTTAATTTTGTGCTAGGTGCAGTCCTCATCACCATAAAACTAGTGACATAGGAGACAGATTGATTAAAAGGAAATGTTATTAGGATATTGAAAGACATGGGCACCAAGATGCTATAATAATATGTAGATGGGCATTTAATTTTGGCTGATTCACTCATTCATTCACAAATGTTTTGGACTGCTTTTTTATGTTCCAAGAATTATCCCAGGTGCTGGAAATGAAAACGTGAATGTTGAAGGATTGTAAAGGGTAAGAGTTAGCTCAATGAAAATGGAGTGACAAGGGACTGCAACAGGATGTATCAGGCAGAAAAAGAAGCAACTACAAAATCAAGGTGACGGGAGGTGGGACTGGAAAAGAAGGTAGGAGTCTGTTTATGAAAGGCCCTCTCTAGCTTTGCTCAGCAGAAGATACTTAATTCTAAAATTAGGGAACTGGAGAAGTAGTTAGGGAAATGCTCAGATCTATAAGAATCATGCTGGCAGCACTGTGAATATTGGGTTAGAGGAGCCAGGACCTGAGGCAGAGGGGTAATTTACGAGACTGCTGTAGGCACTACTCACCTGTTTCTTTGATTCATTTCTTTGATAATGTGGTGATATCCATAGAGATTGAAAATACTCATTCTCTTAAACCAATTAATTCCATTTCCAGGTATCCCACAGATATATTCTGTGTTGGGGGTTCAGTACTATTTGAAATAGTAAAACATTATTAAAACAAGCTTTTTCAGTGCTACACTAATGGTTAATTAAGTAATGAAACATCCATACTATACAGGAATAAAAATATTACATATATATGTAGTAATATTTCATATATATATATATAATGAAATGTAATCATCAAAAAGCTTTGTTGAGTGAGAAGGAAGGAGCAGGGAAGTTACCTATGAGTTGATGCACCATTAGCTGAATAGCACCAGCATACAAAGACTGAATGGAATAAGAAAATCTAGGCAAGGAGACATAAAATAAGTCAACAGAAAAGAGAATTTGAGACAAACATGAAAGTGAGTTTCATGAATGCAAGAATTGATAACTGATGTTAGACTCTACAGAGACACCAATCAAGGTCGGGCTGGAAAGTATTCCATGAGACTTGGTACTAAGGAGGTCATAGGGAGCTTTGATAATTGTTCAAACAGTCTTGTGGAGTTCCTAGCTTTTCATATTTTCATCAACTTAAAGAAGAAGTGAGCTTCTGGTCAAAATATCCTTTAAGTACAAATACATCCACTACTATCACCGTATGGCATAAATATAAAATAACCCCACATCTTGGGGTTTAATATATTCATGACAATCAATCAAAGTGTGTCATCTCTTTTTGAGAATGAGACAGATACTCTGTATTCCATCTGGAGTTGTGAGTTCCATAAGGCTTCAGTAGATTGTCACTTTGTCTTCGTAAGCCGTCTCTCTAGATGGGTGAGGGTGGCCAAAGAATCGCCTTAGTGAGAGCAAGTATCCAAGTTCATGTTTAGAGAATTGTCCTCCATCTGAGCAACATGTTTGTCAAAATAATTTCTCTGGGGTCAATTGTAGGTCCTTTTAGGTGCTCATACCTTGGTGGAGTTATTTATACTTTGTTCTAAAAGCTATATTAGAGACATGATGGTTGTACTATTTTGATTGGCTTTTTCATTCCAGATTTAGATTTTGTTATACCATATGGACAACTTAAAAACTGAACTTATGACTAAATTATTGTTGCTGTCTTCACAATCATGTTTCAGTAATAAAAGGGCATGCTGTGGACGTGAGTAATTTGACAGTCTTCAGCAGCCATCCACTTTGATGATGTTAACTTGAAGACAGTGGCTCTAGGTTAAACTTCAGAGGGTACTCTTGGCCTTAGAGCACACCGTCCTAAGGACCAATTTAGGCTGCACGGCTAAGGGCACATCCACGTGG